>NC_139641.1:12084736-12109736 GCF_964638095.1 Poromitra crassiceps
CTCCCTCTCTCCCTCTGTTTATATAGCTCCTCTCTCACTCTTTCTCCTCCTTCACTCTCACTCTCTCTCTCTCCCTCTGTTTATATAGCTCCTCTCTCACTCTTTCTCCTCCTTCACTCTCACTCTCTCCCTCTGTTTATATAGCTCCTCTCTCACTCTTTCTCCTCCTTCACTCTCCCTCTCTCCCTCTGTTTATATAGCTCCTCTCTCACTCTTTCTCCTCCTTCACTCTCACTCTCTCTCTCTCCCTCTGTTTATATAGCTCCTCTCTCACTCTTTCTCCTCCTTCACTCTCCCTCTCTCCCTCTGTTTATATAGCTCCTCTCTCACTCTTTCTCCTCCTTCACTCTCCCTCTCTCCCTCTGTTTATATAGCTCCTCTCTCACTCTTTCTCCTCCTTCACTCTCACTCTCTCTCTCTCCCTCTGTTTATATAGCTCCTCTCTCACTCTTTCTCCTCCTTCACTCTCACTCTCTCTCTCTCCCTCTGTTTATATAGCTCCTCTCTCACTCTTTCTCCTCCTTCACTCTCCCTCTCTCCCTCTGTTTATATAGCTCCTCTCTCACTCTTTCTCCTCCTTCACTCTCACTCTCTCTCTCTCCCTCTGTTTATATAGCTCCTCTCTCACTCTTTCTCCTCCTTCACTCTCCCTCTCTCCCTCTGTTTATATAGCTCCTCTCTCACTCTTTCTCCTCCTTCACTCTCACTCTCTCTCTCTCTCCCTCTGTTTATATAGCTCCTCTCTCACTCTCTCTCTCTCCCTCTGTTTATATAGCTCCTCTCTCACTCTTTCTCCTCCTTCACTCTCCCTCTCTCCCTCTGTTTATATAGCTCCTCTCTCACTCTTTCTCCTCCTTCACTCTCACTCTCCCTCTCTCCCTCTGTTTATATAGCTCCTCTCTCACTCTTTCTCCTCCTTCACTCTCCCTCTCTCTCTCTCTGTTTATATAGCTCCTCTCTCACTCTTTCTCCTCCTTCACTCTCCCTCTCTCTCTCTCCCTCTGTTTATATAGCTCCTCTCTCACTCTTTCTCCTCCTTCACTCTCCCTCTCTCTCTCTCTGTTTATATAGCTCCTCTCTCACTCTTTCTCCTCCTTCACTCTCCCTCTCTCTCTCTCTCTCTTCGTGACGAATGGGTTTTAATAAAAGCTGACAGAGCGGATGAAATTAAAAAAGTGCCTCCCTTTGCCAGCCATAGCTCGAGCAGCCTCAGCCCAGCCAAGTGACATATTTAAAACAGGGCCCTGTCTTACTGTACATCACCCGTCTAAGGCCTTGGCCACACTGATCCGTCAGAAAATGGACAGAATTATTGAACGGACAGATGTCTGTCCGATGCATTGTTTTAACGGACAGATGTGTGCAGCAGGGATCGTTTAAAATTCTGGGTCTAGGGATCGTTTTGACTAATCCTGGCTTCCTCTGACGTGAATAGATTAATAAAATGTTTTCCAGTTATTCCTAGGCTGCAAACTTGTTTTAACGTGCAAATCGGAGTGTTTTCTGAGGAGAATAAAGTAACGTTAACGCTACGTTATGTCAGACTGTTCTCACCCCATGCCCAAGCCCCCGCCTCGGCCATGAGAGCCGAGGAGGGGTGCTGCTGTTGCTCCTGCGCGCGCCCCCGCGGCCCGGAGCTTGGGGCTCGTGCATGAGCATACGACTCTCTCCCGCCTGACTGGCCGGGAGAGAGTGCTTCCAAGTCGGACTGATAATATAAACATCATTTGAGCTTATCCAGGTAAGATATTAATAAAGTAATGCCACATTCAGCGGGAAACTATAATTAAGACATGTGCCAACTTTGACGACGTTTGGTTCAGTATTGGAGCAAACAGGTTTTTTTTAACTTCCTGGAAAGTTGCTGTTGCTCCTTCACCGCCTCGGCCGCCATCTTCTTTGAAAAGTTGAAACAAATCTCGGAACGCCTCCTCTCGAGACTTCGACTCTGATTGGCTAAACGGACAGTGACTATCCGACCATCCGATACGTCCGTCCAGAAAAAGTTCATCCCTCTTCAACTTTCTGTCCATCAAAACGTATGCAAACTTTCTGGATACGTACGCTTCTGAGTGCTCCACGGACAGTCGGACAGCTGGCATTGAAAATGAATGGAAGTGAACAGAGAAATGAACGCACACGGACAGTAGGGATGGGCATTTCTAGCAAAAACACTATTCGAAATTCGCTGGCCAAAGTCGACTTTTAATCGAAATTCGAAAAAAAAAAAAAAATGTAAAAAAAAAAAAAAAAAAAAAATTTTTTTTTTTGTGAGTGAAATGTTGCATTGTCTCCCCTGATTCTAACTATAGTCGAATCGCTTGGTTTGAGCAAGTAAAACAATTTTTATAAGCATTTTAAGCAAGGTTTATGGAAAAATGAATGGCGGATGAAATCCCATGAAGAGGGAGAGGTTGCTTATAAAAATTGTTTTACTTGCTCAAACCAAGCGATTCGACTATACTGAGAATCAGGGGAGACAATGCAACATTTCACTCACCAAAAAAAAAAAAAAAAAAAAAAAAAAAATTTTTTTTTTCAATAAACGAATTTCGACTTTCAATAATAAAAGTCGACCTTGATAATAACAACGATTATTCGAAAATTCGAAATTCGATGCCCATCCCTAACGGACAGACACCACGGATCAGTGTGGCCAAGGCCTTACTGTACATCACCGGGCCTTTTCTGGATGATCGCAATCATTGCTGTTGTCTGACGCTGTATTGTCGATGTAAAAAATAAAATAAAATCATAGCTATACAATTGGCACCAGAGGAGACAAGCGTTTAGCGCCCCCTTCGTCCTTGTGCCAGTAGTGACCCCTATAAAGCGGTTTTATTCCATCGACCCTATTAGCGGATATTAGGCCTCGTCTCCCACGTTGCCCCATTACAGCCCATGCAGGATCATAAAGGAGAAGGGGGGTCGGAACGTCTTTTCTCCGAGGGAACCTTCCATAAGGACCAACTGACGTGGAGGACTTACCCACGCCTCTCAGGAGTCTCGCTCCACGTTAGAAAGCATTGTTTTGTGGGATTACAGGGCGAGGAGGGGAACTTAATCCCCTAATTTTTAATCTCCCCCGATTCCAGAGGGATGCATAAGAGATTCGGGGGGCTTCCCCCGACATGGCGTGGCTAGCTGGATTAGAGAGGGGGGGGGGGGAGGGGCTTAGAGAAGACGGGTACTTTCCCTAACAAAAGGCATATTATGATCTTATTGGCGAGGCATGACACTGTTGGTCAAAGAGATTGTGAGGTGCCAACTGCCAAGGCAAGGCCTCTTTGAAAATCACCCAAATATCTAAGTGGCCTAATAGAGTTACTGTATTTGAATCGTTGTTGTTTTTTTACAATTGAATGGAACTTTTCAATCGACCGTCGACTCATAAATGCTCAAAAAACACGCGTAAAACTGGAACTCATATCTAATTTAATGCCTGTCTAACTGGGACTGTAAATTCATGTAAATTCCCTGCACATTTAATGCCTATTTAACTTAGCCTGTAAATTTCATGTACATTCAATGTAAACTCTTATTTAACTCCGACTGTAAATTCATGTAAATCCACTGCCTATTTAACGCCTATTTAACTCAATCTGTAAATCTCATGTAAATTCAACGTAAATTCATATTTATCATCCACAGAACACTTCACCACTCATGTACATATTGTATATATTGACTCGATTTGATTTGATTGCACTTGCAAACTTGTGATTGTCTTTAGTTATCTTCCTACTTCTTATCTCTGTATATTGATGTGACCGGCCGCTACGCTGCATACAGACACTAAGACAAATTCCTCGTATGTAACTTGCATACTGTGGCAATAAAAGTGATTCTGATTCTGATATATGAAAGTATCCTAAAAAGTATCCGCCGGCAAATATTTTTTTGCCGGCACCCACCTGCTTTTGCCCCCCCCTAATTGCAAACTGGTTCCGGCGCCACTGCCATAACTCCAATCCTATTTGTAGGCTGTGTGCACTACACCACATTCAAAATGTTCCTGCAACAGTGATAAGGTATCCTTCTTTCTGCTTTGTCATTTCATACCCCCAGAAGCCCACCATGTGTCTGTCTGCTGTGTGGATCATCTCTCAGACAGCTTACGATGATGACAGGCTGTTGGGACGCACGGAGAAGTTGTCTGGGAGCTCATCCCTGTAATCTGGGAAGGATGCACAGGGTCTCCCCAGGCAGAATACCAGGGACTGCTCACCTGCAGCATTTAAGCTAAATGAGATCAGGAGCTGGACTGGAACCCCAAACACAACATGCTGTGGGCGTGTACACAAGATTATGGGAAATTTGTTAGAAATTGTATGCTGGAGGTGGGAGGGGGGGGTACGGTGGCTCAGTGGTAGAGCTGTCGCCTCACAGCTAGAAGGTCCTGGGTTCGATTCTCACCTGGGACGCTGTGAGCGCTGAAGGAATGCGTGCCCGTCCGCACGTCCTCGAATGCCCACCGCCCGGGTGGGGTCGTCAAAAGGGCCCTTCTGTGTGGAGTTTGCATCTTCTCCCCGTGCCTCCCGGGGGTTTCCTTCATATAGGAACCCCCTTCACCAAAACATGCAATATCCTGGTTGCTGATGTGGTGCCTCCTCTGGTCGTTAGGGGCGCCTGTTCGGAGGGAGGGGAACTGGTTGGAATAGTCCTACCGGTGAAGCTTCCCCCGTCAGGTGAAAAGAAGCGGCTGGCTAACTGCCCATGTCTCGGAGGAAGCATGGAGCCAGTTTTCGGCTCTCCCCAGATCGGCAGAGGGTGGAGTAGCAACCAGGATAAATAAATTAAACTAGCACTAATGGGGGATAAAAATGGGATAAAAAATCGGGGGGGGGGGGGGGGGGGGGTGTGATGCTGGAAAACACAGTCAACACCATTTGCAATAGGAAATTCAAAATCCATTTGATGGACAAGACATGAGGGGGAAAGCAGCGACAAGAATCATCAAGCCGCGTTCAAATGAAGGCCCATTTAATTGTTTCCCCTCTCTCTCATTTTTTTTGATCATATTCTTATTAATAAAAATAAAAAAGACAAAGAAGAAAAGAAAAAAAAACATCTCCACACCCACCCACAAAGGTATTAGTCCACAAAACGATATGCCCTTCAGCAACAAAAAAGACAAACGTAACCTAGCCGTCATGGAGATGTCCATGGCCCATGCATGGATTCAATGAATACATTCCTGCCGTAATATGTTCTGCTTCAGCACCAGGATGCATACGGGCCACCAACATCTCCATGACAGCCAACTTGGGTTACTTCTATAAATAAAGACTCTGCAAAGTAGAAGTACTGATTCAACTTGTTTAATCAAGTAAAAAAATTACAGGCTCTGAAATGTAATCAAGTATAAAAGTAAAACGTATTTTTTTTTTTAAAGCTAACTGAACCTCACATCATATTAAGATAAACAGAATTTCTGGGGTGAGGACTCTGGAGACGATGAACCGAGCACACACGGACACACTCCAATTAACGCTCTCCAAGTAGTAGGATTGGCTACAGGTGGTGTATGCTGCTGATGGTATATAATCTCTGGTCCTGGATTTGTTTGAAACACAGTCACTCAAGAACTAAATGTCGGAAATGAAAATAAATAAACTGACTCCCTTCAAGCTTCAAGTCAGTTGTGGTGGAGCACAAAGTCCTTCATCACTTGTGTTAGTGGTAGGGAGTGGACTTGGTTCAGGCGATGTGTGCCCAGCGCTTGGCGGATCCGGATCCGACACACGTGGGCCAGACTGCGAGGACATCTCTTGGCCTCCAGAAACACCCTGAGAGCCTCAGGATCCGCCCTCTCCTCCAGCTGTGCCTGCTCTGTGGTCACCAGGGCCGGGTCAGCGCCGTGGTCCAGCAGCAGCTGGACGGAGGCCATGTTACACCTGTTAGGCAGCACCTTATCCAGCAGGAGAGAAGCCACATCACGGGTCAGAACGCCAGCAGCCTGGAGCAGCAGGTGGAAGCAGTCCAGGTTGTTGTCTTCAGCACTGATGTAGAGAGGGGTGTGTGAGCCGTCTATGCTTCTGTTAGGGTCGGCCCCGGCCTCCAGGAGGATCCGGACACAGTCCAGGTGACCCCAGCGCACAGCACAGTAGAGAGGCGTCCAGACATACTTGTCAGCTAGGTCTACCTGTGCTCCCTGTGTGATCAGGTAGTCCACACAGGCAGCATGACCCAGCCAGGCTGCATACGTCAGAGGGGTCCAACACCCATAAAAACAGTGCTCATTGATCTGCCCTGCCAGGCTCCTCAGTGTGTCCAGGTCTCCTGCCCTGACGGCATCATAGAGCTGCCTGTCACCATGTCCTGCTTGAACAGCCATTCCTTCAGATGTGTCACTGTACCACACTGACTTGTATGCTGTGTCTCAAACAGAAGGCAGTATCAGTGTTGCCAGGTGGGAAATGTTGAATTATCGTACCTGAGGGTCAAAATGATCAATTATCGTATGCGAGCAGCGGCTTCTTCTTCTTATGGCTTTCCGCCTTGCGGCTTCCACCACTTATATACTGTAGCCTCAGCCAGGAAAGATTTATGACATCACTGATGACATCACAATTGCTGAAGTGACATCACTAATGACATCACAATTGCTCAAGTGACATCACTGATGAAATCACAATCCATAATTTATGACATCACTGATGATGTCACAATGCATATGTATGACATCACTGATGACATCATCACTGAACTATAGCCTTGTGCGTGAGTAATTCACTGATGTCATTTATGACATCACTGATGATGTCATCTGTGGGACAGACAGAGCCCGCCCTATCTCCCATTTATATACTGATGATGATGGATGATTGGATGTGTGACAAGAGAGAGAAAGAGACAGACGTTGTTTCTGTCTAAAGTAACTAGTCTGTTGGTTGCCAGTGTGTCATAGAATAGATTTTAAAATACTGTTATTAGTCTATAAATCACTTAATGGCCTAGGCCCAAAATACATAGCTGAATTGCTCCCACCGTCTAGAACCGTCTAGACCTCTTAGGTCAGCAGGGTCCAGCTTATTAACTGTCCCTAGGATCAAATCAAATCATGGGAAGGCTGCATTTACCCACTATGCTTCTGCTAGCTGGAACAAATTGCCTGAAGACCTCAGATCTGCCCCAACTTTACTTACGTTTAAAAATAGATTAAAGACTTTTATGTTTACCGTCGCTTTTAACTGCTGACAGCTGTTTCTCAATCACTATTATACAATTGGTTTTAAAACATAGATGATTGCAATTACTGCTAAAAGCTGCAGGTCTGGGGGATGGTTCCGTAATACGGATATACTCACAAGAGGGTGAGGTGATGCGTCAGGAGGGACGCACGCGTAAGGGGAGTTTAAAAGAGGACACCGTACCCAGACCTGAGATTTATGTGTATGTAGTCATGCCTCTTATATAGTATGTCGGGGGACTAAATATAGATAAATTGATGTATTCTATTATGCAAACCCAATGAGTCCTCTTTAAGTTTTTAGCTCTTTTTGCAACTGCTGCGCCTGTTGCTTAATGCACTTTTTATACTCTTTCCTCTTCTAAGTCCACAGCTGAACATCTCCATGACAGCCAGGTCCACAGCTGAACATCTCCATGACAGCCAGGTCCACAGCTGAACATCTCCATGACAGCCAGGTCCACAGCTGAACATCTCCATGACAGCCAGGTCCACAGCTGAACATCTCCATGACAGCCAGGTCCACAGCTGAACACATCCATGACAGCCAGGTCCACAGCTGAACATCTCCATGACAGCCAGGTCCACAGCTGAACATCTCCATGACAGCCAGGTCCACAGCCACCAACATCTCCATGACAGCCAGGTCCACAGCCACCAACATCTCCATGACAGCCAGGTCCACAGCTAAACATCTCCATGACAGCCAGGTCCACAGCTGAACATCTCCATGACAGCCAGGTCCACAGCTGAACATCTCCATGACAGCCAGGTCCACAGCTTAAGATGCCCATTGTTCTAAAGCAGGGGTGGGCAATTATTTTTCATGGGGGGCCACATGAAAAACCCAGATTGTTGCCGGGGGCCGAACAAATATTGTCATGCCGTAACCCATGGATGGGTAACTTTGATGATAGAGAGGGCCACAAAAAATGTCCTCGCTACCAGGTTTTGCTGAGGGCCGAACGGCGCCAGCGTGAAAAATTTGGTGCATTTGAAGCCATGTTTAGAGGAATAACTCATTTTAAATTAACAGTTGTGATGTCATTATTCAGTCTTAACCACCAATATTTGATCCTTTTCTCACTCACTCCTATGTCACCACCTGCTCTCAGGGCTTGAAATTAACTTTTTTGACCACCTGCCAATATGGCTGCTAGATTTTAAAGTTACCAGCCAATTAGAATTTCCACTAGCTGAAATGTGTTTCTTGAAATAAATCAGAATAATAATCTAAAGGCAGAGTATGAGGAGCTTTGCAGCAGTAAGGCCCAGCAACAGCCAACGCCTCTGCCTCACACACACACACACACACACACACACACACACACACACACACACACACACACACACACACACACACACGCACGCACACACACACACACACACACGCGCACACACACACAGACACACAGACACACACACACACACGCACACACACACACAGACACACAACACACACACACACACACACACACACACACACACACACACACACACACACACACAACGCCTCTGCCTCAAGGATCAATTCAGCCCAGTAAATCATTCAACAACAAAACAACACGAGAACAAGGCCTCATTTCTTTTCCCTTTCTAATCAATTGTTCCATTATATTATATTATTATATTATATATTATATATTATTATTATCCATTTTTGATAATCAATTGTTCCTCCATTTTCTCCCCAATTTCCCTGTTACAGTGTCCCCCGGTCGTTGCTCCGCCCCCTCTGCCGATCTGGAGAGTTGTAGACTAGCACATGCTTCCTCCACTACATGTGCAGTCGCCAGCCGCTTCCTTTTTCACCTGAGAGCGAGGGGTTTCACCGGCAGGACGTAGCGCGTGGGGGGATCACGCTATTCCCCCCCCAGTCAACCCCCCCCCCCCCCCACAAACGTGCACCCCGACCGACCAAAGGATGCACTAACGCAGCGAACAGGACACATACCCCACCACCGGCTTCCCACCCGCAGACATGGCCAATTGTGCCTGTGTATGGACGCTAGGGGTGGGGGAAAAAATTGATACACCATAGTATCGTATCAATATTAAAAAATAAAAATAAAAATAAAATCCTTTTTTGCAGGCCATGCCATTCCAGGCCACCGTGCTGGAGCGCCCGATGTTGCAGTCCGCGCCTGCAGTGGCGTATTGAGTCCAGAGAAGCTTAATAATGTAGCCTACATGTGGGGCAAAAACAAAACAAAACAAAAAAACACTGCATGTTTTACTTCCGGTGAGGTCAAGGAAAAGGTAGGAAAAGGAGTTAGACAATATATCGAAATATCGCAATATTCAATATATCGCAATATCGGCGATATCGCAATGCTATTGTATCGTGACTCAAGTATCGTTTTAGTATCGTATCGTGGGCATCTGGTGATTCCCACCCCTAATGGACGCCCGAGCAAGCCGGAGAGGGGGCTCGAACCCGCGACTCTCGTGTTGCTAGGCAGGGGGGGAAACGAAGGCGTCGGCATTTTCAAATGTAAAGTTGTTGGGGCTGGCCGGCGGCAGGAGGTGGAGCGGGGGAGAGAGGGATAGAGAGAGGGAGGGAGGGAGAGGGAGAGGGAGAGGCGGGACACAGGGAGTTAGAAGTCGTTGCGTCCATTGACAAAGTAACCTTGGGTGGCGTCCAGCCAGCGCGCGCGGGGCGAGAGAGAGAGAGTGAGCGAGCGACGGGGGTTTGGAGCTCAGCCAAAAGACAGCCTTTTGTGCCCGGCAGCCGCCACAGTCCAATCAGCCACGGATATTTATACTCCCGGGCCTAATTGAAAGGTTGGCTTGTGCAGCCATCTGCACGCGCGCACACGCACGCACACACACGCACACACGCACATGCACGCACGCACGCACGCACACGCACGCACACGCACGCACACACACACACACACACACACACACACTCATACTGGTGTTTTAGCACCACAGCCAGCTTTGACCCACAGACGAGGGAGGCCAGACATGCTGCATCATGTGACGGCTGACATCCCTGGATGCACAGATGCAAAAGAGTGACTTATGGCCAAACCACGTCTGTCATAAGGTTACTTTCAGGTTGTGTTTCCATTTCTTGATATTAATTAATCCTGCCGCGTCACAATAGTGACCGTAAAAAACCTTTTCACTTATAAGGCTCTAAAAATGTTCCTGGATGATGTATCAATGCATTCCCAGCAAATATTGAAAGAATAAAGGGTCTAAAGCTGTGTTCACACCGAGATATTTATTTTTCTCTCTGTCGCTCGATTCAACCCTTTGGAATCGCTCTGTCGCTCTGTTTAAATCGCTCGTCAACAGGCACAATAATTGACGGACATCTGGGTGCTATAACGTTACGCAATGTCGTGATGTTTTTCCACTACGAGCCACCGTAGTTGTTTACAAGCTAAGCCTATCAGCGTGCTCCTAACGCGAGCTCTATACCGGTAGTACAGACTTCACTTCATGTCAGCTGTCAATCAGTTGTCAATGCAGTTTGTTGCCACACAATAAACCAGCGGTTTGTTCCAAGCCAGTGTGATCCTTGACTCGCTCTCACACGGCAGCCAATCAGAACAGCGAGCGACTGATGCCGGCGTAATTTCGCTCGAGTTGGGATATTTCATCTCGGGCGACGAGCGAATTTTCTCCCTATCGCTCTGTCTCTGTCGCTCGGACGCCCAGCGATTTTTCTCCCGGGCGAATATACGCTCAATCGCTCGTTTGCATTGACTTTGTATGTAAACTCGATGCCAGCGAAAAACTTTAATAGGTCGGTGTGAACGCAGCTTTAATGAAATATGTGCAGTGTCACATGTTCAGTGTAAGTTGTCACATGACCAGAGCTGTTTACTTCCTGCTTGCACCAGGCGAAGAGCTTGGCTGCATCAAAGCTCCCAAACAAAAGGTTATTAAAGTATGTTAACATACAGTATGACAACAATTTTTGGCACACATAATCTTAAAGGTGTCTAGTGTTGATATATGCATTTGCAATTACTCAACTTTGTTCAGTGTGGTCATAGAATGAGTAAACATATATATGACACTTACTACAAAAACATTATGTTCTTAGAGCTAATTTGACAATCTGTCAAGTTGCCATTGCATTTAAATAATAAACATTATAAATCATATAATGTCCTTTTCAGCACTTGTGATGTGATGCAATTGTTAAAATGTTCATCTTCATAGCAATCTCATGGGAACTTGACTTGTTAACCTGAGGTAATTTCTACAGTGTGAGCCAACAAACCTGCAGTGTGCAGCTGAGGTAGTCTGGCAGTTGATAAAAGAAAGCCAACATCAGGGTGAAGATGAATCACTTGATGATTGATAATGGCCTAAAGGGGAAAATGAGAAAGCACATAACCAGTCAGTATCGTTTTATGTAATGAATGTTTTCTCACAGTATCTTCACTGAACCACACCGTGATGCTCTGTGTGTTCTGGGGCCGCTAGCTGTATTTTAGGTGGGTCTTATAAGTAAAAACCATAAAAAGGTCTAAATGTATCTTCCTTCTCTCCTCACTCTTCAGGTGTTCCTATAGACATGAGTGGATGTGTCGGCGGTTGGGAAGCTGTTGGGGTATATGAGTCCTGGTGGTCGCTGCACTAGCACCTCCTCTGGACGGTCGGGGTACCTGTTTGGGGAGGGGGAAATGGGGGGGAATAGCGTGATCCTCCCCACGTGCTTGTTAGCTGATGTCACCGCTGATGATGATGATGATGATGTCACCAAGGATGTCAACAGTGATGATGATGCCACAGTGATGATGTCAACAGTGATGATGATGTCATCATTGATGATTTCACTGATGATGTCACTCTTGACATAATGTCACTGTCGAAGGTTTTAATGACTAGGCATCTCGCTCGCTCGATTCCTAGGCGCCGAGCTAGCCCACATGACGTACGCGCAATGTCTCCCTCTCTCTCTCTCAGTCTCTCTCTCTCTCTCTTCCTCTCCTCTCTGCCTCTCCCTCAGTCGCTCTCGTCTCCCTCTTTCTCTCCCCCCTCTCCCTCAGTCTCTCGCCTCTCTCTCCCTCTCCCTCAGTCGCTCTCGTGTGTGTGTAACTGATGACATCATCAGTGATGTCACAATGATGTCCCAATGCCTATGTATGACATTACTGATGACATCATCACTGATGACATCATTGATGACATTATCAGGGATGTCATCAGTGACATATCACTTAACTATACCCGTGTGTGTGTGTGTGAGTAAACTTATGACATCACTGGTGATGTAATCAGTGCGACAGACAGAGAAACAGAGCCCGAGCTCCCTTTTATATACTGATGATGATGATGATGATGCCACCCTGATGATGTCAACAGTGATGATGTCATCATTGAAGATGATGATGTGAACAGTGATGATGTCATAATTGATGATAATGTCATCATTGATGATGTTACACCTGACATATGATGTCACTGTTGATGGTTATAGTGATTTCACTTATGATGTCATACTGGAATGAAATGTCACTGTCAAAGGCTACAATATCAGCTCTGCCAGCTTCACACTGTCAGATCAATTTGTCAAGTACAATTGGGGAGAACATGGGAGAAAGATATATATTCCTCTTATATTTTTCCTTAAGCTTCTCTCAGACATGATCCTTCTGTGCATGATGATACAGTATATTGTCAGGGCAGTTTGGGTCTGACTGACGATCACTGCATTCAATTGGTTGTAAAGTTGATGATCTACAGGATCCGAAGCTACATAGCCTACAGTTGAAGTTACATCAGCTAAAGGCAGAAAATATTAAATATGATCTGAAATTATGTTCAAATGCGTTGGATGTCATATTTTTGGAGTAGTTGCCAAAATAGAAGAGAGTATCCAATATCCAATGCTGTGTGGTAGCGACCTTATGGGCTTATGACAGGTTATGTCAACAAGCTGTAAATTGATACAAATTGATACACAAAACCACCAAACGGAATCCAGTATCACATCTGCTACGCTAGCTGCTAATGATTATACATAACATATTATTAGTGTGAAATCGTGTCCAACTTTGAACCTATCTTCATTTTATATCAAACCACAAAAATGTAACCACCATCAGACGTTCTTCCCTTCAGCTGTCAGGCTGTTAAACACAGACAGTAGTCATTTTAAATGAATGCCTTCACTTATATGAGCGCACAACAGGCTGTACGTATCCTGTCTGTGACGAACAGGTTAGGCTCGTTCATACATATATAGATCTATATCTTTTATTTCTTATACATGTTCTCATGTCTTTACATAATAGAAATATATGTATACTTTGTATTTCTTGTTCATGTTTATATGAGGCTGATCTGTTATCTCTGACATGATTTGTTTGTTTATGTTATGTCATGCTGTTACGTTACGTCCTGTCATGTCTGAAGTTTGTAGCTCACCGTGAGCTTTTGAAGGTGTTGGGTAGGCTGTGAAACTGAATTGCCCTTCTGGGATAAATAAAGTTGTCTGAATCTGAATCTAACCACCACACACCTGCAGACAGCGAGCAAAAAGAACCAGAAAAAAGAAAGCAAGAAAGAAAGGAAAAAAGAAGCAACCATCGAAGAGTTCAACAGAAACAGGGCCGCGGGAAGTAGGGGTGCTGCAGCACCTGCCCTAGATCCCCCCCCCCAAAAATAAATAAATATATATATATATATATATATATATATTTTACAAATGTAATTAAAAATATTTTGCAGTGCACTATGTTCCTTTCTTGTTTAAGAATGTTTCGGGAAATGATTGCATTATTAATATACTGAAAATGTAGCCTATTTAAATAGAATTATCAACAATAACAATCAAGGAAGTTACATGCTTGTAGGCTAGAGAAAAAGAAGAAGCGCGCATGCATGTTGTGTTGAACCAACCAACAACCAATACGAATTGTTTAATCTGGCAATAAAGAAATGTGAACTTGACATGCTATTTTAATAGCCTACTCAAAAATGCACCTCCCACTATACAGCAAAGAGAGGAGTCAATGTTTCTTGATATATGCCATTCAGATCAGAATAATTAGTCTAGTCATTAAGTTTGCTGATAATATTTCTATCATGTTAAGTCTGTGTCATGTTAACTGGTGTATTCAGAGCAAATAGGGAGATATAGAGCATTATCATCATGCTATATATCTCCCTCTTTGCTCTGAATGAGTGAGAAAAGGAGAAAATACTGAATAATTACATCACAACAGTATAATCCTAATGTTAATTTAAAATGAGATATTCCTCTAAATATGGCAAAAAAAAGGAAAAAAAAGAGGTCAAAGTCCCTTCCTCCCAGCACCCCCTGCTTAAAGTGACTTCCAGCGGCCCTGAACAGAAATATCACACTTTTTGTTTTCACATCCACAGAAATGCACCACATAGGCTCCTGGGATAAATAAACCCACTGATTAATACACAATTAGTCTTGTGTTGTGTCAGTTACCGGGACGGGGCTGATGGAGTTTGTGCAGTAATGGCGGTGAGTGTGTTAAAGCTGTCGGCGGGCGTCCAGCTGGCCCGCGTGCTTCTTCTCCGGGACGTGTTCGGCGTCCTCTGCCAGCTGGCACGGGGACACGCCGCCATGTTCATTCATGACAGCCATCTCCTCCAAAAAAAACGGGAGAGAAAAAAACCTGGTGGTTCTTGAATTCTCCTTTCACGAGATGCTTTCCGCACACGCACACGCACACACACACACACACACACAAAACGACGCTTTTCATGTGTTCTAAGCCAAGGACATTTGGGGGTAAGTCAGAAAAGTTGATTCAAAACACGCAACCCAAAAACATTATTCATAGCTGTGTGTTGTGTATGACACTCCTCCAATTTACATTGCCACAAAACAGCATTTCTAAAATAATCGTAGTAAAAAAGAAAATCAATCACCATGCAATCTGTTCCACCACCATGCATTGCGTGGTCAGGGGCGGTTTTAGGATCAGAGGTTTGGGTGGGCTCAGCCCCCCAAAGAGAATATAGGGTGGACCGCAGACCCCTATAGGGGGTTCCGGGGGCATGCCCCCCCGGGAGAAAATTCTGTACATTTTAAAGTAAGAATGGATCAATCTGGTGCAGTTTGAGATCAAAATGAAGAGACTCGATCTATGAAGAACTACACACATCACATTCATATCCTCTTTACTGTTCTGCGGCTTTAAAATGATGAAAAAATAATTGTCTATATATTCTGCATACAGGTATATGGTAGAATTCTGCTGGCCTAAATAATACAATGATCCATATACCAAAATCACTTCCAGAGGAGAACTCAACTGAAGTAACATTTGCTTTGAAAATAACAGCAAAATAAAATCAAAAGGGAACTTCCTAACTTAATTAGGAACTTATATAATAATATACAAAAGCAGGAGTTTAGGCTTCTCACCTAGCATTGAACAGCATTGGCACGCTGCTAGTGAAGGGGGGACAGTCTGCCAAATGAGGAATCCTCCTCTGTTCTCCCTTGGCTTGTTGCACCAGTGATAAATCATGAAAATGGCAAACAACAATTAGCAGTCAGTTGACACTCTATTCACATCCAACAGCTGATGCAGGACGCAGGCCAAATGATGTAGAAGACAAGTTATTGTCTTGCCAAGTGCGTCTGCTATCAACAGTGGGAATCTATCCACGTGTTATGAGCCTGTCGACAGATCCCACTTAGCTCCAATAGAGACCATGTTGTACAGCAGATCACCGGCATTGCAACTGTGTGCACACACACACACACACACACACACACACACACACACGGGTGTTTATCGGAAAACTTGGCATTTTGCATTCTTGATGTTTGATTTTCAAAGTACTGTTTTAAAAGTATTTAAGCCCCTTTTTGGATTAAGTGGATCCTTACCTCTCAGGAAAATGTGCCGTGCCATCTCAGGTAGGGATGCACCGATCCACTTTTTTCACTTCCGATCCGATTCCGATACCTGAATTTGGATATCTGCCGATACCGATATTATGCCGATACCAATATTTTTTTTGAATATACAGTATAGGCAAAGATTTGGCCAATTAAAGTTTTTTTTTAAATATACCTTGCAAAAAGCAGACAAAATTAAGAAAATATACAAGGCAAAGAAGGATACTATTATACATTATTATACAAATTACGGCCAGCTGTGCGCTGGAATTGCAAAAAAAAAAAAAAAAAAAAAATTTTCAATTCCGATCCGATCCGATCCGTGAATTAGTGCCATATCGGCACCCGATACCGATATTGGATCGGATCGGCCCCATCCCTAATCTCAGGCGATCTTATGTTTTTATTTTTTCACATATAAACAACATGCATATCTGTGTTTTGTCAACCCTGTTACCGACATAACAATTACTGTTTGAAAAGGTTTTAAATCCATATTTAGAACAAATCTGATATATTATGAAAGATAAAGTCTCCCTTTGTTACACTAAGTGTGTTTGTAAAGTGAGAATATTGAGGAGTTTACTTTTTTCCCATGGATGAATATGCCCATTTACATTTGGCACTTTCACAGCATCTTCTGTTTAAGAAAAAGTTATGTAAACAAACTAATAAAAAAACCAAATTTCTTTCAGTGGATTACTGGTACTTTTTACTTAACGCATAAAATTCGTTTATTTTACATGTGCCTTTTCATTTTTTTTTATTATATTAGAATTATATACATTAACAGGGCTGACACCTCAGTAACAGGGTTGACAACAGTTAGCATATTGGTTATACTGCCTGTTTAAGTTATAGTTATGGATGTAATAGGGTTATTTATGGAGTTGTAACGGAGTTATGTGACAATCATAAACCTTTAATTCAACATTACTAATCAGAATATTTTGGAGACAGATTGATTGAGAGGTTTTAGCATAGAAGATGATGAAAAATGATGATACTGTGGATGTAAATGCGTGTATCTTACAGGTCAAACAGACAGGAGCGTGTACCGGGCCCTTCTTTACATTCAATAGGAAATCATTCGCTCAAAGCGATCAAATCTACTTCAATAACAACAGAGAGATAAACAACACTCATCCGGTTTAAGCTCCCTGAGGAGCGCCCGGCTCAATCAATTAATTACCTCGTCTCTGTGTTTGACTTCGGGGCGTTAGTAATGATCTTTAAATATTAATTTAGCTTTGTCCAGGGACTGATATGAAGGCCTCTGTTGTTGTTTTCTGGATCATCTGCTTGTCAAGCGTTGTGCTTCGGGGAGGGAAACCTGAGTAGCCGGAAGAGGGGTTATGTACTGTATGTTTTCTTTGATCAACACAATGCAAGAGGACATATTGTTGTTAGCTTGCTGCTTCTGCTAATTGAAGATGTTTTTTAAAATATAGAAATGGACAACAGTTTGCATCTGTGGTGAGTGTTGCAGCAAGGCTCTGGGTGAAGTTTAGTAAGACATATTGACGCTATAACTCTGTTGACCCCCCAATGGAGCAAACAAACAGGAAATCACAACAACTTCGGAGTAAGAAGGGGTTCGAAGATCCCCCCCAAGCCAGATATAGTACGCATCTTCAACGGAGGGCAGGAGGGATCCGTTTAGGGCTGTCTTTAATAATTAAACGTGATACATTTATTTATTACTCTACCAGCACGGAGATACCCAGGTGAGTTGAGGTTCTCCTGGGACGAACGCTCAGGGGGATGGTGAGGGTGTAGATTATACTCTCTCTTCTCTTCTATCTCCTCCTGCGTCGGTGTTTGTAGCCCAGAGCCGAGGAGGAAGCGGAGAGAAAAGCCAGCGTTGGCCTCTGTCCACCTTACCTGCAAGAACATCACGCATCAGCATCTTTCACCAGAGCTCCAGTGGGGCGAACGAGGAGACCGGAGAGAGAGAGAGAGAGGGAGGCTGCCGAGCTAATTGGCCGATGTATTCGAAATTATTTCTCTGTTTTTTTTACATGGCATGTTGACCTGAAATCTCTGTATGAATTACAGTATCTAAAGAGGATACGTTTCCTCTGATACACGGTATGAAAGTAAAGTTAGCGAGCGAGTCAAACTGAAAAATATTTTCCATATTTTTTAAGATGATAGGCCTCCAATCTAGCCACATGCTGCGATCAAAGATTCCTTTCATCTTCAACCTATATTGGAAACCACAGGTATTTACAAAGGCATATCTGCATGGCTTTTAAACTATGGGTCAAAAGGTAAAGGTAAAGTCCCAACGATTGTCACACACCTGAGTGTGCGAAATTTGTTCTCCGCATTTGACCCATCCCCTGGGGGAGCGGTGAGCAGCAGCAGCAGCAGCGCCGCGCTCGGGAATCATATGGTGATCTAACCCCCCCAATTCCAACCCTTTGATGCTGAGTGCCAAGCAGGGAGGCAAATGGGTCCCATCTTTATAGTCTTTGGTATGACTCGGCCAGGGATCGAACTCACGACCTCCCAGTCTCAGGGCGGACACTGAAACCACAAGGCCACTGAGCTGGTTACAAAGGTGTTGTAGGCTATACCCAAATGCATATACAGTATGCCTCTCTGATATGTATGTTTTATGATGGTCTATCTCTGCTCTATTAAAAATATTCATTGAACCAAATTCACGCTGATATATATACATTTTTCCTGTGATCTTGGTTTGGATCGGGTGCTCGTCTTTATAGCTTTCGACCGCAATTTGACCGCATGCCAAGCCGGGGGTGAAACCAAACGCAAACAGAGGGAACAGCTTAACAAATTACCACTCTGCTGCCAAGTCCTGGGAGGGGGGACGCAGAGGCACAGAGGCTTATACAGAAAGAACCTAAAAACCCCCTGCTGCAGAGCCCGGGAAACCCCAGAGGGGACGAGGAGGGGTGAGGAGGAGGAGGAGGAGGAGGAAGAGAGGGAGGAAGGTGGGTGATCAGGAGAGGAGGAGGGAGAGAGAGAGAGATGGAGAGAGCATAGAAAGAGAGAGAAAGAACAGAAGAGGTTTGATATGATTTCCATGGAATGTTTGTTGACAGTGCTGCGTGGCCTGGGGGGCCTTGGGATATATGATTGAACAGCACGCCTGTCAGAGCTGGAGGAATTCTTGTGCAGCTTGTGTTTCTCACCGCTCTTCTTCGCTGGAGGGAAGGTAGCACTCAACTAATTGACAGAGAATTAAGCATGAAATGCGCTAAAGCGCACAGCTCGATCTTCTGCCACGGCTGGCCTCTCTCTCCTCCACCACAGTGTGGGGGCTTCCAGCCAGTTAGAGGCTGCTGCGGACGGCGCGCGCGCACGACATAGGTTCACGACGACCAACACATGCCCGTACACACACCGAGGATGAAATCAGTCACGCACAAACATACCGTACAGGCATGAATACATATGCAAAAAAAAAAATCAAAAAAATCAAAAATGAAGATAAACATCCCAGCAGATGGCCCACTGTTCAATCACACTGCATCAAACACCCCACACATAAGCTAGTGCACATAAGCAAATGAGCGGTTGCAAAAGAAACACAGTTTACAGGATATGTACAGAGTACAGAGGCAAACGGTATAGACTTTTTACTGTGACAAATTGCTCCATGGGAAAGTGATCCTTCAAGATTAACAGTGTCATTCTCTGCCACACCTTTTGCATATTATCCCCGGGGGGGAGGGGAACAGGGGGGGGGGGGGTTTGCGGCTTGAGCCGCGGGCTTCTTACAAATGGCTTACCAGGTCTGCACTTGTGCTAACTGAGTTCTGAAAGGTAACGTAGATATGAGAGAGAGAGAGAGAGAGAGAGAGAGAGAGAAAGAGAGAGAGAGAGAGCTATATATATATATATATATATATATATATATACCGAGTATATATATATATATATATATATATATATATATACTTACTAGTTTAAAATACTTTTGCTGGGCAGTTGGTCTCTACAAAAACAACATTTTTATTGAATTATAGGCTACAATGTAACAATGAAAACAATTGGGGGGTACGGTGGTGCAGTGGTAAGCGCTGTCGCCTCACAGCTCGAAGGTCCTGGGTTCGATTCCCACCTGGGACGCTGTGAACGCTGAAGGAATGCGTGCCCATCCGCATGTCCTCGAGTGCCCACCGCCCGGGTGGGGTCGTCAAAAGGGCCTTTCTGTGTGGAGTTTGCATGTTCTCCCCGTGCCTCCCGGGGGGTTTCCTTCATATAGGAACCCCTTCACCAAAACATGCAATATCCTGGTTGCTAATGTGGTTCCTCCTCTGGACGTTAAGGGCGCCTGTTCGGAGGGAGGGGAACTGGTTGGAATAGCGTGATCCTCCCACGTGCTATGTCCTACCGGTGAAGCTTCCTCTGTCAGGTGAAAAGAAGCGGCAGCCCCGACCAGGAACACACCCGCTGTAGCCCGGACCAGGAACACACCTGCTGTAGCCTGGACCAGGAACACACCTGCTGGGCCAGGACCAGGAACACACCTGCATAGCCTGGACCAGGAACACACCTGCTGTAGCCGGGACCAGGAACACACCTGCTGTAGCCTGGACCAGGAACACACCCGCTGTAGCCTGGGCCAGGAACACACCTGCATAGCCTGGACCAGGAACACACCTGCTGGACCAGGAACACACCCGCTGTAGCCTGGGCCAGGAACACACCTGCATAGCCTGGACCAGGAACACACCTGCTGTAGCCGGGACCAGGAACACACCTGCTGTAGCCTGGACCAGGAACACACCCGCTGTAGCCCGGACCAGGAACACACCCGATGTAGCCCGGACCAGGAACACACCTGCTGTAGCCGGGACCAGGAACACACCTGCTGTAGCCCGGACCAGGAACACACCCGCTGTAGCCCGGACCAGGAACACACCCGCTGTAGCCTGGGCCAGTGCATGGGCATGGGCATGGGCAGTGCAGTGTGTGCATGGGGGCGCGTTAGGGAGGGAGAGCGATGCAAGAGTGTGTGTGTGTGTGTTACAGGACCGGGGGAGAGGGGGAGGCAATATGCACGTGAGGGAGAAGGGAGGGGGGGGGAGTATTTTCGTTCGGGGGTTTGACCAGTGTGTGTGTGCGCTCGTGTGCGCCTCCTTCAGAGGTTGCAGCGGGCACAAGACGTTTCAAGGAGCCCCCTCTCTCCTCCTCTCTCCTCCCCTCTCCTCCACCGGCCGCATCAGCAGACGAACGCCCTTGTGAAGGAGCTAGAGAGAGAGAGAGAGAGAGAGAGAGAGGATTTGAAGAAGTGAAAGGGACGGGAGGCCGCGCGCGGGGTCAAAGAGCCAACCCCTTCCTGCTGACTACCGACCAATCAGACGGTGTCCTGCACTGTCAAGAAGGCAAAAGCGGGGGGGAGAGGAGAGGAGGGGTGGAGGTAAGGAAGGGGGGAGGGAGGTTGGGTGGGTTGGACTGCAGGGCGGACCCCCAGGGTCAATTATCCCGGGGAAGGAGGTACCGTAGCCCAGCGCTCTGCATCTCATTTGCAAGGCAGCGGTGGAAGGTGCACCTGAGCACGGCGGCTAGCGAGCCGTCCCGTAGCAGCGCCGAGGCAATTAATGTCTCCTCCTCAATGACATGTGCTGCTCAGTGTGACAGACGCTGGGCCAGCTGGGCCAGCCAGCAAGGCTAGCAGAGAGAGACCCTACCGCTGCCCACTGAGACTAATTTCAGGTAGAACGCCGACTCGCCTCTCTGCTAGGCTCCCCCAGTCTGAGTTAGAGGGCTGTGGGATCCAGCCTGCACACACACACGCACGGACACACACACACACGCACACAGACGGGTGTGCACTCAAAATGACACACACATGCAACCCTACAAAGGTAGAGAGACATACACTCTCACAGGTGCGCACACGCGCACGCGCACACACACACACACACACACACACACACACACACACACACACACACACACACACACACACACACACACACACACACACACACTCTTAACTCACCCGTAGCAGGTTCAACAACTTGTTACAGTATTAAACTAGCCTAGGGGAAAGTTGCCCCACCCATCAACAGTTACTGTTTATAGGAGTCATAGATTTGCCAAAACTGATATAATGATGAATCATAATATGCACGCTAGTCATTTAGCTTAGGGTTGTTGTACCCATGTTGCACTTCAGCTGCATTATGAAATATTAAGACTGTGGACAAATTGGTAGCCTATGGCTGCGTGTCCACTTTAGCTTCTTTCTCTCAGCTCCAGCCTCCTTTCCTCGTTAAAGTCGAGCTGAACCCAAAAATGACTTTTCTTTTCTTTTAGTTCAAATACCTGGGTATCCAGTGCACCTATTTAATAATGTTTGCAAAAAATCACTAAAGTCTAATTTCTTTAGTTTTTCACACTTTTTCACATCAAAAGTTAATTTTTCAAGATTTCATTGATAACAGTAATGTACAGTTTGCTGATGTCACCTAGTACTATCAAATTTCTACCCCATTTCAACCAATCATATCACAATATGCAGCTGTCAATCAAATCTTCATTTCAGGTTATTTTCTCTTCCAAATGAAGTAGAAAATGGCGCCTAGTGCCTGTCATCTGGCAGAATTCCTATCCCATAAACTAACTACTAACTTGGCCAATTGTTAGAAACGGGGAGGGTCATCTCTCGGAGATTCCAGGCGGGCGGGCAGCACCCATGCATCGGATTGTCCGCTCGCTCCGCACGAAGCAGCTGGCTGCCTGGTACTCCGCGGATCCCACTTGGGTAGCACGACAACACGCTGAATCCCACCCGATTTGGGGGTGGAACACGCCAGGATTGGCCAATGCCAAAGCCAGTCCTCAGAATTGTCAAATCAAATCATCGACACCGTATATGGTCCGCCTCTCAATTTGTTATGGACTCAGATGCACGTGACGAACGGGTTCACCTCGACTTTAAGCAACAGGAAGCGTCCACAAGGAGCACAAAAGGCATCCACTCCAGGAAAGAGCTGCAGCCGGTGGTTTTCCCCTCAGAGCGGAACGCTTTCAAAAGCTGAGAAATGTTCAACTTTTCAGAAAAGCGCTGGGTGACGTGAACCATCCTATATTTCATGGTTTTCATTGGCCCATTTGCAATCAGTTCATTTATCTGCATTGTAAAATGCAGATGAAAGGGATGTTTGGATTTACGTTAATTCAACTTGTGCTCAGTAGAGAATTATGATTTTAAAAGTAGATTACATAGTGCAATCCATACTTTTTTCTTAACATTACATGAACAAGACAGATGAACAGGCACAGACACAAGACAAGGAAAGAAAAAAAAACATACATTATCGGCATTGAACATTATAACTTGATGCTACCAGCAGTCTAAGGTGTCTATGTGCTTGTAAGAGACATTGTGCATCGAATCCCAAGCAAGGGGTCCATAAGAAACCAGCAGGGCGAGTCACCCGCCGCCCCCAACATCAGTCATTCTTAACCACGTCAAAATAGGCCAAAAACGGGTCCCATATAATCGAGAATCGTTCAAGCGAGTTGGCTCTCAGGAACCTGAGTCTCTCCATCTGTATAACAGAGATCATGCCCATCAGCCGTATTCTCGCCCCCTGACCTCTGCAGAGACATGAGCTGAGGGTTATGAGACAGAAAACCACAGAGAGTTGAAATTTTACTGACATCGGAAGTACGTTTTATGTTGCCTGGCTGCTGCTAGGCGTAAAAATAACTTTTTGAAAACCTGCTCTAGACTCAGTATATGACATGTCTGGGGGTGTTTATCGGAAAACTTGGCATTTTGCATTCTTGATGTTTGATTTTCAAAGTACTGTTTTAAAAGTATTTAAGCCCCTTTTTGGATTAAGTGGATCCTTACCTCTCAGGAAAATGTGCCGTGCCATCTCAGGCTATCTTACTTTTTATTTTTTCACATATAAACAACTGTGTTTTGTCAACCCTGTTACCGACATAACAATTACTGTTTGAAAAGGTTTTAAATCCATATTTAGAACAAATCTGATATATTATGAAAGATAAAGTCTCCCTTGTTACACTAAGTGTGTTTGTAAAGTGAGAATATTGAGGAGTTAACTTTTTTCCCATGGATTAATTTGCCCATTTACATTCAGCACTTTCACAGCATCTTCTGTTTAAGAAAAAGTTATGTAAACAAACTAATAATACCCAAATTTCTTTGAGTGGATTACTGGTACTTTTTACTTAACGCATAAAATTCGTTTATTTTACATGTGTCTTTTCATATTTTTTATTACCGTATATTAGAATATTATACAAGTAACAGGGCTGACACTCGAATGGTAACAGCCCAGGGTTGATGAAAAATGTTGTTGGCAGCCATTACTAGCCATCTGGTAAAGGTGCTAACACCACATGGTGTGCATTCATGAGAGGCCGAAATTATGTTATATATCTACATTTAAAATTCCAAACAAATCACTTTTTAATGTATGCTTTTCTGGTAACAGGGCTGACACAGCGTGCTCGTCCCCCTCTGTCAGACTTTACAAAAGTTGAAGAAAATTCATTAAAAGCAGATGTCACTTACTTATCTTTCCACCATCATCTTTAGAAAAGGCAGGTGATGTCACTTCCTGGAAATGCTACAACTTTTGGAACAGTCCATTATGTCTGAGGGGGTGTTTTTGTTAAAAGTAACAGGGTTGACGACAACATGGATACAAGACTATATTGTTCTTTTTCTCATCATTTGACACATATTAGGCTATAGAAGTGTATCATAGTATCTAGAAGGCTATAGAAGTGTATCATAGTATCTAATAGGAACACAAATCAATATTGATGACCTAGAACATATATCATACCCTCAGGCTGTTCATCTCTCCTATACTCCCACCTCTTTGATTCAAACACAAAAGGTGGAGCTCCACATAAAACATTTAATGTTTTATGGAGAACAACTTCTGAAAAGACCGAAGGAACATGTATCAAAAATGTTT
>NC_139641.1:12114736-12182236 GCF_964638095.1 Poromitra crassiceps
AAGCTCACTCTTTCAATGGGGTGAGGTTTCTTGACCCGTACTCACTGTCAGGATGGATCTAGGATCCAACTACATCGCCAAAGTTGCAGTGCCGGACATCTTCATATTCCTAGTGGGAAAGTCCAGCGTCTACACAGCACAAGATTCCGGGGATCTCTAGTTCCACCTTCACCTTCCTCAGAGTTTCTGCAACCACGCTGCGTGCGCAACTGCAGCGACGTAAGCCCCATGACGTCCACTCCAAATCACTCTATAGAGACACTGCATGAAATAGGCCACGCCCATCACGGGGGAAATCGCTCCGTTCATTTCCACACACCAGCGTCATTTTCCTTGAATTAAACATAGCTAAAAGCTGTTGTGTGGTGGGGCTGCGCAGAAAACAAATGTAAAAAATCGCCAGTTAAAGTTTTTTTGTACTCCTGAGCAAAACAAGGAAGCCATTGAGAATTGGCGAGAAGAAAAATGTGGATCTAGCTGTCAAGGAAGTAAGTTGGAGTGTTCATCTTCCGTATATACGATCTTTTTGTGCAACACGCAACCATGCACGCGACATAGGAGAACGCCAG
The DNA here is from genome assembly GCF_964638095.1 of Poromitra crassiceps. Lineage (NCBI taxonomy): Eukaryota > Metazoa > Chordata > Actinopteri > Beryciformes > Melamphaidae > Poromitra > Poromitra crassiceps. The sequence goes on from NC_139641.1 coordinate 12,115,306, forward strand.
GATTGGGGGGGGGGGGGGTTGGGGGGGGGTTCTGTTTTCCCCCATCTTGGGCGTGGCTTCTGAATGATGACGCGTTACGCAGTGTCTCTATACGGTTTAAAGATTGGTTTTGCATCATCGTTTGTATTAAAATGTGTTTTGTTATGGTTTCATGCATCATACGGTTGCAATATTTGAACTATTTGAGTTATGGGTTTATTGAAAATGCCATAACAAGGGACTCATCATTTGGACCGTTTGGCGCCCAGGACTGCAAAGAAAGAGGGACCCCCCCACCCCAAACACACACACACACACACACATACATACATCACCAGCTGACACAAAGCCAGGGAGAATCCTTGGTACATGTGTACCATCAGTGCTATAAGGCACCTGTGCACACGCACGCACACACAAACACACGCACACACACGCACACACACACACACACAAACACACGCACACACAGAGATGCGCGCGTGTACACACACACACACACACACACGCACGCACGCGCGACTATCCTTCTTCTGCTAATACCCATCAGGCGCGTCTCTCAGGAGGGCAACGCGGTGTCTTCCTGTCCTCCGACATGAATAAAACAAGTTGTTATTCTTCTCTAGATAAACACCCTCCAAATGCCCGACGCAAACAAGACACCACGAAGCCGGGCGTCAGGTTGTCCTCCAGCAACAATTGCAACGGAGAAGATGCTCCCCAGACGCTTTGCCGGGCTGAGCCAAGCGGTCCTATACGCTGCACCAAAGTGCCAGCTGCACGGCTGCTCCGCCCGCGGGCGCCGGCATGGAACTTCTAAAGCACAAACAAAAAAATCTACTAAACACCTATGGCCGCTTCGCCATTTGAACAAAAGATTATTATTCATTCATCTTGTCGATTCCTTATGTACATCTTATTATTATTATTATTATTATTAAGCCAATCCCCCAGTGAGGAGTTGAGCCTGCCGTTTGATATCGGGGATTCGTTTTGAATCTATATACAGGACGACTCTCTAAAGTGAATCATTAGGAGAAGAGCGTCAATTTGTGGCCCAGATTTGACAAAGAGGCGAAGGGGAAAAGGTGTAACATTAACGGGCGCTAAAGGTTAAAGCGTGGTTAAAAACGAGGGAGGGGATATAAGCGTGGCGGACAAATTGAGAAATTAACAACGTGCGGTCGGGCGGTGTGTGCGGGGAGAGTCTCGGAGGACCCCGGCAGCCGAGGCGAGACCCATTATGGGCACGTGGCAACCATCAGGCAGCTGGGTGGGTAATTATCATCATGTGTTTAGCAGGGCGCCCTTATCCAGAGCAACGTATATGACTGCTGCGCTAACCACTTAGCTCGCCCGTTTAGCGCTACGTGTGGGCGGGCGGGGGGTCTCAATGGTACGCTATACCTTTACAGGAGGTTCCACTGCGGTAGCTGGTAAGTCAGCCATACAGGAGTTGGTGGTATATAGACCTTGGGTTTGTGATGCAGGTGTTGTGACCCGGGAGCGAGGTGCCACGGGGTGGCTAGGGCAGGCCGGGGGGCCCGGTGCGAACGAACGGCGTGTCCTTGGGGAAGATGAGGGAGCGAGCGAGCGACCCCATGATGCTCAAGCTGGGGCCCAGATGTGTGTGTGTGCGTGTGTGTGTGTATGTGTGTGTGTGTGTGCGCGCGAGTCCGCTGGTGCCTCCATGTGTGCCCACACTGCCAGCTTGGTACGAAACAGCTGGCTCACACCATCTGCTACCCCTCTACTACATCAACGGCACCAGTGTGTGTGTGTGTGTGTGTGTGTGTGTTATGTGGTAGATCCTTTCCTTTTCCCATTCTAACGCACCCTATACTTACGCAAAAGTGATACCAATTTTGCTTTGAGAGGTAACAATGTGCAGCCAAATAATGGGGGTGGGGGTTGAGAGCAGTGTTGGGGGTAACTCATTACAAAAGTAACATATTACATGTAATATATTACTTTTAGCAGTAACTCAGTAATATAACTTATTACTTATAGGATTTCAGTAATATTATACCAGTTACTTTGTCAAGTAACTCAAGTTATAAATTGAGTTACTTTTGATTAAATCAAAGCACATATTTAAAAAAGATACAATCATTTCCTAATCAAACTGTGTGTTTTTATGCAAATAACCACTATAGATGACAATAACAAAGGAAAAGAATAACATTTAGAATTTTGGATTGTTTAAACTGACTTCAAGGCGGTTGACATTCTTTTTCGGGATGGTTCCGGGGCGGCGATGTCATTCTGCTGCTGCTGTTGTTTTGGTGAAAGTAATGCAAAAGTAGTGTAATAAGTAACGAGTTACTCTACACAGACAGTAATATTGTAAAGTAACGTATTACTTTCAAATGAAAGTAACTAGTAGGTAGTATATTACATTTTGAAAGTAACTTGCCCAACACTGGTTGAGACACAAAAAAATGCTATTTATTTATTTGTTTGTTTATTTATTTATTTATTTATTTATTTATTTATTTATTTATTTATTTATTTATTTATTTATGTATATGTTTATTTATTTATATATTTATTTACTTATTTATTTATTTAAATAAACAAAACATTCCTTTATCCCTCGGATGCACATTTCTTTCCAAAGCTACAACGAGACTAACCTAGAGTACGTGAGCTTTTTCGCGTCGGTTGTTAATCATTTAGCTGGGAGCAAGCCCACTCTATCTAACAGAAAGAGAGGGATCGAGGGGGTTGGGGGGTTAGTATGCTAAAATCCCCCCTGAAACATGGCACTTGAGACATACACAGTGTGCTAGTGTTAATTAGGGAGCCAATATTACAAGATAAATCAAAGATGGGAGGGGGGGGAGCGCGCAGGGGGAGGAGGGAAGAGGGATAGAGAGGAAGAGAGTAAAGGAAAGGAGGAGAGAGAGAGAGAGGGGGGAGAGAGGGGTGAGACTTGAGCTTGGCCTGAGGGTAGGCTACAGGGCAGACAGGGGAATGATAGAGCGTCTAACCAGGGGCTGATCAGGCCCTCCTCTCTCTCTCGTCAATAACAAACGGCTAAAAGTGGCAACCCGAAAGTCTGTTAGCAGAGCTGCTCACACTCATCTGCTCCAGAGTCAATCGTGTTCACTACTCACTCCGTACTCCTTCAAGTGTCACTCATTTTTAACGCTCGATCGATTATCCTTTTTGATCTACTGGTCGGACTGTATTTTCACAGATCAGAGCTCGAAAACTCACCCCGAGCTCCCCCCTCCCCCCGCCCCCTTCGTGAAAATCGATGTCCTACGGCGATACGTTTCGCTCGCGTCGTCGCCCGACAAGAAGCATCACGTCGCTCGCCAGAAGACAGTAATGAAAAATGATGTGTCCCCCTCTTCCCTACCCCAAATTTCAAGTCGAGCAGCAGCAGTGGCCGCGCGAGAATGAGGAATCTGTATAATCGGTAGCGATGCGGAGGAGCACAGTGCCGGCTAATGCGAATAGACCCCGCTGTTCCCCGAGCAAGACGGCGGCGCTATAGCGCTGGAGGGGAGGAGGAGGAAGAGGAGGAATGGAGGCAGGGAAGAGGAAGAACACACACCGAGTTCCGTCCGTCGGGGGATCGCTTGCTCCAAAACACGGAGCAGAAGGTACGGAACACAGGCGCTCTGTGTGGGCCCATTATTTTTTACTCTCCATTCTCCTCTCTCTCCTTTTTGAAGACGACGGGATCTTCCCTGCCCCCCCTCCTCCCTGACATAAAAGTAAACAACGTTGCCTGCGGGCACAATTTTCCCAGCAACACAATAAAATGTGCAGTGAATTTATGATGGTCATCCATTAGCTCTTACCAAGGAAACATCACCCGTATCTGTCGTCCATCATTATAATAGAGGGTTAATGCACCGAATTTACATAAAAAAGTCATATTGTCTACATGAATTATTTACACCCTCAGCTGTTTTTTCCAATTTCCCTTTTTTTCCCCCCGTCTCTCTCCGTCCTCTCGTTTGTGGCGATGAGGGGTTTTCGGTCCAGATTCCGGGCGGCGGAGGAAAAACCTGACAGTAAATTCAGCCGTGAGGTGGTCCTGTCGTCTCCAACAATATTTCTCTGCATGCTCCTCGCTCGCTCTGTGTCTTTGTCTGTAGGGGACAGTGAGAGCTGAGGAAGGCTGTCTGCTTGTTTATGACCTCCTGGTTATTAACAAGTCCATCAACAGCAACACACTGGAGAAGATCCTTCACGCCGTCCCACGTCCCACCTCTAAGTGGCCGCCGCTCGGAATCACGGTACAGATTGTCTCGACTCGGTGTTTGTGACGAACCATTTTGGAGGAACAAACCTGAAATCGGAATACTTTTTTAAATGGGGGGGCACCATTACATCAGAGATGCTCACAGGTTTTTTTTTTTTTGCAAGTCCAAGTCAAGTCTCAAGTCTTTGAGCGAGAGTCCAAGTCAAGTCTCAAGTCGTTAGTCACAAGTGCAAGTCAAGTCTCTCTGTAGATTAGCTAGATTCCCTGTGTTCTATTTAGTTCCGGTTAATGGCTAGAGTAGTCAGATTGTCTGAATTCCCCCCCCCCCTTTTCCTGCTCTCTCCTCTCTCACATTCTAAAGCATGGCACTCATTCTACTCTAAAGCATGGCATCCCCTCCTTTCCCTGTTCTCTCCTCCCCCACAGTTTATCCTATCTGTTCAGTATATCCCCCCCACAATCCCCATTCCCTCCCCACCTCCTCCCTTTTCCTGCTCTCTCTCATACTCCCCCTGCTCTCCCTCCCCACCTCCTTCCCTTCCTGAACTCTCCTCCCCCACTATTCTAAAGCATGGCATCCATTCTATTATAAAGCATGGCACCCATTCTCTTTCTCCCTCCCCCCCTCTCCTCCCCCACATCCCCCCGCTCTCCCTCCCTCCTCCCGCTCTCTCCTCTTTCCCCCTTCCCCTGCTCATTCCCCACTTCCTCCCCTTCCCTGCTCTCCCTCCCCACCTCCTCCCTTTCCTGATCTCTCCTCCCCCACTATTCTAAAGCATGGCACCCATTCTATCCTAAAGCATTGCACCCATTCTATTCTATATTTCTATATTTTCTATATTTCTCTATCATATGATTGTTCTTGTGTTATTATTACTACTGTAATTGCTACTGTTGTGTCAGCTAGCCCTCCTTTCCCTGTTCTCTCCATATAGTCTCTCATACTCCCCCTGCTCTCCCTCTCCACCTCCTCCCCTTCCGGAACCCCCCCCTCCACTTTTCTAAAGCATGGCATCCATTCTATTTTAAAGCATGGCACCCATTCTCTTTCTTTCCCCCTTCCCCTGCTCCTTTCCCCACCTCTCCTTCCCCGTTCTCTCCTCCCCCACATTTCCCATTCTCTCCCCACCTCCTCCCTCTCCCTGCTCTCTTCTCCTCCACATCCCCCCGCTCTCCCTCCCCCCTCCCCTCTCCTGCTCTCTCCTCTTTCCCCCTTCCCCTGCTCCTTCCCCACCTCCTATACTCAACATTTCCCATTCCCTCCCCACCCCATCACTCTCTCACATTCCCCCTGCTCTCCTCCCTTCTCCTGCTCTCTCCTCCGCTCTCTCCTATATTTCTATATTTTCTATATTTCTCTATCAATTGTTCAATGTGTTATCTTTATTCTGTAATTTGCTACTGTTGTGTCAGCTAGAATTAGCTAGACATATTTTCTGTGAAGCCCTCTGGGACATGCTTGTGAATTAGGGCTATATAAATAAACTTGACTTGAGTTGACTTGTCTCAAGTCTCTTATGGATGAATGTTCTCTCAGCATGCCATCTGGTCTTAGAACTTAGAACACTGCGTAGGTAAAACGAAGGAACTCAAAGCATGCTCACTCTTTTATCTATTCGCATTATCAGCATTGATTAGTTGACATGAGTAGACATTTCCTTAAAGTTAATGCACACGCAACAAATTGTTCGACGAGTCCCAAATCTCAAATCCGAGTCGACTCTCAAGTCTTTTGAGGACGAGTCTCAAGTCAAGTCTCGAGTCACTGTGTGCGCTCACAAGTCCAAGTCCCCATCTCTGCATTACATACACGCGGGGGAAAAAAACCTCCCCATTAGTTCAACCCATTATTCACCCATGTATGAGAACCATGTTCAAGTCACTAATTGATAATTGATAATTGATCACATGGCACAGTCAACACTGTGTGAATGAAACGTGCTCGGGCAGTTCAGCGTGGTGCACAGAGTGATCAGTGCTACGGTCACATGATGTGAGTGAATTATCCCTGGTATCACACCCCTGTAATGAAAGCGTGTAGCAGCAGCTAACAGTTGCCTCTCGGACCCCGGGGATAGAGGCTCAGTGATTGAACAATTATGACAGGCTCAATTACTGTCATCATTATTATCATAGCTAATCCAAGCGCCCGCCATGCTGCGCGCCTCCTCGCGCCGCACTGATCATCACAGCGCCTTTTTCTCACTGTCAGAGAGGTGAGAAAGTGCTGTCAGCGACACCGCTCGCGCTCCCGTGAACACGCTCGAAAAATGAATATGCCGGCGAAGCCCCATACGTCAATCTATCGGTGGCTGTCGTCTCTCCGCTGCTTCTGTCTCTCTCATTGGGATGTCTCCGGGATGGATGTCTTAATTTGTTCTAATTTGGCTCGACAGTGCCATCGGCGATCTCCCATGCTGAGCGCAATCTTTGACACGCCTTGACAGAGAAGAGGGGTTTTCTTTCTCACTTATCTGCTTTTCTGATATGACTAAACACATGGTGACTTTCTAAGCGATGATCACAGCGGCAGCGGCGGTTGGAGGACCACAATGGAAATAAGCCTTTAGGGCTTTATTGTGTTTTTATTCCTTTTTGGTGATTTTTGTATCTGGGAGCTTCTCTGATAGGCCACTTGTATTTGAATTATCAATAAAGAATTTCAATCAATCAATCAATCAAGCCCAGCCGCGCGACTAGTCCGACTGTGCAATGAAGCGAGTCGGGACTTACAAACGGATGGCAGAAGTGCTAAAGTGTGTAGGCTAAAAGGGGGTACGGTGGTGCAGTGGTAAGTGCTGTCGCCTCACAGCTCGAAGGTCCTGGGTTTGATTCCCACCTGGGACGCTGTGAACGCTGAAGGAATGCGTGCCCGTCCGCATGTCCTCGAGTGCCCACCGCCCGGGTGGGGTCGTCAAAAGGGCCTTTCTGTGTGGAGTTTGCATGTTCTCCCCGTGCCTCCCGGGGGTTTCCTTCATATAGGAACCCCCTTCACCAAAAACATGCAATATCCTGGTTGCTAATGTGGTTCCTCCTCTGGTCGTTAAGGGCGCCTGTTCAGAGGGCGGGGAACTGGTTGGAATAGCGTGATCCTCCCACGTGCTATGTCCTACCGGTGAAGCTTCCCCTGTCAGGTGAAAAGAAGCGGCTGGCTAACTGCCCATGTCTCGGAGGAAACATGGAGCCAGTTTCGGCTCTCCCCAGATCGACAGAGGGTGGAGTAGCAACCAGGATAAATAAATAAATAAATTAGCACTAATGGGGGATAAGAAAATCGGGGGAAAAATATATATAAAAAGAAAAGTGTGTAGGCTAAAGGTAAACTGTGAGGCAGAGATGCTCACAAGTCATTTATGTCAAGTCCAAGTCAAGTCTCAAGTCTTTGACCTCGAGACCCCCAGTCTCAAGTCTTTGAAGGGCAAGTCCAAGTCTTTGGCCATATAAGTGCCAAGTCAAGTCACGTTATGGATGAGCGTTCTATCATCTGCTGCATACCATCCGGTCTGCTTAGAAGAACACCGCATAACTAAAACCTAAGGAATTCAAAGCATGTACTGTATTATCATCACTCCTTTATCTATTAGCATACAGTATCAGCATTGATTAGTTGACATTTTTTGATTAGTAGACATTTCCTTAATGTGAATGCATAAAAAAAAGACAAATACAAAAAAATAAATCTTGTCCAAGTCGAAATCTTAAGTCTTTTGAGGACGAGTCTCAAGCCCACAGTGTGTGTGCGCGACTTAAGTGCGACTCGAGTCTCAAGTCCCAAGTCCCTGCAATCTCTGCTGCGAGGCATGGAGGAACTTTACTGTATACAAATCGGTGACCCGACCGCCCCGGAGTTAATCCTACAGCAGTGGGAGTGACACAGGTCAGTCAGAGAGATGCAGATGAGGAGGAGGAGGTAGGTGTTGAAGAAACGCCAAAGAACGACGAAGGTAAAAACTTCCACAGAGCGGGAGTCAGTGTGCAGTGGAGTGCTGCCAGGGCTCTGCGGGGAAGGTGAGTGGATCAATTGGAGCTGAGCCTGAGGTGAAGCTCAGTCTCGTCCATACAAACATCCCATAATACTCCCCTCCACCCACACCCCGCTATGTGTCTTCTGCCCTCCATCTTGCTGTTTATTCCTGGTGCACTCTCTCCTATAGGACCAGAGGGGCCCACTCCCTGCATCATGCCTCCTGGCCATCTTCTGCAGACCTTCTGAGGAGGCGTGGAGGGAGTGGAGGTCAGAAACATCTCGCCACCTCTCCATCCAGCCCTGCATTGATCGCTGTGCGTCCACTCGTTTCAGGTAGTCGTGGAGGTAAGGAGCGGTTAGGTTTCTGTGACCTAATGACCTCCTGTGCCAAACTCATCCTCTCGCAAAACCTCACAAGCTCCGGTGATGTTTTAGTCGTCTAGAAACATTTTGGGTTACAAACAACATAAACATTAATATGCACCTACAGTATATAGTGCAACCTTCTGCGAATGACTGGTTTTCCTCATTTTAGCCTAAAGCAAACCTCATACTTCGGAATAACTGTCGATAACGTTCAGGCAACAACTTGGAATTGTTCGCGCATTTTAACGCGTTTGATGCCCAACGTCGAATGCCATGATTTAACTTTTCGCTCGATTTTGCGCTCAGCTTTTCCCCACTTATCATCAGTGTTGGGCAAGTTACTTTCAAAATGTAATATACTTCATTTGAAAGTAATAAGTTACATTACAATATTACTGTCTGTGTAGAGTAACTCGTTACTTATTACACTACATTTGCATTACTTTTACCAAAACAACAGCAGCAGCAGAATGACATCGCTGCCCGGGAACCATCCCGAAAAAATAATTTCAACCGCCTTGAAGTCAGTGTAAACAATCCAAAATTCTAAATGTTATTCTTTTCCTTTGTTATTGTCATCTATAGTGGTTATTTGCATAAAAACACACAGTTTGATTAGGAAATGATTGTATCTTTTTTATATATGTGATTTAATAAAATTTAACTCAATTTGCAACTTGAGTTACTTGAGAAAGTAACTGGTATAATATTACTGAAATCCTATAAGTAATACGTTATATTACTGAGTTACTGCTAAAAGTAATATATTACATGTAATATGTTACTTTTGTAATGAGTTACCTCCAACACTGCTTATCATGTTTTACAACAAGACACAATCCAGCAAATACTTAATACCTTGCCGTGTGTTGTTGTGATGACACAATGTGATGAAAAGCGTTGATTTTGTTGGTTTTCTTTTAAAACAATGTACTGCATCATTCTTGACACATCGTACTGTAGGTAGCCTAGTTTCACTGTAAGTGATTTCAGAAGGGAAACCTGAGAAATATGGTCTATCACCAAAATAGTCTCCTGAAAGCTATCTATCTTTCCATTAGGATGTAGCAGTATGCCTCGATATTTCACATCTATGTCAAATGTCAGAATGTTCAGGAATAATGAAAAGTAAATGCACTCTGCTTTAGAAGAAAACACAGTGAAAGGCTTTTAGTCAGAGAAAATCAAACCTCACAATGTATTTGAACAGCTTTATGTCTACAAACACTGCACACTACATATATAGTCGCAGGATTATGTGATGCCTCACAGAAAAACCACATGAACTATGTGCCAAATCACATGTGATCACATGTGATCATTTCAGAATCTACTACAGGGGGAAATCATCTGTTGAGGACCCAACTTTGGGTATAAGATATTTCTTGATTCATGTTAATGTAAATGTTATAACGTGTGCAAAAACATATGGGATCGCATTGTGATCACATGTGATTTTTCACATGTGAAAACATTATGGAACACATAATTTGGCACATGGGAGGCATGCGGTTTTGGAACATTTTCACATGTGTGAAACCAAACCCATGTAAATTCCCATGTGATTACATGTGAAACCTATGTGATTACATGTGAAACCCATGTAAATGTTGAACCTCATGTGTTTTCTCTGTAAGGGTTAGTTATAAGGGATAAGCATTTTGAAATGTTGTTTGTAAAGGGGAAAATGTAAAAACAGATACCACTGGAGTGGCCATGTTCAGACTAGGAGGCCAAATCTGATTTGTGAACTTTAGTGACCTATTAATGACTTTATCAGCAAATCGGATTTGCCTGTAGTGTGAACGTGGCCTTAGTTCCACACAACTTTGGCAGGAAAGGAAACGCGAATCGCTCACTTTGAAACAAAGTATATCGCATGATCCCCAAGTGCTGAGAAGAACGCGAGCAGGTCGGCGGTAACTGTCCAAATACGGGAGCAAACAAATTTGCATGTCAAAATTAAAAATCAATGCGGTTCACCTCACCTAATGACCAATCTCCCTGCTGCTGAGCTTCAGCTCTGATTAACATTACTGGAGGGCGGGGAGGGGAACAGGGGGGGGGGGGAGGGGTCAGGAGAAAATGTTGGAGCAAAGCATTAATCTCCCTCAGCAAAAAAGCTTGTATCTTCTGACAGGTGGGTCAAAGTTGGCGTTTTAATCTAGCCCATAATTTCTGAAATGTGCTGACAGAGTGTATTTTAATACATTAAAAACACGGCCGTGTTTGAGAAAGCTCAAAGCAGCGACACCTCAGCAGGAAGTGTTCTGAGTTATGGCATGTTGGGGAGGAAACGGGAGGAATGTGCAGCCGACGCCACGAGGAGGAAACACTTTGAGATTATGAGACGCGGAAAAGTTTGATCGCTTTCAGCATCATGTTGATTCATTTAGCATTTCCCTTTTAGGTGGAGACCATTCACATTTGTCTATATGAATGAATAGACTTCCGACAGGCAATTGAGCCTCCACTATGGCCTAGTGTAGGCTATAGTAATAATATTAATATTTACTGGTAAGCAGTGTTGGGCAAGTTACTTTCAAAATGTAATATACTACATATTACTAGTTACTTTCATTTGAAAGTAATAAGTTACTTTACAATGTTACTTTCTGTGTAGAGTAACTCATTACTTATTACACTACTTTTGTATTACTTTTACCAAAACAACAGCAGCAGCAGAATGACATCGCCGCCCCGGAACCATCCCGAAAAATAATTTATACAATCTTCAAGTCAGTGTAAACAATCCAAAATTCTAAAATGTTATCCTTTTCCTTTGTTATTGTCATCTATAGTGGTTATTTGCATAAAAACACGCAATTTGATTAGGAAATTATTGTATCTTTATTTAAATATGTGCTTTGATAAAAAAAAAAGTAACTAAATTTGTAACTTGTGTTCTTGAAAGAGTAACTGGTACAATATTACTGAAATCATATTGTAATGAGTTATATTACTGAGTTACTGCTAAAAGTAATATATTACATGTAATATGTTACTTTTGTAATGAGTTACTACCCCCAACACTGCTGGTAAGTCAATATAATCTACTACAGGGGGAAATCATCTGTTGAGGACCCAACTTTGGAGATATTTCTTGATTCATGTTAATGTAAACTTTTTGTATTTGACATGAACACATGATTTTTATTTTTGTTTATCAAGCCCCTAAAGACCCTAAAACTGACAAGTATTTATTTCTTTGATGGCCTGCACTTGACTTTATTGGCCATCAGTGTTGGACAAGTTACTTTCAAAATGTAATATACTACATATTACTAGTTACTCTCATTTGAAAGTAATAAGTTGCTTTACACTTTTACAATATTATTGTCTGTGTAGAGTAACTAGTTACTTATTACACTACTTTTGCATTACTTTCACCAAAATAACAGCAGCAGCAGAATGACATCGCCACCACGGAATCATCCCGGAAAATAATTTCAACTGTTTTGAAATCAGTGTAAACAATCCAAGATTCTAAATGTTATTCTTTTCCTTTTGTTATTGTCATCTATAGTGGTTGTTTGCATGAAAACACACAATTTTATCAGGAAATGATTGTATCTTTTTTAAATATGTGCTTTGATAAAAATAAAAAAGTAACTCAATTTGTAACTTGAGTTACTTGACAAAGTAACTGGTATAATATTACTGAAATCCTATTGGTAATAAGTTACTGAGTTACTGCTAAAAGTAATATATTACATGTAATATGTTACTTTTGTAATGAGTTACCCCCAACACTGTTGGCCATTGGCAGGGAGGTGCCTTCAGAGGTGCCCCCTTGTCCGTCCTACTGAAAAACGTGTCTGTTACCTCTTGTGCAATCTACTGTAAATAATATCGCTCACACTGAGAGATCATGGTGTCAGGGTCAATTGTCCTGCAAAAGACAGGGGAGATGGGAGACACGTATTGATTTTTCATTTTGTGGGGGTAAGCAAGCATGTTGCGGCTGGGTGCGCGTGCAATGAGGCAGACACAATGTGCTCAGACTGCTCTTCTAAGCTTGTCACCCTGTGAGCTGCGACTGCAGAGAAACACCTTGAGAACAATGATCGCCCAAAGTACATTACATTACATTACGTCATTTGGCAGACGCTTTTATCCAAAGCGACTTACAATAACACATTTTTGTCAGCAATAGAGCAATCCACTATGCAGCACAGTCTATGACAACTACAACTTCTGAAGCAACAGTGGTACATTAAAGTAGACACTAGTCGGGTTTTCATCCCCCTGTTTTTATGCGAAATTTCAATTTGCGCATAAAAACACTGAGTGGAAACGCTGCCCTAATTCGCAAAAGCCTCCAAATTCCGCAAAAAAGTTTTCACGCTTGAGGGAGGCGGAAAAGTCGGGTGTATCGATAAAAGGAAAATGCGAAACGTGCGGTGGAAACAGATGAAGCGATATTCTGTTGTCTCTCCATTCAAAAACCAGGCAGTTTGCCTTGATCACTGCAAAACATGACATGCCGTGTAGCCTACACACAATAGGGCTACACACGGTAAATAATAGTAAATACGCAGCACAATACCCGCCGTGGTAAACAGAAGAAGACTGGGATATTAACGTTAAGGCGACTCACTTATAGAATTGAATGAAATTGTATTCACTTACTATCTGCTCCGTGGATTATAACGTTATGCTTGCCGAGTCGCACCTGGTAATCCAGAAATGGCGTTATGGTACCTTTGTCTACTTGTAGATCATCGAGAAACTTTAAATGAACAACGTTAGATGTGTTTAAAAGAGCTGTATATCGGGTCTAGCAGCTGATCAGCAGCTCAGACAGCCTCAAACACCAGGTGATTGACAGCTCTATCATTCGCAAAATAGCAGTGGATGGAAACGTGCGTTATTTCGCATTTTCTTTCGCCGACTTTCTGAAAATTCGATTAAAAGTTGCGATACATTTGGATGGCAACCCAGCTATTGCCGGCATGTGCTCTTTGCATTCAGAACAATACGTGCATATTGGGAAGTATAACTGAGAGTAGGATTCAAAGCAGAAAGGGCACTGCTGCTATGGGAGTTCTTTGAGGCTGGTGGGGGGGATTTTGGCAAAGGATTCAGTGAGGAAACTCAGCCAGCGTCACCCCAGAGAGGGATGAATCCAGAACCTGGCAACCGTACAGTACCTGTGCTGGGCTTCGCGGGGCGGAAGTCTCAGATGCTTGTAAATCACATTGATCCCACAGGTTACAGACGCATCCCAGCAGTCCAGCCCTGATCGCCCCACGGCTACAAACAGGTCTGCATGCCACATGTAACAGCCTCTGTGAACCCTGCTTGCTGTGTTCAACTATAGACTAGGGGTGTCACGATACACTCAGTTCACGATACGATACACGATATTGGGTTCACGATAACGATACGATATTTTAACAATATTTTTTTTTGCTATCGATTGTACTGTAAATTGAGGGGGCATCCTCCACGCTAATTTGAGTCATTTCACCATTGTCATCCTCTGTGTCTGTAACGTCCCTCGTCTGTTCAAACAAAGCAATGAAAAGGAGAGCGAGCATGCAATCAGATGCAGATCAGTGCCACCATGTTCAGCTTCTTTTTCTCGCGATATGAGATTTCATCTCAACGATACATATTGTCACGTTTTGATATCGCGATATATCGTGGGACGATATATTGTGACATCCCTACTATTAGACCCATCTAAAGTAGCTGACTTCATCAGGAAACAGAAGACGAGAGTTTAGCAAAGAAAAAGCAATTGTTCCTGTTCCCTATACCACTCGGCAGTAGACTAGAGCAGGGAGGTCCAACCAGGGGTGTGTGTGCCCCTAGGGGTACTTGAGCAGCTTGCAGGGGGTACTTGGAAAGATTGGGGATTACAATGTATTTCCAAAATGATCAAAACAATATTCCAAGTCATTTTATAGGGCCATCTTGGTAAAACTGATGACTTTTTCCCCCAATTGAAATGGGAAGAATTGTATTAAAGGGGAGACATTCCAATTATTTTCCATTCAATAATCAGATGTGTTAGAGAGGCCTACTAAAAGTTTAATATGAGTTTAATAGAACACAGGATCATCAGTGACACGCATGATGAGTGTGGGGGTACTATTGGCATGGTAAAACAGCTCAAGGGGTACATAAGACAAAAATGGTTGGGAACCACTGGACTAGAGTACACTGATCTGGTATGGCAGGGCTACTCAACTACTTTGTTCAGGGGGGCCACATTGTCAGGAAGCTAAGGACCCAGGGGGGCCGGACATTTGCCTGAGCTATTATCATCAGCGCCACCACATCTTAACATTTTTGATATTTGACTACATTGCAAAAGTCGCCTAATCATATAGCCTCATTGTCCATGTTCAGATTTTTTTTTGTCATTCTATTTTCTTTTCAGAAACAGAAATTAAAAAAAATAGTTACACATCAAAATCAATGCACAGATGAAAAAAGGGAAACAGGATTTGTATGTGCTGATGAAGCCTCTGTGTCATCGAGAGAGGGGGAGAGACAGATAGAGAGAGAGAGAGAGAGAGAGATGAGAGAGATGAGAGAGAGAGAGAGAGACAGATAGAGAGAGAGAGAGAGATGAGAGAGAGAGAGACAGATAGAGAGAGAGAGAGAGAGAGAGATGAGAGAGAGAGACAGAGAGAGATGAGAGAGAGAGAGAGAGAAGAGTCTTCTCTTTCTTTCTCCCCCCCTCAGAAGTGGACTGTGGTATGGACAGTGGATCCCGGTTAGTTGGAGAACCTCATGCATTGTGCCTGTGCCCAAAAAGCCAAATGCTCGGGTACTTATAAAGACCTCATAGCTCTTACCTCCCAGCTGATGAAATGCTTCGAGAGAGTTGTACTTGTGCATTTTAGTCAGCAGGTTTCTGCCTACCAGGATCCACTCCAATTCGCATATTATATATATATATATATATAGGAAAAGTGTTGGAGTGGATGATGCTTTACTCTATTATGCTTCATAGAGTCCATAGTCACATAGAGTCAGCTGGTGCATCTGTCAGAATCATGTTTCTTTTTACTTTTCTAGTGCTTTTAACACAATCCAGCCTCGCATATCTCCACAATCGCATATCTTAGCCAATAAGCTGATTGATTTGAACATAAACAACTGCACTATTGCTTGGGTTATAGACTACCTGACATCTAGACCCCAGTCATAGATGTCATATTTGGCATCTATGACTGAGCCAGGAATTAACCTAGTTAAGTCAAGTCAAGTCAAGTTTATTTGTATAGCACATTTCATACACAGAGGCAATTCAAAGTGCTTCACATAAAATGGTTGACAGGAAAAGAAAAGAAAAGAAGAGAGTAAAATGGACATTTAAAAGCATCACAAAAAAAGAGAGTATAAAAAGTGCATTAAGCAACTTCATTAAGCACATAAAATGGTTGACAGGAAAATAAAAGATTTAAAAGCATCACAACAAAACTTTAAAAAAAGAGTATAAAAAGTGCAATAAGCAACAGGCGCAGCAGTTGCAGAAAGAGCTCAAACTTATAGAGGACTCATTGGGTTTGCATAGTAGCTGTCAGCAGTTAAAAGCGACGGTAAACATAAAAGTCTTTAGTCTATTTTTAAAAGTAAGTAAGGTTGGGGCAGATCTGAGTTAGGCCTCATATTGCTGTCACATGGTGCTGTGCTCTCCCCTTTGTTGTACTGCTTGAGACATTGTATTGTATGTATATGTATATATATGTGTGTGTGTGTATATATATATATATATATATATATATATATATATATATATATATATATATATATATATACAGTATATATGCTGTTGGTTGTCTGTCCTGTGTGTGCAGTGTGGTGGCACTCAGTTTCCCCCCCTGGGGGATTAATAAAGTATTTGGTATCGTATCATGTCCTGACCTGCAACATCTCCTAGTAGGTGTTGTAGTTTTGGTTTGGACACAACAAAATGTCCACAAGTCATTCTGAACACGACATGCAACAGGCCTGAGAATTAAGCCTCACGGTCAGTCCTTGAATACACATGATGACCTGTTGGAAAGGATGGTGTGTGCTCTCCTCCGTCGCAGCTCGTGCAGCATCCGTGCTCCTCATTTGCAAAGGCTATGGTCACAACGCCGGTCGGAGGCGTGACGGTGAGAGCACACCGTGGCGGCCCCTCTGCGCCATCGTCACCTTGATGACCGATACGGCGCGGTCACCACCAGCGCCCGACTCGGCTATACTCTACGCCACTTCCTCCGCCGTCTGCGCTGTGAGGGGTCAAAGTTGAACCCCGGCAATATGAGCTCATCAGTATACCTACCGGCTCCTGTTGAGCTGCTAGCTATAGCCCCTAAATATTAATATTAATATAACCCCTCTGAACATATCTAAAGTTGGGCGCGGAGAAGATGCGTCTGTGACAGGAGCAGTGTGACCATCATCTTTGGAGGTCAAAGAGAAGCGTATGTGTATATAACTGTACTTTGGAAACCGCCACACACATAGAAAAGGCGGAATTATGTTCTATGGAGGTTGGATGCAACGCTCGAGTCGAGGTTTAAATTTAAACCACAATATATTATAGACGGTTTTAACTTGACAACAACGACGACTGTCACAACCCACCTGGATATCCGGTTTACTTCCTGTATACATAGCTGAGCGCAGGTTGATATTCGGCTCATATTAAATGTTAACGTTAGGCCGTGTCTCCGACAGACAGTAACAACATAGCCTATTTCGGTCTTTATGTCTTGTAGTAGTTAGTAGTAGTTGTTGTTGTTGGTCGTTGCCATAACAACCACCCCTGTCGGAAAGACGTGCACACGCTGGGTAGTAGGAAGCGTTGTTGTCTGGTCCGGATCTAGCCTGAGAGGCTAATAAAAGCTACATGTTACAGAGTAAAGCTGACTATCAGTATGTTATTGCACGCATAGGCCTATCTTTATATTTAAACGTATAGCAAAAATAAACAAATAGAAATAGAAGTAGGCTATGTCAGTGTTTTCCCCTGAACAGCTGAGAAAGTGGACACTGTAAATAGTTAGCACTGTGAAGCTGATACAATTCAGGTTGCGGTAATGCAACATTTAAGGATGCCAACCGCCATAAAACACAGAAGAAGAAGCTGAGAAAAAGGAAGTGCTGTGGGGTTGCAGCTGGTGAAAACCGTCTATACAGTCACATACACTGCAAATCACTTCGGTATATACATTGCCATGTTGGCGGAAATATTTTTCGAAATGTTACGGATGCTGAATTTTCATTGGAAACAGCTTTCAGTCGGAACTCTTATGAAAGCGAATGAATGCGTTGCGTGCTATAGGATGCGGGCGAAGAGCGGTCTCGCTTCGAGCGGATACAAAAATACACCATTCTCGCAATAAATCATCACATTCTAATCACAGAGTATCAAACTTTGAAAGGTTCTCCGAGATCACAAGAGTCTCCTCACACACCTGCTCGGCGTGTCGGTGCGTTTGGGTGAGGCTGGGTATACACACACACACACGCACACACACACGCACACACACACACACACACACACACACACAGACGCACACACACACACGCACACACACACACACACACACACACACCTGTGGCACTTCCTCCCCCTAACGCTCTAAATGTTCCAGTTGCTATCAGACAGAAGGGGTGAGAGAGTTGAGAGGGGCGGGCGACCCAGCAGCTGGTTACCTTGGCTGACTCTCACACCTGTTCAGGTGGAAGAGGTACATATCACACTATATTACACTGTCAGACTGTAACCGTCGGACTATAATGAATGGCTGATGCAAGAATGTGGTAACAGCCAGGACCAGTGTTGGGGGGTAACTCATTACAAAAGTAACATATTACATGTAATATATTACTTTTAGCAGTAACTCAGTAGTATAACATATTACCAATAGGATTTCAGTAATATTATGCCAGTTACTTTGTCAAGTAACACAAGTTACAAATTGAGTTAATTTTTTTTTAACCCATTGATACCTGATGCAGCATTTGTGTGATCCCTCATTTGTGTGTGTATCCCTTTAAGACCGCGAACCGCGCGGTCTTAAAGGGATACACACACAAATGCGGCATCAGGTATCAATGGGTTAATCAAAGCACAAAGATACAATCATTTCCTGATCAAACTGTGTGTTTTTATGCAAATAACCACTATAGATGACAATAACAAAGGAAAAGGATAACATTTAGAATTTTGGTGATGTCATTCTGCTACTGCTGTTATTTTGGCGAAAGTAATGCAAAAATAGTGTAATAAGTATTATTCTACACAGAAAGTAATATTGTAAAGTAACTTATTACTTTCAAATGAAAGTAACTAGTAATATGTAGTATATTACATTTTGAAAGTAAGTGGCCCAGGACACAAGCCATAGAGGTCATAAAGGGCGTCCTTGAAAAAGAGAGCATGCTCTCAATGGTCCTCCCTGGATAAAAAAAGGTTAAATAAATAAAATAAAATAAATAAAGACTGCTACTGTTCAAGCCACATTTAATTGTCTTTGATTGCATATGAATCCATATACAGAGGACACTGGATGGGTTCAGATCTAAAGCTCAGCGTAGCTTTAGCACGCTCCACGCTCAATTTGTCACATTCACTACAATGACAGGACATACGGTATTGAGGCTGCAACACGCTTCAACCTGAGCCTCCAGCTGGGCAGACAGCCATGCTCCAAGTCTCAAACATCAGCTCAGACACACACGCACACACACACACACACGCACGCGCACACGCACGCACGCAGGCAGGCAGGCAGGCAGGCAGGCAGGCAGGCACGCACGCACATACACACACACACACACACACACACGACTTAAGACCAGGTGACTGGGGACTGGCATAAGATATTAATAGCTATATTAACACCAACACAAATTTGACTGTGACTTTGACTACAAAACTGCATGTCTACAGCATGTCTGTACTGGAGAGGGCTGTCCTGGACCTGCAGCAGCCCCATTTTGATTGGGGTGTGTGTGGATCGGGATGTGTTTTTAATAATGCATGGCCTATATATATATATATATATATATATATATATATATAGTATATTTAAGCAATATAGCATGAGAGCCAGTGTGTTGTGGCAAATATATCCCGCTGATCAGCTGTTATCCCACGAGGCCGCAGGCCGAGTGGGATAATATAATAATATTAATAATATTAATATATTAATATTATTATTATAATAATAATAATAATACTATAAGTCCGACTGGCATGGCATTCTGGTAGAGTCAGTTGAAACACTACTGTAAGGCGGGACCGCAAGAACGTGCGGGTGATTTGATTGGATCGTTCTGGAGACTGAAGTTGACATTGGCCAATCCTGGCGCTTGCTGAGAAGCTGAGAGCTTTCTGGAAAGCCCGACACCAACTAACGTTACGGGGTTAAATGCGGGGTTAAATGCGGGGTTAACAGCCTTTTTTTTGCAAAGAAGACATTAGCCCGCGTCTATTCTTGTACAAAACATACTTTTCTGCGAAGTATTAGTAAAGTTATAAGCGAAGATCGATTCACAAGGATCTGACAGCTGTCTCCGCCATTTGTTTTTTCTACATTGTCATTTGAGGTAACCAAAGCCTTTTAGTAAGAGAGTTGCCATGGCAACTCAATAACCCATGGCCATGGGTTATTGGAGTGGGTTACGGGATTTATACAATGGCTGTGAACCAATCAGATTGCTTGATTTGAGGGAGCCGTTTTATAAATATACTGTATACTGTAGGCATATAAGGAGGCAGAGAGAGATTGATGGCGCATATCGATGTCTATATGCAAGTGTTTGATCAGGTGGTAATATGGGGCTGTGTGAACATGTTGGAACATACCAGGTACTTTTTGTTCTGTTTTGATTGGTCGATGCCATGCAAGCAAGCGGATATGGAGTACGTGGAGGATTGAAGCCTTGGTGTGTGTGTGTGTGTGTGTGTGTGTGTGTGTGTGTGTGCGTGCGCGCCTGTGCATGTGTGTGTGAGAGAGAGAGACAGAGAGAGAGAGTGTGAAAACTTGACAAACATGACTTTATGCACATCCTTGACTGTTATGTTTCTCGTTATAGATTCTTTTGAAAGTATGTGTGCACCTGTGTGTGTGTGTGTGTGCGCGTGCGTGCGTGCGTGCGCGCGGGCGCGTGCGCGCGCGCGTGTGTGTGTGTGCATGCGTGCGTGTGTGTCTGGGCATGTGCTCGGAGAAGGTGTGATGAGCTGCCAGTCTAGGTCAAAGAGGTCAAAGGTCAGGGGGGGTAGCTCTATTGCAGACAGCAGAGAGAAAATGAGTCCACATTGCTAAACAAGCCGACGAGGTACAGTATGTATCTACATGCAGAACAAGCCTGTGTCCATCATCCCATTATCTTTCTCCAGTCTGACATCTCCTTCAGACCAGCCCGTTCTCCTTCCACTGCTTTGTCATGTCCCTCAGCGCGCGGGTGTATATACCGACAGCACAGGTAGCCTTCCTGGTTGTTTCTGGATGAGCCGGGTCGTCCAGCAGAATTGACATTGACATTCAATAAGGGTGGAGGGGTGTGGATTTGCAGACCTGTAGATTCCTCGCCTTTCACACGCAAGTGGCTGTGTTCGATTC
This sequence comes from Poromitra crassiceps, assembly GCF_964638095.1. NCBI lineage: Eukaryota > Metazoa > Chordata > Actinopteri > Beryciformes > Melamphaidae > Poromitra > Poromitra crassiceps. Next base: position 12,136,424 of record NC_139641.1, read on the forward strand.
CCTGCGTGTCCAGTTTTCTTTTTTATCATAAGCAAAGCCATAACCCTATCATTAACCACGTTGTTTTAGTCGCCTAAACTTAACCAACGCGGCAACATTTTCAAATTCACGGACATGACCGTGGGAGTTCTGCTAGACTACCCTGTCCGTATATTGGGCCAAGGGGTCGTAATAATAATAATAATAGCTGATTGGATGTATCTATATTATACTAGGCATCTCAGTGGTGTAATGTAACAAAGTATTAATACAGATACAGATACTTAAATATTTTTTTAAGTATCTGTCTCTGCCATGGGGCATTGGGGATGGGGAGGGGGGGGGTATTATTCATGACACCAGAGGGAAGAGCACCTCCTACTGGTCCTCGAACCCCAGACCTGCTCATCTTCCCAGGGAAGGTATGTAATGCAGGAGGCATTCTGTCTCTCTCTCTCTCTCTCTCTCTCTCTCTCTCTCTCTCTCTCTCTCTCTCTCTCTCTCTCTCTCTCTCATGTTTTTTAATTCGGTGAGTTCTGAAGCGTTCCAGCTGGTCAACAAGGACCCGCGGTCCAGCACAGTTGTGACAGACAGCACAAACCCCTCCGTGCCCTGCCCTCACTCACACAGTCATTACTGAAGTAGTCTCTTCATCTGCCACCCACCTTCCTCACCTCCTCCTCCTCCTCATTTCACCCCGCCCACTCCCTCCCTCCCTCTCTTCTTCTCCCTCTTCTTGCACTGCTGCCCCCCCCCTCTCTTCTTCTCTCTTGCACTGCTGCCACCCCCTCTCTTCTTCTTCTCCCTCTTCTTGCACTGCTGCCCCCCCCCTCTCTTCTTCTCTCTTGCACTGCTGCCACCCCCTCTCTTCTTCTTCTCCCTCTTCTTGCACTGCTGCCCCCCCCCTCTCTTCTTCTCTCTTGCACTGCTGCCACCCCCTCTCTTCTTCTTCTCCCTCTTCTTGCACTGCTGCCCCCCCCCTCTCTTCTTCTCTCTTGCACTGCTGCCACCCCCTCTCTTCTTCTTCTCCCTTGCACTGCTGCCACCCCCTCTCTTCTTCTCTCTTGCACTGCTGCCACCCCCTCTCTTCTTCTTCTCCCTTGCACTGCTGCCCCCCCCCTCTCTTCTTCTCTCTTGCACTGCTGCCACCCCCTCTCTTCTTCTTCTCCCTTGCACTGCTGCCACCCCCTCTCTTCTTCTCTCTTGCACTGCTGCCACCCCCTCTCTTCTTCTTCTCCCTTGCACTGCTGCCACCCCCTCTCTTCTTCTTCTCCCTTGCACTGCTGCCCCCCCCCTCTCTTCTTCTCTCTTGCACTGCTGCCACCCCCTCTCTTCTTCTTCTCCCTTGCACTGCTGCCACCCCCTCTCTTCTTCTCTCTTGCACTCCCTCCCTCCCTCTCTTCTTCTCTCTTGCACTCCCTCCCTCCCTCTCTTCTTCTCCCTCTTCTTGCACTGCTGCCCCCCCTTCAGACAGCCAGTCATAAAGAATAGACAGTCACACATAAAGGAAGAGGAAGAGAAAACCCCCCTCTTTCTTTTTGTTGCAGCTTTAATTTACTTTGGACATTAATATTTCAGGGCCCTCTGCAGGCTGGGAGCAGAAGGCGGTTGGAGCTGCTGTCTCTGTGTGTGTGTGTGTGTGTCTGTGCGTGTGTGTGTGTGTGTGTGTGTGTGTGTGTCTGTGTGTGTGCGTGCGTGTGTGTGTGTGTCTGTGTGTGTGTGTGTGTGTGTGTGACATTCCTGATGAAGGAGAGGGAGGGATAAATATTTCAGTGGGCGGGCCTTATTGGAGAGCCCTCCCTGTACTGCCTCCACCAAACCAGCATGGTGTGGGTGCATGGTGGTGTACCAGTTCACCTTGCTACTGTAGCTATATCTTCTCTGTGTCTTTTGTCTCTTCCCAGAGAACTTAACTTAACTTAACCTAACCTAACCTAACTTAATTTAACTTAACTTAACTTAAAGTCGAGGTGAACCCGTTCGTCACGTGCATCTGAGTCCGTTTCATACTGATAACAAATTGAGAGGCGGACCATATACGATGTCGATGATTTGATTTGACAATTCTGAGGACTGGCTTTGGCATTGGCCAATCCTGGCGTGTTCCACCCCCAAATAGGGTGGGATTCAGCGTGTTGTCGTGCTACGCGAGTGGGATCCGCGGAGTACCAGGCAGCCAGGCTGCTTCGTGCAGAGCGAGCGGACAATCCGATGCATGGGTGCTGCCCGCCCGCCTGGAAACTCCGAGAGACGACCCCTGACAGCCAGGGAGGCTGTCAGGCTCGGAGGCGCGCGCCATTATCGTTGTAAATGTAAATAATATTCCTGGAATGCGCGTTTTAATGAGCCAGTTACATTTCTTTGCATTCTTAGAGATTATAGTTTTTGTTTTTTGTTCATGTTTCTAACAATTGGCCAAGTTTATGGGATAGGAATTCTGCCAGATGAATTTGCATTTTCTACTTCATTTGGAAGAGAAAATTGAAATGAAGATTTGATTGACAGCTGCATGTCGTGATATGATTGGTTGAAATGGGGTAGAAATTTGATAGTACTAGGTGACGTCAGCAAACTGTAGATTAGTGTTATCAATGAAATCTTGAAAAATGAACTTTCAATGTGAAAAAGTGTGAAAAACTAAAGGAATTAGATTTTTGTGATTTTTTTGCATACATTATTAAATAGGTGCACTGCATACCCAGGTATTTTAACTAAAAGACAAGAAAATACATTTTTGGGTTCAGCTCGACTTTAACTTAACTTACGTCCTTTCACTCTTTGCTCTCTTTTCATGCTTCATTTCTTGTGTTCAGGTTTTGCCCAAATCCTAAACAAACGTTTTGAAAGGTCGACAGTCATACAATTTGAATCAGGTGCGTTTTCATTAACAGCTCCGGCATGCGATGAAATAATAATCCAAAGTGACGGGACACGGAGCCGTGAGTAAGTTGCTGTAAGATGTCAAGTTGAAGGCCAGTCAAAGTTACGGATTGATCTCAATTAACCACGGGAAATGAGATCTTCCTTTTGGGGGGATTCTCTATTCTAGCCTATATTCAGGTCCCCTCCTCTCACCTCAAGAGGAACGCCACCTGACAAGGGAGTCATACGCCGTTTCCATCAACCTTTCCGAATTTGATATTTCAAAATGTGCATCAAACTATGTTGACTGACTGTTTCATCCATCCCCTCACCACAAGCTTTACCCCCTTGTGCACCAATCAACCAATAAGTGACACCTATTTATCAAAAGACTGATAACACAATATTAAAACAAATGTCCCTTATTAAGGATTATAGGTGACTTGAGTTATTGGTTGGCAAAATGATGGATTTTGTATGTTCTCTCATTCTTTATTATCTTTCTCCTTCTCTCTCCTCTCCGATCATCTGATCAACTCCTTAATGGAGATTGCTGACCACACCTCAGATAGAAATTCATAAAATTTTCGCTCCTTCTCTTCCTTCTTCCTGCCTTCCACAATATGCTCACACTGGCTGACTCAGAGATAACTGCTCTCTAAGCAACATATAGGTGTAGGTGTGTGTGTATGTGTGTGTGTGTATGTGTGTGTGTGTGTGTGTGTGTGTGTGTGTGTGTGTGTGTGTGTATGTGTGTGTGTGTGTGCTTATGAGTGTGTTTTTATGCATACCGTATGTATAGCTGCATATAGTGTTTCCCACAGGATTTTTGAGTATTTGTGGTGGGGGACCACAGACCACAGACCCCGTAGGGGGTTGCGGGGGCATGCCCCCCCGCGAGATTTTATTGAAACATTTTAAAGTAAAATGCATGAATTACTTTGAGAAAGGTTAAGAGCAAAATTAAAAGGCTAGATCTACGAAGAACATGTCATCATTACTGTGCTGTGGGTTTACAATGACAAACTAAATTTCTCCGTATAGGTCAAGGATACTCAACTTGCTTTGCCCGGGGGCCACTTTCGTGAAATGATAGAAGGCGAGGGGCCAGTTAATAAACAAACAATATACATTTTTCTGTAGCGGATTGTAGGTTTTTGGGGTGTCAGCCGGAGTTTAGTCTGACAATGTTGTGCACACCGGATAGTTAGTTAGGTTAAGTTAGTTAGGTTAAGTACATACATAAGTGCCTGGGTAGCGAGCAGACGGCGGTATTTGACAATTTAGCAGCTAAATCATAGATTATTGAAAGATATTCCATATTCCAGACTGAAATGCTATAACAGAAGTATTGGCCAGAATGACAGGAACATTTGGACACTTATTCAGCGGGTATCTTGCATGTTGCGTTCAGGTGCACTGTAAAAAAAAAAAAAAAAAAAAAAAAATTGGTCAACATCTTTTTGTGGCGGTCAAAATCCTTTTGTGGCCGGTGCGCCACAAATTCCTTTATGTATGGGAAACACTGCCTGCATATAGTGTCGCATAGGTAGCTCTGGTTACCTCTCAGTGCATCTCAACCATAAACCATCATGCCAAAAGCTACTGCAGGGGAGCACCAGTGATGACGCTAAAGCTGCATTTAGAGAGGCAAATATAGGCTCCTGCAGGCAAACGGCAAGACGACTACAAACAAATGTCTTCTGGCGTACGACATGGCGTGCAGCGGCACGCCGAGAGAGGAAAAAGACCAATAAGCAATTTGGAGGAGTTGGAATTGGATTGTGAAGTTGTGGGAGAGAGGATGAGGAGGAGGATGCGAGAGGGGGGTACCTTTTATCACAGATCACTGGCTCTCTGAGCGGGGGTCTCCCGGTCGCTGCAGCAGGGGTGCCCGGCGGGGGGCCGTATTGAAATGAGGACGCCATCCCCCCCAGGCACTTAGCCACCCCTGACATTTGAGTGTGTGTGTGTGTGTGTGTGTGTGTGTGTGTGTGTGTGGAGGGAAAGATGGCGATGGCGGGGGGCTCACGTTTCCGCCCGGGGACCCCGATTGCCTCCGCTCCCCCGCTACTCCTTCTCCCCCGTTTTCTACCCCGTATACCCGCCCTCAACCAGCCTCCGTCGCCCCGTTCTTCGATTGGACCCTGTTTCTCATTTGCCTATTCATTTAAGAGCACAAGATGCCCACAGAGATCCAATATGGGGTTGAGGCGGGGGGGCTCGAGTGGGCCCACGGCAGGGGTGGAAAACACAGCGACAACAACGCGATGGAGAGGAGGAAGAAGAGGAGGAGGAGGTGGGCAGAGAGAGGAGAGGTGGTGGATGCCCAGACCTCTGATGGGAGGTGATGGCTTCCTGCATGGCTCCACTCTCCTTCCCACTGCTCCTCTTCTTCTCTCATCTCTCTCTCACCTCACTCTCTCTGTCTCTGCTTTCCTCGTGGCCTAGCTGCTCACTGGGGTGGTAGTGTCGAGATTGGGAAGTGCAGCCCGCTTGACCCCTGCTGCTGGGACCGGCGGGTGGGGGGTCCGAACAAGACCCAGTTGTGCGTGATGATGGACGGGGTCTGTGAAACCACTAGGGGTGGGGGGGGGGGGGGGGGAATCGATACACCATAGTATCGCGATATTTTGCCTGACGATATTGTATCGATATTTGGGCGCCAAGTATCGATATTGAAAAAAATTAAATAAAAAATACAACTTTTTTTTTTTTTTGGCAGGCCATGCCATGCCAGGCCACCGGGCTGCTATAAACTTTAGTTCCAAGGCCAGCAGTAAACAAACGGTAGCATATTTTCATTTTGTTTTAACAGTAACAGTTTTGTCATAACAGTCATTTACAAATTCCCCAGTTACTGAATGGGCTGCACAAGATGTTTTGTGTAAGTGAAGTGAAGTTGCATTGTTCAAAAACTACCTAAGTACAGTAGTCCACACACACATCCAGTTAAGGTGGACTGTAAGTAGACTGTAACAAACAGTTCAGTTTGTCAGGTGCATGCAACTATGACATGACTTTATGAAAGTTGTTGGTCTGTCTACTTGACAATGTTGCTGCAATAAAATGGTTGAAGTCAGATGTACAGACTGGAAAATTGTTCTTATATAAACCAGATGTTGACAAAGTTTTCCTTTGGGCACATCATTTGCAGTTGAAAGAGTAAGAAATCGCAATATATCGCAATATCGCAATATTCAATATATCGCAATATCGGCAATATCGCAATACTATCGTATCGTGACTCAAGTATCGTTTTAGTATCGTATCGTGGGCATCTGGTGATTCCCACCCCTAGAAACCACCCTCTGTCTATCCCCCTCTCCAGCGTTCTCTCTATCCCTCTCTTCCTCCCTCTCTGTCCAGCACACCTCAGTGACTTCTGAGGTGTATATGTATTGTATAATATTGAAGTGTGCCTTTATTACTTTTCAAACTAGTAATAATGTTACTACAATTCTGAAGTGTGCCTTTATTACTAATCTCAAATTAGTAATGATGTTGTAATTTCCACTACTGTCTGATGTGAACCAAAGTGCCCTTCTGGGACATGTATTAAACTGATTGATTGATTGATTGATTGATTGATTGATTGATTGATTGATTGAGAGCCAAAGCCAGAGCTCAACTTCTGGAAGTTGTTTCTGCATCGGGTTTAAAAAGAAGAAGATTGGACAACTTGGTATATAAATGCTAAAGGAAAAACGAGGCTACCCCTGAGTAGCAGCGCGAGCGAGCACTGTATGACATGTTTTATGCATGGCTGCTGGGTCTCTTAAGTCGGGGGAGTTTCACATCAACAAAGCATGCATGGGGGACGGGGGGGTAAAGGTGAGAGCCGTGCTGGCAGAGGGCAGGGATGGGGCGTGGGGGAGGCAGGGATGGGGCGTGGTGGGGGGGCAGATTGGCGCAGGGATGGGGCGTGGGGGGGGCAGATTGGGGCGTGGGGGGGCAGATTGGGAGGAAGAGAAGCAAACATTTGTGGATCCCAGCATGATTTAGTGGAGAAGGGGGTACGGTGGTGCAGTGGTAAGCGCTGTCGCCTCACAGCTAGAAGGTCCTGGGTTTGATTCCCACCTGGGACGCTGTGAACGCTGAAGGAACGCGTGCCCGTCCGCATGTCCTCGAGTGCCCACCGCCCGGGTGGGGTCGTCAAAAGGGCCTTTCTGTGTGGAGTTTGCATGTTCTCCTCGTGCCCCCTGGGGGTTTTCCTTCATATAGGAACCCCCTTCACCAAAAACATGCAATATCCTGGTTGCTGATGTGGTTCCTCCTCTGGTCGTTAAGGGCGCCTGTTCAGAGGGAGGGGAACTGGTTGGAATAGCGTGAACCTTCCACGTGCTATGTCCTACCGGTGAAGCTTCCTCTGTCAGGTGAAAAGAAGCGGCTGGTTAACTGCCCATGTCTCGGAGGAAGCATCGAGCCAGTTTCGGCTCTCCCCAGATCGGCAGAGGGTGGAGCAGCAACCAGGATAAATAAATTAAAATTAGCACTAATGGGGGATAAAAATGGGATAAAAAATCTGGAAAAAAATATATATATATATGATTTAGTGGAGAAGTTTCTCTGAGACACATGGCACTTAGGGGTGCTTTCACACTGGCGCCCCGGTACCGTTCTCCAGCACAATGGTCCCCAAATCGACCCCCATTTCAGAACGTTTGATGAGCGTGAACGTTGGGTTCGCAACGGGGGAACCGACGTGAATCAATCAAATCATATAATCAATCAAATAGAAGCGCTACAAACCTGCCACAATTTGAAAGGTGCTAGCTAATGAAAATATAAGAAAATACAATCAATAAAATCATATAATCCATGAATGAATGAATTTAGCTGAAGAAAACAGAGGACATCTAAGAGAGGTTACTGGATGTAATTGTGCAGTGAACACCTTAACACCCTCTTCTCTGATCTCCCACCTTCTCTTTTATCTGTTTAAGTACGCATACAAACACGCACGCACGCACACACACACGCACACACACACACACACACACACACACACACACACACACACACACACACACACACACACACACACACGCACGCACACACGCACGCACACACACACACACACACACGCACGCACGCACACACACACGCACACACACACACACACACACACACACACACACACACACACACACACACACACACACACACACACACACACACACACAGTAGCACTATACACAAACAAAGGTTATTAGGGCTAATTGCAAAGGGATGCAATTTCCAGAACCGAAACAAAAATCAAAGAGAAGCGCACTTCCTCCCCTCCACATCCTCTCTGTAACGTTCCCCAAGAAGTGAAGAGGAGCCCACCTCACAAGAACACCACATTGTTCTTCTGTCCAGGGGGCCATAATGGATGCTATTTTAGAACCCAAATCACCATAAACAAGTTTTCATTTCAAAGCTGCACTGATTCTAAAGGCTAAAGCTATAATACACCTAAAAGCTGCAATTTCAATAAATGGTGATTTCAATGCTTGGTAAATAATATCCATTTCAAAACCGAAAACCTCGACACCGTTTTATACTGTTTCCTGTGTTCCCCACACTACTAGAGTGGTTGTCAAAGGTTTCATTGCCTGGTGTTTACAGACAGTATGTTCTGTGTGAATATGTAAAGCGTCAAAATGGCGAAAGTGGCGCCTTTAGAACTTCATTGTCCCAAAACACGGCGATCGAGAGATGATCTTACATACCGTGGACCCCCTGGCCTTCACGTTTGATGGAGTACCTTTCCCTGTTGAATACATTAGAGCAGTGGTTCTCAAATGGGGGTCCGTGGCACTTTGCCAGGGGGTCCACGAAAAGTTTTCAGGAAAATAAAAATACAAACTTTTTTGTGTGCAAAAGCTTCATAGTTCAACGAAAATATGGTATGCTTTAAATCTAAAATGGTTCATGGATTACATTCTAATCTAACAAACCTATCAATTTAAAAGTCAAGCACGTTACCGTTGAAACAATTAAGCTTTACCACAAAATCACAAATCAGAATGAGGGGGTCCCCGGTATATTTTCTATCTTGTAAGGGGTCCTTGGCTGAAAAACATTTGAGAACCTCTGCATTAGAGCAGGGGTTCCCAAACTTTTCTGAGCAAGTACCACTACGTACCAAACCAAATTTCCCAGGGACCAATTTGACTGTGTATACCAATAACAAATAACAATATATATAAGGCTAATAATATAATAATAATAATATAAGGCTAGCTGGTTCAAAATCAACACACACGGACACTCACACACACACACACACACACACACACACACACACACACACATGCCAACATTAGGCGGTGAAAAAGAGGACCCCTTTGAAAAAGTTGTTTTTCCCCTCGCCAACATTTTGCCTAACTTTGGAGCATTATTTATCAATTCCTTAAAGGAACACTCCGCACATTTTCAACCAGCTTTGTATCATTAGAACATCAGTAGTATATCAGAAAACTGTAAACGGTTTTGAAGTCTGTCATTTAATTTGACAGTTATTGAGTGTTAAAGTGTGGACCAGTGACATCACTAGTCCACACAAACTCAAATTAATAACTAATGAACTCAAATCAACTCTCAATAACTGTCAAACTATTCATCATTCATCTAGTTTGACAGTTATTGAGAGTTACCACGATTGGTCCCCAATACATTTTTCATCTCGTTTTGCTTCCGCGAGACGATATCCACACCCTCCCCACCCACCACGATATACTACGTTGAAACACATGATATCTCCTTACCACTGGATAGTAGCCTATAGCGAGCACCTGCACACCAAATTAGCGCCTACACCTTGACCCTCAATCCAAAACTCACTCCATGACAATCCTGAATGATAACCAGTGTTGGGCAAGTTACTTTCAAAATGTAATATACTACTTTCTACTTATTACGAGTTATTGCCATTTGAAAGTAATAAGTTACTTTACAATATTACCATCTGTGTAGAGTAACTCGTTACTTATTACACTACTTTTGCATTACTTTCACCAAAACAACAGCAGCAGCAGAATGACATCGCCGCCCCGGAACCATCCCGAAAAATAATTTCAACCGTCGTGAAGTCAAAAATTCTAAATGTTATGCTTTTCCTTTGTTAGCATCATCTATAGTGGTTATTTGCATAAAAACACACAGTTTGATTATGAAATGATTGTATTTAAATATGTCGTTTGATTAAAAAAAAAAAACTAAATTTGTAACTTGTGTTACTTGACAAAGTAACTGGTATAATATTACTGAAATCCTATTGGTAATAAGTTATATTACTGAGTTACTGCTAAAAGTAATATATGACATAACGTAATATGTTACTTTTGTAATGAGTTACCCCCAACACTGGGTTAGAGGATTTACATTCTCACGCGGGATCCTCAGGAGAAAGATGGCGAGAGACAAACACAAGAAGGAGAGACGGAGGGAATGGAGGAGGGAGGGGCATCTACCTCCTCGCCCCCCCCCCCCCCCCCCCCCCGTTAAGCCCACCTTATTGGTGAGCGCTGACCCTGGAGGCGGGGCTATTGTCCAGGCTCCTTATCATAATGTAGGCTGTGTTGTCTTCCCCATTACACCTCGGCCATTCAATTAGCCTCCATTAGCATAGTAATAGAGCGCTGCCGTGAGGGTCAGCACTGACAAGGGGAGGAGGAGGGCGGTCAGAGAGGCAGAGAGAGTATACGCCAGAGTGAGAGAGAGAGAGAGAGAGAGAGAGAGAGGGAGAGAGTTTACCTGTGTAGACCAATGTCAGTCTCCATTATGGCCCGAAAACGGCAGGGCAAAGTCAGCGATGTGACGATGTGTGTGGAGGTGAAATCGTGTGCAGGTATCTTTGGAGAACAGTGAAGGTCAGTGCAATGACGAGCAGATCAACATAATGGCTGGAAAAATCTCTAAGGTGGAGGAGGTGTACAGAGAAGCTTGCTGTGGTGGGCCAACTGTGGCAGAGCTGGACTCTGGAAGACAGTTGTTTTTGCGGCCCTTTGAGACGAGCTCCTCCGTTCCTCCTTGGGGTGTAAACATTTGGAGAGATGCAATAGAGACAGTCCGTATGTCTGGGAACGCCCACAAAATGTGTAAACGGCTGGCGCGCGAGTGGGGTAAAACCGCCCATATATCTCAATGGGCTGACTCACCAAAAGACGGTGCTGCGGCTCTAAACTACAGGTTTGGGGGGTTCTAGAGCAGAACACAAGACGTCTGCTCAGATGTGCGTTTACTGCGGTGGTTAAATCCCCACGATCGTGTCTGCCTGGGCTGGGCTAGCGGCTAAATTCTAACTTTGCTAAATGGATAGAACGGGGGAATTTACCCCACCCTGACCCCGCCCCCAGGCTAACCCAGCGTCTATTGTGGGTGTTCCTAGAGCCTGTATGGGCATTCCCAGACATGCGGAGGGTCTCTATAAGGGTCGTTGCTATGATTTGCTATGTCGTCATGTTTTGAACAAGCAGTGAATTTACTGTGGGAAATTGAAATGCGCTACTTTTGAAATGCATAATTAAAATTATGAAAAAAAGTGACGGATCGATAACTGATCATAAAGAACTAAGTTAGAATGTAATTTACAAAATGACAAAAGCACTTTATATTATTATTATTATTATTATTATTATATATTAATAGTAGTAGTACAGTAGTAGTAGTAGTCATCGTCGTCGTCATCATCGTAGTAATAGTAGTAGGAGTAGTATAGAGACTTTAAAGTGATGTAAATTAGCGGTACCCCAAAAATGACCCAAACGTTTCCTTCGTGACTTAGGGGAGCACCACAGCCCTTTTATTGTTACACGGAAATCAGGAAGAGGTTCTGTCTTGGTCCGGTTCCAAGCCAACTCTGGTCCGCTTTGTTTGTGGTGAGAACGTGATCCGACCTCGATCCGACCCGACTGCAGGAAGCATTGAGCATTTTTGGGATTTAAACCAGCTCCCGTGTAGCATGCAGCTGCACTGTGCATAATGGGCCGAGGAGGAGCATTTTATTTTGTTAAAAACAAACATCTTCATTCTTCACATCCTGTTTTGGTGACTGACTGATGAAAGTGCGTGGGTCAGCAGTTTGGACTGGAGCAATTTACCTCACTGTCCTCAGCATGGCTAATGCTAACGAGTCGTGGTAGAATCTCATCAGAGCCCGCCTTCTGGTGTGATGAGATTGTCTGATTGTAGCATCTTATATATATATATATATATATATATATATATATATATATATATATATATATATATATATATATATATATATATATATTATTATTTTATTCTCGACAGGCATCCACATGCTTCTCCATGATATATAGTAATTTATTGGCTCCAGTAATTTTTACCAAATTACTGGAGATAAATTACCACTTGTTAATTGCCATAATATTGACTCGCAGCATTTCAGGTTGTGGACTTTGATTGACAGCTGACAGGAGCGTGGTTGGCACAGGGAACTGGTGGGCGGGACTTTGTGGACACAGGGAAATTTGATTGACAGCTGTCGCTTCAGAATCGGGGATTGCAGAGGAGTTTAATGATGGAGGTCTGTTCAGATATGCATTCTGGTTTATCCTCTCACACACTCATACACACACACACACACACACACACACACGCACACACACACACACACACACACACACACACACACACACACACCCATATTGATGGGGTCATGTCGCCTCCACTACGATAGGTGGCGCTATGCACTCTTTCCCCGCCCATTCTAACAACTGGTAGCAGCAACCCTCTTAAATGCAAATGGTCACGTAACACAAAGCTGCCCCTTGTTAGCTCAATACAGTTGAAACTAAGATATTTCATAAAAAAAACACATTTCTAGACACAGATTTAGCTACATCAACGAACGTCACATTTAGCTTTAGCTAATCGCTCCCTGGCCCGCTAACATAACAGTTTGACACGCTGTTCGACACTGTCAAAGAACTTTAGCGACTACAGGAGTCTCCTGGCCAATCTGGGAGGGTTTGCAGGCCGAACTAGCTGAAAAATGAAAATAATCAATGTATCATTCTCGCTTCTAAGCCGAACCGAGGAACCGGACAGGTCTGAAAACGAGTTAAGAAAAACAAATGCGTGTTTGTGTGTTTTTGACAGTGCTTAATGTATCTGATTAAATGTGATTAAATCCCTGATTTACATGTTTTAGAGATCGGAGAGTGATATTTTGGATGCTGTGAGCCACAAAGTGGAGAATAGCGCACCAAATTAAAACAGAAAGCAAAAGACAAACGGCCAAACTGACGTGTCTGTTGTCCAAGCTGCCAATATCGACTCTGACAGTAAGTAGCAGTTAAGTGGTAGTGATTACCAATAATGACTGTTGTACAACAAACAGTTACACCAGACGATTCAGAGGAACGAAGAGGCTGTGGGCAGCCAGTCCATGAACACAATGTGTTGTTTATTTAGCGGTTACATCCCTTTTTTCACAAAGGCAGCAGAACGCCATACTTAGGTCTCTATCGCACAATTGATAGTATACTCACTGTATATGTCAGCAGGGGCACAGAGAAGTTCCAGAAACATGTGTCTTAAGCACTTCACCACCACTCACTCATGGACTCCATCTACATACCAAGCCAGTGATTTGCATGGGGTATAAAGGGTGTCTATGCCCCCCCCCCCCTACCTGACTGACCTCCTCATCCCCCATCGCCCCTCCCGTACACTCCGATCCTCTTCTACTGCCACCCTCACCGTCCCCCCATCCAGACTCAAAACCTTTGGTGACCGTGCTTTCTCCCGCGCCGCACCCCGACTTTGGAACTCCCTCCCCCCACTAAAAAAGTTAAAGTTTTTGTTATTTAACCCTAACCCAAACCCTAACCATAACCAAGGTTGTTTTATTTGCGTAACATTTTCAAATTAACGTTGGAAAGGCGGCGGTTATGTTTGCATATTAACCAACACTTTCAAATTTAAGTTGGAGGACGTGTTGAAACGTGAAATGTTGATCTGCAACATATCGCTGGGTTCAGAAACACTGGTGTTGTTGAACGTATCCGTGATTCGCTCAAACGTAAATGCCAGGATTTCATTTGGCAACTGGGGTTGCGTTATGCGCGCTGCGGAGAGGGCCAGCTCTGATGCTGAGGGACCATTGGGCCTAATTTGGATGAGGGGGGAGGAGAGGGATTCACCAGGGAACATAGTATACCCCATATATCTCTCTCTCTCTCCATCATCAATCTGCCTAAAATGTTGTACTGACTATAAGCTCATCCTCTATGCCCTCATTTCTCTATGCCCACTCCACTGTCTTTCAAAGTTCCCCAACCCAACCACACAAACTCTTTCAAACTAGCTTTCCCTTCCTCTCTGCCTCAATTCATTACATTACATTACATTACATTACATTACATTACATTACGTCATTTGGCAGACGCTTTTATCCAAAGCGACTTACAATAACACATTTTTGTCAGCAATAGAGCAATCAACTATGCAACACAGTCTATGACAACTACAACTTCTGTAAGGAATAGTGGTACAAGTTTAGGTTAGTTTAGTTTAGTTATTTATTTATTTTTTAAGAGAGAAGTTAGTTCAAGAAGGGCCCAGATGGAGCCTGAAAAGGTGAGTCCTTTAGTCTTTTCCGAAAGATCGGCAGTGATTCGGCCGTCCTGACCGAAGGTGGAAGCTCGTTCCACCATTGAGGTGCCAGGGACGAGAAGAGTCGCGAACGGGACGAGCGACTTTTGAGCCCCCGTAGTGGAGGAGGGGTGAGGCGTCCTGCACTGGTGAAGGAGCGGAGGGAACGGTGAGAGGTTTGGAGCCTGACCATAGATTGCAGGTACAGAGGGGCTGTCTGGTGTACTGCCCTGTAGGCCAGAACCAGTGTTTTGAATTTAATGCATGCCGAGATGGGAAGCCAGTGAAGGTCCCGCCTCCTCGTCAGCGTCTGTGCCAGGGCGCGTGCCAGGCAGCAGCCAGTGCCAGCCTCTTGTCCCTGATGTCTGCGTGTTGTCCCTGTTGTCGCTGCCGCTTTCTGGCACTGTCCCCACACGGGCGAGCGAGAGACAGACAGAGAAAGAGAGACGGAGAGAGAGAGAGAGAGAGAGAGAGAGAGACAGAGAGAGAGAGAGAGACAGAGAGAGAGAGAGAGAGAGAGAAAGAGGGGCAAAGAAGAAAGAGGCACGGAAACAAGGGAACACACGCAGATACAGGGCCCATCTCGTTTACAAATATGCAAATGCTGTTGCCTTTGTGATATGCAAATGAGAGATTACAGAGCACTAATTAGGGTCAAAAGAACTGTTCACGTCAATTAGGGGGGAGAATGAAAAAACGATCCTCGCTCTCGCCCCCCCCCCCCCCAACCCCTCTGCCACGGATATCCACCGGCTTTTGTCTTAAAAAAATGGAAACATGAAAAAGACAAATAATAGGCGACATGGGTACAAAGGGGCGGGGCCCCAGCGTTTGGATTAGCAGCATGCATCTTGACTATGGGGCAGAGGTCCAGGTTTGGTTGAGAGGAAGGGCCACGCACGCCTTTCTTAGTACCAACACAATACGCATACGCCACACAGACGTGCTGATTTCCCCTTCCCTATAATGTGCTTCTGATATGCATATTTATCCTTAGACGTATCCCCTTCTTCTACCAAACTGTCCTTGCAAGTGTAAAAGTTTATTCCAAAATATGATATACCGGTATGTATTTTGGAAATGGATTACCCGGATTTTTATTATGTCATAATCTATTTTCTAACGTGTCGACTCTCCTTTTAAAAGTGCTAATTGTTTCAATTGTTTGCCAAGAAATATTTTTTAAGCGTGGGTCATCCTCTAGGGAGTTGAATGCCTTTTTCGAGAATTTAAAAATAGTAATATTATATTTTATTTTGTTTTGTTTTATTTTAATTTATTTCTGTATTGCTGTTTGTCTTGGCCGTTTTTTGTCTTTTGTTTTTTGGTGTATGTTTTTTGTTTTATTGTGCATTATTTTTCTTTAAATATTTTGTTATTGAATGTATGTAGCATTATGCCTTTGTTAGGCATCCCTGCTTATTGTTTCATGCTGCTATACCTTCAATAAAAAAAAATGATCACAATTTTTTTTTTGTAATATTATATCATCCTCTCTGTTTGCTATTCTTGCTATTCTTTCCTATCACAATTATTTTGCATTTTGTCACGGTGGCCCTGCTAGTGGTTGATTATTAGTTTAACATGAGCTCAAAGTCGCGCGTGATAGACCCTTCTCACGGGGACCATTTTGTGTCAAAAAGACAGGGTAAACACAGGTGCAAGTAAAACAGTCATGTGGGTTTCCAACTTACAATCATGGAAGTTGGAAACCCTCATTAGTGAGCTCTTTAGTAACAGTGCTTGTCAGAGCGGACGTTAGCATGCAACCATAACTTGTGGATAAGGTTGAAGGACGTACCTCCATCCAGCGCTTGCAGTTTCCCCCCAGGTGGTGGTCATCCTTCTGGGCAGTTCACAGGGCCGGCGGCTCATGGAGGAAAGCCATCCTCTTGGTGCAGTGTCCAGGCCGCGATTGCCGCAGTCAAAACTGCTGGTGTTGGGCGATAGCATAGATCTTTCTATTACTATCTAGATGGGTCAGGTTCCGCCAATTCTAGCAACTGGTAGCAGCAAGTATGTTAAATGCAAGTGGTCACATGGTCACCTCTCCCCAAGTCTCGTTACCTGCCCCCCTCCTCCACCCCCACTTGTTTTCTCCTTCAAGCAGGCTTTAAGCAGGGTTAGATCTGACCTAGCAAGCTAACTTGAAATAGAGATTGTGAGTTCCCCAAACTCCACATAAACCACACATATAAACACAAAGCTGCCCCTTGTTAGCTCAATACAGTTGAAACTAAGAACAAAATACATTTTCTAGCCACAGATTTAGCTAGCCTACTACATCAACGAACTTCACATGTAGCTTTAGCTAATCGCTCCCTGCTAACATGAGTTCCTGTTGCCAACTCTCACGAGAGGGTGTTGCTGAGATAGAGACGGGTCTTGAGGAAGTTACCTTTTCTCATCTGTCTGTCTGAAAAATGCCATTTTAGTGTCAGAATATTCAGAAGATATGTGGCTTCAGAGAATGGGCCGAATATTGACTTTAATGAATATGGGGGAGAAGGGATCTGTGATAATCTGAGATCACGTTGACTTTTCCCATTGACTCCAATAGACTCAGACCTGCCCAAAACCTCCTAAGTGGGCGTGTCTAGATTGTTTAGTTTAGATTCCTGACTGCCACCCATTCCTTTCTCCATCTCTTGTTAACTAACTTTTATTTATTCAGTTGGTGGTTGGTTGTTTGTTTGGTTGGTTTAGATATGGACAAAACAACAATCGTTACACAATATTCGTTTCCTCCGTCTCTCTCCTCTGAATCGCTCCCTCCTCTTCTTCGTCTCCCCCTCCTCTTCCTCTGTACCTGTCTGTCTGTCTGTCCTCCATGTCTGTCTGTCTGGCGTGTGCAGGAGGGACACACTGTTATATTTGCATCCTAATGACCCCTCCAGCGGCCCTGAGGCAGGGCCTTGTGCACTATCCAGAGATCAATTATGGCCAGGGCCGGCATCTGCTGTGGCCCCCGCTACAACCCCCAGCCCCGCCCCCTTCTCTCTCTCTCTCTCTCTCTCTCACGTCTCCGTCACCTGTGCTTCTACCTTCTCACACATCTTCTGCCCCCACACACACACACACACACACACACACACACACACACACACACACACACACACACACACACACACACACACACACACACACACACACACACCAGTGTTGGTGGTAACTCATTACAAAAGTAATATATGACATGTAATATATTACTTTTAGCAGTAACTCAGTAATATAACTTATTACTTATAGGATTTCAGTAATATTATACCAGTTACTTTGTGAAGTAACTCAAGTTACAAATTGAGTAATAAAAAAAAAAATCAAAGCACATATTTAAATAAAGATACAATCATTTCCTAATCCAATTGTGTGTTTTCATGCAAATAACCACTACAGATGACAATAACAAGGGAAAAGGATAACATTTTGAATTTTGGATTGTTTACACTGACTTCAAGGCGGTTGACATTATTTTTCGGGATGGTTCCGGGGCGGCGATGTCATTCTGCCGCTGCTGTTGTTTTGGTAAAAGTAATGCAAAAGTAGTGTAATAAGTAACAAGTTACTCTACACAGAAAGTAATATTGTGTAAAGTAACTTATTACTTTCAAATGAAAGTAACTAGTAATATGTAGTATATTACATTTTGAAAGTAACTTGCCCAACACTGACAAACACACAGCCGCCACTCCTTCCACAAGCCGTGGTGGAGGGATGAGCCTTGTTGCTGGGCAAAGCCATGCAAAGACCAGGTTGTGAAAGGAGGAACGTGGTTTTGACAGAGCTGGGTGTTCGCAAGGCTCACATTGACAGTATATATAAAAAGGCACAGTGATTCAACAGGGGGGGATGAAGAACTTGTCTAAGGATGTACGACGCTGCAGACGTGCACCTCAGGTTCTCCTTCCCCCCACACACATGTTGCATGAGAGCTTTGCCTAAGAAGAAGCCATAGAAGCTGTTTGATCATTCCAGGAACTGTGCACGCGTGTTGCTCAACCATGGAATGCCTCATCTCACATAGACGATCTTTAGATGGTAGCCAGGGGAGGCTCTCTGTGACTGTTACACTCGCAATATATGGGATACAAATGGAAAAATGGAGCACACAGACACAGACACAGACACACACACACACACACACACACAGAGAGAGACACAAACACACACACACGCGCACACACACACACACACACACACACACACACACACACACACACACACACACACACACGCACACACACGTTCACTCGGATGCATTAACATGGAGGATGCAGCTGTGGGGTTGAGGCCAGGGGTCCGTGGGGTCTGAAGCAGGCCCAGGGTCTGGCTCTATTAGTGGAGGTGTGTGTGTGTGTGCCTGCACTGCCTGTGTCTTGCACCTGTGTGTATGTGCCTGTGTGTACATTGCATCCTTATAGGATGATCCTTTACACACACAATGCTGTCCTTGACCTTGGCACATGCAGGTGGAGAGACTCCAGGCTCATGACACAAGTGTCTGCAGTCACAACAGATCCAGCAGTGTTGTTGGTACAGTAGATACAGCGTTGATGAAAGCAATATGGTTCACTTCTTTATGGGAATATTTTCACTTTCACAGACAAAGTTGACCACATACTGGAGAAATAGCTAGTGATGGTATGAATAGTGATGGCGATAATATGCCAATAGTAGCTACAGATTCCAGGGATAAGTTAAGGAGCTTTGTAAACAAAAAAATATAGAACACAGTGATATTTCATATCTCAGCGCTCAGGCAGGATTATACCGCCACCGGGCTTGGAAATATCTGGTATACTGTATGCCAGGGATACTCAACTTGATTTTCCCAAGGGCCACTTTCGTGAAATGATAGGAGGCCAGGGGCCAGTTAATAAACCAACAATATCAAATTTTCTGTAGCGGATTGTAGGTTTTTGGTAGCCTGGGTAAACCCAGCCCCCACGTGACCTGCTCTCAGACCTGGTTCACAGTCACTACGTAGTGACTGTGAACCAGGTCTGAGAGCAGGTCACGTGGGGGCTGGGTTTACCCAGGCTAAGTTTTTGGGGTGTCAGCCGGAGTTTAGTCTGACAATGTTGTGCACATCGGATAGTTAGTTAGGTTAAGTTAGTTAGGTTAAGTACATACATACTGTAAGTGCCTGGGTAGCGAGCAGACGGCGGTATTTGACAATTTAGCTGGAGCTCAGTCAAACTTTATTTCACGTTAGTTTTTTATTGTGAATTTGATTCAAATTCAGAATGAAAACTAATGTGAAATTATTAGAAAATGGTCGGGGGGCCACTCTGCAGTGCACCCTGTCGCGGGCCGCAAAGTTGAGTATCACTGCTGTATGCCTTTACTTGTTCCATAACACTGTATACGAGGGATCAGCCGAGCAGCATCTGCGTCACTGCGTGGCAACGGCAATGGAACCCTATGGAGCCCAAGTGGCGCGAGGCTTGTGTGTCTGACTCTAGCCAGCTAACTCTGTTTACATTTTAAAAGCTGCGACAGTTCACACAACTTTAACATGACATGCATATATTATACATCAAACTCTTGAGCTACTTCTGCTCTCACTCAGAATGTCAAAATATAAGCGATGTGATGCTAGTTTTTGAGATATTAACGTTTGTTTGGCACAACTCATACTAATTAACTGCCGCGGGGTTCCTCATTTCTGGGTGTCAAGTGACGTCACGCTGATTCGTCCTATTGTCTGCTAGAAGAGCTAACAGCTGATCACTGAGCTAGAAGAGCTAACAGCTGATTACTGAACTAGAAGAGCTAACAGCTAATTACTGAACTAGAAGAGCTAACAGCTGATTACTGAGCTAGAAAAGCTAACAGCTGATTACTGATCTAAAAGAGCTAACAGCTGATTACTGATCTACAAGAGCTAACAGCTAATTACTGAGCTAGAAGAGCTAACAGCTGATTACTGAGCTAGAAGAGCTAACAGCTAATTACTGAGCTACTAGAGCTAACAGCTGATTACTGAGCTACAAGAGCTAACAGCTGATTACTGAGCTACAAGAGCTAACAGCTGATTACTGATCTAGAAGAGCTAACAGCTGATTACTGATCTAGAAGAGCTAACAGCTGATTACTGATCTAGAAGAGCTAACAGCTGATTACTGAGCTAGAAAAGCTAACAGCTGATTACTGAGCTACAAGAGCTAACAGCTGATTACTGAGCTACAATAGTTAACAGCTGATTGCTGAGCTAGCAACTGTTACGCTAATGCTTGTAATTTTTACGCGCAAAAATCACTTCATGTCAAAAATGCTACTTGGACAGCCCCGACACTGCAGATGACCCCCCTGCTCTATCATTAGATAGTAATAGATGTTCTCACAAGCATAACGCCAACGCAATTAGCTGTTTAACATAGCCAAACCTGGGTATACTCATTCATTATTTAACGAGAGTAGTACTCACATATTGAAATGACTTAAAATGCCCATCCCTATCTTAGAGAGGCTGAGCCAGAGATGAGTGAGAGAAACAGAGTAAGAGAGAGAAAGAGAGACAGAGATGAGTGAGAGAAACAGAGTAAGAGAGAGATAGAGAGACAGAGATGAGTGAGAGAAACAGAGTAAGAGAGAGATAGAGAGACAGAGATGAGTGAGAGAAACAGAGTAAGAGAGAGAGATAGAGAGACAGATGGAGAGAGAGAAACACACACAGACAAGTCAGTGTATTCCCTGGCAATCATCCCTTAAAAGTCTCACCTCCCACTGGAGACAGCTTCCTTTTGAGCTAAGGACCAGATTTATGGAGTGCCAGTAATAGAGTGGTTTGTAGTGTGTGTGTGTGTGTGTGTGTGTGTGTGTGTGTGTGTGTGTGTGTGTGTGTGTGTGTGTGAATGTGTCTATCTCTGCGTGAATGTCTCTGCTCATGTGTCGCACACACAGATATGCACACACACCCACAACCACCTACACACACGTGTAGCATGAGAGTGTTACCACACACCTTACCAGAAGAGTGTGTATCTGTGGCTCTGTGTGTGTGTGCGCGTGTGTGTGTGTGTGTGTGAACGCGCGCGTGTGTGTGTGTGTGAATGTTTCGCTTACACTCCCATCAGCATGTCACAACACAGACCACTCTGACTTTTCAATCTGACAATCAAGAGGCTCCCGGACAATGCAGGTTTCCGATCAGCACCCCCTAGGCCCCTGCCCGGGCCCCTCGGCATGGGGAGGCCCCTCGACCCCCACTGTATCCCTGCCTTTCTCATCTCTGGACTAAAGGTCCCTCTCCATGTCCCTGCTGCTGTCAAACAAAACTCACAGATGGAGGAGAGAAAAGGGAGAGGAAGTGATAGCTAGGGCTGTTCGATTTTGCCTAAAAATTAAATTGACAATTTTTTCTCTCAAAACTTGATTTTCGATTTCGATTTTTTTTATACTATTATAATTCTCTAAACATTTGTTGCCTTGCAGAGCTCTTTTTTTCCTCTTTTTTTCATAAGTGACAAATTACGCTTTACTCTGAAGGCAGAACAACCCAAGTTCCTGTTTTAGCACAACTTCCTGGCTGTTGCTTGCCAACTGCAGTCACATGACACTGGTGGATTTGCGCTTTTGGAGGTGAATCCTAACCTAACGTTACTCGGTGGCCTCACGTGTTGTTATGTGAACTAATGTAATTTTTTTTAACATCGTCCTAACTAATGAATTCGATTACGATTCAAAATCGATTTATCGAACAGCCCTAGTGATAGCACAGAATTGTCTTTAATTGAACGCTAAAGTTTCTTTGGTCCATTCAGAGTTTTTGCATGAAATCTTAGAGGAGGAGGAAAGAATGACATCAAAACACAAGTAGGACATTGTGAGCGAAGCCAGCCAGAGTCCGTCTGCAAACCACGTCCAAAACGATGTGGTGTGTATTGACATCAAAATGAGAAAAATATCAGGCCAATCTTTGCCTCATATAATGCTAACGTTAGTCCTATAGTACGAGCAAGTAGAGTCGCCAACCCACATCGACCAAATGACGGGGTTCAGAGCCAAGATGAGTAAGTCCACGTCTGACAAGTACAAATACAGCAATATGTATTGTCTATTCATTGATTCACTCCATACCAAAATACATTTGAGTTGAAAAATGTTGCTTCTTGTATCAAATACTGATATGTGATTAAAATGCGATTAATTTAGATTAATTAATTACAAAGCCTCTAATTAATTAGATAAAAAAATGTAATCGAGTCCCACCACTAATACATATATATATATATTATATATATTATATAAAGCGAACCTGATGAAGCAACAGCCAAACGCGTTGTTCGCCATATTTATGCAACTTAAATAAAAGAAGTTTATTCTAACAACCTGGTGTGCGCTGGATTTCCTCACTACTGCTATTTCTGCTGTTCCTGCTCCAGCTGCACCCGGGACTAGCAGCACAGCTGTGCACAGGGCACTACTTTCTTTCTTATATATATATATATATATATATATATATATATATATATAAATATATATATATATATATATATATATATATATATATATATATATATATATATATATATATATAAAACATATGTTGCTGGTTTCAGGGTCAGCATGGAGCCAAACCAAAGGAGACAGAAGGTTCAGGAGTATTGAATTGGCACATTTTAATCTCCAGTGTTGATAAATGAATACATTGATAAAAGCCTGACCTAAGCGATGAGGGCACTCTATATGTCCCACATATTATCAGCAAACAATTGCCTTGAGGTCAAATAGCCGTCTTCAGTCACGGCTGAAAAGACAAACATCTGGATAGCTGGAGAAGTGAAGTCATTGTGCAGATTATTGGACTTTGGGGGCCTGCTGATCACCGGTATTGATCGCCGGCTCTCCAGTCAATTAGATCAATGAGGCATCTGTAGGCCTGCTTAGCCATGTGTCAACAGTCACACTCTACCATCCCCTTAATTTGTGTACCCACACGTGTTGCCGCGGTAACCGATACAGTCCAATACAGCCTGTATAACACTAATCTGAAACTAATGAACAACACACATATGAAGAATTGTATAAAAGGAGGATTCCCTATAGTGAGAGGCAGAGATTTCAATTCCTTTTATGCTAAATAATTTTCATGGCCAAAACAACTAATCACACAAACATTCGTGCAGTGTCTATTTTTGCACATTTCAAGGTTTTAACAATAAAAAGTTACAGATTTCTCATTACCAAACTTAAGGAAACAAGCAATGCTTCAGAACTTAATATGAAAAGTTGCTGCTTAGTGCAGTTTGCATATCGAGGTAGCACTGGCATGGTGGGAGGAGCCTGGAGCATAGAGAGCTTGTGATTGGAAGATTGCTAGTTTGAATCCCCAGATCTTCTGGGAAAACGAGAAAAGGGCAACTGAACACGTATCGTGAAAAGGTCACCTTGAGCAAGGCACTTAACTACCCCAACTGCACTGAGACTGAGTAGCCTATAGAGACAGTCTGCATGTGTGGGAACGCCCACAAAATGTTGAACGGCTGGCGCGCGAGTGGGGTAAAACCGCCGATATATCTCATGGGCTGACTCACCAAAAGACAGTGCTGCGGGGTTCTAGAGCAGAACACAAGACGTCTGCTCAGATGTGCGTTTACTGCGGTGGTTAAATCCCCGATCGTGTCTGCCTGGGTTGGGCTATCAGCTAAATTCTAACTTTGCTGAATGGATAGAACGGGGGAATTTACCCCACCCTGACCCCGCCCCCAGGCTAAACCAGCGTCTACTGTGGGCGTTCCTAGAGCCTGTATGGGCGTTCCCAGACATGCGGACTGTCTCTATATCTTAACCATGTGAATGTGTGTAACTGTGAAGTGGGGTGTTGCTGGAAAAGTGATGCCTGTTCCTGGATCAATAAATCAATAAAATCACATAGGCCAATGTATGATGATGTGGGCACATTTGATAGTTTATAGATAGGCTACCAACGCCTTTACTTTTGGACAGCTAAATCCTCATAATGATGTTTGAGTGGATAACCTGCAAGACCCTGATTGGTTACTGTAGGTATTTTGGTAGAATGTTTCATCCGTGTTTAAATTTTCCATATACCGGTAGGTTTCCATTACTGGAAAACTAATTCATAATTCCTTTCATTCTTTAGGCTACATTTGATTGCATGTGGTTTTATTTGGACACAGACTGACTGGGACAATTACAAATACTGTAATACTGTTGACTTACATTTTCACATACGTGTTTAGCCTGCCCGCATAAAACTGTAACTCATATCTAATTTAATGCCTGTTTAACTGGGACTATAAATTCATGTAAATTCCCTGCACATTTAATGCCTATTTAACTTAGCCTGTAAATTGCCTGTACATTCAATGTAAACTCTTATTTAACTCCGACTAAATTCATGTAAATCCACTGCCTATTTAACGTCTATTTAACTCAGTCTGTAAATCTCATGTAAATCCACCGTAAATTCATATTTATCATCCACAGAACACTTCACCACTCATGTACATATTGTATATATTTACTCGATTTGATTCGATTTGATTGCACTTGCAACTTTGTGATTGTCTTTAGTTATCTTCCTACTTCTTATGTCTGATTGATGTGACCGCTACGCTGCATACAGACACTAAGACAAATTCCTCGTATGTAACTTGCATACTGTGGCAATAAAAGTGATTCTGATTCCACATACCATATTAATTTAGTCATTGCTACAATGCAATTTGACACTCAGGGCTTGAGTTGAGAGAGGACTAGAGAGATACAGACGACAACAACAGCGCTGGGCTATAGGATTATAGCGCAGCATAAAGTTTCCAGCATTCTACTCTGGGAAATAGAAACTTGCAAACAGAGAGCACAACATGCCAACAGTAGAGTGCTGCTGCCCTCACGACCTCACTGCCCCCCCCCCCCCTGCAGCCCGGGCTGTGCTGCGCGCGTACCATACGTACGGACGCACGCCCCCTCCTGACCGCCGGCCCGCGTCCTGACCCTGGGAGACTGACCCCCCCCCTGCACCCCACACCCCATTCCCTCTCCCCCCCTCCCCCACTGACCCCCTCGGTGGTGCCGGACCATTGTTTACTTTCACTCTCCTCCACGGCCCTGCTGGTCCGGGGGAGGGGGGTGGTCCGGGGGAAGGGGGAGGGCGGTCGAATCGTTACATTATTGTCTGGTCCTCCCTTGGTCCCCCCCCTCGCCCTCCCCCCACCCCTCACCCTCACCCCCGCCTCCCGACCTGGCGTGACCCCATTCACAGCCCCTCAAAAGCACCATCTGTATCACCCAACAGTCAGGGAGTGAGTGAGAGAGAGAGAGAGCGAGAGAAAGAGAGAGGGGGGGCGAGGAGGGGAGGGGAGGGGCAGAGAAAACAAGGCAGGGAGAAAGGAGATGACGGGACAAGGAGGGAGGGAGGGATGGACGGTGTTGGGCAAGTTACTTTCAAAATGTAATATACTACATATTACTTAGTTACTGACATTTGAAAAGAATAACTTTACAATATTACTGTCCGAGTAACTCATTACTTATTACACTACTTTTGCGGTAGCAGAATGACGTCGCCGCCCCCGGGACCATCCCGAAAAATGATTTCAACCGTCTTGAAGTCAGTGTAAACCGTCCGAAACTCTAAATGTGATCCTTTTCCTTTGTTATTGTCATCTATAGTGGTTATTTGAATAAAAACACACAGTTTGATTAGGAAATGATTGTATGTTTATTTAAATATGTGTTTTGATTTTTAAAAAAAAGTAACTCAATTTGCAACTTGTGTTACTTGACAAAGTAACTCGTATAATATTACTGAAATCCTAATAAGTTATATTACAGAGTTACCGCTAAAAGTAATATATTACATGTAATATGTTACTTTTGTAATGAGTTAGCCCCAACACTGGGGATGCCAAGAGAGAACGCGAGAGAGATGGAGCCTGGAGAGAGAGAGGCATCTGGCTGTCTGTCGGAAAGTATCTGTCGGATAGTTTTCACAGTGTGAAGGCTTTTCACGCTGCTCATATTGATTTTCCCCCGTTTTACCTCCTTCTTATATATCTTTCCTTCAATTTCTACTTTCCCCCAATCTTCTAATCCTCCTTTGCTGCTCGCTCAGTTCCCACTCACGCGTCTCCTGCCCCCCTCCCCTCTTTCAAGTTCTCTCAGACATCCCACATCTCCACGTTCCCTTGACCTGCTTCTCTCTCTCTCTCTCTCCTCCCTTCTCCATCGTTCCCTCATGTAACCCCCTCCTCCCCCTCCTCGCCCCCCCTCCTCCCCCTCCTCGCCCCCCCTCCTCCCCCTCCTCGCCCCCCCTCCTCCTCCGGGTCTATCCCTCATCCTGCTGTAGTGTGTTGTGCGCGCGGAGCAGCATTCCAGGGCCTCTCGTATGAGCTGCATGTGCGACGGAGGCGGATTTTTCCCATGGGGCCGCAGGTGAAAACTGGGACTCAGTCAGTCCTCGGAGAGGGAGCGCCATCTGTCCCTGTCGCCTCGCTCGCTAGAGGGGGGAGAGGCCTGTCACCCCTCCTCCATCCAGCCCTCCCTCCCTCCCTCCCCTCCCTCCCTCTGTCTGTCCACTCACCAGGCCTCCCTCATGCCGGCCTGCCCGTGCTGAATCACCCAGGAATGCGCTCCCCTCCTCGCCTGCGTCCCGTCACTAATTCATCCCTCCTCGTCCCCCCCCCTCGCCTCCGTCTCCCCCCTCTCTC
The DNA here is from genome assembly GCF_964638095.1 of Poromitra crassiceps. NCBI lineage: Eukaryota > Metazoa > Chordata > Actinopteri > Beryciformes > Melamphaidae > Poromitra > Poromitra crassiceps. The sequence continues at coordinate 12,163,555 of NC_139641.1, forward strand.
CTCCCACTCTGTCTCCTTTCGCCTCGCCTCCACACACCCCTCTCTCTCTCTCTCTCTCTCTCTCTCTCTAATCAATCATCCATATACGACACCAGTGCGCAAAATTATTAAATTATCATACATTTGTTATGAGCCCTACTAGTGAGAACAGGGATACCGCTTTAATTGACCTCTAATTATGCGTATCAGTGTATTTGTTGTGATATTTGGAAGAAAATTAAGTGGACCCAAGTTTGACATTTTCCACTAGATGGAGCAATCATATGCATATTACTGTGATTATTTAACTAATTTGTCAGACATGGGTATAAGAATGACATGAGCGAACGTTAACCCGTGAGATTATTTGATGGCGATAATGCATTCTTTAGATCTAAGCTATTCACCTTATTTCTAGCTGCCATGATGCCTGATGGGTGCTTCTTCCGCTTCCGGTGTAATAGACTGTTTTACAGTCTATGGTTTTAACTTGACAAAAAAAACGTCTATGAGGATTTTACAGCAGAGCCATTCTGCTCTACAGCCGTGTCGTTCGGGTGCTGGGATAACGTAATGCATTGTGGGTAGTCGGCTACCGTGGCTAATGCTAGCGGCTAGCATAATAGTTACTTTACATGGCAGTAAAACGCCACTGAATGACCAAATTGATTTAACTTTTAACCATTTCGAGTAACACTGTTTCCATACGGACCCGCAGCGTTGGTTAGTTGTTTATAACGTGACTATATTTATAACCTTTATAACGGACTCCAGTTTCCGGTTTATAATTCGGGTCTGCAGCCGAGTGTAACAAAGGAAATGGCAAGCTGCAACAATGAGTCAGGTTAAACCGGACCTTGTTCCCACAAAAAAAAATTACAGTGGGGCATTCAAAAATAAGGTGGATAAAAGTTAGTTTTTTCCAAAGCAACACTCGGTTTGAAAGGTGTGGAAAATATTAAAATATATGAAAATGAAAGATAGACAATTTGATTGGAATATCTACACAGCAGCATGCAGAAAATAACACTGTGGCACCAAAATGGCGCGCATTGTAATTAGTCCCTCCTGGGCCCGCAAGTAAACAAAACCCACGAGGTCACCCAGTGGGCGACTTCCCAGGCATGGGAACCGGCCCGGGAGAGTCCTTCCCGAGGTGCTGCACGTCACGCCCCGAGTCGTCTGCGGATCCGCGGGCCCAGCTGTCACAGTGTCTGTCTGCGTGTGTCTACTCTGCTGCTCCGGTTCTGAATGCTCATAGTGACGCCCCAACGGTCGGATGAGTCCGTGCGTGCACGCGGGCGTACGGTGAGAGCGCACTTTCACGTGGGAACCCGGGCGAGGCGCGCCGCACACAGACAAACAAACGCAGGGTGTGCAGCTAAGTGTCAAACCTCCAAACTGTCACGGAGAGAGGAAGCACCCCCTCCCCAAACCCCCCTCCATTCCAACACCTCAGACCCAGACACACACTCACTCTCCCCCAAAACACATGCACAAATACACAGCCACGCCCCCCTGTCAATCAGCGACCCGAGTGTCACGCAGCCGGGGGGAGAAAGGGAAGAGGGGGAAGGGGAGGGGGGGGGGAATGGGAGGAAAAGTGGCCCGTCCCGTCAGTCACTTTATCACTCTCTGCCCCCCCCCCCTCTGTTCTGCCCCCCTCTCCGGGGTGACATCGCACAAAGACAAGACAAGAAAACAGTGCGAGGAGAGCGGACGAGAGGGCGATGGGGAAGAGGGGGGGGGGGGGGGGAGTGGAGGGGAGAAAGGGGGGAAGAGGAAGGAGGGGGGAGAGAGAGAGAGAGAGAGAGAGAGTGGAGGGGAGAAAGGGGTGGTGGTGATGGTGGTGGGGGTAGGAGGAGAGAGGTGGACACACGGAGGAGAGCTAAAAAAGTGTCCCCATTTTCTCACTGGCCAACCGGGACAAAGGGCCACAGGCGGGACACTGCACTGGGGTGGCGGTTTTTTGTGCCTGGGCCTCCCTTCTCTACCCCCGTCCCCCCCATCACCCCTCTGAGGTCACCCCCTCCGCTGACCCCGCCCCGATTGTTTCCCGTCGCTCTGTCAGCTCTGATTGTTGCTGACTGGTTAAATGGCTGAACCCCTCCTACCAACAAAAAAAAAATGGGGGGTGGAGAAAAGTGGAGAAGAAGGAGAAGGAGGAGGAGACACTCCACCCCCCCCCCCCTGAGATAACTGACTATTTGACCCAAATAAACAATCTCTCTCTCCCCCCCAAAAGAAGTGGTAGGAGGAGGAGAGAGAGGGTTCAGAGGGTTTGAGGGTTTGAGTTGCTGGGGTGACGATGGTGAGAGAGCGCCCCCTCTGTGGTGAGAGGAGCAGGGGGCATCGTGGAGGTGGAGAGGAGAGGACGTTTGGGTGAAGAGAGGCTGGGGGAGTCTCCTTGCTGTGAACTTGAGGAATCTCAAAGACCTATCAGCAACCTCTGAGGGACAGAGCTGATGTGGATTCATCAGCCCAACATCCTTTCAAACAAATTCAACCATCCATTCAACAAATGCAATCTACTGTGGTACCATAATCATCTATTGTGCTACCATAATCATCTACTGTGGTACCATAATCATCTATTGTGGTACCATAATCATCTACTGTGGTACCATAATCATCTATTGTGGTACCATAATCATCTACTGTGGTACCATAATCATCTACTGTGGTACCATAATCATCTATTGTGGTACCATAATCATCTACTGTGGTACCATAATCATCTACTGTGGTACCATAAGCATCTACTATGGTACCATAATCATCTACTGTGGTACCATAATCATCTACTGTGGTACCATAATCATCTACTGTGGTACCATAATCATCTATTGTGGTACCATAATCATCTACTGTGGTACCATAATCATCTACTGTGGTACCATAATCATCTACTGTGGTACCATAAGCATCTACTATGGTACCATAATCATCTATTGTGGTACCATAATCATCTACTGTGGTACCATAATCATCTACTGTGGTACCATAATCATCTATTGTGGTACCATAATCATCTACTGTGGTACCATAATCATCTACTGTGGTACCATAAGCATCTACTATGGTACCATAATCATCTACTGTGGTACCATAATCATCTATGGTACCACAGGCAGAGCAACAAGGGCGGCATCCAGAGGAGACTGTGTCGTTCCATTTAGACGGTCCACGTTTGGACAGTCAGTCTTCTCAGTCAGAGCCGCCCACTACTGGAACAGTCTCCCCACTGACATTAGAGAGAGCTCCAACATTTCCATTTTTAAATACAGATTGAAGGGGTGGCTCAAATCAAATCAAATCTGCACACACATTTAACTATTTAATCTTATATACACTTACACATACTAACTCACACTCGCTTTTCTTAGTTTTCAATTTTTACTTGCATTGTTTTAATGTATTTGTTTTAATTGTTGTGTTAATTGTTTCTATGTACTGTCCTGTTAGTCTTGTTTGGTATTGTAATGTGACATTATGGGTTGTTATGTTTTTACGGAGTGTCTGTCTGGTGCTGTCTTGCAATGTTGTATGTTTTAGCTCATCCTATACTGCTTTGTTTACTTTTTATATGAACCCTTGACCCTAGTTCTTTTACCACCATGCTCAGGGACTACAGATGAAAATTAGCTCTCTTGCTAACTCTGGTATATTTACATGGATGTGCAAACTGACATGTTGATTAATGTACACTGTCCCTGGTAAATAAATGCTTAAATAAATAAATAAATCTACTGTGGTACCATAATGAAGCGCAATGATCCAAGCTCCCACAAAAGCACACTTTGTCCTGATGTTGCTGGAGAGTCTGCTATTGGCAACAGATTTCCTGGATAGCAACCTGCATGGCCTCACACGTGGATGTGTGTGTGTTTAAAGACCTGGGTCTTGATCAATTACGCAAGCATATCCATTCCCTCTGCTCCCCCTCCAATCAAATAGCTGAATAAGCTGTAGTCCGGATGGGCCCTTTGCTCTAATTGGACAAATGGCTTGCTTAATTGATCATTGATTGATGATCAATAGCGAACATGTGTTCTTGTTCTTTACAAGGCGGGTGATTGAAAGCCAGCTATAAAATCAGCCAGATAGTTTGACAGATGTCAATGGGCTCTCGTTGCCTTAGTGTGGGGGGAAAGAGAGAAAGACAGAGAGAGAGAGAGAGAGAGAGAGGGAGGGGGGGGGGGGTTCTCACCAGTGGTTGATCTGAATTAAAAGTTGAATTTGCAAACTTTCACTTGTTCAGTTATGTTTTGCATTGCCCAGTGAGAAACATGCAGCCATGTAGGAAAGCTACATTTCAAGTTTGGCCAAATCTAACTTAAAAATAAATACAAATGAATAAAAAGAAGAAAATACTAGAGGACATTAGTAAAACCTAGTGTCCTCTAGAGAGAGAGTGGCGTCAGCGGAGGACCAAAATGCGAGACTCATTAGCCAATGAACAGCCAGGAATGGGTCTCGTGCTACTTTTGCATGCTAAGATAAAGCTGATAATGTACAATTTGATTCAAGGGATGAAAAACCCTTTCAGAGTACAACACAAACTGTCTATTTTGCTGCAACTCGACAGTGCTGCTTTAATCCAGGACCTTACTTCCTGGAACTCTTGAGAGTAAAAAACTGGTCCATTGGAGTGAATGGAGATGTCGGGACTCTTCTATCTACATGACTCTGGTAAAACCCACAGACAGACGTGAAGGCTGACCAATGGCATAATTGATTTATGACCAAAAATAAAAATGTGAAAAAAATGGAAATACGAGAGGTCCCCGCCCCACAGCGAGGATATGTATATCACTCACCACCTCGAGACACCTGTTTGAAAGTGGGCAAGTGTGTGTGTGTGTGTGTGTGTGTGTGTGTGTGTGCGTGCGTGCGTGCGTGCGTGCGTGTGTGTGTGTGCGTGCTCCCTCCTGACAGAATAGGGGGCAGCATCAGTGGATCCCTTTGATCTGCTGCTCATAATTCTCATGAAAGGATCATGGGCGAGAGAAAGACAGAGAGACAGAGAGAGAGAGAGAGACAGAGAGAGAGAGAGAGAGAGAGAGAGAGAGAGAGAGAGAGAGAGACAGAGAGAGAGAGAGAGAGAGAGAGAGAGAAAGACAGAGAGAGAGAGAGAGAGAGAGAGAGAGAGAGAGACAGAGAGAGAGAGAGAGGAGACCATTTAGCCAGGCATCAGCAGGCCCGATCGCCCTCGTCCTCAGGTAGCTCTCTCCTCGCTGTGTTTGTGTTAAATATGAAACGCTAAGACAAAAGGGAGGGCGAGTGAATGGGAGGGAGCGGGGGGGCCACAAGGGGCAGCACTCAGTGCCTTTGAAGAGGGGTGTCGTGAGCGCACATGTACACACGCACACACACACACACACACACACACACACACACACACACACGCCTCCGCAAGTGATGTGGGCAGATAGGATGACAAATATCTACATTTGCATTCTGTGCTTTTTCAGATCACTCACGGGATAGGCCACAAAAGGAACGTTGTCAATGAAATTGGAACCTAAAAGCCTTGATTAATTACGGTAAGCATTTATCTGTTTTAAGTGGGGGGTCTGTGTTTTAATGGGCATTCAAATAGCTGAGATGATGAAAGTGTCTCGTTGTTGTAAGGGGGTTGTAAGGGGTTTGGAGATATAGGCAAAATAAGACAAATTTCTTTTGGGTGCAGATGAAGAGATCCGCTACCGCTAAGTGCACCATTTGGTTCACCTTTCAAGATGGCGGGTGTCCAGGCTCTTCAGTTTATACCTGTGCTTCTATAGTGACTGAATAACTCATTCTGAACCCATCCAAAAGTGAATGTACTGTTGCTTCTCCTATGGTTAAATTGTAACGTTAAAATGTCTACTGTCTAGTTATCAGAGGGCTGCGTTGTTGTTCTGGTTTTTCCATGATGTAGTTTGAGAAAGAATCATCTACAGCAGTGATACTCAACTGGCGGCATGTGGCCACATGTGTGGCGATGGAATTGCAAAAAAATAAAAAATATTTTTCTTCTTTTTTTTTTATTTACAGTGCACCTGAAGGCAACATGCAAGATACCCGCTGAATAAGTGTCCAAATGTTCATGTCATTCTGGCCAATACTCACACTTCTGTTATAGCATTTCAGTCTGGAATATGGAATATCTTTCAATAATCTATGATTTAGCTGCAAGCTGATGATTTCCAGACTCGTTCCTGTGGCTCTCTATACAGGTTAGATGCCGCACATAATGCTCCAACATGACAGCTGGCACCAGATGGCTTCAACTATATCCAACTACAATGTGTTCCATCCTTTATCATAAATCACACCTTACAGCATGACAGCTTTACGTTTCAGCCCATAACTGAATCAACAGTGAAGTTATGGAGAGTAGAGACATATCGATGTATGACATCACAGTGAAGTTATGGAGAGTAGAGACATAACTGAATCAACAGTGAAGTTATGGAGAGTAGAGACATATCGATGTATGACATCACAGTGAAGTTATGGAGAGTAGAGACATAACTGAATCAACAGTGAAGTTATGGAGAGTAGAGACATATCGATGTATGACATCACAGTGAAGTTATGGAGAGTAGAGACATAACTGAATCAACAGTGAAGTTATGGAGAGTAGAGACATATCGATGTACGACATCACAGTGAAGTTATGGAGAGTAGAGACATAACTGAATCAACAGTGAAGTTATGGAGAGTAGAGACATATCGATGTATGACATCACAGTGAAGTTATGGAGAGTAGAGACATAACTGAATCAACAGTGAAGTTATGGAGAGTAGAGACATATCGATGTATGACATCACAGTGAAGTTATGGAGAGTAGAGACATATCGATGTATGACATCACAGTGAAGTTATGGAGAGTAGAGACATAACTGAATCAACAGTGAAGTTATGGAGAGTAGAGACATATCGATGTATGACATCACAGTGAAGTTATGGAGAGTAGAGACATATCGATGTATGACATCACAGTGAAGTTATGGAGAGTAGAGACATATCGATGTATGACATCACAGTGAAGTTATGGAGAGTAGAGACATATCGATGTATGACATCACAGTGAAGTTATGGAGAGTAGAGACATATCGATGTATGACATCACAGTGAAGTTATGGAGAGTAGAGACCTATCGATGTATGACATCACAGTGAAGTTATGGAGAGTAGAGACATATCGATGTATGACATGACAGTGAAGTTATGGAGAGTGGAGACATATCGATGTATGACATCACAGTGAAGTTATGGAGAGTAGAGACATATCGATGTATGACATCACAGTGAAGTTATGGAGAGTAGAGACATAACTGAATCAACAGTGAAGTTATGGAGAGTAGAGACATGTCGATGTACGACATCACAGTGAAGTTATGGAGAGTAGAGACATATCGATGTACGACATCACAGTGAAGTTATGGAGAGTAGAGACATATCGGTGTATGACATCACAGTGAAGTTATGGAGAGTAGAGACATATCGATGTATGACATCACAGTGAAGTTATGGAGAGTAGAGAGACATATCGATGTACGACATCACAGTGAAGTGATGGAGAGTAGAGACATATCGATGTATGACCTCACAGCAAAGTTATGGAGAGTATAGAGACATATCGATGTATGACATCACAGTGAAGTTATGGAGAGTAGAGACATAATCGATGTATGACATCACAGCGAAGTTATGGAGAGTATAGAGACATATCGATGTATGACATCACAGTGAAGTTATGGAGAGTAGAGAGACATATCGACGTATGACATCACAGTGAAGTTATGGAGAGTAGAGACATATCGACGTATGACATCACAGTGAAGTTATGGAGAGTAGAGACATATCGACGTATGACATCACAGTGAAGTTATGGAGAGTAGAGACATATCGATGTATGACATCACAGTGAAGTTATGGAGAGTAGAGACATATCGATGTATGACATCACAGTGAAGTTATGTAGAGTAGAGAGACATATCGATGTATGACATCACAGTGAAGTTATGGAGAGTAGAGACATATCGATGTATGACCTCACAGTGAAGTTATGGAGAGTAGAGACATATCGACGTACGACATCACAGTGAAGTTATGGAGAGTAGAGACATATCGATGTATGACATCACAGCGAAGTTATGGAGAGTATAGAGACATATCGATGTATGACCTCACAGTGAAGTTACGGAGAGTGGAGACATATCGATGTATGACATCACAGTGAAGTTATGGAGAGTAGAGACATATCGATGTATGATATCACAGTGAAGTTATGGAGAGTAGAGACCTATCGATGTATGACATCACAGTGAAGTTATGGAGAGTAGAGACATATCGATGTATGACATCACAGTGAAGTTATGGAGAGTAGAGACATATCGATGTATGACATCACAGTGAAGTTATGGAGAGTAGAGAGACATATTGATGTATGACATCACAGTGAAGTTATGGAGAGTAGAGACATATTGATGTATGACATCACAGTGAAGTTATGGAGAGTAGAGACATATCGACGTATGACATCACAGTGAAGTTATGGAGAGTAGAGACATATCGACGTATGACATCACAGTGAAGTTATGGAGAGTAGAGACATATCGATGTATGACATCACAGCGAAGTTATGGAGAGTAGAGACCTATCGATGTATGACCTCACAGCGAAGTTATGGAGAGTAGAGACATATCGATGTATGACCTCACAGTGAAGTTATGGAGAGTAGAGACATAACTGAATCAACAGTGAAGTTATGGAGAGTAGAGACATATCGATGTATGACCTCACAGTGAAGTTATGGAGAGTAGAGACATATCGATGACGTATGACATCACATCCATCTGACAATTTGCCACGGAAACTACATGAAAGATGGCCTGCACCTCTGCCAACGACACAAGCAAAACAAACCACATCGACTGCCGACAATAATCAATAGACATTATTGAAAACAATATGGATGAACAAAAACTTGACGGGACAACTTCAGCCCGTCGGGACTAAACACAAAACTCTTCAGATAAATAAAATAAAGGGCTATTTGAAGAGGGAGCGGCGATGACACCGAGTGATAACTCAGCCTAACTAAATGACCCCCTATCAGACAAACTTCAATAGGGCCGTCTTTGGAAAACAATCAGCGATGAGGCTCCTCTCTGACCTTTAGCGCCTCGCCAGGCTCAGTCCAATCACAGAGTATTGACGTTATCCACCGCACGCCATTTATAACGTCAGCCAGCCGCGCGGCTCGTCTGTGAAAGGTCCGCTCCAAATACCAGCGCAGTCATGTTGTGTTTTGCTCGCGTTAAGTTTGGGAGAGTCTGTGTGCACTGTGTGTGTGTGAGTGTGTGCACGGCGCGTGTGCGCGTGTGTGTGAGTGTGTGTGTGTGTGAGTGTGTGTGTGTGTGAGTGTGTGTTACACGGTGCGTGTGTGAGTGTGTGAGTGTGAGTGTGTGTGAGTGTGTGTGCACGGTGCGTGTGTGAGTGTGTGTGCACGGCGCATGTGCGCGAGTGTGTGTGTGTGTGAGTGTGTGTGCACGGTGCGTGTGTGTGCACGGCGCGTGTGTGAGTGTGTGCGCGCGTGTGTGTGCACGGCGCGTGTGCGCGCGTGTGTGTGAGTGTGTGTGCACGTCGCGTGTGCGCGCGTGTGTGTGAGTGTGTGCACGGCGCGTGTGCGCACATGTGTGAGTGTATGTGCACGGCACGTGTGTGAGTGTGTGTGCACGTGTGGGGGGGGGGATGCAATTCTGGTAGTTCTGTGGGCCCGGCTAGGTGATTAGGGTGATTGCTTTGGATCCTTGTCAGATTCTCTTTGCGTTCTGTGGTCTCTACTTTCTACTTGGTCACACACACACACACACACACGTGCGCGCGCGCGCACACACACACACACACACACACATACATACATATGCTCAGAGATGGACAAATTCACATGCACAGGACACACATCAAAACACAACCTAATCCAGCCATACCCAACATGTGTGGGCCGGGCCGGCTGGTGGGCAGGAGGTATTGCATGTGGGCCACCAAATAATTTGCAAAACATTGCAATCTTCTTGAAATGAGTTTTAATTATTATTATTAATATTATTATTATGAGAAGGCATTACTCCATTGTTGAATGATACCGTTATTTAATTAGTACTCAATTATTCGTTAATTAAAGTAACTTTTAGTGTCTGATTTCTGTGTGGTGCTGATGGACAGCTCATTTTATCATTACCATTAAATGGTAATGATTTAAATTTAAATTTAAATTAATTTATTTTATTAATTTAAATTTTAAAGGGCTCTGAGAAGGCATTATGCACGGCTTCGGTACTTTACGCTCGGATGTGGGCTGTGAACATTTTCGAGATGTTCCAGTGGACCATGAGTGGGAAAAGGTTGGGAACCGCTGGCCTAATCCATCTCTCACCCACCCAAACAAACCCTGTGACAACCTCCTCCAAATCAATGTCCCATCGTCTACCCTCCAGCCTCCACCCCCCATCCTGCATCCACTCCACCCCATGCAGATGACCCAGAGGAGGGGAGAGGGAGGGAGGTGTGGTCAGGTCCTTACAGCACCTCCAGGCCTCGTCGATCCCCCCAGATCACTCATTCCATCTGGGGGTGATCCATATGGCCAGGCCCGGCCAGGCTCCATTACCCCCAGACGAGCTGTGAAATGGCCATTATGTGTGTGCAGGCATGTGAGGGGAACTGGCCTCACGTCAGCCTTTACCAGCCAACAATGGGCCTCGCATATGGGGCTGAACAGCACAGCACAGGCTCCAAAATACAAACACACTGAACAGCCAGCACAGGCTGGCTCCAAAAGCGAGTCATTCCCCATAGACCCTATGATCACACGTAATCACATGTGATTTTGTACATGTGATCACGTGATTTTGCACATGTGATGTTCATGTGATTTTTCTGTAAGGGTATTTTTATACAGTCTACTCTGTGGACAACTCAAGTAAAAGAGGCACAACAAGGACCACAGGCAAATAAGGTCAGGTCTCTAAAGCTGCGTTCACACCGACCTATTATAGTTTTTCGCTGGCATCGAGTTTACATACAAAGTCAATGCAAACGAGCGATTGAGCGTATATTCGCCCGGGAGAAAAATCGCTGGGCGTTCGAGCGACAGAGACAGAGCGATAGGGAGAAAATACGCTCGTCGCCCGAGATGAAATATCCCAACTCGAGCGAAATTACGCTGGCATCAGTCGCTCGCTGTTCAACGCTGATTGGCTGCTGTGTGAGAGTGAGTCAAGGATCACACTGGCTTGGAACAAACCGCTGGTTTATTGTGTGGCAACAACCCGCATTGACAGCCTGACAGCTGACATGAAGTGAAGTCTGTACTACCGGTATAGAGCTCGCGTTAGGAGCACGCTGATAGGCTTAGCTTGTAAACAACTACGGTGGCTCGTAGTGGACAAATATCATGACATTGCGTAACGTTATAGCCCCCAGATGTCTGTCAATTATTGTGCCTGTTGATGAGCGATTTAAACACAGCGACAGAGCGATTCCAAAGGGTTGAATCGAGCGACAGAGAGAAAAATAAATATCTCGGTGTGAACACAGCTTAAGATTTATATAGTGTGTACTACTTCTAGTATAAGTAAAGTAAACCTACACAACACTATGTCACACGGTATGTTTTGTTTTCATTTCATGTTCATTCATTTATGCTTGTGCACTTGCTGGCTGGTGGCCAGGTCTCCCTTGTAAAAACCATTTTGTCTGCCGGCTTCTTTCAACATGAACGTTCTATTTTTCCGTGGTGACACCATATCCACTAAAGGGGGTGTCAACGCTGTTACACCCTCTTCTCTAACATGTCGGGGGTTTGTTGGCACATAGAGTCACAGTACGGAGGATCGCACAACACCGATAACATGAAGGAGGAAGCGATGAAGGCGAAGACGGTAGAGAGGAGACGAGGAGAAGAGAGAGAGGCGACGCCATTGACTGCACTTCCCCTGAGAGCCCCCTCGTTAGCACTGAAACAATGTAGGCTTAATGCACAGACCAAGAGGCCTCGCTCGTCACACCTAAAGAGCTTTGGCATTAATTACACCTCATATATATTCTATTAATAAGGCTTTCATACGGCTGAGGCACATGCTCCGTGTGTGTGTGTGTCTGTGTGTTGTGTGTTGTGTGTGTGTGTGTGTGTGTGTGTGTGTGTGTGTCTGTGTGTGTCTGTGTGTGTGTGTGTGTGTGTGTGCCTTTGTGTGTGTGTGTGTGTGTGTGTGTGTCTGTGTGTGTGTGTGTGTGTGTGTGTGCGTGTGTGTGTGTGTGTGTGTGTGTGTGTGTGTGTGTGTGTGTGTGTGCAGTGTTGGGCAAGTTACTTTCAAAATGTAATATACTACATATTACTAGTTACTTTCATTTGAAAGTAATACGTTACTTTACAATATTACTCTCTGTGTAGAGTAACTTGTTACTCATTACACTACTTTTGCATTACTTTCACCAAAACAACAGCAGCAGCAGAATGACATCGCCGCCCCGGAACCATCCTGAAAAAATAATTTAAACCGCCTTGAAGTCGGTGTAAACAATCCAACATTCTAAATGTTATTCTTTTCCTTTGTTATTGTCATCTGTAGTGGTTATTTGCATAAAAACACACAGTTTGATTGGGAAATTATTGTATTTTTTTTAAATATGGGCTTTGATAAAAACAAAAAAAACTCAATTTGTAACTTGAGTTACTTGACAAAGTAACTGGTATAATATTACTGAAATCCTATAAGTAATAAGTTATATTACTGAGTTACTGCTAAAAGTAATATATTACATGTAATATGTTACTTTTGTAATGAGTTACCCCCAACACTGTGTGTGTGCGTGTGTGTGCGTGCGTGTGTGTGTGTGTGCGTGCGAGTCCGTACAGTGTTTTGTCTTTGTATTAATGTCAGTCCTCTTTGTCAGTGGGAGAGAACAGACGCCTGATTAGAAATGAGAAGCGTGACTACATTTGATGACTCAATATGATCTGGTCCTTTTGGAGATGGCTTGAGTGTGGGGCTGCACAAGCCTGTATGCATACATTACATTACAACATGAACACACACACCAACGTATCATTGGAAATAGAGCTTATTGGCTAACCCCGGACAGCACCATATTGTTAACATACCGTCCTGCAGCTGACAACTATAGTAACGGCCTTATTGTCCTTTCTGTTCCATTACAAAATAGCGATAGTGATGACAGCAATAAAAACCCCAGAGTTGTTGTTTGTATGCTGCCGTTAATGCCTGTAATAAATAAACAAAAGAAAAAACGAGGTGAACAGACTTTGCTGTGAGCTGTCAGAAAGTTTCACCAACTATCCACACATCTCCTGTGCTGCTGACGTATCCTCCGTCTCGCTCCCTTCACGTCTGAGGACGGTAGAGATAGAAACAAACCACGGGGACTTTATTGCTGTCATTACTACAGCCGTGTGTAACGCAGGTCACCATCCGAACACAATTGGAACGATACAGGTAACGCTAACGGCGGCTAGCTTCCTATAAACGCTGCTCTCACATAGGTTGTCACTTAAAGCTGCAGCGCTATGTTGAGAACATGGCGGCGGTGGGCGTGCCCGTACGTGAGGGACGTCAATCGAATACGGTCTATAATAAAAACGTGCACAGCTTTGATTATGTGACAACATTGAAAGCCTTTTCTCTGAAGAAAGCCAAGAGGCAGCTTGAGTCAGTCTGCGTCAGACCTGCTTAAAGTAGCATTAGTAAATACTGTAGATTGTAGCATTGCTTTAACCTGCCTGTACTAGGGGTGGGCTTTAACGATAGTCCGTACAATCTGGGACCCCAGAGTATCAGACTACTGACTCTGGGACAGACGGCTGGAATTCCGGGGGTTTCCAGTATAGAGAGGACGTCTGTGACTTCTGATTCCGCGGTCAGTGCTTAACACTTTACAGTCTGATTGACGTGAGAATGGAGTTGGAGTTGGATCGATTGTGTGTTTTTAGGTCCAGACTTGCCCGGATCCAGATCCTTCAAATGCACCCACTCCACGGAGTTGAGTTTGGCTGCTCTCGGTTTGGCATCATTATGCAAATCCATTTTCTCCGGTTTCACCGGCGATTAACCAATCAGCACCGAGGGGGAGTAATGATTGGCCAATCAGCATCGATAAACAGCCCGACAGGCGGGAGTAATAACAACAAAGGCTGTGGCGCACCGCCTGCTATCGAGGCTGTTTTAAATTAGGGATGCACAATAATTATCGGACCGATCAATTATTGGTATTTTTATTATGGTTTCAGATTATCACAACACTATTGCAATTTGCAATCCATGTCCCGCACGGGTTCTGAGAGGAGGGGAAACGTCTGAGCTGGGGCCTGTACTACAAAGCAAGATTAGTGGTTTAGCGAGGTAACTTCAGGTTTAAACCTGGTTTAGCCGTACTACAAAGCAAGTTAACTTCTTACCGACATATATTTCCATAGCAACTTATGCTTCACACTTAACCTGGTCCGCAGCAGGTTAAGTTGCAAGGATAAGATTAGACCTTAAATACACCGCCCACGAACCAATCGAATCAGCAGTTTGGAAAAATGGCCAACCCCTTTCTGGATGAGTTTCCCATCTAGGAAGGAGCACGAATTGTAATGTTGAATTAATCAAGGACGAATAATTTAATTAAGCCCTACTTACCACTTTGGAATATGTTTTTATATATTCATTTTTGTGCTCTCAAATAGCCTAGATACATTGTTTGACCCCGCTGATCGATTGCAGCTGAATAGTGAGTGGAGAAATATCACTAAACTGGCATAAAAAGGTTACATAAACGTCTCCAAAGCACACGGTGCCGTGTGCGCAACGGAGCTGAGACTGACGTTGGGTTGGAATTTAAATGGTCATAGCCTACATGCTAGAATAGCCTACTACATCTAAGCAATTTAATATGGGATCACCTGCACATATCATCATCATGATGATTAATCATCTTAATCATATTAAGATGATTCATATCTAGGCTACTCCTGCATTTTGCAGCTGCAACTGTGTTGCTTTTGGCCTGTATGATGTGATTGAACTTCATATTTCCAGCATCATTATATGAAATATGGAGATATGCGACTCTGCTGACAATAGCCTATATATGTGACCACAAAATAGGCTATTTTTTATAGGCCTAAATGAAATCTATGCCCGCACGTACCGTGTCGATTCAGTTCAGAAGCATTTTTTAATTTTATTATCACTCTTTTTTTTATTGATTAGCCTATAGGAATTATTCAATCAAATAATAATGATCTCATGATGTGTTTAGTCGCACAGTGCGACTAAACACATCATGATATCATTATTATTCATTGAGCCTAAATGGTCTATACATACGGATTTTGGACTGAGATAGATTACACATTGCTTCCACAAAAGACTGTAGATAGAGAGCTGTAGATAGCCTACGAAACCGCTCTTCAAAGAAATTACTGGTGTGGATAAAAGTGGTCACTTTAGACAGTCATTCGGGAACAGTAATAATATCCAACGCAGATTTGTATTTGCGGTTTCATTCAATGAGGAAATAGGCGTGTCTGGCGCTGTCAGAGTTGGAGCAGTCCATATTGCACTGTGATTGGCAGTTGTTAAAAACCACGCCTCTTTTGCGGGCACGAGCTCCAGTGCACGGGCATTTTCATGTGCACGAGCTGTAGAAAAACCTGGTTCGCGTTAACGAGTGGCAATCGACGTTCGTAGTACAAGTTAACTACAATCGAGCTGATCTGGTTTAGACAAACCAGATCAAGGGACAGATCCTGGATCTTCTTATCCAACATTCGTAGTACAGGCCCCTGGCATTACGCTAAACCAAACCTGGCGATGATGCAGTACGTGGATTTGTTTGTTGTTTACGTTAGCTTGTTGTCGTTAGCGAGTGTTAGCTCACGTAGCGCGGGGCCTACACTTCAGGCTCCCCCGCTTGGGAGACAAACCGCTTGTTGTGTTCAAACAGCCCCGCAAAAGCACGATACTCACAGAGCTGGAGTAAATATATAGAAACTAATGGAAACCCCTTTACCCGAAATTAAACGTCCAGGGATTGTGTCTTTATTGTATTACTTATTTATTGTATTGAATACAGCTCAGTGCTCTTGTTGGGCTGCTCAATAAACAACAGGCAGAGCTAGAGGAGCTGGAAGGTGGGTGCTGAGGGTGCTGCAGCACCCCCTGGTGGCAAGAGATGTGATTTTCGAAATTGTTGGATTTGGCTGTCTTTTGTGTTTATACAACCAACAAAATGCATTAAAAAACAGTGTGTGCTTCCCAGCTCTAATCTTATTTCATACGCTCTCTCTTCAAAAGTGTTTGATTTTCATCATAATGTGGTTTTCCATAATAATAATAATAATAAGTTCAGTGTTTATGCCTGTGTTGCTGTCTGTCGTAGTGTAAAACGACTAAAGGGAGAGCAGGTGCTTACATGAAAGTGAGTGAGAAAAGGAGAAGATACTGAATAATGACATATAACAGTATAATCCTAATGTTAATTTAAAATGAAGTATTCCTCTAAATATGGCTAAAAGTAAAAAAACAAACATCAAATTTTCTTCAGGCAGCACTGAGAGTCCCTTCCTTACAGCAGCCCCTACCTAAAAGTACTTCCAGCGCCACTAGAGCGAGTCCAGACACGTGCCTGCAAAAAGATCAGAAGCAGAGCTGGTAACATCTCACAACCCCTACCATCACTCCAGACCAGGAGAGAGGAGGCTGCAGTGAAGCTGGTCAGGGACATGCACAATGAGCAACACCCTCTGCATGACCTGCTACCTCCAACACGAGCCAAGACACTGAGGAACCAGCACAAGCTGGCTGAACCCAAGGCCAAGACCAACAGGCTGAGAAACTCAACTCTGCATACTGCAGTTCGGCTCTATAATGAGACTCTTTAGTTGGCCGCATAAATAACACAGCATGGCTACCATGACTGCTACCTGTCCTTGCTGCCCTGAAATATATTAACCCTGTAAATGTTTTGTATGTATCTTTTTATATTTAGTAATAAATATAAATATCATTGGGGTTATCATATTGATAACCCCAATGATAATTTTGCCAAAGAACTGAATATCTTACTTGATACTTTTGATCTGTCTCAACATGTTTCAGGGCCTACTCTCACAACCGAGGCCATACCCTGGATTTAGTTATTACCAGGGGCTTTAAGTCCTCTTCTGTGTCGACTATTGATGTTGCGTTGTCTGACCGTCTTTGCATCTTTTTTGAAATGGAAATCTCCCCCGAGATCATTAATAGGTCACAAACCCGTTAAAAGACAAGACATTAATGCAGGCACCAGCGCGCTGTTTATGGAGACATCCCTCCTTCCCTCCTTGGATTCGGCACACGAGCAGCATGTAGTGTTGTCAATCACACAAATATGCTAAATTGACATTCCTGACCATTGCTGACACTCCATTAATGTTTAAAGTTGCGGGCACTCATTGTACTGTCAATTATTATTTCTGCATGGCTATTTGTGTCTGTGTGTGTGTGTGTGTGCGTGCATGAGTGCGTGTGTGTGCGTGCATGAGTGCACGTGTGCGCGTGCGTGCGTGTGCATGAGTGCGCATGAGTGCGTGTGTGTGTGCGTGCATGTGCGTGCATGAGTGCACGTGTGTGCATGAGTGTGTGCATGCGCGATTGCGCGTGGATGCACTGTGCATGAGTGCGTGTGTGTGTGCGTGCATGTGCGTGTGCATGAGAGCGCGTGCGTGCGTGTGCGTGCGTGTGCATGAGTGCACGTGCATGTGCATGGGTGCGTGTGCGTGTGTGTAAGCATGGTGTTTGTTTGCAGGCGTGCCTGTGCTGTATCCAATGCGTATGTGTGTGTGTGTGTGTGTGTGTGTGGTGTGTGCTGATGTATCTTTTAGCTGTAGATAGATAAACAGTGGAGACAAACAGAGGCTGTATCAGTTTAATGACCCGTCCCTGCAGAGTCCCTCTACATTCAATTAGCAGGGAGATAATTAATCGGGCCGAGTCTCTTGGCTGGCTGGTGGACTGGCAGCAGAAAGCCAGGTGGGCTTACAGGAAAGGAGGTGTGTGTGTGTGTGTGTGTGTGTGTGTGTGTGTGTGCGTGTGTGTGCGTGTGTGTGTGTGTGTGTGTGTGTGTGTGTGTGCGCGTGTGTGCGTGTGTGTGTGCATGTGCGTGTGTGCGTGTGTGTGTGCGAGTGTATGCGTGTGTGTGTGTATGCACACTCGTGCATGTGTGTGTATGTTGCATTGCACACAGGCACAAAAGCACAGAGGCAAGACACACTCACAGAGGTAGAGTCTTCCTCTCTCTCTTTCTCTGTCTCTCTCTCTCTCTCTCTCTCTCTCTCTCTCTTTATCTCTCTCTGTCTCTCTCTCCAGAGACAATGGCCAAAAACAAACATAGGCAAGACATGAAAACTGATAAAGCAATGGAGAGGCTATGGAGATGAACAATAACATAAGAGCGTACAAGCACGTGCACGCCCAAACACACACATGGCACGAGACTGAGGTCTGCCAAGACCAGAACCACCCGCCACAAGACCAGCTTCTTCCCAACCGCCATCAGCCTCACCAACAAGGCCCGGAAACCCCTTCCACCAAGGACCTCACTAACAAACAACCCCCCCCACACTCACACACTCATTACCTCCTCCTGAACTTATCTGGACCCC
>NC_139641.1:12195843-12235843 GCF_964638095.1 Poromitra crassiceps
TTTTTTAGGGTCCTTGCCCAGAACTACACCCCCCCCCCCCACACACACAGCACACAACCCCTGTAGCCTCCACCTCTTCTTTCATACCTCCCCTTCCCTCTCGGAGATGTTGCCTCCCTGGTGGATGTATGGGCGCTGGCCCTCGGCGTGACACGCCCGCCCTGGGAGTAATTGATTTCTTCAGAGGGGCCCATTGTGGTGGTGGAGGTGGTGGTGCTGGTTGTGTTGGAGCAGGTTCTCAGTCCTTTGTGTTGTGTTGTGTTGTGTTGTAGTAGCGTACACTGTGCCGCTGATGCATCATGGGAGCATTACAGTGGGATTGACGGATTAGCCTGCTTTTTAGCTATCGCCTGTTAGCTGCTGCGGTGCAGGAGAATCATGCAGGGCTTTGCTGCTGCTGCTAGGGACATGGCTGCAGGGGAGGAGGGGGGGGGGTTATGTGAGGTGTGTGTGTGTGTGTGTGTGTGTGTGTGTGTGTGTGTGTATGCATGTGGTGTGTGTGTGTGTGTGTGTGTGTGTGGGGGGGGGGCATATTGTATGTCTGTGTCGTCACGTATGTACACAATCATGTGTACATACATAAGTGTGAATGTACTATAAATGCATGCAAGTCTATCTGTGTGCTGTCTGTGAAAATGTGTGTGTGCATTTGTGTTCAAACATGAGCATGTGTGTGTGTGTGTGTGTGTGTGTGATGCATGCGTGTGTGTGTGTGTGTGTGTGCATGCGTGTGTGTGTGTGTCTGACAGATGACTGATGTGTGTTTGATCATGGTTCCTCCCTGTGCACCTCTAAAAGCGTGATGATCTGCATGCTTGCAATCCTTTGGTGTGTGTGTGCGTGTGTGTCCGTGCATGTGTGTGTGTGTGTGTGTCTGTGCGTGTGTGTGCGTGTGTGTTTGTGTGTGTGTGTGTGTGTGTGTGTGGCGTGTGTGTGTGTCCGTGCGTGCATGTGTGTGTGTCCGTGCGTGTGTGTGTGTGTGTGTGTGTGTGTGTGTGTGCGTGTGTGTTTGTGCGTGTGTGTTTGTGTGCATGCGTATGGGGCCCTATCAAAGTCAATATCAAGGACACACGTGCAAAAAATGTTCTATCATCTTCATGTGTGCGTTTATGCATGCGTTGGCGAAAAACACGTAAACATTACACGTAACATTGCACGTAAACCGATCTCCCAAAAAATTGTAAAATAGCAAACGTTTGTGGAGCAACGTTGCTATTTTACAATTTCGGCTCCGAAATTGTAAAATGGTAACGTACGTGTCTACAGGGGTGGGCGTGGTTTATGGAGATTTTCTGTTTCTAACCCCTCCCCCTATCCTAACCCTAACCCTAAGATCTCAGAACGTTACCATTTTACAATTTTCGAGCCGAAATTGTAACATAGCAACGTTGCTCCAAAACGTTGCAATTTTTCCATTTTCTGTGAGACTGTGTTGGCTACACAGGCGTCAAAGCATGCGTGTGTAACGCGTTCAGTCGATAGCTGCGCATGTTTATTTAGTTGTTTGGACCTCCATACGTGCGTGTGTGCATGTGCGTGCGCGTCCGTGTATGTGTATGTGTGTGTGTGCGTGTGTGTATGTGTGTGTGCGTGTGTGTGGGGCGTATGTGGACGAGGCGGGGGCTGGTGGGGTGATCATGTCTTGGCATTGATATTCAAAGACGCCGTGCAAATACAAACCGTCATGTCAAGGATCAAGGACTCACCTGGTTTCACTCACAGCATCACTTCAGTGTGCACGTTCCTCTCGTAAAGGCAGAGGAGCACTGCTGTGTTTTAATGATGAAGATAGAACCATGGAGGTTACCTCACTGTTCACTGGCAGCAACCAGTAAGACAAAACTATTTGAATTTTTGCCAGTACAGTGCTTAGAGCGCGACATTGTAAGGTGGCACAGGACAAGGGATGTCAAGTACTTGCCTATCTGAATCTCAAAAAGAGTTGAAAAGTAGTTCACAACCAATACAAGTTTTTACATGTTTAGGGCCCTATCTTCGCAACGGCGGTAATTTTGCGTTAGCGCCCGCTTTGCGCTGGAATAGCGCCGTGCAAAGCGCACGCTCTTCCTCAGACATGAAAATACATAGACGCCAAAGGTAAACGGTAGCTCAGTGTGCGGACATTCTTTCTTTTTACATTTGACTGTTTTTGGTTCCTGCGCCTGCTTTATTGTGTTGGATGCGCGCGACTGCCTCTTTACTACTTTGAAATATCACTTAGCAAATCATAATTCCATCTAATGGGATGTACATATTTGTGGAGGCATATGTTAAAGTAAAATATTGTATTTATGTATTTATCAATCAATAAATCAATCAATCATTTAACCAGGTGAGTCCCATTGAGATTGAAATATCTCTTTCAAGGGAGTCCTGCGTCAAAAGCAGTAGGCAGTAGGCCTACACAACAATGACAAAGAGCAACAAGACAAAGACACAACGATATAAATAGCATAATAATAATTATAATCGTAATCATAATAATAGATACAGTAAGTGCAACAATTGTATCACATTATGCAACGTCTATTTACTGTGACCTATTGTATTAAAATGAGGAAGCTAGAGCGGGGGGGCTGGGGCTCCCACTTAGACTCAGAGCAGAATGGGAAAACAGGATAAGGATGATTAAAAAGTGTAACTTTCAGACTTAATTGATTGGAGCACACCTTTAGGGCCCTACTGTATCTTCCCAACGGCGGTAATTTTGCCTTAGCGCCCGTTTTTTTTGCTCTGGAATATCGCCGCGCAAAGCCCTAATTGTGGGCGTGTCGGCCCGCTGCGCTTCACGTCATCTCGGCGCACATCTCCATATAGGCATGTTTATGCCCAAAAGCGTTGTGGAGGTGTGGTCATGCACATAAAACCACAGCGTCACGTCAGCAGCTTCCTCCTCACTGAGAGGGACTAGAGTGAGAGAGAGAAAGAGGGAGAGAGAAAAGATACTATAGCCTAGATGGGGAGAGAGAGAGAGAGAGAGAGAGAGAGATGTGAGGCTGTCATGATAGAAATCAAATAACGTGCTGATGCAACGCGCTCGGAACATACCGACGGTATCTTCGCCAGAGCGCTAAATGACACTTGCGCGAGAGAGGTGATAGGCTAGAGGCCGCACGGACACGCCTGGGCCACGCCTACACCTGTGTCATCCCAGCGGAAAACTGGACGGTGGAGGCAGACGATACCTTAAGGCGCGCAAACGCAGCGCAAACGATAGCGCCATTGGAAAGATAGGGCCCTTAATAAAGTCTTGGAATGGCATCCTTCTCCAGCAGAGTAACTGATTGCCATCTTTCTGACCTCAGTGGACGGGTGCGGTACTACAGTGCAGAGCAATGAGTCATTTGAACCCAGGTGATGGCGTTTCTTGTCTCTTAAGTGATACCACTTGGAAGAAACAGGCTGCTACACCACCAGTGATGCCATTAGCTCAGGGAAGCCATAAGCCACAGGTGACTAGATAGATTCCGCCTGATGTGTGGGGCCTACATGAAGCGAATGATCATTAGGGTGTGAACACCCACCTACGCGCCGCTGCTCGGGCCGGTCAGCGCGGTATAAAAAAAAAAACGAACATTAGGCGCATTTTCTCCTCGCTCATTAATTTAACCCTGGCACCGTTATTTGTTTTCCCCGGGATGCATTAGTCAGGTGAGGCTGACGTGGCGGCCCACCGCGAGGACATTTCCCCCGTTTGTAACCGGGCAGACAGGAGGTGTGTCTTTGTGTGTATGTGTGGTGTGTCTTTGTGTGTATGTGTTCACACATGTGTATGGGTTGTTGGGGGGTGGGGCATTTTTAAGTCAAGCGCTAAAGAATGACCTAGAACAACGGTGTGCAACATGCATTACATATTGCCTGTTACCAAAGGGGGGGAGGGGTAGTTGGGGTAGATGGTGGTGGGAGGAGGGGAGGGGGGGGGGGGGGGGGGGGGGGGCTAGAAGAGAAGGGAGGGGTCTGTTGTGGGCTGCCTGGTAGCTTCACGCGCCATCGATTGCCTGTTTTTAATCGGGCATAACAAATATAACTTCCCTCGAATCGAATTCCCCGGGTAAACTGATATAAAACTAACCTTGTTATATTTATTGACAGGACATTGAAATAAATATTAGAGGCATGTGCGTGCGAGGAAGGTTCCGATCCATTGATTTCCGTAAAAAATAATAAAACGCGCTATAGTAGTCATCTAACAAAGCACACCTCCGCCTGCACTCCTCCGCCTCCCTCCTTCTCTCCCTCCTTCTCTCCATCCCCCTCTCTTCCCACTCTCCTTAGCATATTAGGTGGAGAGAATA
Organism: Poromitra crassiceps; assembly: GCF_964638095.1. Taxonomy (NCBI): domain Eukaryota; kingdom Metazoa; phylum Chordata; class Actinopteri; order Beryciformes; family Melamphaidae; genus Poromitra; species Poromitra crassiceps. The sequence goes on from NC_139641.1 coordinate 12,200,139, forward strand.
ATGTGAAAAAATGCTTAGCACACGGGAATGAGGCCGGTGTGTGCAGACGTGGGAGTGGGTCCCCCGGGGGGGTGCGCGGCGTAGCCCCCCTATCCCATAAATCCAGGCTCTGGCGCAAACAATCAATTTTCAATTTTAATTATTTACCACACGGGCCTGCCGGACAGAGGCATTTATTTTCCCGGCTCTGTCCGGGATTAAAAATTAAAAATTAGGAGATTAATATTGGGCGGAGTGGGCAGAAAAACTAAAAAAGACCCCCCCCCCCCTCCTTCACCGCCCGAAAACTCTTTATTAGCTTTCTCCCCTTTCCCCCTCCTTTTGACGGCCGAAGGTTACTGATAGCCGAACGGACCAATCAATAACTTCATAAATTTTCATGGCCCTCCCCCCTCGCCTGGCCTTGCACCCGTGCTATTTTAGCAGGGCTCCATCCGCCGGCGGCCGCGGCAAACAGTAAACCTGTGCAGGGAGGGAGGAGAGAAACCGGGCAAAGTGTGTGGCTCAGCACTTTGTGGCGCCCGAGCTCCCCGCGCACGCTTTGGCCTCTACTCTCACTTGCGTTCAGATATTTCATCTGTAAACTTAATTACCGGACCTGCAGCGATATAGCCGAGGTATCCCCTGTCAAGCTCTCATTCAAACAGAACTACAATTACAGATGGCGGCTCGCAATAACCGGGCCGTGCGGAAACACTGAGCAGGCCGAAAACACTGGAGCCCTTTGCAACATATCCTTAAGGGCAAAACCAAATCAGATTGCGGGGGTCACAGAGTAACTTAGTGGCAGTGATCACGTTAGGTTTACAATAGATGATGTCCGTTTAGATGACTTTAAATTCCATTTTCACATGCCTGAAGCTTTTCAGGCACCTGGGTGGACGAGCCTTAGCAGCGCCGCCCGGCCTACAAACAAAGCAGGCCCGGTTTTACAGGGGTGCAAAAGCACGCATTGCACCTTTATTTTAATTGTCTGCATGCTCAGTTGATTTTTTTTTCTTTTTTCTTTTTTATAAATGCTGCAGCTGCACGCTTACTGTTTAAACTTGAATTATAATTGTTGTTTTTCTTTGTTCTTTGATGTGAATTTATGGCTTTTTGGCACCTACATGTAACCTTTTAAGGTTGAGATAATTGTATTATCTTTTTTTTTTTTACCTTTATTTCTACAGGGGGAGTCTCACTGAGAGCAATGCTCTCTTTTTCAGGAGCGCCCTGTTCACATTCACACACACATTCATAGCTGGAAGCTGACCAGTACAACCACAGTCTGATCTGTTGGCCACTGAGCAGCTCCACTGGAGCGGTTGGGGATAAGGGCCTTGCTCAAGGGCACCTCAGTGGTGGTAATGAGGGAGGGGCAAGCGCTGCCTTTTCACTTTCCCCACCCAGATTTATCCTGCCGGTCCCGGGGATTGAACCGACGACCTTCCGGTCACCGGCTCGCTTCTCTAACCGTTGGGCCACCACTTTGTTGTTTGATGTGAACTGATGGCTTTTTGGCACCTACATGTAACCTTTTAAGGTTGAGATAATTGTATTATCATTATATGGTCCAAATATTTCAGTAAAGCACTTGAAACACTTGAAATATTCTTGCATGGCTGGTATCATTCTACTTGAAACGATGGTAAAATGCATTATTTTTAGTAAAATAACGTCAAATTTTTCGCCCGGGTCGGCCCGTGCATGTGCACCCCTTCCTATCTAGGATGCATCCCTAGTCATCTTGTTCTGGAACCGGCCCTGAAACAAAGCCATCCAGCCGGGTGGGGAAAAATGACCTAACCATCAATTAACACACAACAATTAAGCGTCCATAGCTCACATCTCCCGGCGGTGTTGCACGGGAGTAAAAAGGCAAACACACTAACACTTTACTGTCACTACTTTTCACGATGATGTATCCCGTGGTAAGGCAGGGCTGTAATGGCGCTCCATAAATTTGGGGCGAGCCGAGCGTGCCGGCTTCTCCGGAGTGACGGCTTTAATGCCGATCAATGGGGAGCGTGGCAGGAAAGGGGAGGCGGCTGATGACCTCATACACACGGCTGATGACCTCATACACACTGGCCATTTGTGGACAACACTTTCATCTTTTTTAAAGCGCTTATACCTGCTGTGAGTTTGTTAGCCGTTAACCTCCGACACGGCCCGTCCCGTTTTTTTCCGTGGCACGTTTTAACTCTAATTGCAAAATAGGTAAATAACGAATACGATTCCGAGAGAAGGAGACTTCGATGTATCTGTTTTGGTGTTGGGAGGCGTCCAGAAGTGCAACAGCAGTTCACACATGACATCACATGACACATGACATCACGGCTTCATCGAAGGACAAACAATGTTGCCGATGATGCGGTGATTTGTTTTTGCTTTTTGCTTTTATGGCATTTTTATTGCAGGTTTTTATAGACCTAGTCGATAAAAAAAAAAGAGGGGGTTTATTATTATCTTTAGGTCTGATGGATTTGTGCATCTACATGACAAAGAACTTGCTTAGTGTCTAAGGCCAGATTTCCAATAGAGACAGTCCGCATGTCTGGGAACGCCCACAAAATGTTAAACGGCTGTGGGGTAAAACCGCCGATATATCTCATGGGCTGATTCACCAAAAGACGGTGCTGCGGCTCTAAACTACAGGTTTGCGGTTCAGATGTGCATTTACTGCGGTGGTTAAATCCCCGATCATGTCTGCCTGGGCTGGGCTATCAGCTAAATTCTAACTTTGCTGAATGGATAGAACGGGGGTTTTTACCCCACCCTGACCCCGCCCCCAGGCTAACAGGGTGACCCCACCCGGGCGGTGGGCACTCGAGGACATGCGGACGGGCACGCATTCCTTCAGCATTCACAGCGTCCCAGGTGGGAATCGAACCCAGGACCTTCGAGCTGTGAGGCGACAGCGCTTACCACTGCACCACCGTACCCCCCTTAAAAAATAAATAATAATAATAAAAAATAAATAAAAATCATATTTAAAGCGGGAAATAAGGTCCAGGTTGTAAAAAAAACTGAATTCTCCTTTAACACAGCATTCAAATACACAGTATTTGAGTAGGAACTATGTCTCATTCACAAAACAATGTTAACACAGCATTATTACAGTATTACAGCTTGTATTACAGTATGACACTTAGCTCAGTTCTCAGATATGAAATATGAAGTGTATGGCGTCACATGGTTAATTGGACGTGGAAGTCATTTCATGCCGTGTTGGCTTTTGAAAAAATGTTAAGAACCCATTGTATGAATGAAAAGAATATGCATTATTTCCCTCAATCCTAAAACACACACACACATTAGGGCTGTGAATCTTCACTGGCCTCACGATTCGATTCGATTACGATTCAGAGGGCTACGATTCGATTCGATTACGATTATCGATGCATCTCGATGCATCTTAAATCGATGCATCACTTTTTTCCCAAATACATGATTTATTTTTTCTCACTTTCTTTTTTCTCACTGTGTGGCTACTTTTAAAATAAAAGTGCATTTGGAATTGCATTGTATTATGATCCATAATTAAAATAAACAACTGCATGTACTTCCATTATATTTTATTCTATTATTTATTTATTTATTTTTTATAATGGATTTTTGACATTTGTGAATCGATGCAGAATCGTGCACGTCCGCATCGCGATGCATCTTATAATCGATTGTTTTTGACACCCCTAACACACACACACACACACACACACACACACACACACACACACACACACACACACACACAATGCATTTTGAAGATGCGTGGTTTTCATTGGACACAAGTGAATTACAGAGCGGTTTTCAGGCAGAGAGTGCTGCGGAGGAGACATTAGGATGAGAGGAGGGAAGAAACAGCTAGCCTCTGGCTGTGTGAGGAGCTGCAGACAGGTAGACACGAGAGCTACAAAGATACAAATAACTGTCAAGGCGCGGGAAGAGAGAGACAACGCCCGAGACGGAGGCGGTGGGGTAGAGAGGAGAGAGGGAGATCTGAGCAGAACAGGGAGTGAGAGACAAGAGAGTGTTTGAGTTCAGAGCACAATGTTGTTATTTATCTTGCTGGCTGCTAAACAAATAAGGAGACTCCCCCGTTTCTGTGATTGTCTCAGTGGGGTGCTGTCAGATTCAGGCGGCGTATCTTCGCTGAGCGCCCGGCGGACGCTCGACAGTCCCAGCTGCGCTCTCCCCAAACTCTCGCAACACGTTTGTGAAACGTTCTCCAAAATGTTTGTTTGTTTTCCTCAACGTTCCCGCATGTCCTCCTCCAATGTTCTTTTCAACATTTTCCCTGCATATGTTCTTTAGGCAAACAGCAAACTGGAGGCTGTTAAAGATGAAGTCACTTTTTTTTTACTCACTGTCGCGTCAATGTCAATCACCAACTGAAATACACTTTTATTTTATTTTATTAAAGGTTTAAAGTTAGGTAGGCGAGGACAAGAGGCAGACTTACTCTAGCCAATTGCGAATAGCCTTAACCCTTTAAAGGAACACTCTGCCCATTTTCAACCAGCTTTGTATCATTAGAACATCAGTAGTATATCAGAAAACTGTAAACTGTTTTGAAGTCTGTCATTTAATTTGACAGTTATTGAGTGTTAAAGTGTGGACCAGTGACATCACTGGTCCACACTAACTCAAATGAATAACTCATTAACTCAAATCAACTCTCAATAACTGTCAAACTAGATGAATGATGAATAGTTTGACAGTTATTGAGAGTTGATTTGAGTTAATGAGTTATTAATTTGAGTTAGTGTGGACCACACTAACTGGTCCACTGGTCCACACTTTAACACTCAATAACTGTCAAATTAAATGACAGACTTCAAAACCGTTTACGGTTTTCTGATATACTACTGATGTTCTAATGATACAAAGCTGGTTGAAAATGGGCGGAGTGTTCCTTTAATACACAACTGGGGTCAAAATGACCCCGCAGCGTTTAAATTTTCCATATCTTTGCAAAAAATAATTTCATTATTCAAGGTTCCAGGTCTTCCTCAAGTAACTTGTTTTTGATCATCACAAATACTTACTTTCATTTTCTCTTTCTTACTTTTTGTAAAAAACAATTTTTTGTATCACTACCCCTTTAATAAACAACTGGGGTCAAAAATGACCCCTATTCATTTCCTATGTCATTTCATGCTAGGCTTGAGTGTTTCTTTGCCATATTTTTTAAATAAATGTATTGTATCATGTAATATCACATGTATTCAATAAATATATAGTTTTTTTCATCACATATCATATGTTTTTATGTTTTTATTGGTTACTACAAGTTTTACAAACTACACATGCGCGAGCAGGAAATACACAGAGCTCTGCCATTGGTTCTGAAATGTGCCCACCCCCACAAAAGCTCATCCTATCTAAATGTTTCGTGGGCGGATTCGAAAGCCTGAAAACTCCCCGCCCTTTTTTGAAAAACGGACATGATGAAGTCTGAGCGAACGCTCTGGTTTAATGGGGTTGCATATCTCTTTAATGGAAAGCAGTGACAGCCACACTGTGGGGAGAGGAGGCAGAGAAGTTTCATGGCTCTAAGCTGCCTGTGCTCGCCATCAAAGAAGCTCGCCTGTCCGATTTCAGGGGGAGATCTCTCTGCTTTGCTCAGCTCAACAGTCATGGTCTACCCAGACATACCTGAGGCCTTTCGCCTGAGGGCCTGTTATGACCAGGAGGGCGGCGCTCTAAACAGCCAAAAATGGTTCAATGGTTGAAGCCGAAGCCATTACAGTTGCCCACCCCCCCCCCCCCCCCCCCCCGCCGGACCGTCCCACGTTCCTTAAGCTGTGTTCACACCGAGATATTTATTTTTCTCTCTGTCGCTTGATTCAACCCTTTGGAATCGCTCTGTCACTCTGTTTAAATCGCTCATCAACAGGCACACGAATTGACGGACATCTGGGGGCTATAATGTTACGCAATGTCATGATGTTTGTCCACTATGAGCCACCGTAGTTGTTTACAAGCTAAGCCTATCAGCGTGCTCCTAACGCGAGCTCTATACCGGTAGTACAGACTTCACTTCATGTCAGCTGTCAGCCTGTCAATCAGCTGTCAATGCGGTTTGTTGCCAAACAATAAACCAGCGGTTTGTTCCAAGCCAGTGTGATCCTTGACTCACTCTCACACGGCAGCCAATCAGCGTTGAACAGCGAGCGACTGATGCCAGCGTAATTTCGCTCGAGTTGGGATATTTCATCTCGGGCGACGAGCGAATTTTCTCCCTATCGCTCTGTCTCTGTCGCTCGGGCGCCCAGCGATTTTTCTCCCGGGCGAATATACGCTCAATCGCTCGTTTGCATTGACTTTGTATGCGATGCCAGCGAAAAACTTTAATAGGTCGGTGTGAACGCAGCTTTATTTTAATTTCAAGAAGTTGGCAACCCTACTAAAAACATGCCTAAAAACATGATGCTATCTTCCCGAGTCACGGGTAGGCAGGCGCAAAGCGTGTTTTTTTGCGTTTAACGCCAGTTTAGCGCCTAAGGCCAGGGGGAGAATAGAGCCCACTGTATTTTGTCTGACCGATCCATGTAGTCATGTTTGGCTGCAGCCCTGGCCTACAGGCCCTCAGCCTACAGGCACTCAGCCTACAGGCACTCAGCCTACAGGCACCCAGCCAACAGGCACTCAGCCTACAGGCACTCAGCGACTTGGATGATTGTAACTGCCAGAGCCGTGTAGATAGAAGAGTCCCGACATCTCCATTCACTCCAATGGACCAGTTTTTTTACTCTCAAGAGTTCCAGGAAGTAAGGTCCTGGATTAAGCAGCACTGTCGAGTTGCAGCAAAATAGACAGTTTGTGTTGTACTCTGAAAGGGTTTCCCCCCCCTTGAATCAAATTGTACATTATCAGCTTTATTTTAGCATGCAAAAGTAGCGCAAGACCCATTCCTGGCTGCTCATTGGCTAATGAGTCTCGCATTTTGGTCCTCCGCTGACGCCACTCTCTCTCTAGAGGACACTAGTAACTGCATCTCATATACAAAGAAACAAGTGAAAATATTGAAGAGAAGGAAAAGGGCTAAACTATGAAGCCAGTGACCAAGACCCCCCATGTAGTCAGGACTCTGTTAGTCACAGTTCTCATGTCGGGTTTCCCTTCTGATGCAAAGAAGACCCTCCTCCCACTTCTCCTCTTTGCCATCTTGGTCTGTGGAGCCTAATGTTGGTGTTTCCTGTGCTGACCTCCCTCCTCTCAGCAAACTGGGTTACAACAGAGGTTTTCAAAGAGGGAGGGAGCCCCCGTTTCAGGGGAGGTTCAGGTGAAACAATATATTACATCAAAAGTGATCAAATCACACAGAATAGCCTAAATGTTTGTGATTTGGTTAATTAAAGAGATCATTCAGAAATACAGTTTTGGAGAATTGTAGTGTTTTTCCCACTTTCAATGTATTTGGTGTAGTCTGAATTATGTCAAACAGCAATATCAGGTTATCTTGTCTCAATTGTTGAGTATATCAAATAACATAATCATGATCCCATAGGTATCCAATCATTTTTTGTTTTTGGCGGGGGGTTCCTATCTGGAGGAAAGCCCCAGGGGAGAACATGCAAACTCCGCAGAGAAAGGCCCTTTTGACGAGCCCACCTGGGCAGGAGGTACTGAAGACATGGGGATGGGGACACACCCTCAGCGGCCCAGAGGGGGGCACGGTTAATTCCCAAATCTAACATGCATGAGCATTCCATAACCAGAAGCAGAAGTTGTTTTAGTTGCCTAACCTTAAAGCAGGACTAAACCCCCCAGATTTCTTGCAAAACGGCACTCCACTCGATCCGAAAACCCCGCAGGCAAGATGGCTGCCCACACTCCCCTCCTTAGCTGGCAGAATTCCTCCCCCATAAAGTAACATATCTTGGCCAATAAGTATGTATTACAAAATAAAACAACCCGTAATATCTCAATATTATGTAGAATGCAGAGGACATGTAACTGTTTAGTTAAACTTGCATTCCAGGAATATTGTGCTCTAAAGATAACGTTAGTGGCTCGAGACTGTTTCGTCCTGAAACCCACACGCTTTGCGTCAGCGTAACCTATGTAGGATTCAAAATAACGCATGCGAGATAGAAAACGTTATGAATATAACCACGTTATAAACAACAAACTAACGCTGGTGATCCGTATGGAAACAGTGTTACTCGAAATGGTTAAAAGTTATATCAATTTGGTCATTCAGTGGCATTTTACTGCCATATAACATAACTAGCGGCTAATATTAGCCACAGTAGGCATTACCCAGGGATGCATTGGTCTTAAAGGGCTCGCGCCACGTGAACTACAGTAATAATCAATGGGGGAAAAAAATATTTTTCACATGAGTGGGTGCTAACCCCACCGTGACGTCACGATGTACCAAATATCCCATTCATTTGAGGGCACAAAAAAAAGCAGTGTTCAACCCATAGAGGGAACTTATGCTGCTGAAAATGATACAAATGGTACAATGGTAACAGTTTGGTCTCAAATGTGGAAGTTTTGACCAGAATTCTTCACACACCAAAGTCATATACTGTACTGTATATTGGTTAAAAGCTGAAAAAAGGTGTTTTGGGGTTTAGTCCTGCTTTAACCATAACTCTAATATTAACCAAAGTTGTTCTGCTCGCCTAAGCTGCTAATGGTCAAAATGACGCGTGCAATTCATGCTGTTGCCACATAACCCAATTAGTGGTGCACGTAATCTTCACATAATTTGTGTCCACAAGACGTATGTAGTGTTTTTGTTCATTTCACACAATGTTTAACCTTGCGTGGTTTATCAGTACCAATGCCAATTCAACAGGGCACACAAAATGTGTTGTTTGGTGGATCAGTACCGCTCACTCAGGCACCTAAAACTCTGGCTGCACCTGCTACCTCTGTGTCCATCTTATAGCTCCCACAGCTCTCGTCGCAGCCCCATCATAACCTAGTGCATTAACGTGGATCCCCCTATGGCACCGTGACCTCTGACCTTTAGCGAGGAGTGCATGGGGCCTCTAACACCAATGGCGAGCAGCAGAGGAGGTGGAGGACGCTTGACCTCTCTCTCTCTCTGCCTCTCTCTCCGATGTGTCCGGCCGCAGCTCGGGGTCAAGGGTTTGACTCCTGGCCGGGGGTGGGTGGGGAGGTGGTGGGGGGGGTTATTGGGAGCTGTTGACCCCTGTGACAGGGCCACTTGACCCTGCTTACCCCTGGGCTCAGAGGGCCACCGTACCCCCACCATCACACCTCCACACCCCCGTTAAGAAGTGGTCAGGGCCTAACAAACAGGGTCAGGGCAGCAGTAGTGGGAGATTGATGTCCCTCTAAAGCACCGATAGCCCCTCTGGCTGGAAGACGGAGAGCGGAGACTGACCGTTTTTATTTTTTATCCTGCTGATGAGTGATGACTTAGTAAAGCCTGGGCCATGTTGTGTGTTTTGTTTTTTTCTACCCACTTTGCCACGATGCTATTGACCTTATTGCCGGGGATGCAGCCACACACTGACATATCGCTGTTCTGGAAATATTATCATGTGCTGCTGCCTGTGTTTGTTTGAAAGTTTGCGGGCAAACAGTATTTCCTCTTGTGGTACTAGAGAGAGATTGAATTAATCTTGACCCGACATGACTTACGGCAGGGATACTCGACTTGCTTTGCCCGGGGGCCACTTTCGTGAAATGATAGAAGGCCAGGGGGCCAGTTAATAAACAAACAATATACATTTTTCTGGAGCGGATTGTAGGTTTTTGGGGTGTCAGCCGGAGGTTAGTCTGACAATGTTGTGCACACCGGATAGTTAGGTTAAGTTAGTTAGGTTAAGTACATACATAAGTGCCTGGGTAGCGAGCAGACGGCGGTATTTGACAGTTTAGCAGCTAAATCATAGATTATTGAAAGATATTCCATATTCCAGACTGAAATGTTATAACAGAAGTGGAGTATTGGCCAGAATGACATGAACATTTGGACACTTATTCAGCGGGTATCTGTGCACTTTTTTGCAATTCCATCGCGGGCCACACAGGGGGCCGCAAGTTGAGTATCACTGACTTACAGGATATACCAGCGGTGGGAGTGAGTGCTTAGTGGGTGTTAGGGGTTAGGAGTGTTAGTGTTAGTGGTTAGTGGTGTTAGTGCTTAGGGGTGTTCAAAATGTAGATGTTTATGATTTTAGAGCATATATTTTAACTGCCGAGACACAGCACTAGAGACATGGACAAGGAGTAGGAGAGAAGGCGTGGCTGATTTGGACGAACTCAGCTGAGAAATAATTGTTTATCACACTTTTTCCCCCTCTTCCATTCATACATGCCCTGAACCTCGCTCTCAGAGCATCTGTATTTTACGTGATCGGGGCGAGGAGGGTATATAGCACGCACGCAAAGACAATCACCTGGTACTGCTGATCACACCAGCTCCACAAGCACTAAAAGAGCAATAAGTCACCCCCCCGCCACCACCGCAACGACGCGTTCTTACTCGTTTGCCCTCATTCTTCCTGCAGCTCCATAACATATAAATAAATAAGTGCAGCAGTACACGCGTATCAATCTATCTCCATCCCTCCCTCCCTCTCCTCGGTGCAGCACGGTGCCCCCTCTCTCTTTTAAAGCGATGCTGTGGGCTTTTACCCGAGTGGCGCCGGGGCCACCGGTATCATTTATAACGGGACGGGCGGCGCTAATGCAGCGCCGCGATCCAGCCACCATGTTTTATTCATGCTGTTTTATTATTAGGGCCCCACTTAAAAAGGTGAGGCGCGCTCTCTCCTCTCCTCCTCTCCTCTCTCCTCTCTCCTCACCTCCTCTCCTCTCTCTCTCTTCCGGCCGCGGCTGGCTTTATCTATCACCCTGACAAGAGCGTCTTCCCTGGGAAGTCTTTCAGAAAACTTCAAACAGCCGTACTATTGATTTCTCCCCCCCTCTCTCCACCTGGGCACTGGCATACATCTTCCCCCCGCCGTGCGGAGAGACAGGAGAGAGGGGGATGGAGGGATGGGGGGGGGGGGCTGGTGGAGGAAGTAGAAAGAGAAATAAGGAGAGAAAAAAGAAAAGAAAGTAAAAGAGACTCAAAGAGATGAAAGTAAAAAAATAAATAAAAGAAAATGGCCATGGCATAATGGGTGACCTCACTTCCTTCTAGGGCTGTGAATCTTCACCGGCCTCACGATTCGATTCGATTACGATTCAGAGGGCTACGATTCGATTCGATTACGATTATCGATGCATCTCGATGCATCTTCAATCGATGCATCTTAACACGTTCACTGCCATTGGCGAGTCAACTCGTCAAGCAGAAACCAACGGTTGACTGCCAATGACGACTCAACTCGTCAAAAAAAAAAAAAATTTGACGGTGGGACGTTGATCTAACCCTTTTACATCTCCTATATAAATATCGGAGCCACCGAACGTGTACAACCCATTCCACCGACCCACTAAGTGGCGACAGTGCTCTCCAGACTAGAAAAAGCCGAGCCAAAACTGCAGGGGAACGCGCGAGGAAACCATTCTCATACTGTAAAATGGATTGGCGAAAACGCTTTCGCTTTCGCGCATTATCGCGCTGGGAGCTGGCGGTGGGGGATTGCAAATTTGCATAATAGATTATGCGTGCAACACACTTTGAAACACGGCAGAAAGCCCACAATCGCACGCAGCTTCATTCCAGCTGAGCTCAGTCACAACCGAAACGAACGAGCCCCATGCAGACTCGCCCAAAGAGCAGCCGCCAGCAGCCAGGCAGCACAGACAGGCAGAGCCTCGCTTGTGACAAACGCTGCAAAGCCACCAGAGACACACCCACGGAGGGAGGAGTTTGAAGGAGAGGGGGGGTTCCTGCTGCTATGGAGGAAATTACTGTTCAAAACTGTTGTTTAGATGTCTGACGTCTTACGCCAAAAATAAATGGTTAAAGTGACTGTTCTATCGAATTTCACAAAAAGCCGTTTATCTCAGCTTAAATTTTCAGACGCTGAAACCATGCTGTATTCTACTGCTAATGCCTACATAACTACTAACTCTACAAACTAACTCTTTCAGACAGAGAAAGCACACATTCTATTAGTTCTTTTGAGATAATTTGTGTTCACAAAATCTTAGCAGAAAAGAATCCTCGGCTCTTGAAAGATGAGCCAGAATCCTAAAAAAAAACCTTTGGCAGAAGCTACCTACAGTATTGAAAAAACGGCTGGCAGTGAATGTGTTAAATCGATGCATCACTTTTTTCCGCAATACATGATTTATTTTTTCTCACTTTCTTTTTTCTCACTGTGTGGCTACTTTTACAATAAAAGTGCATTTGGAATTGCATTGTATTATGATCCATCATTAAAATAAACAACTGCATGTACTTCCATTATATTTTATTTGATTATTATTATTATTATTTTTTTTTTAATAATAATCTATTTTTGACATTTGTGAATCGATGCAGAATCGTGCACGTCCGCATCGCGATGCATCTTATAATCGATTATTTTTGACACCCCTACTTCCTTCCGGTTCTTGTTCGCTTCAGATAAACCGCGGCAGACAGACAGACAGACAGACAGACAGTCAGACAGACAGACAGGCAGACAGACAGACAGACAGACAGACAGGCAGACAGACAGGTAGTCAGACAGACAGACAGTCAGACAGACAGACAGGCAGACAGACAGGCAGACAGACAGACAGACAGACAGACAGACAGACAGGCAGACAGACGGACAGACAGACAGACAGACAGACAGACAGGCAGACAGACAGGCAGTCAGACAGTCAGACAGACAGACAGACAGACAGACAGACAAGACAGACAGACAGACAGACAGTCAGACAGACAGACAGGCAGACAGACAGGCAGTCAGACAGACAGACAGGCAGACAGACAGGCAGGCAGACAGACAGACAGACAGACAGACAGTCAGACAGACAGACAGACAGACAGACAGGCAGGCAGACAGACAGACAGGCAGACACAGAGAGAGAGACAGACAGACAGAGAGAGAGACAGACAGGCAGACAGACAGACAGACAGAGACAGACAGACAGGCAGACAGGCAGACAGGCAGACAGACAGGCAGACAGACAGACAGACAGGCAGGCAGACAGACAGGCAGACAGACAGACAGGCAGACAGACAGGCAGACAGACAGACAGACAGGCAGACAGACAGACAGACAGACAGACAGACAGACAGGCAGACAGACAGACAGACAGACAGACAGACAGGCAGGCAGGCAGACAGGCAGACAGACAGACAGACAGACAGACAGGCAGGCAGGCAGACAGACAGACAGACAGACAGGGAGGCAGACAGGCAGGCAGACAGACAGACAGGCAGGCAGGCAGACAGACAGACAGACAGGCAGACAGACAGACAGACAGACAGACAGACAGACAGACAGGCAGACAGACAGACAGACAGGCAGACAGACAGACAGACAACGAGGCAAGCGTGGCAGAATCAGCGATCAGAGCGTCCGTATTATGCTAATGATGCATTCAAATTGTCCCACGTGATCAGCGATTGGTTCAAAAAGAAAGATCAGACTGTACTGTACTGTACGCCAGCGCCGATTGTTTGCGAAAGCTTTTGTGCACAAATCAAAGGTTCTGGTCTCTGAAGGTGACACCTTGAAGCAACAGTCCTTGATTTGCAGGAACAATGAGAGAGACGCTGTTGTGTTTCCACCACAAGGTGAAGCATGAAGAGAGGTCTCAATTAAGTCTTGAATTAATAACACGCGCAGCCGCACGGCAATTACCTTTTGATACCGTTTCAAGCCACTTCTTAGAGTCTTTTTAATATGACTGCCATGTGCCTTTGCTGTGTAGTAATAAAGATGACTTTCATGTGATCTACACATCTCGTCTCCATTGTTGTGCATTTTTTCTTCTGATTTCAAACGGCTGCACGCCAAAAGGAAGGGAGCACCTTATTATTATTATTATTATTCCCTCTGATCAGTATCTCTCTAAGTCATTATGCCACAGCAACTATGATTTGGGGGCTGTTTTGATGAGAGGGGGGGATTTATTACCTTCGCCACTGTGTTGGCAGACAACGGACGGCGCATTGATACGGGAGGGCGATATGATTTAATGAGTGGCTAATGATTGGTCCTCAGAGGGTTAATGAGAAACGGTGGGGGCGGGGCCTATGAACCGCTTGAAAGCGCCGGCGTTGTTTTAGAGCCGCGCACTCATTTAAAGGGGAGTCAATCAAATAAAACACTTGAGGAGATAAGCAAGTAATTAAGACAATAAAGCGCGCGAGCCAAACCTTTGTGGGGAGGATATTAAAAGTGTTTGACCAATTAACATTCCTGGCATGTCTTCTCAATGGCGTTTTAGGCCTAGAAGGACCTCACCAACAACCGCCCCCCCTCCCACACACACACACACACACACAAACTCACTACCTCCTCCTAAACTCAACTGAACCCCCCCCCCCCCCCATAAAACTGGAACTCATATCTAATTTAATGCCTGTCTAACTGGGACTGTAAAATCATGTAAATTCCCTGCACATTTAATGCCTATTTAACTTAGCCTGTAAATTTCATGTACATTCAATGTAAACTCTTATTTAACTCTGACTGTAAATTCATGTAAATCCACTGCCTATTTAACGTCTATTTAACTCAGTCTGTAAATCTCACGTAAATCCAACGTAAATTCATATTTATCATCCACAGAACACTTCACCACTCATGTACATATTGTATATATTTACTCGATTTGATTTGATTTGATTGCACTTGCAACTTTGCGATTGTCTTTAGTGATCTTCCTACTTCTTATCCCTGTATATTGATGTGACCGCTACACTGCATACAGACACTAAGACAAATTCCTCCTATGTAACTTGCATACTGTGGCAATAAAAGTGATTCTGATTCTGATTTTGATAAAAATGTGTAGTTTTAACAAAATTGTATTATTTATTTGTTTAATTTGATGCATGGATGCATGCCAGTATGTATTTAAATCTGAACTGTACAGAACGTAACATAGCATAGCATAGCATAGTATGTATATATATCTGTATATAATTGATATCTGAAATATTTTCTTTTCTTTCAATGGTGTGAATGTTCCGAGGGGGGTTGTGTAAAGACCCCCTGGCGTTCTCACACTCTCACAGATCGATAGCACAAGGCCCCCCAGGAGAAGCGGCTAGGGAGGAAGGCATTGATTGACACATTACTCTCATGTCAAACAGTGGAACGCGGCGTGGCAGCGCAGCGACCACCTGCCGTCTCGCGACACCTGCCGCTCTCACACCTCTCCGTTTAACTGAGGCGGAGAAGTCGTGTATACGCTCAGCGTGTGTCTTTCAGGAGTGGCATCCCCCCAAAAAGATATTTCGTTTTTCTCTCCCCGAATTGTCAAATGTAACAGGTTCAGTTTCAGCTCGCCGCTTAATAAAAGATGGCAAACACCTCGCAGCAAAAGCAACTGTCACTGGATCCGACTTTTGCAGTAAACGTCTTTATCGCTTCCGAGTATTTCTGGATCCCCCCCCGACGGACCCGGCTAGGCAGCAACGCCTCTGCTGCGAGGTGAGGCATGGAGGGAGAGAGAGAGAGAGAGAGAGTATTTTCTTTTTATTTCTGTTGTCTTCTGCTCTGACAACTCACCACCCACCCGCCTACCCCCTCTCCACCTCTGTGACGTTGGGTAGCCTCCGGCCATCTCACCTCAACCTAGGCGGGTTGTTGTTCTTCTTTGTGCCAGGGCTCTCTTTTGTTTCATCGATTCTGGTTGGCACTTTGGTTGGAGAGAGGAAGAGAGATGAAGAGAGATGAAGAGAGAGGAAGAGAGATGAAGAGAGATGAAGAGAGAGAGGAAGAGAGAGGAAGAGAGAGGAAGAGAGATGAAGAGAGAGGAAGAGAGATGAAGAGAGAGATGAAGAGAGAGAAAGAGAGATGAAGAGAGAGGAAGAGAGAGAGGAAGAGAGAGAGGAAGAGAGAGGAAGAGAGATGGAGAGAGAGAGGAAGAGAGAGGAAGAGAGAGGAAGAGAGATGGAGAGAGAGATGAAGAGAGAGGAAGAGAGAGGAAGAGAGATGAAGAGAGAGGAAGAGATATGAAGAGAGAGAGGAAGAGAGATGAAGAGAGAGGAAGAGAGAGAGGAAGAGAGATGAAGAGAGAGAGGAAGAGAGAGGAAGAGAGAGGAAGAGAGATGGAGAGAGATGAAGAGAGAGGAAGAGGAAGAGAGAGAGGAAGAGAGATGGAGAGAGATGAAGAGAGAGGAGGAGAGAGGAAGAGAAATGAAGAGAGAGGAAGAGAGAGAGGAAGAGAGATGAAGAGAGAGGAAGAGAGAGAGGGAGAGAGAGGAAGAGAGAGAGGAAGTGCACCTGAGTGTTTATACCCGCGTGTCCTGGTTGTTTGCGGCGCCTGGTGGTGTTGGACGCCCCGGAAAGAGGCATAAATTAGCGCCCCCTGTACCACGGCACCCTGAAGCAGCCCTCCTGCACGCCACATCAGTATGGAGCGAGAAGCAAGCTGAGAGCACGTTCTGTCAGAGGCCAAATGGTCGGGAGGAGATGGTACTGTTCAGCAGATGCTCCAAAATAACCCCCAACGCATCATCATCACCAGCTCTCTCACAAACAAACACGTCATACATCACACATGCACAGAGACGCACGTGCATGCTCAAATACAAACATGCACACACCTAATTAGGGCTGGGTTAAAAAAAATCGATTATCCGATTTTTTATCGATTTTTATTTTAATCCTTTGATATCGATTCATATGTCCAGAGATCGATTTTGTTTATAAAAAATAAATAAAAAATCAAATAAACATAGGCTATAATATTATAGGCTGTGTGTGGTAGTTGAAACAGTTTCAAGTTGACGTTTATTTATGTTTGTAGTTGAAACAAAAACATAAATACTGTAGGCTACATAAATGGAAATGCTTGATCATTATTAATATCTACTTTTAGAAATGATATAGGCTGAAATCAAATCACTGTGCAGAATTGTTAAAGTGTCTTTATTGACAGATGAAAAGGATTTGTCACCACCTGGTGAGTAAATATATGTGTGACTAAAACTAAAATTGACAACCGGTCGCATGTTCACTAACCAAATCGATATTGAAATTAATCAAATCGGAATCGAATCAAAAACGAATCGAATCGGGATTAATCGATTCGGAACCTTGTGAATCGGAATCGAATCGATTCTTGAAATTTGAACCAATACCCATTGGTTTTCCGTCCATCTCTATGCCGATGACACTATTCTATACTATGCTGGCCCCTCCCCAGATGCTGTCCTGAAAACTCTGCAGGAGAGCTTCCAGCTAATTCAGGCAGGCTTCTCTGCCCTGGGTCTGGTTCTCAACACCAGTAAGACTAAGGTCATGTGGCTCGGCAGAAGGAATGTCTCCCCACCTGGTACAATCACATCCTCCGATGGCAGAGAGCTGGAGTCAGTCACCTCCTATAAATATCTGGGGGTCTGGATTGACAGCACTCTGTCCTTCTCAGAACATCTGACGAAGCTCCAGGCCAAGGTCAAATCCAGGCTGGGCTTCCTGTATAGGAACCGTTCCTCTTTCACTGCCTCGGCCAAACTCACCCTGGTCCAGATGACGGTCCTCCCTCTATTTGATTATGGAGATGTGATCTACAGGTCGGCTGCCAAGGGAGCTCTCGATCACCTAGATGTCTTATATCACTCTGCCATCCGTTTTGCCAACAAATGCCCCTTACAGAACACATCACTGCACACTGTACTCCATGGTAAACTGGCCTCCCCTTGAATCCAGGCGCAAGATACACTGGCTTACCCTGGTTTACAAATCACTCCTAGGCCTCACTCCCCCCTATCTTACACACCTATTGGAACACTCAACTCCCACTTACAGCACCCGCACTGCATCTCACATTCTTCTGAAGGTCCCCAAAGCTCACACATCTCTGGGTCGCTCCTCCTTCCAGTTTGCTGCAGCCGATGACTGGAACAAATTACAAACTAGAACGACCGCAACGCGGACTTATGCCTCCGCCATTAGTTCATTCTGGAGTCCAAATCGCCATTTGAGGCAAATTGGAAGAGATTCCGTCAAGGCGCTCTTGTGATGTTGCGTTACAGAGCTTGGAAATTGGGTGTGTGAGAGGTCACAGTGACCTTGAACTTTGACCACCAAAATGTAATCAGTTCATCCTTGAGTCCAAGTCGATGTTTGAGACAAGTTTGATTAAATTCCGTCAAGGCATTCCTGAGATATCGCGTTAACAAGCTTGAAAATGGCGTTGGAGAGCTCACCTTGACCTTTGACCTTTGACCACCAAAATCTAATCAGTTCATCCTTGACTCCAAGTTGATGTTTGAGACAAGTTTGATTAAATTCCGTCAAGGCATTCCTGAGATATCGCGTTAACAAGCTTGAAAATGGCGTTCGAGAGGTCACAGTGACCTTGACCTTTGACCTTTGACCACCAAAATCTAATCAGATCATCCTTGAGTCTAAGTCGATGTTTGAGGCAAATTTGATGAAATTCCGTCCAGGCGTTCCTCAGATATCGCGTTAACAAGCTTGAAAATGGCGTTCGAGAGGTCAAAGTGACCTTGACCTTTGACCTTTGACCACCAAAATCTAATCAGATCATCCTTGAGTCTAAGTCGATGTTTGAGGCAAATTTGATGAAATTCCGTCCAGGCGTTCCTCAGATATCGCGTTAACAAGCTTGAAAATGGCGTTCGAGAGGTCAAAGTGACCTTGACCTTTGACCTTTGACCACCAAAATCTAATCAGATCATCCTTGAGTCTAAGTCGATGTTTGAGGCAAATTTGATGAAATTCCGTCCAGGCGTTCCTCAGATATCGCGTTAACAAGCTTGAAAATGGCGTTCGAGAGGTCACAGTGACCTTGACCTTTGACCACCAAAATCTAATCAGATCATCCTTGAGTCTAAGTCGATGTTTGAGGCAAATTTGATGAAATTCCGTCCAGGCGTTCCTCAGATATCGCGTTAACAAGCTTGAAAATGGCGTTCGAGAGGTCACAGTGACCTTGACCTTTGACCTTTGACCACCAAAATCTAATCAGATCATCCTTGAGTCTAAGTCGATGTTTGAGGCAAATTTGATGAAATTCCGTCCAGGCGTTCCTCAGATATCGCGTTAACAAACATCGTACGGACGGACGGACAGCCGTACGGACGGACGTACGTACGTACGGACGGACAACCCGGATCCATAATGCCTCCGGCCTGGCTATCGCCGGCGGAGGCATAAAAACCCTGAAAATGGAGAGCTTTGTCTCCATCCGTTCCTTCAATCACTTAATTACCAACACTATGGCACACACTTGTCGTTGCTCCTCATGATGCTGTCCATGTTGCCCCTTTTCTCTGATTCCCTTGTTCTTGTACTCACTGTTGGCTACTGTGTAACTTTTATGCTTTTATTTTCCCCCCAACCCCTTTCCCCTCAGGAGGTTTTTTTTCCTCCCACCAGGCCGTTATTGAAAATAAGAATTTGTTCTTAATTAACTTGCCTGTTTAAATAAAGGTTGATGATGACCCAGCCCTACACCTAATAACTAATACTCACACACTCCTATTTACCTCACCCAATTACTTCACCTCTCCGACACGCCCTTTCCCTTCTGAACAAAAGCACATAATCCAGACATGACAGTTGAGACAAGAGATTGTGATATGAATATATTAGCACAGAGACAAAGCATGCAGGAAGCCAGGAGAGCAGGCCAATAGAGTACAAGCTAGACAAAAAAAACAAACGGATCCAAATTAATATTTCATCATTAAGTGAAATATTCATATGTTATTACCAGGCTGAGACCTCTTATCAGTCCTTTGTGTGTGCGTGTGTGTGTGTGTGTGTGTACAGTATGGGGGGGGCATCTAATATGTCACTCTAGTGTGATGAACATCGGCAAAGAAGACAAAGAAGACCCCTGAGCTCCCATTAGTGCTGAGCTATAGAGCTGAACACGTGACATGTCTTGCCCCGGAAGAGAGTTCCCTGTTCATTTTCTCCATAATAGACATTTAGAAAAATCTTCTATAAGAAGTTTTAAGGCTGGAACCAAGCCAACCCGTGACCTACTGAATCGTGAGTGACCATAAAACATTTCAGTTGGAGCAAAAACAAAAAATGAAGACGGGGGGGGAACGAAAATTATATTCCCCCCCCACTGTTATTGGCTTCGTACCAGCCTTACAATTTTTCGAAATGTCTATGGTGAAACTCACTTCCGGGGCAAGAGATGTCACATGCTCTACAGCACTATTAGGCATGTGAGAGAGCGTATACACATTTTTATACCATGGTCTGGGTGAATACTCTATTCTGATTGGCTGCAGGGTGTCCATTCATTTGTGATAATGTACGCCTAGCTACTGTAAGTAGTTCCTACTTGGCGCAAAAAAGGTTGGGAACCCCTGTGTCACATAACTGGACGGTCATGTAATTCAGGTTACAGCTCAAAAAACACGTTTTGGTATCACTAACCAAATCGATATTGAAATTAATCGAATCGGAATCGAATCGGGATTAATCCATTCGCAACCTTGTGAATCGGAATCAAATCGATTCTTGAAATTTGAACCAATACCCAGTTCGATTCATGTTCTCTTTCTCTCATTCTGCCCCTCCCACACACACCTCTACCCTCTCTCACTCTGTCTCTCACTCCCCTCTCTCTCTGTATGTACAGTATATGAGAAAGCAGCTGAGGAGAAGAATGCTGCATGATTGCTTGGAATGGTTCCTTTTTGTGCTGCAGACCTTGAGTTGTTTCTGCCTGTTGTCTGGATGTGGGGAGTGTGAAGAGACGTCTCCACAGACATCTGAACAACAATCATAAATGCCCTGAGTCATGATTTAGGATGTAAATGAGGGGTGCTGCTGTTTTGTACTGGAGTCCAGCATGCTGTGTGTGTGTGTGTGTGTGTGTGTGTGTGTGTGTGTGTGTGTGTGTGTGTGTGTGTGTGTGTGTGTGTGTGTGTGTGTGTGTGTGTGTGTGCTGGAGTCCAGCATGCTGTGTGGGTGTGTGTGTGTGTGTGCTGGAGTCCAGCATGCTGTGTGGGTGTGTGTGTGTGTGTGTGTGTGTGTGTGTGTGTGTGTGTGTGTGTGTGGGTGTGTGTGTGTGTGTGTGTGTGTGTGTGTGTGTGTGTGTGTGTTTGTGCTGGAGTCCAGCATGCTGTGTGGGTGTGTGGGACAGAGAGAGTGAGACACTAGTGATAAAATACTGTGTTTTGATGTGAGTGTGAGGAAGAGAAAGGCGAGATCAAACTATTATAGAGAACAGAGGAGGTGATGCTGTTGTATACTTGTGTGTATGAGGCTTCTTAACTACAGTATAGACGGTTTTCACCAGCTGCAACCCCACGGCACTTCCTTTTTCTCAGGCTTCTTCTTTGGTGTTTTATGGCGGTTGTTATCCTTAAACGTTGCATTACCATTCTATCATCTTCACAGTGCTATTTACAGTGTCCACTTTCTCAGCTGTTTAGGGGGAAACACTGACATACTTCTATATATTTTTTTTAAATGTTTTGCTATGTAAACGTTTAAATGCAAAGATAGGCCTATGCGTGCAATGGTACTGATAGTCAGCTACTCTGTAACATGTAGCTTTTATTAGCCTCTCAGGCTAGCTCTGGACCAGACAACAACGCTTCCTACTACCCAGCGTGTGCACGTCTTTCTGACAGGGGTGGTTGTTATGGCAACGACCAACAACAACAACTACTACTCACTACTACAAGACATAAAGACTGAAATAGGCTACGTTGTTACTGTCTGTCGGAGACATGGCGTCACGTTAACATTTAATATGAGCCGAATATCAACCTGCGCACAGCTATGTATACAGGAAGTAAACCGGATATCCAGGTGGGTTGTGACGTTTGTTATTGTTGTCAAGTTAAAACCGTCTATAGCAGGCACCTAAACCTCCAACCGCAACATCCAATCGGTTCAAAAAACCTTGTCGTCATATGAGAAGTTGCATGTCAGTCAAATTAGATGAAAAAATATGATTTTGCAAATGTATACAATGCATTGAATAGCTTTCTGATGTGTTAAAACAGCTCCACTGATTAAAAGTAATAGATTATAATTAGTTAATTGCCAATCAGCAGGAAAGAAAAGGTGGCATTTTGACAGGTTTGGACAGTGTTGCAGAAATGAGCTATTCAACCAGCTGGGGAACGTTCAAGAGCGCTATTGTTTTCCTCGTTGGCGGTAGAGCCATCACGCCTAACAGTGTGAAAGCCCTTTACTTACTCTGCCGCGGTATGAGGTCAACGCTGGCCGTCCGTCTCGGAAATCGATCTCGCCCACTCGTCCTTTAAGTGGTCAATATTTTTTGTTTCTCGCTGCGCCGCCCCTTTAATTCAACGGGCCAATTAGGAGATACTGTCATGTCTAATTGTGAGTGCGGTGTCGCCTGTTTGTGTTGTTACCTCACCCCTGGTGGTGAGAGTCAGGCGGGGCAGGATGGGGCAGGATGGGGCGGGGCGGGGCGGGTTGAGGGAGTGAATTGGCACACTCGCTCAGGGCCGCTGGAAGTCTCTTTAAGCAGGGGGTGCTGGGAGGAAGGGAAATTTGATGTTGTTGTTTTTTGCCATATTTAGAGGAATATCTCATTTTAAATTAACATTAGGATTATACTGTTGTGATGTAATTATTCAGTATTTTCTCCTTTTCTCACTCATTCAGAGCAAAGAGGGAGATATATAGCATGATGATAATGCTCTATATCTCCCTATTTGCTCTGAATACACCAGTTAACATGACACAGACTTAACATGATAGAAATATTATCAGCAAACCTAATGACTAGACTAATTATTCTGATCTGAATGGCATATATCAAGAAACATTGACTCCTCTCTTTGCTGTATAGTGGGAGGTGCATTTTTGAGTAGGCTATTAAAATAGCACGTCAAGTTCACATTTCTTTATTGCCAGATTAAACAATTCGTATTGGTTGTTGGTTGGTTCAACACAACATGCGCACTTCTTCTTCTTCTCTAGCCTACAAGCATGTAACTTCCTTGATTGTTATTGTTGATAATTCTATTTAAATAGGCTACATTTTCAGTATATCAATAATGCAATCATTTCCCGAAACATTCCCAAACAAGAAAGGAACATAGTGCACTGGACAATATTTGTAATTACATTAATTTCGTAAAAAAAAAGATTTTTTTTTTAAATCATCTCGCCACTAGGGTGCAGGTGCTGCAGCACCCGTACTTCCCGCAGCCCTGCACTTGCTCCTACCTTACCCCGGCCGGCACCCCGCTCCTCCTTACTCCTTCTCTTTCTTCGTTCTTCCCGGAGTCAAGGACAAAAGCAATTGACGTGAAACTTTTCCAAAATGAATTTGGCCCACGTGATGCGGCCACTTACGGAGCGGGAAGGAGGAGGAGGGGTGGCTGTGGCTGTGGCCAGGCCACCGCCGCCACTCTGCCCGGAGATCGTTTGTTACTCAGCCCTGATTGGCCCTGACAAAACAATACCCTAAAAACTCACCAAAGTAAATTATGGTCCCAGTAAATGGCCGGCGAGGGTGGGGAGGAAGGAAGGAAACGGTCGTCGGTTGGGGGGGCCGGCCCCCGGAGCTGCTTTGGCTCACTGCCAGACGCAAAACAAAGTAATGCGCATTTGATATTAATAACGGAGATGATATCGATCCGCAAGCGGGGGCCGGTGGCCACTCCGCCTCCTCCCTTCAGGGTGGGCCCTCCTCGAGGGGGAGGGTGGCTGCTTGAGGTAGCAGTACCCCCCACTCTCCTCTCCTCTCCTCCACCATCCTCCACCATCCTCCTCCTCCTTGCTGCTGAACGCCACTTTTCCTGAGGGTCCATTTCATTTGAGTGTCTTTAATTATGTGAAATGGATTGCATGGGAAACGGAGAAATGGTGGTGGCGGTGGGGTCTGACAGAGAGAGAGAAGGAGAGAGAGAGAGAGAGAAAGAGAAAGAGAGAGAGGGAGAGAGAGAGAGAGAGAGGGAGGGAGAGAAAGAAACAGAGAGAGAGAGAGGGAGGGGGGGAGGTCCTTTGGCTGTGTGCTGGCCGTGTGCTCCAGTATTCTGTGTCAGATTCACCGTTCTGTCAGCGGCCATGTCCATTTCATCCTTTTTTGTTAAGATGCATTTTTTGTACAATTTTCTCAAGTACAAATGCAAAGAGAGAGAGGGAGAGCTACTTCGTTAGCAGTGTTGGGCAAGTTACTTTCAAAATGTAATAGACTACATATTACTAGTTACTTACAATTGTCAAAATATTGGGTATCAAAATATTGGGGGCAATTTTTGCCCCTGGATCATGTTTTTTTAGGGGCATTCTGAAATTTCTTGGGGGCATTTTTGCCCTTGCGCCCCCCCCCCCCCGATAAGATTCCCACACTGGGTCCTCTGGGTTACTGTACAGTTCAGCAGCATTCAAAATGGAGACGGTGTAAACAGAAGAGGTGCGGTGCATTCGATAATTAGCAGGTCCACACTAACGGCTCCGACTCCACTGGCTAGAGTGTGTCTGATGGGAGCAATGGAGACGCCAAGCAGTGCTCGAGTCATAAATTATCATCACACACACACACACACACACACACACACACACACACACACACACACACACACACACACACACACACACACACACACACACACACAAATTTATGTACCAACACTAGTCTGTTCCCTATAGCTACTGGGGGGGGATTCACGAGCCAGGAAGGGGAAACTTCACACACGACCACGTCAAAGAAAAACTCTGCCATATTATATCTCCTTCTATAAAGGAGGAACCCGGGGAGTTGTCCTGAGCTGG
Organism: Poromitra crassiceps; assembly: GCF_964638095.1. Classification (NCBI taxonomy): domain Eukaryota; kingdom Metazoa; phylum Chordata; class Actinopteri; order Beryciformes; family Melamphaidae; genus Poromitra; species Poromitra crassiceps. The sequence goes on from NC_139641.1 coordinate 12,224,942, forward strand.
TCAGACTACAGTGTTTATCTGGGTAATTTATATCACCACACTGACAAAGTGAATTCTTTTTACACACGCTGAAAAATGACACCGTGCCTCCAGGAGCTGTTTCCACCATGTGAAAAGAGTCTTTATGTGAGAACAGCAGTTTGCTATATCTCTCACAGGTGACACGACAAGGAGGTACAAGTAGTCTGGGCACCTTCCACCCCGCTTTTTGTCATGGGGCGTAAACCACGGAACCAGAATGAACACCGGAAGGCAGTGCGCCAAAAAACATCTGTGTTGCTGTTAGCTTGACGTCTCTTTCCTCGATTAATTGTCTGATGCAAAGCTTCTGTATTGGCTTAAAAAGATGTGAGATTGTGAATCCGCAATGTTTCTAAAAGAACTTCGGTACGTCCATCTTTTGTTTTGTTGTTTGCCGTTCTGATACTTGGGTCAAATTGTCAAGTTAACGTGAAAGTTGACGAGCTAGAAACGCTGCCATCCGGTCTAGGGCGGGCTCTAGGCCGGAACCAGTAGGGTGACAAAATCAATTGTGGGCGGGAGCCAGGCTCTTTCTCGCCGAGAAGAGCCTGGTGACGCGAGGTTAGGTACAAGGCTGGAGAAAGACAGAGGGAGGAAGACATGAGGAGGGAAAGGAAGAAGAAGAAGAAGAAGAAGAAGAAGAAGAAGAAGAAGAAGAAGAGAATATAGAGCAAAACAAGTGTCAAAACAAAACGCCTGAGGAGAGAGAGAGAGAGAGAGAGATGGAGAAAGAGATGGAGATCAAAGGTGAGATGGTGTATCAGGAAGAAGATAAGGTGTGAGCCAACAAGAGAAAGCAAATGTGAGCAAGTGAACAGTGTTGGGCAAGTTACTTTCAAAATGTAATATACTACATACTAGTTACTTTCATTTGAAAGTAATAAGTTACTTTACAATATTACTTTCTGTGTAGAGTAACTCGTTACTTATTACACTACTTTTGCATTACTTTCACCAAAACAACAGCAGCAGCAGAATGACATTGCTGCCCCGGAACCATCCCAAAAAATACTTTAAACCACCTTGAAGTCAGTGTAAACAAACAAGTTATTCTTTTCCTTTGTTGTTGTCATCTATAGTGGTTATTTGCATAAAAACACACAGTTTGATTAGGAAATGATTGTATTTTTTTTAAATATGTGCTTTGATTGAATCAAATGTAACTCAATTTGTAACTTGAGTTACTTGACAAAGTAACTGGTATAATATTACTGAAATCCTATAAGTAATAAGTGATATTACTGAGTTACTGCTAAAAGTAATATATTATAGGGGTGGGGGGAAAAATCGATTCACTTAAGTATCGCGATTTTTAATGTCACGATTTTTTGAATGGATCTTTTATTCCAGAATCGATAATCGCAAAAAAAAAAAAAAAAAAAAAAAAATGGGTGCCCGCAGTCAGGCCACTCACTGAACAGCAGGCCAGGCGCCGCCTACTGGTTTACTAGTGGTTTTATTACTTTATTAGTTAGCCTGAAGTAATAATTACACTTCAGGGTTAAAGTGGGTGCATCTCATTGTAAAATTGGACTTGGCCCAAATTGGACTTCAAACGGCCCAAAATTTAACGCGCGTCGGCCCATATCTGCCTGGCCTGCTTGGTATCTAATGCCCGGCCTGAATTATGATCCCAATCCGCCCCTGTTTTTAACTATATCGCCCAGCCCTACTCATGATATAATATACAGTCTCTAGTGTATGATTCAACTTTTCCCATGTTCTAATCTAGTGTAAAAAAGCAAACAAACTGAAAAAAGAAAAGAAAAAAATAAACAAAAATCGCAATAAATCATAATATCGAATCGCAATAATCGTAGAATCGCAATACTTAAGAATCGCAATATATATCGAATCGGCACCCAAGTATCGTGATAGTATCGAATCGGGAGATAAGTGAATCGCCACAGCCCTAATATATTACATGTAATATGTTACTTTTGTAATGAGTTACCCCCAACACTGCAAGTGAATGACTGAGGGAATGACCAAGTGAATGTGTCAGAGGTTGGTCTCTGATTAATATATGGTAGCGTGGAAGTAGAGGAATACAGAGTATAGCTTAACCCATTGATACCTGATGCAGCATTTGCGTGTATATCCCTCATTTGTGTGTGTATCCCTTTAAGACCGCGAACCGTGTGACGCGGTCTTAAAGGGATACACACATAAATGCTGCATCAGGTATCAATGGGTTAAGGCTGGTACAATGTTTCCACTGGCCAAGAAAGAGGCCAGGGCTTAAATACAGTCAGAAGAGAAGAGCTGTTATCAGCAGACGAAGAAGAAGCAGAAGAAGAAGCACAGAAGAAGAAGAAGAAGAGCTGTCATGTATGGTGTTCTTCTAAGAGTCAGACAGATGAAGAAATGCACTTACAGTATTAGGATGTTGTGTTCTAAGGAGTAGCAGTCTCATTGCAGGCAAAAACATGGGGTCACATTGTGGCGATCTGCCATAAACAGTTATTGCATCATTCATCATTTCATCCATTCAACTCAACACCCCGTCACACCTTCGTTGTTCAGCCAATGGCTGTCATGCACGCACTGAGGTTAACGCCTTCTGTCCCTTTAACATGGTGACGCAAACGTCAAGATGGCGGCATAGCAGTTTGACTCACTGGGAGAAGAGGCCACGTCCGTCTCATCAGTGCGTGTTGTTGTCCGTGTTGCACTGTTCGTTCTCGTGAGTTAATCCACGGTCGGCAGGAGGATACTCGGAGCTACGTCCCCAAACATCCCGGACCTCGGAAAAGCACGTCTTCACCCAGGTCTGCAACTTCCTGCAGTGTCACGTCGACCAACGCCTTGGTACCGGAGGTAACTCTGACAGCGTCAGAGAGCGTTTGATTAATACCAAGATTAACTTTTGTTATTGTGAAGAGGATTCACTCCGCGGGGAGAAACCGAACGGGATTGTGTTGTTTTGTCAGAGATCTTTTATTTGTTTTTGCCGGGGACGAGCTATCACTCTGTGGGGGGAAAAAATGAATGGGATTGTGTTGTTTTTTTGACAGAGATCGTTTATTGGGAAGAGGGATTACTCTGAACCTCATTTTTTGTTGGATTACTATTGAAGCATTTTCTGTTGGAACTGAACTATTTCTCTGTGGATTACTGAACATTATTGGATTATTGGACTGCCTGTAAAGGACATTTTATTTTGGTTTGGCTTCAATATACACTTTTTCCTGAACTCTATTTCTGTGTCTTGCTGGTTATTGTGTGCAGTGTTGGTTTATTGAGTGCCTGGGTGTGTTGGATTTATGCAATGTGGGTTCATGACAAAGTGAAGAGATCTTGTGTTCATGTATCCATGTAGGGGGTTTGACCTTGAAAAATTATAATCTAAAATATTTGTCAGAATTAACCCTGGCTGGCACCCCGCAACTTCAAGGCGATCCGTTACAACATGAGAGATTGGTGCATCTATGAGGTCACTGCATGAAGAACCTACTTTCCGGGACTTTGCATTATACTGCTGACGATAGGATAATGCCATCTAATGTAATCATGAAAATGTAATCATTCAGAATACAGTAACACGTTATACTACAGCACATGAGAGAAACATACATACCAGTGAGCGATAGAGCCAGGCTTTCTCCCACTACTCACATTTACATTGGCTTCAGGAGTCTGCTGACAACCGAGGACCAGTGACCCCGCCCCCCCACACCCCCCTCTCTCTCTCTCTCTGTATCACTCTCTCTCTCTCTCTGTATATCTCTCTCTCTCCCTCGCTCTCTCTCTCTCTCTCTCTCTCTCTCACTATCTCTGTATCTCTCTCTCTCTCTCTCTCCCTCTCTCCCTCTCTCTCTCTCTCTCTCTCTCTCTCTCACTATCTCTGTATCTCTCTCTCTCTCTCTCTCCCTCTCTCCCTCTCTCTCTCTCTCTCTCTCTCCTTCTCTCCCTCTCTCTCTCTCTGTATCTCTCTCTCTCTCTCTCTCCCTCTCTCTCTCTCTCTAACTCCCTCTCTCCCTCCCTCTCCCTCTCTCTCTTCTCTCTCTCTCTCTCTCCCTCCCTCTCTCTCTCTCTCTCTCTCTCTCTCTCTGTATATCTCTCTCTCCCTCTCTCTCTCTCTGTATCTCTCTCTCTCTCTCTGTATCTCTCTCTCTCTCTCTCTGTATATCTCTCTCTCTCTGTATCTCTCTCTCTCTCTCTCTGTATATCTCTCTCTCCCTCTCTCTCTCTCTGTATCTCTCTCTCTCTCTCTCTCTCTCTGTATCTCTCTCTCTCTCTCTGTATATCTGTCTCTCTCTGTATCTCTCTCTCTCTGTATATCTCTCTCTCTCTCTCTCTCTCTCTCTGTATCTCTCTCTCTCCCTCCCTCTCTCTCTCTCTGTATCTCTCTCTCATCTCTCTCTCTCTCTCTGTATATCTCTCTCTCTCTGTATCTCTCTCTCTCTCTCTCTCCCTCCCTCTCTCTCTCTGTATCACTCTTATGTTTCCTTGCTCCTTCTGTTACAGGGACAGAGGTGAGGCCTGACAAACCAGGGCCATGCATTTGCATATAAAGAGGCTGTGTTATTTGCACACGTCCTTCCCTTCACTGCAGCTAATGATACACAGGCTTTGACATAGCTGTCAGGTTAAAAGCCACTGGTCTCCAGCCAACTGCTGCCCGCTGTCACAGAGGGCTTTGATTCAAGCACACCACCAACTGTACTGTACGTGTGTGAGAGAGAGCGTCCACTTACACACTACATCTAGCATGCAGGTATGTACATTATGTTTCTATACACTCACTTGGCTCATGAACGCATACACACAGGTCGACAGGCACAGAAACACACACACACACACACACACACACACACACACAAGAGATGCTCGCAAGTCATTTTTTGCAAGTCCAAGTCAGGTCTCAAGTCTTTGAGCTCAAGTCCAAGTCAAGTCTCAAGTCTTTGGTCACAAGTCCAAGTCAAGTCTCAAGTCTCTTATGGATGAGCGCTCTATCATCTGCTGCATGTCATCCGGTCTGCTTAGAACACTGCAGCTGAAACTAAGGAATTCAAAGCATGTAGGCTACTGTATTATCCTCACTCCTTTATCTATTAGCATACAGTATCAACATTGATTGGATCACATCAGTATAGATTTCCTTAATGTTAATGTACCAAAAAAATAAAAATAAAATAAAAATAAAGATTGTTCACAAGTCCCAAAACTCAAGTCCAAGTCAAGTCTCAAGTCTTTGAGGACGAGTCTCAAGTCACTGTGAGTGAGACTTAAGTGCGACTCAAGTCCAAGTCCCCACCTCTGACACACACACACACACACGTACACACACACACACGCACACACACACTGTTTTACAGTTAATTATGGATTTGTTAGATCTATTATTTCCAAATGAAAAGTCAATTGAAAGTGTGATAAACATTACATGGAAACTGGGCCATGCGCTGTTTAACAGCTCTGAAGAAGGTGCAAAGTTCCTTCTTCCTATGATTGCTGGCTTCCCACCTGTTAGCTTGCAGCATTCTCAAACGGTAACAAAGGAGGCTCATACACACCTTCCATTGATATGTTTGTGTTGTGGCATTTGCGCTATCTCAGTTTGTTAGCAAATTAATATATTAGTAGCTTATTGTTGGAAATAAACTGGCATATTTTTGTCCACTGAGTTAACAACACCATTGATGACAGTGTAACTGCTAACTTGAATGCAGGCCCGGTTTTACAGGGGTGCAAAAGCACGCATTGCACCCTTATTTTAATTGTCTGCATGCTCAGTTGAAAAGAGTGGTAAAAAAAAAAAAAATGTTTTGTAATAAATACTGCAGCTGCACACGTACTGTTTAAACTTGAATTATAATTGTTATCTTTCTTTGTACTTTGATGTGAATGTATGGCTTTTTGGCACCTATATATAACCTTTTAAGGTTGAGATAATTGTATTATCATTATATAGTCCAAATATTTCACTTGAAACACTTGAAATATTCTTGCTTGGCTGGTATCATTCTACTTGAAATGATGGTAAAATGCATTATTTTTTGTAAAATAACATTTACAACAATTTACAACAATTTTTCAGGCGGCCGGCCACCCGGGTCGGCCCGTGCATGTGCACCCCTTCCTATCTAGGATGCATCCCTAGTCATCTTGTTCTGGAACCGGCCCTGCTTGAATGTTATATAGTTTGAAACTATGTGTGGGTGAGTTACCTTGGGGTATAATCTGCTTTGCTTGACATGTATGATCAGCTAGCATTCAAAGGAAAACTACACTATAACATTCTAGGTCCACAATATCTTATCATTTCAAACAAATCAAGTGTCTCAGAATTAAATGCTCCCATCTCCGATTTGGCAATTAAATCTCATTTTGTGCAAAGGCGTTGTCATCCTCAAAATACCTTTTCCATTTAAAAAATAAAAATAAAAATAAAAATAAAAATAAAAATAAAAATAAAAATAAAAATAAAAATAAAAATAAAAATAGCTAGAAAAATGTGTTCCTCTACCTGGTATCTCAGGCTTTGATTCAGTTTTTACAACAGAAAACTGGGATCATTTCACATTGAAATGTAATTGAATGCATCATGAAAACGGATCATCTTACATTCAAATTTCACATATTTCTCTTCAAATAAATTCTTGTTATGCTATCAGAAAGGTGTACACCCACTGCAATAAGGCACGGAGAACATATCATGTTGACTGTGAAGATATCTAGTTCCATTATCACAAGAGATTTGAAAACGCATCATAAAAAAATACCGATAGCCAATTACCAGGCTAAATTCTGCCAAAGCATAGCGTTAAACCTGCTATGCACACTGAATTACGAATTCCAATTTTTTTTACGAAAATTACGAAACCAATAATGTTAAAACAATTCAATGTAGGATCCAAATGCAAACAGACCACGAGGCAGAAGAAAAGTCAATTGTCAATTTAGTGAAGTTTTAACGTATTTCAGAAAGAGTCACCTTAATGTTTCTCACTTACACATTTCCCTCTCTCTTCAGGTGTTATGCATCTACCTGATTAAGGGGGCGTGGGAGGTTTTGATAATCCAATCACAGCTGGCCACATCCTTCCCATTCAGCCAATCACAGCTTTAGCGGCAACCTTTTAAGAGCTGTTCCCTTCTCATACTCTGATCTGCTGTCATTTCAGTGCTGCTGCAACCCTCCTCCACCCCATTCTCCTCCAGGTCAGAGATCTCCAGAAGCCTTCTTAGTTCACCACCACCAGGTCTAGACTCCACGGGGGGGATATCCTATTCTACTGACGGCTTCACTACCTCCTTCATAATCACCATGACGTCAGCATGACGTCTCTCCATGACGTCAGCATGACGTCTCAGAGTCGTGATGGAGTCTAATCGCCAAAGACTTGAACTTTTTATAACCGTTGAACATTCATAATCTGTCTTTCATAATCTTGATCACATGTAAATATAGCATTACTCATGTTAATAAATCATGTCATCAAAAGAACATAGTGACTACCTTTCTGAAGTGTAGTTGTTGAAGCTGGTGATGGCAGAGTGCTGTGAGCGAAGAGCAAGGAGAGGCTTCAGACCAGGCAGCAGATCCAACCTGGAGACAGCAGATGAGACGTGGCTGGATGAGGAGAAACAGCAGGCGAGATGATCCTGAGAGAGATAGAGAGCAGGATTAGGATAAGGTGACCAGATTTATCAAATGAAAATTGGGGACATTTCCAGTCCGGCGATCAATATATCATAAAAATATCCAATGTTATTACCTATGAAATAATAAAGGGGGATGATTCCAGTTTCATTTATTTTGTCCATGGCTGTTGTACTGTGATAAACAGTGTCGGCTTCACGAAGAGGCCCCTGGTTGACCCCCCCATCCCCCCCCCCCCCACACACACACACACACACACTCTCAAAAATCAAAAAGATCTCAAAAAGTAATTTCGGTGGAGTCCTAAGTGCTTCTTCATTGTTCAAGATCTAGTGAAAGAGCTGCAGCAGAACATGTAAACACTTGTTGGATGCCTGGATCAAAACATTGACTCATAGAATCCATTCGCATTCAGATATCTTGAGGTGAAAGCGGTCAAGGGTCCCCTTTGAAATTGACCATATATGCCGGTTTTTCAAAATTCATTATTTAGCCCCCTTCCTTCCCGACAATCATGACATTGTTGGTCCCAATGGATGCTGTAGGACTTAGTCATATCCTGTAAGTATCTTCACTCTAGATTTAAGAATGAGCCTGCTAGAGCTAGAGTCATAACGGCCGCAGACGCCAGTAGAAAATCGGGGACATTTTCGGTCACAGGTCACCAAAAACGGGGACTGTCCCCGAAAATCGGGGACGTCTGGTCACCTTAGATTAGGACAAAGTTAAAAAAAGGTCTGGATTCCAACTAGCAGGTAACAGAAACTACTATAAGGTCTGTACCACATTGGTGACTGAACGATCTGGCAGAGTCTGGAAGAATGAACCGGGTATTTATGCTGCAGTGGCTTGTTGAGTTGATTTAGATCAGGGCCGTTTCTCAATACCAAGAATGCGTTCTTGTTCTTGGGTTCTTGGGGAGAACATTCTTGCTAGTCGTTCTTGGAAGAATGAACTTGCGAGGTCACAAGCACACATGACGCCTGTTGGCAGTTTGAGACGATGCGTTCTTGGGGGTATTGCGCAATACCAGCGCAGAGGCCGCCTGCAGTACTACACAAATAAAAAGCTCAGCTGATGTAGATGCAGCCAATTGTGCTCTGGAACTTTTTGCCATTTTTCGCCATAAATGTTCGTAAAGTGGCACTTATTGAAATCTACTACCCTGCTTGTAGGCATCAAAAGTCATCAGAAATTAATTTAGTGAAGAAATAAAACTTTAAATTGTAAAAAAAAAACTCTGCGGCTGCATGCTGTCATCTCTTCATTCCAATTTGGATATCTCAGCACATCACAGATCATAGCCTGAATAAAACGATTCAACCTACAGCCAGGCAAATACAGATCTGTTCAGCAGGGCTGATGGTCTCCCTGTAGCCTACAATATAGAACGTTAACTATCGGTGACATTCATGATACCATCCAATTCCATGATCTTTATGTTGTAAACACATAACTTTCAAAATAGTGAACAAGCACCTCCACTCGGCTCATTCAGAGCAGGTAGTTAACTTATAACTTGTAGGCTACCTGCTGCTCCTGCACATCACAGCACAGGCTAAATGATACTACATAAATTTACATTATGTAAAGTCATGGCATAAATGTGTTTTTATTGAAAAAGTACGTGTCAAGTAAGCTAAGTCTTGTTGGAGCGGACATCACAGTACAACTGTGTTACGGTTGTCACTCGACTATACCACGTTGTATTTGCAACGGATATATATACGACCTGGATTACATGTATGTTTCACATAGGGTTGTGTTTTGATTTTTATGTTTTATTTTGTCCAATATTGAAATGTTCTAGAATTGCATGTTGTGTTAACATAAATATTATTTCTATCTACCACTTAGCCTACTTAGGCTGATTTGGTTGCTTTTTCTTGTCAAAATGTATTAAGCCCCAATGCATGCTGGGAGAGATGCAAATGTGTGTCTGTGTGTGGCTTTGGTAGGGGAGTCGGCGCACTGAATAAGGCCTGGTTTTGAAAAGCTCTAACCGCACGCCTCTTCAGCGTAAAGCGCATTTCGGGGCGTAAAAACATGACGCTATCTTCCCGAGTCAGCGGGAGGCAGGCGTAAAGCGTGTTTGTTTTTTTGCGTTTAAGGCCAGTTTAGAGCCTAAGGCCAGGGGGAGAATAGAGCCCTGAGTCTTTGACCCCTGTCACAGTACTATCTGTACTGACCACTGGTCCAGACTGTCTGCTAGTCTTAGTCTAACCAGATCTTCAGATCAGTCAGGATGACTCCAGCATCATGTGCACCAGCACTCTGACACCGCTCCTCTCTTCTCCCACAGTCACTGGGCTAGCTAAGCCTGACCTTTGACCCCATGGTGTTGTGTGTGTGTGTGGGTTAGGGTTAGGGGGGGCGGGGCGGGGTGTTATTCTGCTAAGCAGGCCATGTTGACAAATCAGGACGCATGCTTTTCCAGACTGTCTGACTGTCCATCCGTGCCAAGGACCCCCTGTTGAGGGCTACCACTATAACCCCCCCCACACCCCACCCACCACCAACACACACACATGAACGAAGCCCCCCCCCCCAGACCCCGCCCACCACCAACACACACATGAACGAAGCCCCCCCGCCTTCCCCACACACACACACACACACACACACACCCCTTTCCCATGAACACGTCCCTTGTCTGTCTGTTCACACGCAATCCACAAGAGAGACAAACAGGGCCAATTGTGTGTGCGTGCGTGTGTGTATGTCTGTGTGTGAGTGTGTGTGCATGTGTGCGTGTGTGTGAATGTTGGAGTGTGTTTGTGAGCTGTTTCTCATATGTCAATCTTCACTCATCCACACACACATTCACCGTTTCATAACACATTCACCCTTTCATAGGCCCACATGTATTTATATGTATTTACATGTATTTATATGTATTTACATGTATTTATATGTATTTACATGTATTTATATGCACCATATTTTCCCACCCATTAGGCCAAAATACAAACAATCAAGTGTGAAGACTGTGTGTGTGTATTAAGAGGCTGCCCCCCCCCCCCCCCCCCCCTCCTACCTCTATATTAAATATTGAGTCAGAAATGAGCTGGAAGGTGTCTGTAAATGCTAAATAATAAAGAGGCTGCCTTCGTCTGAGTCAGAGCTCTCTCTCCCCCCCCCCCCTCTCTCCCCCCCCCCCACCCTCTCTCTCCCCCCCTCTCTCTCCCCCCCCCCCTCTCTCTCTCTGTCTCTCTCTCTCTCTCCCCCCTCTCTCTCTCTTCTCTCTGATACATTATTAAATGAGGATGCAC
>NC_139641.1:12238343-12284903 GCF_964638095.1 Poromitra crassiceps
GAGAGAGCAGGAAGTGCCTACGCTGCATGACTCGTCTGAGAGCTGTGAATCCAAGATAAAGTATTCTGCGCAGGAAGGAACAAGGCAGGCGTAAACTGAGGAAGATGACGTTTTGACATGTGTGTACTTTACTTGGGACATGTAGAGTATACCGCACAGGGATGACCTATTTTTGTAGGCCAACCCCAGGCACTTCCTGGTTCCCTCGTCGGGAAGTCAATGGGATTTTTCGATGGGGATTTTGGTTAGATGCCTGAAATAAGCTCTGTGGTTAACCAAAGTTGATGAAACTGAGACCTTCTAGCCATTCCCCGCTCTAGGCTTAAAACCAAAGGCGATAGAGCTTTTCAATCTGTAGCTCAAAGGTTATGGAACGCACTTCCTCTGACCATACGATCTGCTGCATCTAGTGACATTTTTAAAAAGCAGCTAAACACCCACCTGTTTAGTGTGGCTTTTGTTTAAGCTATGTATCATTGTATTTTAGTTGTGTCTTGTTCATGTGTGTAAATATTTGATTATTGTACCTGTACCTTTTAACGTTTGATCATGAAGCACTTCAGAATCAGAATCACTTTTATTGCCACAGTATGCAAGTTACATACGAGGAATTTGTCTTAGTGTCTGTATGCAGCGTAGCGGTCACATCAATATACAGAGATAAGAAGTAGGAAGATAACTAAAGACAATCACAAAGTTGCAAGTGCAATCAAATCGAGTCAATATATACAATATGTACATGAGTGGTGAAGTGTTCTGTGGATGATAAATATGAATTTACGTTGAATTTACATGACTTTACAGACTGAGTTAAATATACGTTAAATAGGCGGTGGATTTACATGAATTTACAGTCGGAGTTAAATAAGAGTTTACATTGAATGTACAGTACATGAAATTTACAGGCTAAGTTAAATAGGCATTACATGTGCAGGGAATTTACATGAATTTACAGTCCCAGTTAAACAGGCATTAAATTAGATATGAGTTCCAGTTTTATGTTTTGTGACTCTGGTCTGAAAGATTTTTGAAGCGTTTTCTGAAAATGGTGATTTCATGTTTCCGCTTCACAAATCATAAAAGTGGTCCTCATTTGTGGTCGTCCGGCTCTTAGGACTCATTCCTGCAGTAGAGTGAAGTGACTATTTGGTCAAAAATGTGTTGTTTTTTTACATTGTTTTGATGTTATGTTATCTTTTTTGCCTATAAATATCTCTCCCTCATGCGCCTAAATGTCAAACTGCGGCAACTGCAAAAAAACAACGGTAAAATACAATAAGTTGTCGTTAGCGCAGCAGCACGAACACGTGCGTTTACACGTATGAATGTGCCAGGTTGTGTCATGGCTTTAAGCATTTCTCTCACTCATATTTGCATTTCAACAGTGACTTTTAGCATGTTCAACTCCACCGACGGTTGTTCTGCATGTGAAGCTCTCCCGAGGTACATGGCATGGAGCCAATCCTGGAACTCACACTCATGCGAGGTGACGGTGCCTATAAACATCTCAGCTTCTCGGGTGTGATGCGTCGCTGTGTACCTGCCTGCTCTGGAGACGGATGAGGGAGGTTCCTCGTCTCCTTTGAACACAGTGGAGGCTGGGAGGAGCACAGGGAACGCTGGGGGGGTCCCACAGTTTCTCCCCGCCACTCCTTTGCTGGCCACCAGGGAGGACGAACGCGCACGAAACCTAGCGGTGGGCGTCTGAGGACAGAAAAGGAAACAAACTCGCCCCGATGACAAATGCACACACAGACTGCCTGTTCCCAGTATGAGCTCTGCACACTCGCGTTCTCGAACGCTCTCTCTCTCTCTCTCCCTTACACACACACACACAGCCGGTATTATAAATAAATAAGTTATAAAGAGAAGAAGAAGCGTTTGATGTTACCTTGTGCTGCCTGGGGCCAACAACACTACACTGGGGAGCGTTGCCACGCACCCCCAACACACACACACGCACACACATGCACACGCACACTCCCAGGAGAGGTTGCTTCTCTAAGGTGGAGGGAGAGGCTGTCTGCCCATGAGGCCCCGCATGGACCACCTCTGCTTTGGATCAGGACTAGGAGGTGTAGAAGATCTGGAGGTGAGGGTGTTGGTGGTGTAGGAGCGCAGTGTCCCGAATACATGGGGAGGAAGCACTGGTGCATTATGGATAAATACTGTATGTACTAGGGTTGTCAAAAGTATTGATAGTATCGAAAAGTTTTAAGAGTGAAAATTTGAATCGGATACAATACTCATCTGCATCAGGTATCGATAGTGTTGAAAGTATCAATACTAAAAATTGGAAATGGATACAATACCCATTTGCAACAGTTTTGATACCATCAGTGCTTTCTTTTAATGAAAAATCACTGATTGTTCCCTCCCTATCATTGGCGGGTATCTGTTGCTTCAACAAGCTAAATGTGTTCTGATGTCTAGAGCAGGGCTAATCTGCTGTGTAAATTCAAAGTTTTATTAGGCCTAGATTATGGAGAAGTCTGTCCGTCCATCTGTCTAACTTTATTTGTATGCCTCTTGATGCGTCGTCATCCAACCCCTCCCTGTGGTATCGAAAATGGTATCGAGTATCGATATTTTCCTGGGTATCGGTATCGAAGTATAAATTCTAGTATCGTGACATCCCTAGTATGTACACACTTGTATGAGTCTGTGCATTTTCCTAGCTGTGATTGTTCCAAACTTTGTCTGTTTGCATGCATGGACCTAGCCTGGTAAACCAGCCCGTCACGTGAACTCACATTTCATTTGGTTCTGTGTGACGGTCTGACCCCAAAGCCAGTGGGGGGGGGTTTAGCAGAAGCTGCAGAGCGGAAGAGCCAATCAGCGACTGCGCTGTGATTGACAGCGCAAGTTGGCCAATCAGGAACGCCACTAGCAGTGCACTAACAAAACAATAATGGCCGCCTCCTTGCCCGATCGTCTCGATGAGTTATGTCAGCGTTTGTCTAGTTTAAACAGCCATAAGGTGCAGTTATTGCAGAAATAGACTCAATAACAACAATTAAACGAGTACAGGAGTATCGCCGCAACCGCGGAGTTTCTCGGCTTTTGTTTTTGCCATTCTCCCGAGTGGATTTGGGTTTGACTGGATCCGACCCTGATTGGCTGAAGGAGTTGTCTGTCAAGGCAACTACGCCCACCCATGTTCCCGCCCCTGCTAAGCACTGGGTGAAGAGTTGGGGCCAGACCGTCACGCAGAACCAAATGAAATGTGAGTTCATGTGACGGGGTGGTTTACCAGGCTAGCATGGACCAAGATAAAGATAGACAACCATGACATGTCTCAGACCCAAGAAAAACAACGCTCTCAATAAAAATCTGGAAATAAGAGTATTTATAAGTTGTATGTGATTTTTAATCTTCTACAATTGGATTCCATGAAGACCTCACCATAGCAAATCTTATGATTCTCATTATAATGCTCAGTTAAAGGACGGCTTCACCGATTATCAACCCACTTTGTATCATTATAATCTCGGTAATATAAGCACATGGGCAGTGTTTACCTTCTCTATCTTTTCCTCTGAGAAAAATCCTCCCTTTGTCTGCCTGCAGAAACTCCGCCCCTGCCAGCTGCAAGACATTAAGGCTCATTAAGGCTCTCAGATGTCATTCTCCGTAGATGTGCGAATACTTACAAAAGAAAAAGAAAGAATAACAGCCGCTCTCGGAGCAGATTCTGCGTACCGAGCACAACCTTGCATCGTGACACGTGACGTAAAATGTGTCACAATCAGTGTTGGGTAAGTTACTTTCAAAATGTAATCTACTACATATTACTCGTTACTTTGATTCGAAAGTAATAAGTTACATTACAATATTACTTTGTGTGTAGAGTAACTCGTTACTTATTACACTACTTTTGCATTACTTTTACCAAAACAACAGCAGCAGCAGAATGACATCGCCGCCCCGGAACCATCCCGAAAAATAATTTCAACCGCCTTGAAGTCAGTGTAAACAATCCAAAATTCTAAATGTTATTCTTTTCCTTTGTTATTGTCATCTATAGTGGTTATTTGCATACAAACACAGTTTGATTAGGAAATGATTGTATCTTTTTTTAAATATGTGCTTTGATTTAAAAAAAAAAGTAACTCAATTTGTAACTTGAGTTACTTGACAAAGTAACTGCTATAATATTACTGAAATCCTATAAGTAATCAGTTATATTACTGACTTACTGGTAAAAGTAATATATTACATGTAATATATTATTTTTGTAATGAGTTACCCCCAACACTGGTCACAATGGAGCATTTTGCCAGAGGAGATGGGAGGTCTCCGTGTGGAAAACATACAGCAAAGGTAAACACTGCCCATCTGCTTATATGAATGACATTATAATGATACAAATAATCGGTAAAGCCATCCTTTAAATAAGGGAGATGAGGATAGATTTGGCATTATTATAAGATGGTATAGGGTAATAATAGAGAAAGGAAAATGGTTGATTTGTGCTTATTACAGGCCAGACATTCAATTGCTTTGTGTTGGAAGAATGTTGGGTGCCCCTCTCTAGGTCAGTGGTTGAAAAATCTAACATCTAGTCTAGCTCTGGAGAAACTTACTTATATGATTAGGAAGAAAATGACAGAATTTTATGGCATTTGGGAAATGTTTTTGGAATTTCTTAACAATGGTGACATTGAAGAGGCATTGGGAGGGTGACTTGAAAGTGAAATAGGCTATTGTAAATGATATGTGCTGTATGTATATATAATTGTGATTGTACCTACATTTGATTCAACTTATTTATTTTTGTTACTTTTTATTCAATTCTTGCAATGTCCTTTTTTCTTTTTCGTTTTTGTACTGCCACAGGGTCGGGGTTATAAATTATGTAAATGTTAGATGTATGAGGCGAATACATGTACAGTAATTACATGCAAAACCAATAAATATATGCTTATAAAAAAATAAAAATAAAGATGGTTTAGGGTTAGAGTGATATTGGGAAGATTCAAGAGGTTTATTGTCACTATACTGTTGCACAAGTACACTCAGTTGTGTCTCATGGTGTCCCAGCATCTCAATGTCACTCAGTTCCTTGTTGCTTGTCCTCTCTTCTCCTCTCCTCCCTTCTTCCTCCTCCTCTCCTCTCCTCCCTTCTTCCTCCTCCTCCTCCTCTCCTCTGCAGAACCGTCTGCTCTGCCTGTTGACGTGTTGGACCTGGACCGAGTTGTTTTGGCACCTCTCCCTCTGTGAGAATGACTCTTTCCCGAGGCGCTGACAACCGTGCTCACCACATCCCCGGGCTTTGTGTGTGTGCGTTTGAATACCTGCATGTGCATGGGGGCGTGTCCGGGCGTGCATATGTATTCTATTTATGATTGGAGAATTTAATCTCCCTGATCATAGCATGTGTTACGGAATTACTGGCCAAATTGAGACATCAATCAGAAAGAAGCTAAAAACGAGCAGCGGCTCACAGACAGACAGACAGACAGGCAGGTGAACAAGGCGCGACTGGCTGCTATTGCTGACATGGTATGTGTCCCTGCTGCCACTGGCGTCTCGTCTGACAAGCGTTCGGCTCCTCCAGCACACAGAGAGGGAGTCAATCAGATGAGCGGCACGGGTCGATAAGCACCTGCATCATAACGCCAGTGATCCCTGTCATCTAGAGGCATCATCTAGAAAACAACTGCCTCCATGAGACATGGATGGATGGATGGTGGATGGATGGACGGACAGTAAAAAATTATGAAAGGAATAGCGGTAGTTCACCCCAAAAATGTAATTCACTCATAATATCGACTCTCCCTCATGCCAGTTGAAACAGGTGAGGTTCGTTAGTCCATAGCAGGAAGGTTGCCGGCACAACTTTGTAGCAGAAAAAGTCCAGATGAATAGAGTTCCGCAAAGATCAATTAAAATTGATTTAATTTAATCAATTAAATTGATTGAGATTGAAATTGATTGAGAAATTGATTGAGTATATATTTACTGGATTTGATTGCACTTGCAACTTTGCGATTGTCTTTAGTTATCTTCCTACTTCTTATCTCTGTATATTGATGTGACCGCTACGCTGCATACAGACACTAAGACAAATTCCTCGTATGTAACTTGCATACTGTGGCAATAAAAGTGATTCTGATTCTGAAATGATTCCATTCAACTGGTGCAGCATCAGGGTGTACAGTATGCAGGGATCCTGAAGTTAAATTCAATACCTTTTAAGAGCTTTTGTGTAAGACCTTTACAATATATTTTAAGACCTCAACGCCACTTTAGTCACATCAACGATAGGGGTTTCATCACGATACGATATTATATAGATTCTTTGAACGATCCAATATTTGCTGATATATCACAAAGTCTACCACAATACACTTTTGATTCAATTCTGTGATTAATATGAGACGATATAATAATGTATGCCCACACAATCAGCTGGACAATTTCATTTCTGATCTCTTCCAGACATTTAAAAGAAAAACAATCTATTCTACTATTTTACTAAAAAATAATAAAAATAGACAATAGTTCAATAGGCTACTGGTATTAATTAATACACAGGACAAGATGTTACTATCCCTTGTGCCAAAATCCGAGGAAAAACACATTTAGAAGCCCAATCCAGAATAAAACAAGCTAACAGGCTAACAAACTAATAAACAAGACACAAATCACCAGTTACCTACCCTAGCCAACAGCAGTATGAAGCATGTCATTGGGGTTTTCAAGTGGGCACCTTCCTTCACCGACGTTTCGTTAAGTTAGGCCCACGACACCTCAAGAAGGCTTAACGGTGTAATCCAGCGTCCTGGAAACACCCCCCTCCATGCTACCACCGCACAACTGCATACTACCTCACTATCTAAGCCTAGCTATCCAGGTCAATTCGGTATGACATTCCTGACTACACCACCACTGTCAATGATTCAGCCCTGTTGATGCGGACCGTTAATCATGACCAACAACAAACAATCCCTAACTACACCACCACTGTCAATGATTCACATTGGGGGCGAAATTGTTACAAAATTGAATATCTCATCAATGGCAATTAAGACTCTAATACTTTTTAAGGGCCTTAATTTTCGCAACTTTTAATACTTTTGAAGACCCTGCGGATACATTGAGCATAATCCAAGTTTCCTGAACATTCAAGCCCTTGTTCAGGCTTCAGTGCAGCCAGTTGTTTTTGGAAAACTGTTGCACGTCGTGCAGTTGTGAATTGTCTCCACCTCCCTGGTTGCTCAGTCAGTCAGTATTAAAGGAAATGAATGGACCCCTGGTTGATAGGCTACAGTACACAGGGAAAATTCTGTCAATAATGTTTAGTCATAATTTTAAATCACAACTCATAAACACATGTCATGACGCTGATAATTAGCTAAAGTTGAAATTGAGCATTTTGTCAATAGTTGTGTTCTATTTGGAATGGATAGGACTAGGGATGTCCGATATTATCGGCCTACCGATATTATCGGCCGATATTAGCATAAAAAATTCATATCGGAAAATATCTGTATCGGTGTTCATGCAGATTTTTTTTTTTTTTTTTACCTTTTATTTATACAGGGGGAGTCTCACTGAGAGCAATGCTCTCTTTTTCAGGAGTGCCCTGTTCACATTCACACACACATTCATACCTGGAAGCTGACCAGTACAACCACAGTCTGATCTGCTGGCCACTGATCAGCTCCACTGGAGCGGTTGGGGATAAGGGCCTTGCTCAAGGGCACCTCAGTGGTGGTAATGAGGGAGGGGTAAGCACTGCTGATAATAACACTTACAACTTTAACACAACATGCATATTATATAATAAACTCTTCAGCTACTTCTGCTCTCACAAAAGTAGGAAAGGAGTTAATTTCACAACAGGAGATATGTAATGTAATTACATATCAAATGTACATTTACAAATGTAAATTTCAGGTAACAAATTTTGTTACCTGAAATTTTGGTGAAGAAAAAGCCTGCTTATATCAGTATCGGTTGATATCGGTATCGGAAATTAAGAGTTGGACATTATCGGATATCGGTAAAAAAGCCAATATCGAACATCCCTAGATAGGACCTTTTTTCCTCAAAGATGCACTAGTCCTACTGTATCTTCTAAGCTGGCGTAAGCACCCACAAGAGCCATAAGCATCCAAAAAGAACTGCTGAGTGTTGGGTTTTTTTGTGTTTTTTACCATTGTTCAAGACAACATGACACAGTATGATACTGTGAGCATTGTGTTTCGCAAAACTATGTTTATTATAGTTTTCAAAGACTGTTGCGTATGCTCCTATACTGCAGGTTTCTATTGTAGAAGAGTAGGAGGAGGGGGCCGGGTGGGTGGAGCATGCAGCTATAGAGATGTTCTAGGATTGTGACAGAAAAGATGTTTGGTCCCAGAGTTCAAAATACTTCTTGTATTCCTTTGAGAGTGCAAGATGTGTCTCTAAAGTCCCCCAACCAGAAATGTGAGTCATGCCCCAGACATAACACCACCACCAACCACGACTATTTATAAATTGTGTCCACACAGTCGCCGAAAACATTTAAATTCAACATGCGAGCTAAGATCAACTGTTTAAACAAGTTTACTTTTTTGTTTCTAAAGATGTATACAGCAAGCTGCATTTAGGTTTAGGGCAGATTACAAAATCACAAAGTTGAACATTCGAGACTCCGATGCAAATGTATAGGTTCAACGGCCAGGGTTGCGGGGAGTGAAGAGGCCTAAGGATAACTTTAATTATACTTTTCAGACAATATAGCCTATATATGTACTGCAATGGAAAGACAATCTCTGGGCAGTCAGGTTTGGCCTGCGGCTGACCTGTACAGCTGCCACAATTGATTGCTAAATCAAAAATCAAGTTAGGCTTCATCAGTGTTGGGGGTAACTCATTACAAAAGTAACATATTACATGTAATATATTACTTTTAGCAGTAACTCAGTAATATAACTTATTACTTATAGGATTTCAGTAATATTATACCAGTTACTTTGTCAAGTAACTCAAGTTACAACTTGAGTTAATGTTTTTTAATCAAACTGTGTTTTTATACGAATAACCACTATAGATGACATTAACAAAGGAAAAGGATACAATTTTGAATTTTGGATTGTTTACACTGACTTCAAGGCGGTTGAAATGATTTTTCGGGATGGTTCTGAGGCGGCGATGTCATTCTGCTGCTGCAGTTGTTTTGGTGAAAGTAATGCAAAAGTAGTGTAATAAGTAATGAGTTACTCTACACGGACAGTAATATTGTAAAGTAACTTCTTACTTTTAAATGAAAGTAACATGTAGTATATTACATTTTGAAAGTAACTTGCCCAACACTGCATATAAGTTGTTTTTTCTTCAGTGCATTTTTGCCTGGCCGCGGTGTTAAACTCTTTTGGCTGGCATAGATTTTGAGGGATTTCATCTTCTACGCCCCACAGCTAGGGGGCGCTGAATAATGGAAGGCACACTGGGGCTTCAGTGTGTGGCTCGATTTGACTTCTGCCCTCTTCAAATGCTCTTTGCCGATGGAGTCGCTGAGTGTCTTCTGGGCAAATAAAAAAGGGATGTTCTGAAACCGTAACATCATTTCAGTGCTTCATTGACACCAGTGTTGGGCAAGTTACTTTTAAAATGTAATACACTACATATTACTAGTTACTTTCATTTGAAAATAATAAGTTACTTTACAATATTACTTTCTGTGTAGAGTAACTCATTACTTATTATACTTTGACCAAAACAACAGCAGCAGCAGAATGACATCGCCGCCTCAGAACCATCCCGAAAAATAATTTCAACCTCCTTGAAGTCAGTGTAAACAATCCAAAATTCTAAATGTGATCCTTTTCTTTTGTTATTGTCATCTATAGTGGTTATTTGCATAAAAACACACAGTTTGATTGACGATTGTATCTTTATTTAAATATGTGCTTTGATTTAATAAAATGTAACTCAGTTTGTAACTTGTTACTTGACAAAGTAACTGGTATACTAAAATCCTATAAGTAATAAGTTATATTACTGAGTTACTGCTAAAAGTAATATATTACATGTAATGTGTTACTTTTGTAATGAGTTACCCCCAACACTGATTGACACAAGCATTGAATGGCATCATTTATTATGGGGGACAACCTGAGAGAGGGAGGGAAGGAGGTGGAAGGGTTTGTATGTAGGTGTTGTAGGTTAGAGAGGTTCTACACCGAGAACCTCTCTAAAACAACACTGGCAATAGAGCACCGCAAGGATTAGTCCAGAAGTAGCATGGTGGATCTTCAGGGGGAAAGTGAATGGGGTTTTAGAATGGGGATTTCACTTCAATGCATGAAATAAGGACTGTGGTTAACAAAAGTGTATAGGAGTGGTGATTTGTGTTCAGCAGGATAATCACTTTTATGACTTTTGAAACGTAAATGTGATTTTCTGAAAACGCTTCAAAGGTCATATCAAATTGTTTGTGAAGATGATCCTGCTGAACACAAATGACCGCTCCCATCAGCTTTTGTTAACCACTTATTTTAGGCATTCAAGCAAAATCCTGATCCTAAAACCACAAAAATACGTCATCGCTGCGGTGCTCTTTTCTCCGTTATTTTGAATGGAACGGATGTGCAGTTACATGTTCCCGACAGTGCAGAGTGCTTAGTGTGTTTTTAGCCCAATACCTTTTAGTGAATGTTGCACTTTAAACGCATTTTAATCAGCACTGAGCCTGGCCTCCCTAAAGTCTGTGAAATGATTATGCAAGGGCGAATACCTGGTTTCACAAGTGGGGGGAAGACACAATAAAATGTGGAGCGCCCACCCTCTAGGGGGGTCTGGGGGCATGCCCCCCCCGTAATATATTTTTTTACATTTTAAAGTAAAATGCATCAATTTGGTGCACTCTGAGGGGAAGATTAAGAGGCTAGATCTATGAAGAACTACACACACCACTAAATACATGCCTTTTAGACACCACCTCCTCCAACTCATCAGAGCTCTGATATGAAAGCAGGTGACATGAACAAGGCATAGAACAATACTGATGTGAAAGCCAGAGCCATATTGAAATCACGTTGGTTGTATTATTATTATCATTATTATTATTATTAGTGTGCTTTATTTTAAATTCAACCATGTTCACTGCTTACCATGTTCACTTCCTCTCATCACCTAACCCTTTATACAGCAGCAGGTACATGCAGAGAATGTTAGAGGGGCAGGGGCTGGCAAAAAAGTTTTAACGTTCTTAGCCAGATTTAGAGGAATATCTCATTTTAAATTAACATTTGGATGATACTTGTCACAGAAAAATAACTCCACAAACTGAATAATATTAGTACAAAAGTTAAATTTGCTGTTACAATACTGTGAGTGCTGCCTTCAGGGACGGCTTGGAAAGGGGAATTTCCATACAGAGCGCCATTAGAAATGCATTCAGGGTCTGGAGAGGGCACTTTTTACAGACGAGGAAATCCGGGGCAATCTTTTGGAGTAGCCTATAGCTTATAATTAGCAACTCAATTAACATTCTCAGCCATAATATGATGGCTGGTCAAACAGTAGCGTATTGAGCATGATTTTTTCAGTTTAAAAAGTGGGGGGGACAGAATCAAGGTTTTGAAAACTGGGGGGGACATGTCCCCCCTGTCCCCAGTGGAAAATTCGCCCCTGTATATACGTAGGCTACTCTGTGCACAAAAAGTGAGAGAAATAATCTGCCTTCAATGCCCAACTCATGCCAAGACGTTTTCCACTGTGAGTTACTGTAGTGATGTCGCTCGATATGAGCCGGCTCCCGTCTGAGAGCCCAGCTCGTTTTTCTTTTACGGCATGGCCACTGGGGGCCGAGGCTGCTATAAGGAGGTCTGTCTGTCTGTCTGTGTGTCCGTATTGTATGTCCACCACACACACCCCCCACCCGGAAAGAAAGAAAGAAAGAAAGAAAGTCACAACTATAGTGATGTCATATATCACGAATGATGTCATAAATCACTGATGATGTCACAGACAGTGATGAGGTGATACTATGACATCACTAGCAGTGATGAGGATTCAGGATTCTTCCTCGGTTCCATATAAGGATTTGTTGCTGTCCTTTGTTGTTGAGTCCTTGAGTTTGAATTAACTGATGCTGAGCTGTGCAAATCCCATGAGACTGACATCATCAGGAATGTCAGACTCCTCCAAGCCAGATGCCAGTTTAAATGTCACATTTCTATTCTTTTGAGGATCATCAACGATCTTTTGCAAATTGGCAGCCACAATGACGACGTCCATCCCGTGAACCAGACCGTCCGAGAACAACTCCTGCGAAACTCCGTCGGCGGAGTCTTTGTCAGGCATGAACTCAAAACGGATGTCGTGGAGTTCCTTCTTGAGATTCCTCAGCCTCAGAACGAGGCTGAGGGGAATGTTGGTGTTGGTTGAGGGTGGGTCCTGTGCCACGGGTCCATCGTGTGCAGGGCTGTGTATCTGGATGAGGACCTGTAATGGACCATCTCCTACATTCGCGAGGCTCTGCTGTGCTGCACCCGGAGCGGAAGAACCATTCGTGGGCGGGAACATCTCCAAATTCTGAGATCCGTCCCTCACTCTGGGCGACCGGAGAGCCGCCACAGCAGCCTTGCCCTCCTCGCTCTCCTCATCGAGCTCCTCGTCGCTCCACTCCCACTCACCGTCCTCCGTCTCGTAGAGTCGCCCGCTCGAGCCCGGCACGCGACGGACCTTTTTCGATGGTTCGGTTATCGTCGGCCCCTTCTGTAGGAGCTTATCCTGCAAGTACTCGTTGCTCTTGGCTTTTGTGAAGAATTTGTGCTTCAACAATTCAGCGGCGGTTGGCCTTTTCTCCGGATCCTTCTGTAGACACTGGGAGAGCATCTTCCTGAAGGCGCTGCCGTACTTCTTCACCATCTCCTTGGCCGCGATGCCCGTCTCCAGAGAGGGAGGTTCGTTCTGCAACGTCAGCATCAGCACCTTCATCGGTGGATATTTGTGGTATGGTGCAGCACCGGTGGCCAGCTCAATGGCTGTTATCCCAAAGCTCCAGATGTCGGCTTTGAAGTCATAGCCCCGCACCTGCTCCATGACCTCAGGGGCCATCCAGCATGGCGTCCCCACAAACGTCTGCCGAACCTTGTTCCTGGTCATGTCTCCTCCGGCCGCTAGAAAGGCGCTCACACCAAAGTCTGCAATTTGCACTGCACCCTTATCGCCGAGAAGAATATTTCCAGCCTTCAGATCCCGATGAATCTGCCCGTTTCTGTGCATGTACTCCAGCGCCTCCAGGACCTCTTTCAGAATGGTGGCGATGCTGGCTTCATCCAGCACACCGGTCTTGTGCCCACCGCGGGAGACGATATGCTTGATGATGTCCAGCACTGAGCCACCACGGAGAAGCTTCATCACCAGCCAAAGTTCATCCTTGACCACAAAGGAGGTGTAGTAAGAGACAATGTTTGGGTGCTGGCACTGGCTCATAGCTTGGATCTCCTTCAAGAGCTGATCCATGCTAGTCTGACACTTTTCCATGTTAATGCGTTTGATGGCCACCTTCTCCTTTCGGGGCTCACAGTAGGCTGCTTGGACCACTGCTGTGGCTCCACTCCCTATCACCTCGTTGAGAACATAGTCGTCCTTGTTGATCGACCAGGGTCGAGAGCTCTGGTTGTCTGCCATTGTTTTGCTGTTTGGTGTTAACAGGCTTGTTTAAGTTCAGAGTTCGGTTTTCTTCAATCAATGACACCACTCACCACCAATGACATCACAATCACTCCAGTGACATCACTGATGACATCATCACTGATGACAACAAGAGTATGACAGCATTACAGCATCATCTGTGATATGGCATCTTCTTTATAATAGGGAGGCCGGCGGCAGTGACCTACACCACCATCCATCAACTGAGCATGCTCAGAATGCCACCCTATAGTAATCGTGCATTCCTTTATAACTGGGAACTGGTAATCTTACGACTTCAAAGGTCATGAGCTGGGACAGTGACGTCACCAGAGCTGGTATTTCCCATTCCAAACTCGTAGGAGTCTCAGCAGCCCTGACCTCAAAAATCCAAGATGGCTGCGCCGCGCAACAACAGTAGTAGTAATTGTAGTAATATTGTTTAGCACTTCTGTTTTGTTTGTGTCTCATTAAATCAGCTGTACACACAGCAGCACTGCCTAACATCTATCTGTGTGGACATGAGGCTGCAGTGTTTGTATGCGCAAAATGCCGCAAACTGCCATGTTATCAACTGTTATTGCTAACAATGGCGACTGGATCTGACCAGTGAACAGTGAACTTCCCAGCTCAAGTTTTCTGCAAATGCAACGCTAACAAAACGGATGTGACGTCATTTAGCGTCCACATCCCAGTTATTTACTGTTTTTTCCCCATCCCAAGAATGAATCAGGTTTTTCTTCTGTATTCTGTGTTTGCGATTGTAGTGTTGGCATTGTTGTGTGTGTGTGTGTGTGTGTGTGTGTGTGTGTGTGTGTATGTGTATGTGTATGTGTATGTGTATGTGTATGTGTGTGTGTGTGTGTGTGTGTGTGTGTGTGTGTGTGTGTGTGTGTGTGTGTGTAGTGTGTGTGTGTGTGTGTGTGAGATATCACAAGATTATTATTGGGGCTATTTGATGTTGTGCAACATCTTTGGTGTTTATTGTTTGCTGACTTTGCTCTTAAGTTGTTATTCGACTGAGTTGTTAGATCAGAGCCACCTGATCATCTGTGTCATCATTAAACTGAATTGCATTGAATTGCTTCATCTCAGGCAGTCTCTCTAAGCTGCTATAAATAGTGTGGAATGTACAGTATATGACAGTACAACTGAGCCCATTTCTCCCCTAAAACACAAACCTCGACTGTAAAGGCTCCCGCACACCTTCAGTTTCTTGCAGACGTGAGTAGGAGGAAATGTCCATTAGGCGAGAGAAGAGAGAATTCCTGCACACAGTTCTTTGACTTGCAATGAACTTTATTACTGACACATCATTTTGGTCCTTGGACCTTCATCAGGTAAAACTGTTTTAACCTGATCACCTGATGATAATGGTAATAAAGTGTCATAAAGTCATCTCATAAAATTACAGTCCTTACAAAAGAAAATGATACGTGCAATTTCCTGGTCCGAGTTCACTGGCCCACTCTTCTACGCACATGGTCTTCTGAGGTTACCTGAGTGCAATATTTACCACAAAGCTTGCACAGTGTATCAGGTCTTATACCATGGTCTGGGTGAATACTCCATTCTGATTGGCTGCAGGGTGTCCATTAAAAAGTGATAATGTACAGTTGGTAAAGTCGTTCAGCCAAATGGTCTGTTCACCATTCATATCAATGCGCCATAGTTTCAACAGTGGTATCAAGAGAGCTGTTTGAGCTCTATACCCCCGTTAACTCATTCACCGCCAAAGACGTCTTTGACGTGTTATCAGAAATAGCCCTCCCCGCCAATGACGTGTTTGACGTGTTTTTGTTTTTATTACTGCAGCGCTTAGTTCAAACACTTCCCCAGCCTCTGACATAGTATCAGGTCCCTAGCATCTAAGACAACACGTGAACAAACACATACCGCAGCTGTTGTTTTGAAATTGAGCAAGAGGAAAAGCAGAAAACGGATAAACGCTTCTTTGTGCAGACAGGAGAAACGCCATTGAAACGTCGCTCGGCGCGCTGCACGAGCTGGAGTCGCCTTCCTCTGTGCCAGCCGGGAGAAAACGGGAGAAAGTAATCAAGAGATGTGTTTGATCATCGGAGGAATGAGGAAATGATCGATCAGTTTGCGAGGGCGGTGAGGACGTGTTGAATAGCCGAGGGGAAAACGGGAACGATCAAATAGCAGGGAGGATATGACAGGGAGACATGGACGAGGACGGGTGGACCAGAACAAAACAAAATAAACACACAAACAGCTAACAAGGCAGAAGCGGCAGTCACAGCAGCCCGCTGTCTGTTCTCAAGAGCTATTCAGTTGGTTCATGAAATCGCTGGGCTGCGTGCCCTCCAGTGTTGCTCCTGGCCAATCCCAGCGCCACAGGGCGTGGTTATTGCTTATCCTATGTGGGGTTAGAAATCTAAAAGGGGGATCGTGTGTGTGTGTGTGTGTGTGTGTGTGTCTGTCTGTCTGTCTGTCGGTGTGTCTGTCTGTCTGTCTCTGTCTGTCTGTCTGTCTGTCTGTCTGTGTGTCTGTCTGCACACTCACTCACACCGAGTAAACTGTATTGTTGAATCTAAAAAAAAAGCACTTCATGTGTATATATATATATATATATATTTATTTTTTTTGTCATTTGTGTCCTAACGAATAATATTTACATGTCTGATGTCAATACAGTTCAAAATAAAAGAATTGAGAGTGAGTTCTGCCTGAGATTGTGCCCTTTTACAAAAATTGCCTTTTCTCCTGTTTATTTTCTCAGGGAGACCTTTTGGGTGAAAACAGGGTGTATATAAATGGCTATAAGTAGAGTACAGAACATGCTAAAAGCTCACTTTTTTTCCCCTGGTGAACCCAGAGACGTACATCTTCATTTTGAGGTATTGCAAATCACTTTGGTGCTAATAGATAATTTACTGTGGGTCTTGAAAGATGACCAACAATTATGAAAATCTTTGGCCTGTGCTAAATATTGGCAGTCCTAAACTGGCCATGAATGAGTTAAGGGTTAATATGACAATTTTGGAAGTTGAGAAAAAAATTGAGTCGGTCAAAGTAACTATTTAAATCACCCCTGTGTGCTCAGTTTATCAAAAATAACTCTTATTTACAATTTTGATTTTCGTTTCGGAGATTTCTAACCTCGCGTCACCAGGCTCTTCTCGGCGAGAAAGAGGAGATTTCCTTGACAGAGAGAGAGAGAGAGAGAGAGAGACAACTCTCTCTGCATTTCACCACATACAGCACACGCAGGGCGCTGCTCTCTGTCACTTCCTGAAACTCTTCGCTCTTAAATGTTAATATACTTGGCCAATACGTATCTATCATACAAAATAAAGCAAGCGGCCAAACGGTAATGTCTTAATTTAATGTAGAACGCAAAACATCGTTAAACCCGCATTCCTGTGATAAAGTTAGCGTGAGTCGGCTTTAAAACGGAGGGTGGTGGAGGTGGGAGGGACTATTTTATTTCGTGGAAGACTGATATTTACAGTATGAATAACAGACATTTAGCCATTTAGATTGCTTTATTTATTACACATGGAAATATAAATGACTGGTCTTATTGTTTTGTTGGCAAGTGACCATGGTATAAGCGGGTTAATGCCCGACGAGGTGTCCATTATCACTTTTTAAGGGACTTCGCGGAGGCAACCGGTCGTCGGCTGCGCCTCGGACCGGTTCACGCCTCTGCATCGTCCCTTAAAAAGTGATAATGGACACCTCGTCAGGTATTAACCCTTACATAAACAGGATCAACTCTCGTTTATGTGAGCTCGTCCCAATCTCCCTTCTTCCCCTGCACACCTACGATACCAGGGCAAAAAATCGTATTACGTGGAAAAAGCGAAAGTTGAAATGCACTAGCCTGAGTATCGTGTGCAGAGGACCGCAGATATGGAACGAGCTCGATGGTTTCATCAAAATGTGGCAGTCCTTCTCGGCTTCGCCTCGGACCGGTTCACGCCTCTGCATCGTCCCTTAAAAAGTGATAATGGACACCTCGTCGGGCATTAACACGTTAACTGCCAGCGACGTATGCATACGTCAAGCAGAATCCAACCGTTAACTGCCAGCGACGTATGGATACGTCAAAAAAATCGTTTTTTTTTTTTTGACGGTGGATCGTTGATCTGGTCCTTTTGCATCTTCTATTATACTGTTAGAGCCGCCGGGCGTGTGCAATCCATTCCGCCGACCCACTGAGTGGCGACGGTGCTCAGACTATTGAGTGTTGTTTGGCCAGAAACGCACGCATTCCAGCTGAGCTCAACCGAGGACCCAGAAGCGAACGAGCCTCATTCTCATACTGTAGGCGAAAACCTTTCACACGGGCGCACGGCGGTGGGGGCTTCCACAGGTGGACTGGGTGGAAAGCACACTTTGAAGCGCGCAGCATAAGCCTAGAGTCACACAAGGCTTCGTCAAAGCTCTCAACCGAAAATCCAAGAACGGATTAAGCCACATCCACGCTCGCCGACGAGGGACCGCCAGAGAGAGGCTGCTGCTCACTGCTCAGACAGGCAGGAGAGACTGGCTTGTGACTGACCAACACGGAGACACGCCCACGGAGGGAGGAGTTGTAAGGAGAGGGGGTGCGGGTGCTGCTATGGAGGAAATTACTGTTCAGAACTATATTGTTTATGTCTGATGTCTCACTGATGCCAAAAATAAATGGTTAAAGTGACTGTTTGATATTGAATTTCACAAAACTGCGATTATCTCAGCTTTTTGTCTCAGACGCTGAAACCATGCTGTACTCAACGGCTAATATCTACATAACTACTAACTCTACAAACTAACTCTTTTAGACAGAGAAAGCACACATTCTATTAGTACTTTTGTGAACTTTGTGTTGACAAACTCCAAGCAGAAAATTATCCTTGGCTCTTGTAAAATGAGCCAGAATCCTCAAAAAAACCCTCTGGCAAAAGCTACCTACAGTAAAAAAAAAAAGGCTGGCAGTGAATGTGTTAACATGAGTGGCATGATGGATGAGTGGCTGGGTGTGTATGATTTGAATCATAATAATTGATATAATAACAGGTAGCAGCAGTTAAAATACACAAGGCAAACAGGATGTTTAATTCCAATGTCACAGCAATAAGCAGTGGCTGATTTGGCTGCCTCAGCAATATGAGAATAAAGGCTAAATATGAAATAAGATTAGACACACAACACACTAAGTATAAGGATAAAGATTACATTTACTGTTATGTGTTGCTTAGTTTCACTTACTAATAATGTGAATGTTCATTTTTCCAGTATTATTTTCAACTGTGTATTGTGAGAAAATTGTGTTTTTTTGTTACAGTCAGTGAGGTCATTGAGGCAAAGTTGAACTATTCCAATTATATTTGTATCATCTTCACTTCATATTCACCTTATGTAGAAGAGACCGTCTGGCCTGAGAGACTAACAGGAAGTGTAACTACAAACTACAATATTTACACTTCCTGTGACTCATAATGTGAGTCAAACTAGGTTTGACCTGGTGACTCAGACTAGTATGAGCAGGTAAAACAGCTTTGAACAGGCACTGTCTGAGCCCAAGGTGATCAACGCAGGTGTCCCCCAGGGATGCGTGAGTTCGCCCCCTCTTTTTACAGTGTACACAAACGATTGTAGAAGTATTCATTCAGGAATTTTCGTTATTAAATTTTCAGACGATACTGCCATCTTGGGTCTTATAGACACAGACACAGACATTTCGAGTTATAGTCTGGAGGTCGAAAGGTTTGTACAGTGGTGTGAGGACCATCACCTCATTGTAAATACAAAAAAAACAGAGGAAATTATTTTTGATCCAGGGCACCTGGGGGATCATTCCCCAGTGTTAGTCCACAATGCCCAAATTGCCCAGGTCCATTCATACAAATACTTGGGTGTACATATTGACTGTAATCTGTCTTGGAATGTCCATGTAAACTCTGTGTGCTCTAGGATCCAGCAGCGACTGTACTTCCTGCGACGACTCAGGGTGTTTGGGGTTGGACAGAGGATTTTGTTATTATTTTATCATGCTGTTATAGAGAGCATTTTTCGTTACGGTATGTCTGCTGGGTTTGGCAACTTACCAGTTAAGCTGAAATCACAAATAAATAGACTGGCTCATACTGCAATGAAAGTGATGGGGGTGAGGGAGCACCCCTCCCTTCAAATACTCTTTGAGGAAACTGTAATCAGACAAGCTAGGAAGATCATTGCTGACCCCTCTCATGTCTTGTATTCAGAATACGAACTGCTTCCATCTGGCAGGCGTTACAGAGTCCCAATCAAGAACAAAAAAAGACACCTCAACAGATACAAATACTCTTTCATCCCTATATCAGTCAGTCTCCTAAACTCAGGTCATAGGTAATGTATTGTTGATTGTACTGTAAATTATTGATGTTTGCACTTTGGTTGTGTATTTGCACATGTCGGCACTGGTGTGCTATGCACTATTGTTTTTTTGTTGTTGTTTTTGTTATGGCACTGTGTACCTATGTGGCAGCCTGTATGTCCAAGACAAATTTCCCTCGGGACAAATTAAAATAATCTTGAATCTTGAATCTTGAACAGGAAGTCGTGATATAATGGGTCAAGTGGGCGGGGCTGCATGAGGTGAATTATAAACAAGGTCAAAGTCTTCCTGGTATGAAACACCTGATAACTCCTCCCTCTTCTTCCTGCTCTCAAACAGCACTGAGCCAGTTCAACGAGACCATTCACCACAGAGCAGCAACAACACCAAGAAAAGGAATCCATTTTTGGTTTGGAAACAGAGCACAACTTTGATCTGTTGTGAGAAAGTGAAACTAACTGAGATTCACTGTCACTGAGAAGTGAAATGGCGCAGCAAGGAATTCAGCTGGACGAGGCAATATTCTGCTGTTCGATCTGTCTGGATCTACTGAAGGATCCGGTGACTATTCCCTGTGGGCACAGCTACTGCATGAGCTGTATTAAAAACCACTGGGATGCAGAGGATCAGAAGAACATCCATAGCTGCCCCCAGTGCAGACAGACCTTCACACCGAGGCCTGTCCTGATGAAAAACACCATGTTAGCAGAGTTGGTGGAGGAACTAAAGAAGACCGGACTCCAAGCTGCTCCTCCTGATCGCTGCTATGCTGGACCTGGAGATGTGGGCTGTGATTTCTGCACTGGGAGAAAGCTGAAAGCCCTCAAGTCCTGTCTGGTGTGTCTGGCCTCTTACTGTGAGCAGCACCTCCAGCCTCACTATGATGTAGCTCCATTAAAGAAACACAAGCTGGTGGAAGCCACCGTGAAGCTTCAGGAGAACATCTGCTCTCGTCACGACGAGGTGATGAAGATGTTCTGCCGTACTGATCAGCAGTGTATCTGTTATCTCTGCTCCGTGGACAAACATAAGGGCCACGACACAGTCTCAGCTGCCGCAGAGAGGACAGAGAGGCAGAAAGAGCTCGGGGTGAATCGGCAAAAAATCCAGAAGAGACTCCAGGGCAGAGAGAAAGACGTGAAGGTGCTACAACAGGAGGTGAAGGCTATGAATCTCTCTGCTGATAAAGCAGTGATGGACAGTGAGAAGATCTTCACTAACCTGGTCCGTCTCATTCAGAAGAGAAGCTCTGAGGTGAAGCAGCAGATCAGATCCCAGCAGAAAGAGGAAGCGAGTCAGGCTGAAGAACTTCAGGAGAAGCTGAAGCAGGAGATCTCTGAGCTGAGGAGGAAACACACTGAGCTGGAGCAGCTCTCACACACAGAGGATCACATCCACTTCCTCCACAGTTACCCCTCACTGTCACGTCTCAGTCAATCTACAGACTCACCCAGGATCCATACCCGTCCTCTGCACTACTTTGAGGATGTGACTGCAGCTGTGTCAGAGGTCAGAGATAAACTACAGGACATTCTGACAGAGGAACGGCCTAAGATCTCATTGACAGTGACTGAAGTGGATGTTTTACTGCCACAACCAGAGCCCAAGACCAGAGCTGACTTCTTACAATATTCACATCAGATCACACTGGATCCAAACACAGCAAACACATGGCTGTTTTTATCTGAGGGGAACAGAAAAGCAACACACATGAGAGAAGCACAGTTATATTCTAGTCACCCAGACAGATTCACTACCTGGCTTCAGGTCCTGAGTAAAGAGGTTCTGACTGGACGTTGTTACTGGGAGGTGGAGTGGAGCGGGGTTTTTGTTAGAATAGCAGTCTCATATAAAGATATTAGCAGAACAGGAGAGGTTGAAAGTATATTTGGATTCAATGACAAGTCTTGGTCATTACAGTGTGACAGCAGTAGTTGTCACTTCATACATAAGGGTATCGGAACTCCCATCTCAGTCCCTCCCTCCTCCAGAGTAGGAGTGTACCTGGATCACAGAGCAGGTGTTCTGTCCTTCTACAGCGTCTCGGAAACCATGACTCTCCTCCACAGAGTCCAGACCACATTCACTCAGCCTCTCCATGCTGGACTGAGGTGTTCTGACACTGGAGACACTGCTAAGTTGTGTAAACTCAAGTAGTCAGCAGTCAGCTGCAACATGTGAGCTTCTGTTTTAACTGACGTGTTTTTGTCTCCATCTTTGTTACTCAGTGCTCAGTGCTGTCATGTTTCCACTCTGCACTTCTCAGAGATCACTTGTTGATGAAGTTTCAGTTTGTGTTGTAGGTGTGTGTGTGTGTGTGTGTGTGTGTGTGTGTGTGTGTGTGTGTGTGTGTGTGTGTGTGTGTGTGTTTGTGTGTGTGTATTTGTGTTGTAGGTAGGCGTGACCCCAAATAGTCAATGATTCGTTAGAAGGAGCCTGATTCCACTGCCAATCTCACAGTCAAATAGTAATTTATTGCTTGGTTTCTCCCGTTAGATTGTGATTCTACATGTATCCTATTTTGGTTGAAGTATCAGTCTATTAAAACCATAAACCAAGTCCCAATTAAATCTTAGATAGATAGATAATCTTAGAAAAAAGAAAAGAATAGTCAAATATTCTTATTGAACAGACAAATCTGATTGGACTGACAGTCATTGTGAGTCAGGTACAGCTCTAGCTCTCTCTGTTATCTACCCAGTTCTTCTAGTTGATTTCATTTCATTTATTTGATCATTTTAAAAAGAAGTATTATGCAATATAATGTAAGGCACCTGGTTAAAAAGCAACCATGAACAAAACACGAGAATGTCCAAGACTTATTTCCTTATATTATTCCAAACAATCCATAAGCTGTTGTTTGGTCTATATAATTTTGTTTTCTTTGTCGCGTATTTGTATTGCTGTTGTAGTATTTCCTGCTGTTTCTGTTCCACTGCATGGGCCTTACTGGAGCAGCACTACAAGTCTTCCCTTTATTATATCTGAATAGTTGTTGATATGTCGAGTTTGTTCCCGACATTTTAACTTTTTAAGAAAACTGAACTATAAATGTAATCATTCATATTATTATAATCAATAGGGAGATCACTCATTGTTTTGTTATTTTTATTTGTTTGTAAATGGTACTGCTCCACACTACATGGGCTCGCAGATAGGCATGGTTCATACTCAGAATGGACACAACAGTGTGCGCTCATGTATAGTGCCACGAGTGAACTCATGTATAGTGCCACGAGTGAACTCATGTATAGTGCCACGGGTGAACTCATGTATAGTGCCACGCAGGGACGTGCAGAGAACATTAGAGGGGCAGGGGCTCAAATTCCTAAAAGGGCACTACAGCCGCCGTCCGGAGGGCGGCGGTGGAAATTTGAGGCAATTTGAAGGCCAATTTAGGGGTATAACTCATTTTAAATATTCCGATTTTAACCAGATTTGGAGGAATATCTCATTTTAGGATGAGACTTTGACAAACATACATACCTGATTCACGTTGACTGACTGATATATCTGTCAGACTGTGTGCGCCTGTGCTGCTGCTGTCCGTCTGCATGGTTGCTCTGAGTGGAGTGCGCACTGCTGGAGTGGGTGGGGACGGGCCACGTGCGTTTTTGGGTTGGTGCCTTCAGGGGCGGTTTAGAAAAACACTGCTCCATGCAGAGGCCTATTACAAATGGTGCATTCAAGGCCAAGAGAGCTCGGAAAAGGCATTTCTCTTTGAATGCTGCCTTCAGTGATGGCATGGAAAGGGCAATTTCCATACAAAGCATCATTAGAAATGCATTCATGGTCAGGAAAGGGCACTTTTTATTTTATTTTTTCATGTGTCTGAGCTGTTTGTTTTGTTCATGTGTTGTTGGAATGAAAATGAAAAATGTATTATAATAAAAAATAAAAATAAAATAAAAAGGCACTTTTTACAGACTGAAAAAAAGGCAGGGGCTCAAGCCCCCTTTCATGTCTATGTGTGCACGTGCCTGGTGCCACGGGTGAACTCATGTATAGTGCCACGGGTGAACTCATGTATAGTGCCACGGGTAAACCTGAAGGTCGTAGCTCCTTTCTTTACACAGGGACGTTACTGTGGAACAGCCTTCCACTAGGCATCAAACTCTCAGAGTCTAGAGGGGGTTTTAGAAGTCAGGTCCATGCTCATCTCTGGAGCAAAGTGACTGGGTAGGTTAGTAGGCCTAATTAGCTGGTCCTGTGAGCATAATGTGTTTTACTGTGATGACTGTTTTATTCTTGTATAAATGTTTTGATGTCGTTTCTAATGTAATTTGAGTGGGACTAAAAGGGATGATTTTAGGATAGGTTCTCTTGAAGTACCATATTTATTGGTGTCTAAATCTATATTATGTTTGTGATTTTGCTACAGTTTTTTTAGATGACTATATGTTTTGTGTTATTGTCTGTCCTGTTTTTTAGAACATCGGGGACCATGTTGGAAATAAGTGTTTACACTTTGACATGCTATCCCTTGGATCTTGTTGTTGTCTCTATATCCATTAATAAAGTCAATCAATCAATCGATCAATGGTTTTGATCCACAGTGCTGACATGCTGCTTTAACAGATGGTGTGGATGAAGTGAATGTTCTGTTGATGGAACAACAGAACCAGAATCTGGTACCAGCTTTGAATGACTGAATGTGTGAACAAAGTCAATGTTTGCACATATGTGACCTGCTCTGACCAAATCAGTCACATGTAGCACTGGCCCGTTTGTGTAGAAACGTGATTTTATGATTTCTTTTAATTTTGGCTGTTTTGGGGTTTCACCAGATTTGAGCAAAATAAAGCATTGGCTTTCATTCTGTGTAAAGATTATTGTGAAATTCAAAGATTAAATATAGTTTTGCAGCTCATAAATTAAATTTAAGTTTAGGTTATCCTTTATTTATCCCCATGGGGAAATTCATCCTCTACTAGGAAGTAGGAACCTTCCTAGAACTAGGAGCAGTGGGCAGCTGCAGTGCAGCGCCCGGGGACCAACTGGTTATTTTGCCAGTGCCTTGGTCAGGAGCACTGACAGGAGTCTTAACCCTAACATACATGTCTTTCTTGATGGTGGGAGGAAACCGGAGCACCCGGAGAAAACCCACAAGGACACGGGGAGAACATGCAAACTACACACAGAAAGGACCTGGGACGGACCGGGGTTCGAACCCGGGACCTTCTTGCTGTGAGGCAACAGTGCTAACCACTGAGCCACCGTAGTAGAGTGTAGAGTTACCAGCAGAACTAGCCTACTTTGTCAATTTTTGAGGTTGTTTTTCTCAGAAACATAGTTTGGAAACAGTCACGACATAAAGCGGTGTATCTCACTCAATCTTTGGAGTACAAAGATCACTTTGATATCAGCAGAAAGCTTACCTTCTCCTCTTTCCAACAGAGTATAAAACTCAAAATGTTTGTTGGGGTCAATGTGACTGATTTTGATAGAGCAGGTCACATTTTGCGATAAAGGAACGCACGATAAACACTGCCATCGTCGAGTGGTGGCCAGTGGTGACTGATGGTCATAAACCACTGATGATGTCATACCCACTGATGTCATGCACTGATGTCATGTCTTCAGTGACGCGTACGGACCTCGGCACTGTCGTGCCACTGACGACAGTAAAGCACACCCTCAAGTCTAATATTACTTAAATGACTCCATATGTCTCCATATATATTATTCCACATTATTATGCTTCTCAAACCAATCTAACTGCAGTTTAAATACTGCAAGCATGTAAATACGCTACACTATAGCAAGATCAAAGTGAAAAGAATGTTTTAAACACATCGGCTAGAAAAAATATAACCTATCCCTGGCTGGATGTCATGATGAGATTAGATTGGTGAAAGTTTGGGCAGAATGATATCGTTTTCTCTCGCTACCTTTTCTTCTCCCCCGCTGCACAGGTAGGATGATGCAACAGCCTCTGAATGACAGGGGCTCAAAACTACGGTATAACAACTTTTTTTTCATCGGTCATTGTGCCTGTCTGACGCGTGAGAGAGAGGGAGTGAGAGAGAGAGAGAGTGAGATGGCAGAGGAGAGCCCATATCTCCGGCGCACTGAATAAGGCCTGGTTTTGAAAAGCGCTAAGCGCTAAATTAACGCCAGGGGGGAAGATAGCGTTAGGCCGGTATGTAAGGCCGAAACGCCCATTCTGGCCTATTCTGGCACTGCGCCACGCCTCTTCGGCGTAAAGCGCATTTCGGGGCCTAAAACCATGACGCTATCTTCCCGAGGCAAGCGCAATAAGGCGCGTTTTTTTTTTTGCGTTTAACGCCAGTTTTAGCGCCTAAGGCCAGTGGGAAGATAGGGGCCATAGTGTACACATGTATAGTTTATTCAATCTACTTTATTGATATGAGCGCTATACGCTGGGTACTGACACTAAGACAAATTCCTTGTATGTCTTATTGTGGCAATAAAGTGATTCTGAGTCAGGTGGCGTTTACACCTGCCTCTGAATGGTCACAACTAGGGATGTCCGATATTATTGGCCAATATTAGCATAACAAATTCATATCGGAAAATATCGGTAGGCTATCGGTTTTCATGCCGATCATTTTTTTTTTTAACCTTTTATTTATACAGGCGGAGTCTCACTGAGAGCAATGCTCTATTTTTCAGGAGCGCCCTGTTCACATTCACACACACATTCACACCTGGAAGCTGACCAGTACAACCACAGTCTGATCTGCTGGCCACTGAGCAGCTCCACTGGAGCGGTTGGGGATAAGGGCCTTGCTCAAGGGCACCTCAGTGGTGGTAATGAGGGAGGGGCAAGCGCTGCTGATAATAACACTTACAACTTTAACACAACATGCATATTATATATTAAACTCTTCAGCTACTTCTGCTCTCACAAAAGTAGGAAAGGAGTTAATTTCACAACAGGAGATATTTACCTGAAATTTTGGTGAAAAAAAAGCCAGCTTATATCGGTATCGGTTGATATCGGTATCGGAAATTAAAGGTCCCATTCCGTGCAAAAGCAGTTTTTACTTCTAAATGCATATATACTGCTGTCATCCCTCCCTGTAATGAGTGGTCACAACCTCAGAACTGCCACAGTTGGATTTGTCCCTATACAGCTCTCTCCTGCAGTCTCCTTCAAGCCACGCCCCTTACAGTCTGTTCTCCCAGACGGGTTATAGTCTAGGGAAAATAAGGTTTGACCTTAAACTAATTGCAACAGAATTTATTTTCACATTTTTATGTTTATATTGATGCCCGAAACACTATATTAATACGTCAAAAAAATGTTTTTTTTTTTTTTGACCGTGGGATGTGCATCTAACCCTTTTACATCTCTTATATAAATATTGGAGCCACCGAACGTGTACAACCCATTCCACCGACCCACTAAGTGGCGACAGTGCTCTCCCAGACTAGAAAAAGCAGAGCCAAAACTGCAGGGGAACGCGCGATGAAACCATTCTCATACTGTAGAATGGATTGGCGAAAACGCTTTCGCTTTCGCGCTGATTGCTGGCGGTGAGGGATTGCAAATTTGCATAATAGATTACGGGTGGAACACACTTTGAAACACGCAGCATAAATAAGACCAGAATCGCAAAAGCTTCATCAAAGCTCTCAACCGAAACTCCAAGAAACGAGCGAGCCCATCCAGACTTGCCCAGCGGCCGCCAGCAGACAGGCACAGCAGCAGCAGCAACAGAAACGAGCTTGTGACACGCCCGCTGCAGCCAAGAAGAACACACACGGAGGGAGGAGTTTGAAGGAGAGGGGTGTTTCCTGCTGTTATGGAGGAAATTACTGTTCAAAACTATTGTTTAGATGTCTGACGTCTTACTGATGCCAAAAATGAATGGTTAAAGTGACTGTTCTATCGAATTTCACAAAA
Source organism: Poromitra crassiceps (assembly GCF_964638095.1). Lineage (NCBI taxonomy): Eukaryota > Metazoa > Chordata > Actinopteri > Beryciformes > Melamphaidae > Poromitra > Poromitra crassiceps. The sequence continues at coordinate 12,266,183 of NC_139641.1, forward strand.
AGCTATTTATCTCAGCTTAAATTTTCAGACGCTGAAACCATGCTGTATTCAAGTGCTAATGCCTACATAACTACTAACTCTACAAACTAACTCTTTTAGACAGAGAAAGCACACATTCTATTAGTTCTTTTTAGATATTTTGTGTTCACAAAATCTTAGCAGAAAAGAATCCTCAGGTCTTGAAAGATGAGCCAGAATCCTCAAAAAAACCCTCTGGCAGAAGCTACCTACAGTAAAAAAAAAAACAGCTGGCAGTGAATGTGTTAACTCATTGAGTGCCAGCCACTTTTGGAGAACGGACGCTCCCAGTGCCAGAGTTTCAGAGCTTTTTTCAGTGATTTCTCGAGGCCCACAGAATATTGTGTGATATTACTATGTAAACAATGAACACGCAAAAAGAACGATGAGACTCTTTTCTATCATCAGCAAAAACAGGTTTATTGATATCATTTTCCGTTCTTTAGTTATCAGCCGGAGAAGATAGCTTGATTTAACAAAAAAGAGCCTTTTTTTTCTAGAAGCTGAGATAATGGCCCTTTTGTGAAATTAAACATTTCAAACACATCACTGACTCTGAAGCTAATTTTCTGATGTAGTCACACCTCAAAAATAATTTCCTTCAATAAAACAGTGAAGGCCAGGGAATTTTGTTTGGCAGAATAATATTTTTAGCTGCAACCAGCAGCGCTGGCCCCTGCGTGCGCTGCTGGTTGCAGTTTCTTGCTGGTCTTGATTTGCTGCTGGTGGGCATCGGATATTCTGGCTTGCGTTTGCCAACCCTGTCCTGCTGCCTGGGTCTGTCTGGGTGTTGTGTGTGTGCTGCTCTGCGTGCCCCCTTCCCCCCCCCCCCCCGCCTCGCCTCAACTGCACACTCCTCCTGTATGGGAGGTGGCTCTCTGCTGAGTTTGCTCTCCACTGTGAAGGGTGCGCGACATCCAGTTTTTTTACAGCTTCCGCGTGTGTTTGTCACCGGCTCCTATGCTTCCAGTTGAGAATAATAACTCCACGGCTGATCATGCGAATGGGCTGTCGCAGCGCTGTCGCAGCGGACATGGAGGAGCTCAATTGTGGGAGCAGATTGGCTGCTGCTGCTGCAGGCACATCTAACGTTAAAACGCTTCATGCATATCGATGCATACGGATGCGATGCGATTTCCGTTTCCACAACGACTTATTCTCTGTTTTTCTCTGCCTTTCTGTTAACCTGGAGAGCACTGTCGCCACCTAAGGGTTCTGTAAAATAGGTTATAGACCTCCAATAGCTATAATAGTTGTACAGGAGATGCGGAAGGCTTTGATCGACGTCCCACCGTCAAAAAACGCATTGGACGTCGAAAGACGTCCGTGGCACTCTACGTCACTATTTAATTGGACGTCGAAAGACGTCCATGGCACTCAATGAGTTAAAAATCCCAGAAAATCCCATTAGTGGAAATATGTTAAAATTACATTTTTTCAAAATGACTGCCATTATTAAAATGTTGGCCATATCTTGACTCCAACTAGACCTAGAATTACAAATTTGGTGTCTATTTCCACATTTTTGGGGGCAAGGAATCCACAGAAATGGTTGTTGAGTCTCTAAGTAGAACAGATTTTTATTTTCTCATGTAAGTATGTAGTCGTAATACAACATGTCATTTCTCACAATGTTAGCTACAACTTCGTATTTGTTAATCATACACATTTTGGGTGATACCCATTACCCTTGGGCATATTGAAGTGCTTGCCATTGAAAAAAAAAGTTTGTTGTTTCATATTTCCAATTAAAAATGTGTTACGGTAATGAATTTATTCCCTCACAGTGTCTCTAAAAGTGTCTGGAAATACATAAAAAATGAGCACATCTATCTATCTAAGGGAGCTAGGGCTCTGTTTCTTTGTCTGTTTGTCTGTCCGTCCCACTGATGACATCATCTCGAGCAATTGTGATGCCATCAGTGATGTCACTCGAGCAATTGTGATGTCATCAGTGATGTCATAAATCCTTCCTGGCTCACCCTATATAAGTGGAAGCAGTGTGTCTTTTTACACGCAAGCATCCAGTCCCATAAAACACCACCAGCAAGCATCCAGTCTGTCCATAAGAGGAAAAAGCAGCTCCTGCTGGTATATCAGTTGTGTGACCCCACAGACCTGCAGCGTAGGACCGAAGAGATACAAACTCCCCAGGTGGCTATTAATCGCTCAGCCTCCCTCTCCATCTAACATCAACTCCACCAGTACCTCATCCACGCTACAACAGTGAGGCAACAGGCAAGTAACTACTACTTTTGTTTGTGAATATACTGATTCCTACTTGTATTGTTGTGAGATGCCTCGCAACAAAAAACAGAATGAGATGATGAAAAAGCTACATGCTGCAAAGAAACCTGAACTTGCTTTGAATCCCTTAGTTTTAGCTATGCAATGTTCTAAGCAGACTGGATGGCATGCAGCAGAAGCAGATGATAGAACGCTCATCCATAAGAGACTTGAGACTTGACTTGGACTTGTGACCAAAGACGTGAGACTTGACTTGGAGTATAGCTAAAATACTTCAGCCTTGACTTGGGGACTCTAGCTCAAAGCCTTGAGACTTGCCCGGCCACGACCCATTGCTGCGCAGCAGCTATAATTGTTTATTTATGTTTGTTTATTGTTTATTTGCACAAAGAAAATGAATAACAACAGATAGTACCTTAGAAAGTATCTTAATTAGCTATTATTAAGCTATACCTATTAGTAAGCTATTAGCTAACTAGTAAGTGCTTATTAAGCTAGCCTACTTTGAATGGTAACACACAAAGACTGTCATTGGTAACAGACGATAAATGGCGGTCAACTTATCCATAACCTTCGGATATGGAGAATACTTAGCCTACCTGTCCACTCGTCTGCATGTTTGAGCTACAACTTGTGCTGTGCCTTGCCAAAATCAAATTGCCTCCAATGCGAAGCAGCTGCTTATGCGAGCTGCAGGGCTAGCTCAGCGAGCTGCAAGGCAGGCGAACTCGCGTAGGGTGCAAGATGCCTAGTGGATTATAATTTCAATTTGAATGGTGAAATTAGATCCTACTTGATATCTTTGAGTTTTGCTATGAGTTGTACCATGTTCATGAGAATCACACACCTGTGGCATTCTCAATCCTCCCATAGGACATGGATGAAAGGCCAGGGGGTCTCTGATTTTGGATATTGATGTGTCCAACTGCTGCTATGTCACAGCTATCAGAGGTACTGGTTTGGCTCTCTGGTGTAACTCCAGCTATAATGCCCATAACATGGAATGTGCTGTGGCCATCAATGGTTCTGATGTTATGGTCCAATAAGTGGGCGGGCGGTGTGTGTGCCACGATTGTGATGTCACGATTGTCATGTATCAGTGATGTCATCAGTGATGTCACTTGAGCAATTGTGATGTCATCAGTGATGTCACTTGAGCAATTGTGATGTCATCAGTGATGTCACTTGAGCAATTGTGATGTCATCAGTGATGTCACTTGAGCAATTGTGATGTCATCAGTGATGTCACTCGAGCAATTGTGATGTCATCAGTGATATAATAAATCCTTCTGTGGTGTTTTATGGTAGTTGGCATCCTTTATGTTGCATTACCGCCTGGCTGAGGCTTTATAAGTGGTTGGAGTATAAGTAGGGAGAAGAGCACAAGTGGTAGGCTACATCATCTCCAGAGTAAGTGTTTATTGTTTATTTATGTTTGTTTATTGTTTATTTGCACAAAGAAAATGAATAACAGATAGTACAAGTATCTTAATAAGCTATTATTAAGCTATACCTATTATAGCTAACTAGTAAGTGCTTATTAAGCTAGCCTACTTTGAATGGTAACAGACGACTGTCATTGGTAACAGACAATAAATGGCAGTCAACTTACCCATAACCTTCGGATATGGAGACTTAGCCTACCTGTCCACTCGTCTGCATGTTTGAGCTACAACTTGTGCTGTGCCTTGCCCAAATCAAATTGCCTCCAATGCGAGACTCGTGAGTGACATGACTATGAAGTTATGGTTTGCGATGGCTGTCTGAGGGAACAAGATGTGCATGAAAACTCACCCTTTTCCACCAACTATTAGAACATATTAGCCACACTTACATTTTTTATGTTTTGTTTTGTTTTGTTATGTTACAGTATGTTTGGTAGAGCTTTTCCCTAGCCCCACCCCTTTCCTGACCACACCCCCTCCCACCTCCCACATACACTCCCCCTGATACACCTGTCCATGCCCCCTACCCACCTCTCGAATCCAGACTCTCTACGACCTTCCTATCCCTACCAACGGACTCTTTTCTCTAGCCCCGCCCCCTCCATTGAGCCGACCCGGATCAGATCCGCTCCAAAATGTAATGGGTTCTTCCTTGGCCCACGCTACACCCTTCCAGCAAGTTTCATGAAAATCGGCCCAGTAGTTTTGCCGTAATCCTCCTGCTAACAGACAAACGGTCAGACAAACGGCACCGAAAACATCACCTCCTTTGTGGAGACAATGCCAATTTTGAGAATGTTCCACTACTGGGATTTTCTGGGATTTTCAGTATGTTAAATTGGAAGGTTTCAAGAGCTGAATACAACACAAATAATTTCTGTTGCAATTTGTTTAAAGTCCCTGGAAACCAGAAATATTTTATTATTATTTAGCATTTTGAGTTCATCACATCACAGGAGCCTATGTTAATAAGCCACCAGCCAAATTTGAACGATGATGAACGTCGCAAAGTATATAAATTTAGGTTTGACAGTCTGGCAAAAGTAATGAGAATGAATTATTTTTTAGAGTGTATTTTCTCCCGCGGAATGTGTGGGCGTGTCCCATCTGCAGCAGCCTCCGAGAGAGAGAGCGCGAGACAGAGGGGGGGAGGGAAACGGAGAAAGAGAGAAAGAGAGATCGACACACACACACCGTGCATGTGTGTGTGTGTGTGTGTGTGTGTGTGTGTGTGTTCGTTGCTCGGAGAGGGACTCTTGCTGCGACTGCACAGCGTGTGTGTGTGTGTGTGTATGTGTGAGTAACCTCGCGTCACCAGGCTGTGTGTCTCTCTGTGCTCTCTCTCACACGAGAGGAGAGAGAGAGAGAGAGAGAGAGAGAGGAGAGAGAGAGAGAGAGAGAGAGAGAGAGAGGAGAGGAGAGAGAGAGGAGAGAGAGAGAGAGAGAGAGAGAGGAGAGGAGAGAGAGAGGAGAGGGAGAGAGGAGAGAGAGAGAGAGAGCAGCATAGCGCTCGGCACAGAGTGGGAGGCAGACGGACACTGAGGGAGCGCTGTCACTGGGGGCAAAGAACGGACAAAAGGAGGGCAGATTGCGCACGTGTACAAAGGTTATATAGAGCTTATGACGTCATAAGCTCCTGCATTTTAGCACCTCGCGCACTGCTCTCTTCAATGAGGAAGTATCTTGTAGAATCTTGTAAAAAAGTGTCGATTTTAAGGCTTTGGGTTGAAAGTATTGTATAATAATTTCGGAGGCAGACAATTACTAACATAAGACCCTAAATAACATAGTTAGAACGTTTTTGTGGATTTTGGTTTCCAGGGAATTTAAGGTTGGGTCATTTTTTCTCACAGATTCCCTAGACTATACGTGTAATTGATAGTTACTTGTCTGACTAAGATATATATCGTAATGAGCAATGTGTCTTGCTCTAAATTGTATTGTGTGTGTGTGTGTGTGTGTGTGTGTTGGTGTGTGTGTGTGTGTGTGTGTGTGTGTGTGTGTGTGTGTGTGTGTGGGTGTGTGTATGCTTTGAATCATAATAATTCATATAATAACAGGTAGCAGCAGTTAAAATACACAAGGCAAACAGGATGTTTCTTTCCAATGTCACAGCAATAAGCAGTGGCTGATTTGGCTGCCTCAGCAATATGAGAATAAAGGCTAAATATGAAATAAGATTAGACACACAACACACTAAGTATAAGGATAAAGATTACATTTGCTGTTATGTGTTGCTTAGTTTCACTTACTAATAATGTGAATGTTCATTTTTACAGTATTATTTTCAACTGTGTATTGTGAGAAAATTGTGTTTTTTTGTTACAGTCAGTGAGGTCATTGAGGCAAAGTTGAACTATTCCAATTATATTTGTATGATCTTCACTTCATATTCACCTTATGTAGAAGAGACCGTCTGGCCTGAGAGACTAACAGGAGGTGTAACTACAATCGTAAGTTCCGATGGTATTTACACTTCCTGTGACTCATAATGTGAGTCAAACTAGGTTTGACCTGGTGAGTCAGACTAGTATGAGCAGGTAAAACAGCCGGTGTTTTTAAGAGGAAGTTGTGATATAATGGGTCAAGTGGGCGGGGCTGCATGAGGTGAATTGTAAACAAGGTCAAAGTCTTCCTGGTATGAAACACCTGATAACTCCTCCCTCTTCTTCCTGCTCTCAAACAGCACTGAGCCAGTTCAACGAGCCCATTCACCACAGAGCAGCAACAACACCAAGAAAAGGAATCGATTTTTGGTTTGGAACAGAGCACAACTTTGATCTGTTGTGAGAAAGTGAAACTACCTGAGATTCACTGTCACTGAGAAGTGAAATGGCTCAGCAAGGAATTCAGCTGGACGAGGCAAAATTCTGCTGTTCGATCTGTCTGGATCTACTGAAGGATCCGGTGACTATTCCCTGTGGGCACAGCTACTGCATGAGCTGTATTAAAGACTGCTGGGATGCAGAGGATCAGAAGAACATCCACAGCTGCCCCCAGTGCAGACAGACCTTCACACCAAGGCCTGCGCTGGTGAAAAACATCATGTTTGCAGAGTTGGTGGAGGAACTAAAGAAGACCGGACTCCAAGCTGCTCCTCCTGATCGCTGCTATGCTGGACCTGGAGATGTGGGCTGTGATTTCTGCACTGGGAGAAAGCTGAAAGCCCTCAAGTCCTGTCTGATGTGTCTGGCCTCTTACTGTGAGCAGCACCTCCAGCCTCACTATGATGTAGCTCCATTAAAGAAACACAGGCTGGTGGAAGCCACCGTGAAGCTTCAGGAGAACATCTGCTCTCGTCACGACGAGGTGATGAAGATGTTCTGCCGTACTGATCAGCAGTGTATCTGTTATCTCTGCTCCGTGGACGAACATAAGGGACACGACACAGTCTCAGCTGCAGCAGAGAGGACAGAGAGGCAGAAAGAGCTCGGGGTGAATCGGCAAAAAATCCAGAAGAGACTCCAGGGCAGAGAGAAAGACGTGAAGGTGCTACAACAGAACCTGAAGGCCATGAATCTCTCTGCTGATAAAGCAGTGATGGACAGTGAGAAGATCTTCACTGAGCTGGTCCGTCTCATTCAGAAGAGAAGCTCTGAGGTGAAGCAGCAGATCAGATCCCAGCAGAAAGAGGAAGCGAGTCGGGCAGAAGAACTTCAGGAGAAGCTGAAGCAGGAGATCTCTGAGCTGAGGAAACACACTGAGCTGGAGCAGCTCTCACACACAGAGGATCACATCCACTTCCTCCACAGTTACCCCTCGCTGTCACGTCTCAGTGAAGCTACAGACTCACCCAGGATCGATACCCGTCCTCTGCACTACTTTGAAGATGTGACTGCAGCTGTGTCAGAGGTCAGAGATAAACTACAGGACATTCTGACAGAGGAATGGCCTAAGATCTCACTGACAGTGAGTGAAGTGGATGTTTTACTGCCACAACCAGAGCCCAAGACCAGAGCTGACTTCTTACAATATTCACGTCAGATCACACTGGATCCAAACACAGCACACATACGGCTGTTATTATCTGAGGGGAACAGAAAAGCAACAGGCATGAGGGAAGCACAGTCATATTCTAGTCACCCAGACAGATTCACTGACTACTGTCAGATCCTGAGTAGAGAGGGTCTGACTGGACGTTGTTACTGGGAGGTGAAGTGGAGCGGGTGGGTTTCAATAGCAGTCTCATATAAAGATATTAGCAGAACAGGGAGTGAAAGTGAAAGTCTATTTGGATACAATGACAAGTCTTGGACATTAGATTGTGGCAGCAGGAGTTGTTACTTCAGACATAACAGGATCAAAACTCTCATCTCAGTCCCTCCCTCCTCCAGAGTAGGAGTGTACCTGGATCACAGAGCAGGTCTTCTGTCCTTCTACAGCGTCTCTGGAACCATGACTCTCCTCCAGAGAGTCCAGACCACCTTCACTCAGCCTCTCCATCCTGGATTTTGTTTTTATTGGATTGAAAGCACTGCTGAGTTGTGTTAACTCGAGTAGTCAGCAGTCAGCTGCAACATGTGAGGTTCTGTTTTAACTGACGTGTTTTTGTCTCCATCTTTGTTACTCAGTGCTCATTGCTGTCATGTTTCCACTCTGCACTTCTCAGAGATCACTTGTTGATGAAGTTTGAGTTTGTGTTGTAGGTGTGTGTGTGTGTGTGTGTGTGTGTGTGTGTGTGTGTGTGTGTGTGTGTGTGTGTGTGTGTGTGTGTGTGTGTGTTGTGTTGTAGGTAGGCGTGACCCCAAATAGTCAATGATTCGTTAGAAGGAGCCTGATTCCACTGCCAATCTCACAGTCAAATAGTAATGTATTGCTTGGTTTCTCCCATTAGATTGTGATTCTACATGTATCCTATTTTGGTTGAAGTATCAGTCTATTAAAACCATAAACCAAGTCCCAATTAAATCTTAGATAGATAGATAATCTTAGAAAAAAGAAAATAATAGTCAAATATTCTTATTGAACAGACAAATCTGATTGGACTGACAGTCATTCTGAGTCGGGTACAGCTCTAGCTCTCTCTGTTATCTACCCAGTTCTTCTAGTTGATTTCATTTCATTTATTTGATCATTTTAAAAAGAAGTATGATGCAATATAATGTAAGGCACCTGGTTAAAAAGCAACCATGAATAAAACACGAGAATGTCCAAGACTTATTTCCTTATATTATTCCAAACAATCCATAAGCTGTTGTTTGGTCTATATAGTTTTGTTTTCTTTGTTCCATATTTGTATTGCTGCTGTAATATTTCCTGCTGTTTCTGTTCCACTGCATGGGCCTTACTGGAGCAGCACTACAAGTCTTCCCTTTATCATATCTGAATAGTTGTTGATATGTTGAGTTTGTTCCCGACATTTTAACTTTTTAAGAAAACTGAACTATAAATGTAATCATTCGTATTATTATAATCAATATGGAGATCACTCATTGTTTTGTTCTTTTTATTCGTTTGTAAATGGTACTGCTCCACACTACATGGGCTCGCAGATAGGCATGGTTCATACCCAGCATGGACACAACACCAGGGCCAGTGTGCGCTCATGTATAGTGCCACGGGTGAACTCATGTATAGTGCCACGGGTGAACTCATGTATAGTGCCACGGGTGAACTCATGTATAGTGCCACGGGTGAACTCATGTATAGTGCCACGGGTGAACGGTGTAGCTCTGAGCTCCTTTCTTTACACAGGATACTGTGGAACAGCCTTCCACTAGGCATCAAACTCTCAGAGTCTAGAGGGGGTTTTAGAAGTCAGGTTCTTGCTCATCTCTGGAGCAAGGTGACTGGGTAGGTTAGTAGGCCTAATTAGCTGGTCCTGTGAGCATAATGTGTTTTACTGTGATGACTGTTTTATTCTTGTATAAATGTTTTTATGTCGTTTCTAATGTAATCTGAGTGGGACTAAAAGGGATGATTTTAGGATAGGTTCTCTTGAAGTACCATATTTATTGGTGTCTAAATCTATATTATGTTTGTGATTTTGCTACAGTTTTTCAGATGACTATATGTTTTGTGTTATTGTCTGTCCTGTTCTTAGAACATCGGGGACCATGTTGGAAATAAGTGTTTACACTTTGACGTGCTATCCCTTGGATCTTGGTGTTGTCTCTATATCCATTAATAAAGTCAATCAATCAATCGATCAATGGTTTTGATCCACAGTGCTGACATGCTGCTTTAACAGATGGTGTGGATGAAGTGAATGTTCTGTTGATGGAACAACAGAACCAGAATCTGGTACCAGCTTTTAATGACTGAATGTGTGAACAAAGTCCAATGTTTGCACATATGTGACCTGCTCTGACCAAATCACTCACATGGAGCACTGGCCCGTTTGTGTAGAAACGTGATTTTATCATTTCTTTTAATTTTGGCTGTTTTGGGGTTTCACCAGATTTGAGCAAAATAAAGCATTGGCTTTCATTCTGTGTAAAGATTATTGTGAAATTCAAAGATTAAATATAGTTTTGCAGCTCATAAATTAAATTTAAGTTTAAGTTATCCTTTATTTATCCCCATGGGGAAATTCATCCTCTGCATTTGACCCATCCTCTACTAGGAAGTAGGAACCTTCCTAGAACTAGGAGCAGTGGGCAGCCGCAGTGCAGCGCCCGGGGACCAACTCGTTATTTTGCCAGTGCCTTGGTCAGGAGCACTGACAGGAGTCTTAACCCTAACATACATGTCTTTTTTGGTGGTGGGAGGAAACCGGAGCACCTGGAGAAAACCCACATGAACACGGGGAGAACATGCAAACTCCACACAGAAAGGACCTGGGACGGACCGGGGTTCGAACCCGGGACCTTCTTACTGTGAGGCAACAGTGCTAACCACTGAGCTACCGTCCTAAAATGTAGAGTTACCAGCAGAACTAGCCTACTTTGTCAATTTTTGAAGTTGTTTTTCTCAGAAACATAGTTTGGAAACAGTCACGACATAAAGCGGTGTATCTCACTCAATATTTGGAGTACAAAGATCATTTTGATATCAGCAGAAAGCTTACATTCTCCTCTTTACAACAGTCTATAAAACTCAAAATGTTTGTTGGGGTCAATGTGACTGATTTTGATAGAGCAGTGTCTTTCCAATGTCACAGCAAGAAGCAGTGGCTGATTTGGCTGCCTCAGCAATATGAGAATAAAGGCTAAATATGAAATAAGATTAGACACACAACACACTAAGTATAAGGATAAAGATTCAATTTGCTGTTATGTGTTGCTTAGTTTCACTTACTAATAATGTGAATGTTCATTTTTACAGTATTATTTTCAACTGTGTATTGTGAGAAAATTGTTTTTTTTTTGTTACGGTCAGTGAGGTCATTGAGGCAAGTTGAACTATTCCAATTATATTTGTATGATCTTCACTTCATATTCACCTTATGTAGAAGAGACCGTCTGGCCTGAGAGACTAACAGCAAGTGTAACTACAAACTACAATATTTACACTTCCTGTGACTCATAATGTGAGTCTGGTGACTCAGACTAGTATGAGCAGGTAAAACAGCTTTGAACAGGAAGCTGTGATATAATGGGTCGAGTGGGCGGGGCTGCATGAGGTGAATTATAAACAAGGTCAAAGTCTTCCTGGTATGAAACACCTGATAACTCCTCCCTCTTCTTCCTGCTCTCAAACAGCACTGAGCCAGTTCAACGAGCCCATTCACCACAGAGCAGCAACAACACCAAGAAAAGGAATCGATGCACAACTTTGATCTGTTGTGAGAAAGTGAAACTACCTGAGATTCACTGTCACTGAGAAGTGAAATGGCTCAGCAAGGAATGCAGCTGGACGAGGCAAAACTCTGCTGTTCGATCTGTCTGGATCTACTGAAGGATCCGGTGACTATTCCCTGTGGGCACAGCTACTGCATGAGCTGTATTAAAGACTGCTGGGATGAAGAGGATCAGAAGAAAATCCACAGCTGCCCCCAGTGCAGACAGACCTTCACACCGAGGCCTGTCCTGGTGAAAAACATCATGTTTGCAGAGTTGGTGGAGGAACTAAAGAAGACCGGACTCCAAGCTGCTCCTCCTGATCGCTGCTATGCTGGACCTGGAGATGTGGGCTGTGATTTCTGCACTGGGAGAAAGCTGAAAGCCCTCAAGTCCTGTCTGGTGTGTCTGGCCTCTTACTGTGAGCAGCACCTCCAGCCTCACTATGATGCAGCTCCATTAAAGAAACACAGGCTGGTGGAAGCCACCGTGAAGCTTCAGGAGAACATCTGCTCTCGTCACGACGAGGTGATGAAGATGTTCTGCCGTACTGATCAGCAGTGTATCTGTTATCTCTGCTCCGTGGATGAACATAAGGGACACGACACAGTCTCAGCTGCCGCAGAGAGGACAGAGAGGCAGAAAGAGCTTGGGGTGAATCTGCAAAAAATCCAGAAGAGACTCCAGGGCAGAGAGAAAGACGTGAAGGTGCTACAACAGAACCTGAAGGCTATGAATCTCTCTGCTGATAAAGCAGTGATGGACAGTGAGAAGATCTTCACTGAGCTGGTCCGTCTCATTCAGAAGAGAAGCTCTGAGGTGAAGCAGCAGATCAGATCCCAGCAGAAAGAGGAAGCGAGTCGGGCTGAAGAACTTCAGGAGAAGCTGAAGCAGGAGATCTCTGAGCTGAGGAGGAAACACACTGAGCTGGAGCAGCTCTCACACACAGAGGATCACATCCACTTCCTCCACAGTTACCCCTCGCTGTCACGTCTCAGTCAAGCTACAGACTCACCCAGGATCGATACCCGTCCTCTGCACTACTTTGAAGATGTGACTGCAGCTGTGTCAGAGGTCAGAGATAAACTACAGGACATTCTGACAGAGGAACGGCCTAAAATCTCACTCACAGTGACTGAAGTGGATGTTTTACTGCCACAACCAGAGCCCAAGACCAGAGCTGACTTCTTACAATATTCACGTCAGATCACACTGGATCCAAACACAGCACACACAGAGCTGTTATTACCTGAGGGAAACAGAAAAGCAACATGGATGTGTGAAGCACAGTCATATTCTAGTCACCCAGACAGATTCACTGACAGGCCTCAGGTCCTGAGTAGAGAGGGTCTGACGGGACGTTGTTACTGGGAGGTGGAGTGTTTCAATAGCCGCTCTGTTTCAATAGCAGTCTCATATAAAGATATTAGCAGAACAGGGGATGAAAGTATATTTGGATACAATGACAAGTCTTGGGCATTAGAGTGTGGCAGCAGCATTTGTCACTTCATACATAAGGGTATCGGAACTCCCATCTCAGTCCCTCCCTCCTCCAGAGTAGGAGTGTACCTGGATCACAGAGCAGGTATTCTGTCCTTCTACAACGTCTCTGAAACCATGACTCTCCTCCACAGAGTCCAGACCACATTCACTCAGCCTCTCCATCCTGGACTGTGGTGTTCTGGCACTGCTGAGCTGTGTAAGCTCAAGTAGACAGGACTTATTTGTGTGTGTGTGTGTGTGTGTGTGTGTGTGTGTGTGTGTGTGTGTGTGTGTGTGTGTGTGTGTGTGTCTGTGTGTGTGTGTGTGTGTGTGTGTGTGTGTGTGTGTGTGTGTGTGAGTGTGTGTGTGTGTGTGTGTGTGTGTGTGTGTGTGTGTGTGTGTGTGTGTGTGTGTGTGTTTGTGTTGTAGGTAGGCGTGACCCCAAATAGTCAATGATTCGTTAGAAGGAGCCTGATTCCACTGCCAATCTCACAGTCAAATAGTAATGTATTGCTTGGTTTCTCCCATTAGATTGTGATTCTACATGTATCCTATTTTGGTTGAAGTATCAGCCTATTAAAACCATAAACCAAGTCCCAATTAAATCTTAGATAGATAGATAGATAGATAATCTTAGAAAAAAAGAAAAGAATAGTCAAATATTCTTATTGAACAGACAAATCTGATTGGACTGACAGTCATTCTGAGTCGGGTACAGCTCTAGCTCTCTCTGTTATCTACCCAGTTCTTCTAGTTGATTTCATTTCATTTATTTGATCATTTTAAAAAGAAGTATTATGCAATATAATGTAAGGCACCTGGTTAAAAAGCAACCATGAATAAAACACGAGAATGTCCAAGACTTATTTCCTTATATTATTCCAAACAATCCATAAGCTGTTGTTTGGTCTATATAGTTTTGTTTTCTTTGTTCCATATTTGTATTGTTGCTGTAATATTTCCTGCTGTTTCTGTTCCACTGCATGGGCCTTACTGGAGCAGCACTACAAGTCTTCCCTTTATTATATCTGAATAGTTGTTGATATGTTGAGTTTGTTCCCCACATTTTAACTTTTTAAGAAAACTGAACTATAAATGTAATCATTCATATTATTATAATCAATATGGAGATCACTCATTGTTTTGTTATTTTTATTCATTTGTAAATGGTACTGCTCCACACTACATGGGCTCGCAGATAGGCATGGTTCATACTAGGGCTGTGGCGATTCACTTATCTCCCGATTCGATACTATCACGATTCTTGGGTGCCGATTCGATTTATATTACGATTCTTAAGTATTGCGATTCTACGATTATTGCGATTCGATATTACGATTTATTGCGATTTTTGTTTATTTTTTTCATTTCTTTTTTCAGTTTGTTTGCTTTTTTACACTAGATTAGAACATGGGAAAAGTTGAATCATACACTAGAGACTGTATATTATATCATGAGTAGGGCTGGGCGATATAGTTAAAAACAGGGGCGGACTGGGATCATAATTCAGGCCGGGCATTAGATACCAAGCAGGCCAAGCCGATATGGGCCGACGCGCGTGCAATTTGGGCCATTTGAAGCCCAATTTGGGCCGTTTGAAGCCAGATTTGGGCCGTTTGAAGTCCAATTTTACAATGAGATGCACCCACTTTAACCCTGAAGTGTAATTATTACTTCAGACTAACTAATAAAGTAATAAAACCACTAGTAAACCAGTAGGCGGCGCCTGGCCTGCTGTTCAGTGAGTGGCCTGACTGCAGGCACCCAAAAAAAAAAAAAAAAAAAAATTGTGATTATCGATTCTTGAATAAAAGATCGATTCAAAAAATCGTGACATTAAAAATCGCGATACTTAGGTGAATCGATTTTTTCCCGCACCCCTAGTTCATACCCAGCATGGACACGACACCAGGGCCAGTGTGCGCTCATGTATAGTACCATGGGTGAACGTGTAGTTCGGAGCTCCTGTCTTTACACAGGGATGTTACTGTGGAACAGCCTTCCACTAGGCATCAAACTCTCAGAGTCTAGAGGGGGTTTTAGAAGTCAGGTCCATGCTCATCTCTGGAGCAAAGTGACTGGGTAGGTTAGTAGGCCTAATTAGCTGGTCCTGTGAGCATAATGTGTTTTACTGTGATGACTGTTTTATTCTTGTATAAATGTTTTTATGTCGTTTCTAATGTAATTTGAGTGGGACTAAAAGGGATGATTTTAGGATAGGTTCTCTTGAAGTACCATATTTATTGGTGTCTAAATCTATATTACCGTAAATTCCGGACTATAAGCCGCACCTTTTTTCCCGTTTTTTGGCCTTTTTTGGCCCCTGCGGCTTATATAACGGTGCGGCTTATCTATGGATTTTTTCAAAAAAAAAAAAAAAAAACTCTCTTTTTTAGCACTCTTTCTAACTATAAATCCTATATAACTATAATAAGTTTTAATTTCCTCTCTTGCCCTCTTTTCACCACACTGTATGACACTGTATGACACTGTGTGCACTGTAAAAAACAACACAGGTGGTGTTGTGTTATGTTGTTTTGTTGAAATGTTAATAAATGGGAGCTTCCTCAAACAGCCATCTCTTTCCCGACAATCCCCTCTGTGCATGAACCCTTACATATGGTAATTAAACATTAAAACACAAAAAAAAAAAAAAAAAAAAAACACCATTAAAACACCCGCGGCTTATAGTCCGGTGCGGCTTATATAAGAAAAAAATAGTCAACTTTGCAGGTGCGGCTTATACACCGGTGCGGCTTATAGTCCGGAATTTACGGTATGTTTGTGATTTTGCTACAGTTTTTTAGATGACTATAATGTTTTGTGTTATTGTCTGTCCTGTTTTTAGAACATCGGGGACCATGTTGGAAATAAGGGTTTACACTTTTACATGCTTGTTGTTGTCTCTATATCCATTAATAAAGTCAATCAATTAATCGATCAATCGTTTTGATCCACAGTGCTGACATGCTGCTTTAACAGATGGTGTGGAATGTTCTGTCGATGGAACAACAGAACCAGAATCTTGTACCAGCTTTTAATGACTGAATGTGTAAACAAAGTCAATGTTTGCACATATGTGACCTGCTCTGACCAAATCAGTCACATGTAGCACTGGCCCGTTTGTGTGGAAACGTGAATTTATGATTTCTTTTAATTTTGGCTGTTTTGGGGTTTCACCAGATTTGAGCAAAATAAAGCATTGGCTTTCATTCTGTGTAAAGATTATTGTGAAATTCAAAGATTAAATATAGTTTTGCAGCTCATGAATTAAATTTAAAGGGGCCATATTATGCATTTCTTAATTTTGTATCATATATATGTTGTTACAATCTTGGATGGTCATATTAAACATGGGCTAAGCTTCAAATAAATATGTGAAAGTGTTTTAATGTTACCCCCATGAACCCCCCCTCCCGCCCATGAACTCTCGTAGACGAGATGACATGGATTTATGCCAATTTTGTGCGAGAACCATAGTTCTAGTGACGTCAGGCAGGACTTGTTACCATGGTGATGCCAACTTTGCCAAGCTTAGCCCGGGCCGCGGCGCGAGCGCCCTGCCCTCCCTTCCCTGTTCTGACATTCCAGTAGACTGCCGCGACAGTGTAATCACAAGGGATTTCTGCATTCTGGCCGCATTTCAATCTAGTATTAAACATACTATTGGTTCATGTTGGAATAAAAACACTGCTTGTATCGATAAATATGCACCATTACTACTACAAAATGAAAAAATAATTTTGAAAAAGACCGAAATAACAACTTAAATCGAGCTCTGTTTAGAGGGGGGAAATCAGCGTCAGGCTGCCTGGAGGAAAACGGCACACCAAAAAAATCGTCACTCCTCCCTTTGAGAGTAAATCTCCAAGGCTGTGAGGCTGCAGTGTCCCCTCCCTCTCCCTCTCTCTCTCTCTCCCTCTCTCTCTCTCTCTCTCTCTCTCTCTCTCCCTCTCTCCCTCTCTGCTGTTTTTGTTTGCAGTGGTTCTCAACGTGGGGTCCGGGTCCTCTGTCTGGGCAGAGGTTTGCGCAAACAAACTTTCACCCCGCTGACCGCCTGGAGTATTTCGGAGGGTGGGGGTTCTTAAAGGGACAGGACCTAAAACAGAGCGTTTCAGACAGAGGGTGAACTGAAGGGGGCAGTGAGAGCCAGTACAAGATAAACTGAGTTTTTTTAAACTATGAATGATGCAATAAGTTACTCTACTGGAGGCCAACAATAAAATAATAATACATTATATTAGCAAAATATGGGCCCTTTAAGTTTAAGTTATCCTTTATTTATCCCCATGGTGACCCATCCTCTACTAGGAAGTAGGAACCTTCCTAGAACTAGGAGCAGTGGGCAGCCGCAGTGCAGCGCCCGGGGACCAACTCGTTATTTTGCCAGTGCCTTGGTCAGGAGCTCTAACAGGAGTATTAACCCTAACATACATGTCTTTGATGGTGGGAGGAAACCGGAGCACCTGGAGAAAACCCACACGAACACGGGGAGAACATGCAAACTCACACAGAAAGGGACCTGGGATGGACCGGGGTTCGAACCCGGGACTTCTTACTGTGAGGCAACAGTGCTAACCACTGAGCCACCGTCCTAAAATGTAGAGTTACCAGCAGAACTAGCCTACTTTGTCAATTTTTGAGGTTGTTTTTCTCAGAAACATAGTAGTTTGGAAACAGTCACGACATAAAGCGGTGTATCTCACTCAATCTTTGGAGTACAAAGATCATTTTGATATCAGCAGAAAGCTTACATTCTCCTCTTTACAACAGTGTATAAAACTCAAAATGTTTGTTGGGGTCAATGTGACTGATTTTGATAGAGCAGGTCACATTTTGCGATAAAGGAACGCACGATAAACACTGCCATCGTCGAGTGGTGGCCAGTGGTGACTGATGGTCATAAATCACTGATGATGTCATACCCACTGATGTCATGCACTGATGTCATGTCTTCAGTGACGCGTACGGACCTCGGCACTGTCGTGCCACTAATGACAGTAAAGCACACCCTCAAGTCTAATATTACTTAAAATGACTCATGTCTGTCTCCATATATATTATTCCACATTATTATGCTTCTCAAACCAATCTAACTGCAGTTTAAATACCGCAAGCATGTAAATACGCTACACTATAGCAAGATCAAAGTGAAAGAATGTTCTAAATCTAGTCCGCTAGAAAAAATATAGCCTATCCCTGGATGTCATGATGAGATTAGATTGGTGAAAGTTTGGGCAGAATGATATCGTTTTCTCTCGCTACCTTTTCTTCTCCCCCGCTGCACAGGTAGATGATGCAACAGCCTCTGAATGACAGGGGCTCAAAACTACGGTATAACAACTTTTTTTCATCGGTCATTGTGCCTGTCTGACGCGTGAGAGAGTGAGAGAGAGAGAGAGAGGGGGGGGGGGGTAGAGAGAATGGCAGAGGAGAGCTGTGCGCAATTACGCACAGTCATATCTCCGGTGCACTGAAAAAGGCCTGGTTTTGAAAAGCGCTAAGCGCTAAATTAACGCCAGGGGGGGAGATAGCGTTAGGCCGGTATTTAAGGCCGAAACGCCCATTCTGGCATATTGCACTGTGCCACGCCTCTTCGGCGTAAAGCGCATTTCGGGCCTAAAACCATGATGCTATCTTCCCGAGGCAGGCGCAATAAGGCGTGTTTTTTTTTGCGTTTAACGCCAGTTTTAGCGCCTAAGGCCAGTGGGAAGATAGGGGCCATAGTGTACATGTATAGTTTATTCAATAAACTTTATTGATATGAGCGCTATACGCTGCATACTTACACTAAAGGCTGGCTCACAC
>NC_139641.1:12290103-12347603 GCF_964638095.1 Poromitra crassiceps
AGTGGTGGCCAGTGGTGACTGATGGTCATAAATCACTGATGATGTCATACCCACTGATGTCATGCACTGATGTCATGTCTTCAGTGACGCGTACGGACCTCGGCACTGTCGTGCCACTAATGACAGTAAAGCACACCCTCAAGTCTAATATTACTTAAAATGACTCATGTCTGTCTCCATATATATTATTCCACATTATTATGCTTCTCAAACCAATCTAACTGCAGTTTAAATACCGCAAGCATGTAAATACGCTACACTATAGCAAGATCAAAGTGAAAATAATGTTCTAAATCTAGTCGGCTAGAAAAAATATAGCCTATCCCTGGCTGGATGTCATGATGAGATTAGATTGGTGAAAGTTTGGGCAGAATGATATTGTTTTCTCTCGCTACCTTTTCTTCTCCCCCACTGCACAGGTAGGATGATGCAACAGCCTCTGAATGACAGGGGGTCAAAACTACGGTATAACAACTTTTCTTTCATCGGTCCTTGTGCCTGTCTGACGCGCGAGAGAGAGAGAGTGAGAGGGGGAGAGAGAGTGAGATGGCAGAGGAGAGCTCATATCTCCGGCGCACTGAATAAGGCCTGGTTTTGAAAAGCGCTAAGCGCTAAATTAACGCCAAGGGGGAAGATATCGTTAGGCCGGTATTTAAGGCAGAAACGCCCATTCTGGCCTATTCTGGCACTGCGCCACGCCTCTTCGGCGTAAAGCGCATTTCGGGGCCTAAAACCATGACGCCATCTTCCCGAGGGAGGCGCAAGGCGTTTTTTTTTTTTGCATTTAACGCCAGTTTTAGCGCCTAAGGCCAGTGGGAAGATAGGGGCCATAGTGTACATGTATAGTTTATTCAATAAACTTTATTGATATGAGCGCTACGCTGCGTACTTACACTAAGACAAATTCCTTGTATGTCTTATTGTGGCAATAAAGTGATTCTGAGTCAGGTGGCGTTTACACCTGCCTCTGAATGGTCACAACTAGGGATGTCCGATATTATCGGCCAATATTAGCATAACAAATTCATATCGGAAAATATCGGTAGGCTATCGGTTTTCATGTCGATCATTTTTTTTTTAACCTTTTATTTATACAGGCGGAGTCTCACTGAGAGCAATGCTCTATTTTTCAGGAGCGCCCTGTTCACATTCACACACACATTCACACCTGGAAGCTGACCAGTACAACCACAGTCTGATCTGTTGGCCACTGAGCAGCTCCACTGGAGCGGTTCGGGATAAGGGCCTTGCTCAAGGGCACCTCAGTGGTGGTAATGAGGGAGGGGCAAGCGCTGCTGATAATAACACTTACAACTTTAACACAACATGCATATTATATATTAAACTCTTCAGCTACTTCTGCTCTCACAAAAGTAGGAAAGGAGTTAATTTCACAACAGGAGATATGTAATGTAACTTGTTACCTGAAATTTTGGTGGAAAAAAAAGCCAGCTTATATCGGTATCGGTTGATATCGGTATCGGAAATGAAAGGTCCCATTCCGTGCAAAAGCAGTTTTTACTTGTAAATGCATATATACTGCTGTCATCCCTCCCTGTAATGAGTGGTCACAACCTCAGAACTGCCACAGTTGGATTTGTCCCTATACAGCTCTCTCCTGCAGTCTCCTTCAAGCCACGCCCCTTACAGTCTGTTCTCCCAGACGGGTTATAGTCTGGGGAAAATAAGGTTTGACCTTAAACTAATTGCAACAGAATTTATTTTCACATTTTTATGTTTATATTGATGCCCGAAACACTATATTAAAAATCCCAGAAAATCCCATTAGTGGAAATATGTTAAAATTACATTTTTTCAAAATGACTGCCATTATTAAAATGTTGGCCATATCTTGACTCCAACTAGACCTAGAATTACAAATTTGGTGTCTATTTCCACATTTCTGGGGGCAAGGAATCCACAGAAATGGTTGTTGAGTCTCTAAGTAGAACAGATTTTTATTTTCTCATGTAAGTATGTAGTCGTAATACAACATGTCATTTCTGACAATGTTAGCTACAACTTCGTATTTGTTAATCATACACATTTTGGGTGATACCCATTACCCTTGAGCATATTGAAGTGCTTGCCATTGAAAAAAAAAGTTTGTTGTTTCATATTTCCAATTAAAAATGTGTTACGGTAATGAATTTATTCCCTCACAGTGTCTCTAAAAGTGTCTGGAAGAGCACATCTATCTATCTAAGGGAGCTAGGGCTCTGTTTGTTTGTCTGTTTGTCTGTCCGTCCCACTGATGACATCATCTCGAGCAATTGTGATGCCATCAGTGATGTCACTCGAGCAATTGTGATGTCATCAGTGATGTCATAAATCCTTCCTGGCTCACCCTATATAAGTGGAAGCAGTGTGTCTTTTTACACGCAAGCATCCAGTCCCATAAAACACCACCAGCAAGCATCCAGTCTGTCCATAAGAGGAAAAAGCAGCTCCTGCTGGTATATCAGTTGTGTGACCTCACAGACCTGCAGCGTAGGACCGAAGAGATACAAACTCCCCAGGTGGCTATTAATCGCTCAGCCTCCCTCTCCATCTAACATCAACTCCACCAGTACCTCATCCACGCTACAACAGTGAGGCAACAGGCAAGTAACTACTACTTTTGTTTGTGAATATACTGATTCCTACTTGTATTGTTGTGAGATGCCTCGCAACAAAAAACAGAATCAGATGATGAAAAAGCTACATGCTGCAAAGAAACCTGAACTTGCTTTGAATCCCTTAGTTTTAGCTATGCAATGTTCTAAGCAGACTGGATGGCATGCAGCAGAAGCAGATGATAGAACGCTCATCCATAAGAGACTTGAGACTTGACTTGGACTTGTGACCAAAGACGTGAGACTTGACTTGGAGTATAGCTAAAATACTTCAGCCTTGACTTGGGGACTCTAGCTCAAAGCCTTGAGACTTGCCCGGCCACGACCCATTGCTGCGCAGCAGCTATAATTGTTTATGTATTGTTTATTTGCACAAAGAAAATGAATAACAACAGATAGTACCTTAGAAAGTATCTTAATTAGCTATTATTAAGCTATACCTATTAGTAAGCTATTAGCTAACTAGTAAGTGCTTATTAAGCTAGCCTACTTTGAATGGTAACACACAAAGACTGTCATTGGTAACAGACGATAAATGGCGGTCAACTTATCCATAACCTTCGGATATGGAGAATACTTAGCCTACCTGTCCACTCGTCTGCATGTTTGAGCTACAACTTGTGCTGTGCCTTGCCAAAATCAAATTGCCTCCAATGCGAAGCAGCTGCTTATGCGAGCTGCAGGGCTAGCTCAGCGAGCTGCAAGGCAGGCGAACTCGCGTAGGGTGCAAGATGCCTAGTGGATTATAATTTCAATTTGAATGGTGAAATTAGATCCTACTTGATATCTTTGAGTTTTGCTATGAGTTGTACCATGTTCATGAGAATCACACACCTGTGGCATTCTCAATCCTCCCATAGGGCATGGATGAAAGGCCAGGGGGTCTCTGATTTTGGATATTGATGTGTCCAACTGCTGCTATGTCACAGCTATCAGAGGTACTGGTTTGGCTCTCTGGTGTAACTCCAGCTATAATGCCCATAACATGGAATGTGTTGTGGCCATCAATGGTTCTGATGTTATGGTCCAATAAGTGGGCGGGCGGTGTGTGTGCCACGATTGTGATGTCACGATTGTCATGTATCAGTGATGTCATCAGTGATGTCACTTGAGCAATTGTGATGTCATCAGTGATGTCACTTGAGCAATTGTGATGTCATCAGTGATGTCACTCGAGCAATTGTGATGTCATCAGTGATGTCACTCGAGCAATTGTGATGTCATCAGTGATGTAATAAATCCTTCTGTGGGGTTGTATGGCAGTTGGCATCCTTTATGTTGCATTACCGCCTGGCTGAGGCTTTATAAGTGGTTGGAGTATACGTAGTGAGAAGAGCACAAGTGGTAGGCTACATCATCTCCAGAGTAAGTGTTTATTGTTTATTTATGTTTGTTTATTGTTTATTTGCACAAAGAAAATGAATAACAGATAGTACAAGTATCTTAATAAGCTATTATTAAGCTATACCTATTATAGCTAACTAGTAAGTGCTTATTAAGCTAGCCTACTTTGAATGGTAACAGACGACTGTCATTGGTAACAGACAATAAATGGCAGTCAACTTACCCATAACCTTCGGATATGGAGACTTAGCCTACCTGTCCACTCGTCTACATGTTTGAGCTACAACTTGTGCTGTGCCTTGCCCAAATCAAATTGCCTCCAATGCGAGACTCGTGAGTGACATGACTATGAAGTTATGGTTTGCGATGGCTGTCTGAGGGAACAAGATGTGCATGAAAACTCACCCTTTTCCACCAACTATTAGAACATATTAGCCACACTTACATTTTTTATGTTTTGTTTTGTTATGTTACAGTATGTTTGGTAGAGCTTTTCCCTAGCCCCACCCCTTTCCTGACCACACCCCCTCCCACCTCCCACATACACTCCCCCTGATACACCTGTCCATGCCCCCTACCCACCTCTCGAATCCAGACTCTCTACGACCTTCCTATCCCTACCAACGGACTCTTTTCCCTAGCCCCGCCCCCTCCATTGAGCCGACCCGGATCAGATCCGCTCCAAAATGTAATGGGTTGTTCCTTGGCCCATGCTACACCCTTCCACCAAGTTTCATGAAAATCGGCCCAGTAGTTTTGCCGTAATCCTCCTGCTAACAGACAAACGGTCAGACAAACGGCACCAAAAACATCACCTCCTTTGTGGAGACAATGCCAATTTTGACAATGTTCCACTACTGGGATTTTCTGGGATTTTCAGTATGTTAAATTGGAAGGTTTCAAGAGCTGAATACAACACAAATCATTTCTGTTGCAATTTGTTTAAAGTCCCTGGAAACCAGAAATATTTTATTATTATTTAGCATTTTGAGTTCATCACATCACAGGAGCCTATGTTAATAAGCCACCAGCCAAATTTGAACGATGATGAACGTCGCAAAGTATATAAATTTAGGTTTGACAGTCTGGCAAAAGTAATGAGAATGAATTATTTTTTAGAGTGTATTTTCTCCCGCGGAATGTGTGGGCGTGTCCCATCTGCAGCAGCCTCCGAGAGAGAGAGCGCGAGACAGAGGGGGGGAGGGAAACGGAGAAAGAGAGAAAGAGAGATCGACACACACACACCGTGCGTGTGTGTGTGTGTGTGTGTGTGTGTGTTCGTTGCTCGGAGAGGGACTCTTGCTGCGACTGCACAGCGTGTGTGTGTGTGTGTGTATGTGTGAGTAACCTCGCGTCACCAGGCTGTGTGTCTCTCTGTGCTCTCTCTCACACGAGAGGAGAGAGAGAGAGAGAGAGAGAGAGAGGAGAGGAGAAGAGAGAGAGAGAGAGGAGAGGAGAGAGAGAGAGGAGAGGAGAGGAGAGAGAGAGAGAGAGAGGAGAGGAGAGGAGAGAGAGAGGAGAGGGAGAGAGAGAGAGAGAGGAGAGAGAGAGAGAGAGAGAGCAGCATAGCGCAGAGTGGGAGGCAGACGGACACTGAGGGAGCGCTGTCACTGGGGGCAAAGAACGGACAAAAGGAGGGCAGATTGCGCGCGTGTACAAAGGTTATATAGAGCTTATGACATCATAAGCTCCTGCATTTTAGCACCTCGCGCACTGCTCTCTTCAATGAGGAAGTATCTTGTAGAATCTTGTAGAAAAGTGTCGATTTTAAGGCTTTGGGTTGAAAGTAATGTATAATAATTTCGGAGGCAGACAATTACTAACATAAGACCCTAAATAACATAGTTAGAACGTTTTTGTGGATTTTGGTTTCCAGGGAATTTAAGGTTGGGTCATTTTTTCTCACAGATTCCCTAGACTATACGTGTAATTGATAGTTACTTGTCTGACTAAGATATATATCGTAATGAGCAATGTGTCTTGCTCTAAATTGTATTGTGTGTGTGTGTGTGTGTGTGTATGATTTGAATCATAATAATTCATATAATAACAGGTAGCAGCAGTTAAAATACACAAGGCAAACAGGATGTTTCTTTCCAATGTCACAGCAATAAGCAGTGGCTGATTTGGCTGCCTCAGCAATATGAGAATAAAGGCTAAATATGAAATCAGATTAGACACACAACACACTAAGTATAAGGATAAAGATTACATTTGCTGTTATGTGTTGCTTAGTTTCACTTACTAATAATGTGAATGTTCATTTTTACAGTATTATTTTCAACTGTGTATTGTGAGAAAATTGTGTTTTTTTTGTTACAGTCAGTGAGGTCATTGAGGCAAAGTTGAACTATTCCAATTATATTTGTATGATCTTCACTTCATATTCACCTTATGTAGAAGAGACCGTCTGGCCTGAGAGACTAACAGGAAGTGGAACTACAATCGTAAGTTCCGATTGTATTTACACTTCCTGTGACTCATAATGTGAGTCAAACTAGGTTTGACCTGGTGAGTCAGACTAGTATGAGCAGGTAAAACAGCCGGTGTTTTTAAGAGGAAGTCGTGAGATAATGGGTCAAGTGGGCGGGGCTGCATGAGGTCAATTATAAACAAGGTCAAAGTCTTCCTGGTATGAAACACCTGATAACTCCTCCCTCTTCTTCCTGCTCTCAAACAGCACTGAGCCAGTTCAACGAGCCCATTCACCACAGAGCAGCAACAACACCAAGAAAAGGAATCGATTTTTGGTTTGGAACAGAGCACAACTTTGATCTGTTGTGAGAAAGTTAATCTACCTGAGATTCACTGTCACTGAGAAGTGAAATGGCTCAGCAAGGAATTCAGCTGGACGAGGCAAAATTCTGCTGTTCGATCTGTCTGGATCTACTGAAGGATCCGGTGACTATTCCCTGTGGGCACAGCTACTGCATGAGCTGTATTAAAAACCACTGGGATGTAGAGGATCAGAAGAACATCCACAGCTGCCCCCAGTGCAGACAGACCTTCACACCGAGGCCTGCGCTGGTGAAAAACATCATGTTTGCAGAGTTGGTGGAGGAACTAAAGAAGACCGGACTCCAAGCTGCTCCTCCTGATCGCTGCTATGCTGGACCTGGAGATGTGGGCTGTGATTTCTGCACTGGGAGAAAGCTGAAAGCCCTCAAGTCCTGTCTGATGTGTCTGGCCTCTTACTGTGAGCAGCACCTCCAGCCTCACTATGAATCCTCTACCTTTAAGAAACACAAGCTGGTGGAAGCCACCGTGAAGCTTCAGGAGAACATCTGCTCTCGTCACGACGAGGTGATGAAGATGTTCTGCCGTACTGATCAGCAGTGTATCTGTTATCTCTGCTCCGTGGACGAACATAAGGGACACGACACAGTCTCAGCTGCCGCAGAAAGGACAGAGAGGCAGAAAGAGCTCGGAGTGAATCGGCAAAAAATCCAGAAGAGACTCCAGGGCAGAGAGAAAGACGTGAAGGTGCTACAACAGAACCTGAAGGCTATGAATCTCTCTGCTGATAAAGCAGTGATGGACAGTGAGAAGATCTTCACTGAGATGGTCCGTCTCATTGAGAAGAGAAGCTCTGAGGTGAAGCAGCAGATAAGATCCCAGCAGAAAGAGGAAGCGAGTCGGGCTGAAGAACTTCAGGAGAAGCTGAAGCAGGAGATCTCTGAGCTGAGGAGGAAACACACTGAGCTGGAGCAGCTCTCACACACAGAGGATCACATCCACTTCCTCCACAGTTACCCCTCGCTGTCACGTCTCAGTCAAGCTACAGACTCACCCAGGATCCATACCCGTCCTCTGCGCTACTTTGAGGATGTGACTGCAGCTGTGTCAGAGGTCAGAGATAAACTACAGGACATTCTGACAGAGGAACGGCCTAAGATCTCACTGACAGTGACTGAAGTGGATGTTTTACTGCCACAACCAGAGCCCAAGACCAGAGCTGACTTCTTACAATATTCATGTCAGATCACACTGGATCCAAACACAGCACACAAACTGCTGTTATTATCTGAGGGGGACAGAAAAGCAACATGCAGGAGAGAAGCACAGTCATATTCTAGTCACCCAGACAGATTCACTTACTGCTCTCAGGTCCTGAGTAGAGAGGGTCTGACTGGACGTTGTTACTGGGAGGTGGAGAGGAGCGACTCTGTTAGAATAGCAGTCTCATATAAAGATATTGGCAGAACAGGATGGAATGAAAGTCTATTTGGATACAATGACAAGTCTTGGTCATTAGATTGTGGCAGCAGTAGTTGTCACTTCATACATAAGAGTATCATGACTCTCATCTCAGTCCCTCCCTCCTCCAGAGTAGGAGTGTACCTGGATCACAGAGCAGGTATTCTGTCCTTCTACAGCGTCTCTGGAACCATGACTCTCCTCCACAGAGACCAGACCACATTCACTCAGCCTCTCCATCCTGGACTGTGGTGTTTTTACACTGGAGCTGCTGAGTTGTGTAAACTCAAGTAGTCAGCAGTCAGCTGCAACATGTGAGATTCTGTTTTAACTGACGTGTTTTTGTCTCCATCTTTGTTACTCAGTGCTCATTGCTGTCATTGCTTCTCAGAGATCACTTGTTGATGAAGTTTGTGTGTGTGTTGTAGGTAGTGTGTGTGTGTGTGTGTGTGTGTGTGTGTGTGTGTGTGTGTGTGTGTGTGTGTGTGTGTGTGTGTGTCTGTGTGTGTGTGTGTGTGTGTGTGTGTGTATTTGTGTTGTAGGTAGGCGTGACCCCAAATAGTCAATGATTCGTTAGAAGGAGCCTGATTCCACTGCCAATCTCACAGTCAAATAGTAATGTATTGCTTGGTTTCTCCCATTCGATTGTGATTCTACATGTATCCTATTTTGGTTGAAGTATCAGTCTATTAAAACCATAAACCAAGTCCCAATTAAATCTTAGATAGATAATCTTATAAAAAAGAAAAGAATAGTCAAATATTCTTATTGAACAGACAAATCTGATTGGACTGACAGTCATTCTGAGTCAGGTACAGCTCTAGCTCTCTCTGTTATCTACCCAGTTCTTCTAGTTGATTTCATTTCATTTATTTGATCATTTTAAAAAGAAGTATTATGCAATATAATGTAAGGCACCTGGTTAAAAAGCAACCATGAATAAAACACGAGAATGTCCAAGACTTATTTCCTTATATTATTCCAAACAATCCATAAGCTGTTGTTTGGTCTATATAGTTTTTTTTCTTTGTGGCGTATTTGTATTGTTGCTGTGATATTTTCTGCTGTTTCTGTTCCACTGCATGGGCCTTACTGGAGCAGCACTACAAGTGTTCTCTTTATTATATCTGAATAGTTGTTAATATGTTGAGTTTGTTCCAGACATTTTAACTTTTTAAGAAAACTGAACTATACATGTAATCATTCATATTATTATAATCAATAGGGAGAGCACTCATTGTTTTGTTATTTTTATTCGTTTGTAGGGTTTGTAGGTTTCACCCTATTCTTGTATAAATGTTTTTATGTCTTTTCTAATGTAATCTGAGTGGGACTAAAAGGGATGATTTTAGGATAGGTTCTCTTGAAGTACCATATTTATTGGTGTCTAAATCTATATTATGTTTGTGATTTTGCTACAGTTTTTTAGATGACTATATGTTTTGTGTTATTGTCTGTCCTGTTCTTAGAACATCGGGGACCATGTTGGAAATAAGTGTTTACACTTTTACATGCTATCCCTTGGATCTTGTTGTTGTCTCTATATCCATTAATAAAGTCAATCAATCAATCGATCAATGGTTTTGATCCACAGTGCTGACATGCTGCTTTAACAGATGGTGTGGATGAAGTGAATGTTCTGTTGATGGAACAGAACCAGAATCTGGTACCAGCTTTTAATGACTGAATGTGTGAACAAAGTCAATGTTTGCACATATGTGACCTGCTCTGACCAAATCAGTCACATGGAGCACTGGCCCGTTTGTGTAGAAACGTGATTTTATGATTTCTTTTAACACATTGACTGCCAGCCGTTTTTTTTTGCTGTAGATAGCTTCTGCCAGGGTTTTTTTTGAGGATTCTAGGCTCATTTTACAAGAGCCGAGGTTTCTCTTCTGTTAGGACTTCGTGAACACCAATCATCTAAAAAGAACTAATAGAATGTGTGCTTTCTCTGTCTAAAAGAGTTAGTTTGTAGAGTTAGTAGTTATGTAAGCATTAGCAGTTGAATACAGCATGGTTTCAGCATCAGAAAAAAATATTCAGAGATAAACGGCTTTTTGTGAAATTCGATAGAACAGTCACTTTAACCATTCATTTTTGGCATCAGTAAGACCTAAACAATAGTTTTGAACAGTAATTTCCTCCATAACAGCAGTAAACTTCCCTCTGCTCAACTCCTCCCTCCGTGGGCGTTCTTCTTGGCTGCAGCGCCGTGTCACAAGCACTTTCCTACCTGTGCAAATGCACTTTCTCATACTCTCGACCTCTCAAATAAATTTCTGAATAGAAATTAAATTACTCTAAATTATAGCGAAAAAGAAACAAAAAAGAATGGGTTGAAAATCCCATTCTAAAAGCCTTTTATGGCTGTTTCCAATTTGGTGTCGGACTAGGGGGCAGTCCCCGCTTGTCACCAGTCTCATTGCTTTGCTGCTGCTGTGCGGGTGTGAGCCTGTCTGTGCGGCCGCTCTTTGAGGAAGTCTGGTTGGACTCGCTCGCTTCTTGGAGTTTTGGTTGAGGGCTTTGATGAAGCTTTTGCGATTCTGGTCATATTTATGCTGCGTGTTTCAAACTGTGTCCCACCCGCAATCCACTATGCAAATCTGCAATCCCGCACCGCCAGCAATCAGCGCGAAAACGAAAGCGCCTTCGCCAATCCACCTTCATGAGAATGGCTTCAGTCACACTGCTTTTTGCTTGCCTTCCTCTAGTCAGGAAAGCACTGTCACCACTTAGTGGGTCGGTGGAATGGGTTGTACACGTTGTACACGTCCAATACCTATATAAGAGATGTAAAAGGGTTAGATGCACATCCTACGGTCAAAAAAAAAAAATCGATTTTTTTTTTGACGACTCAACTCGTCGCTGGCAGTGAACAGCTGGATTGTGTTTGACGACTCAACTCGTTGTTGGCAGTCAACGTGTTAATTTTGGCTGTTTTGGGGTTTCACCAGATTTGAGCAAAATAAAGCATTGGCTTTCATTCTGTGTAAAGATTATTGTGAAATTCAAAGATTAAATATAGTTTTGCAGCTCATAAATTAAATTTAAGTTGAAGTTATCCTTTATTTATCCCCATGGGGAAATTCATCCTCTGCATTTGACCCATCCTCTACTAGGAAGTAGGAACCTTCCTAGAACTAGGAGCAGTGGGCAGCCGCAGTGCAGCGCCCGTGGACCAACTCGTTATTTTGCCAGTGCCTTGGACAGGGGCACTGACAGGAGTATTAACCCTAACATACATGTCTTTTGATGGTGGGAGGAAACCGGAGCACCTGGAGAAAACCCACACGAACACGGGGAGAACATGCAAACTCCACACAGAAAGGACCTGGGATGGACCGGGGTTCGAACCCGGGACCTTCTTACTGTGAGGCAACAGTGCTAACCACTGAGCCACCGTCCTAAAATGTAGAGTTACCAGCAGAACTAGCCTACTTTGTCCATTTTTGAGGTTGTTTTTCTCAGAAACATAGTTTGGAAACAGTCACGACATAAAGCGGTGTATCTCACTCAATCTTTGGAGTACAAAGATCATTTTGATATCAGCAGAAAGCTTACATTCTCCTCTTTCCAACAGTGTATAAAACTCAAAATGTTTGTTAGGGTCAATGTGACTGATTTTGATAGAGCAGTGTCTTTCCAATGTCACAGCAATAAGCAGTGGCTGATTTGGCTGCCTCAGCAATATGAGAATAAAGGCTAAATATGAAATCAGATTAGACACACAACACACTAAGTATAAGGATAAAGATTACATTTGCTGTTATGTGTTGCTTAGTTTCACTTACTAATAATGTGAATGTTCATTTTTACAGTATTATTTTCAACTGTGTATTGTGAGAAAATTGTGTTTTTTTGTTACAGTCAGTGAGGTCATTGAGGCAAAGTTGAACTATTCCAATTATATTTGTATGATCTTCACTTCATATTCACCTTATGTAGAAGAGACCGTCTGGCCTGAGAGACTAACAGGAAGTGTAACTACAATCGTAAGTTCCGCCGATTGTATTTACACTTCCTGTGACTCATAATGTGAGTCAAACTAGGTTTGACCTGGTGAGTCAGACTAGTATGAGCAGGTAAAACAGCCGGTGTTTTTAACACGTTCACTGCCAACGACGTATTACTCCGTCAAAAAAAATCCAACGGTTCACTGCCAATGACGTATTACTCTGTCAAAAAAAAATTTGACCGTGGGATGTGCATCTAACCCTTTTACATCTCTTATATAATTATTGGAACCACCGAACGTTTACAACCCATTCCACCGACCCACTAAGTGGCGACAGTGCTCTCCTGACTAGAGGAAGGCAAGCATTTTCATGAGAATGGCTTCCTCGAAGCCATTCTCATGAAAATGGATTTGGCGAAAACGTTTTCGTTTTCGCGCTGATTGCTGGCGGAGCGGGATTGCAAATTTGCATAATAGATTACGGGTGGAACACACTTTGAAACACGCAGCATAAATATGACCAGAATCGCAAAAGCTTCATCAAAGCTCTCAACCAAAACTCCAAGAAGCGAGCGAGTCCATCCAGACTTCCTCAAAGAGCGGCCGCGCAGACAGGCACAGCAGCAGCAGCAGCAGCAGCAGCAACGAGCTTGTGACACGGCCGCTGCAGCCAAGAAGAACGCCCACGGAGGGAGGAGTTGGAAGCAGAGGGGGGTTTCCTGCTGTTATGGAGGAAATTACTGTTCAAAACTATTGTTTAGATGTCTGACGTCTTACTGATGCCAAAAATGAATGGTTAAAGTGACTGTTCTATCGAATTTCACAAAAAGCCGTTTATCTCTGAATAATTTTTCTGACGCTGAAACCATGCTGTATTCAACTGCTAATGCTTACATAACTACTAACTCTACAAACTAACTCTTTTAGACAGAGAAAGCACACATTCTATTAGTTCTTTTGAGATATTGTGTGTTCACAAAATCTTAGCAGAAAAGAATCCTCGGGTCTTGAAAGATGAGCCAGAATCCTCAAAAAAACCCTCTGGCAGAACCTACCTACAGTAAAAAAAAAAAATGGCTGGCAGTGAATGTGTTAAGAGGAAGTTGTGATATAATGGGTCAAGTGGGCGGGGCTGCATGAGGTGAATTGTAAACAAGGTCAAAGTCTTCCTGGTATGAAACACCTGATAAGCGCTCCCTCTTCTTCCTGCTCTCAAACAGCACTGAGCCAGTTCAACAAGCCCATTCACCACAGAGCAGCAACAACACCAAGAAAAGGAATCGATTTTTGGTTTTGAACAGAGCACAACTTTGATCTGTTGTGAGAAAGTGAAACTACCTGAGATTCACTGTCACTGAGAAGTGAAATGGCTCAGCAAGGAATTCAGCTGGACGAGGCAAAATTCTGCTGTTCGATCTGTCTGGATCTACTGAAGGATCCGGTGACTATTCCCTGTGGGCACAGCTACTGCATGAGCTGTATTAAAAACCACTGGGATGTAGAGGATCAGAAGAAAATCCACAGCTGCCCCCAGTGCAGACAGACCTTCACACCGAGGCCTGTCCTGGTGAAAAACACCATGTTAGCAGAGTTGGTGGAGGACCTGAGGAAGACCGGACTCCAAGCTGCTCCTCCTGATCACTGCTATGCTGGACCTGGAGATGTGGGCTGTGATTTCTGCACTGGGAGAAAGCTGAAAGCCCTCAAGTCCTGTCTGGTGTGTCTGGCCTCTTACTGTGAGCAGCACCTCCAGCCTCACTATGAATCCTCTACCTTTAAGAAACACAAGCTGGTGGAAGCCACCGTGAAGCTTCAGGAGAACATCTGCTCTCGTCACGACGAGGTGATGAAGATGTTCTGCCGTACTGATCAGCAGTGTATCTGTTATCTCTGCTCCGTGGACAAACATAAGGGCCACGACACAGTCTCAGCTGCCGCAGAGAGGACAGAGAGGCAGAAAGAGCTCGGGGTGAATCGGCAAAAAATCCAGAAGAGACTCCAGGGCAGAGAGAAAGACGTGAAGGTGCTACAACAGAACCTGAAGGCTATGAATCTCTCTGCTGATAAAGCAGTGATGGACAGTGAGAAGGTCTTCACTGAGATGGTCCGTCTCATTGAGAAGAGAAGCTCTGAGGTGAAGCAGCAGATCAGATCCCAGCAGAAAGAGGAAGCGAGTCGGGCTGAAGAACTTCAGGAGAAGCTGAAGCAGGAGATCTCTGAGCTGAGGAGGAAACACACTGAGCTGGAGCAGCTCTCACACACAGAGGATCACATCCACTTCCTCCACAGTTACTCCTCGCTGTCACGTCTCAGTGAAGCTACAGACTCACCCAGGATCCATACCCGTCCTCTGCGCTACTTTGAGGATGTGACTGCAGCTGTGTCAGAGGTCAGAGATAAACTACAGGACATTCTGACAGAGGAACGGCCTAAGATCTCACTGACAGTGACTGAAGTGGATGTTTTACTGCCACAACGAGAGCCCAAGACCAGAGCTGACTTCTTACAATATTCACATCAGATCACATGGGATCCAAACACAGCACACACAAAGCTGTTATTATCTGAGGGGGACAGAAAAGCAACATTCATGAGTGAAGAACAGTTATATTCTAGTCACCCAGACAGATTCACTACCTACTCTCAGGTCCTGAGTAGAGAGGGTCTGACTGGACGTTGTTACTCGGAGGTGAAGTGGAGCGGCAGTCCTTCAATAGCAGTCTCATATAAAGATATTAGCAGAACAGGGGTTGAATGTCTATTTGGATACAATGACAAGTCTTGGTCATTAGAGTGTGACAGCAGTAGTTGTCACTTCACACATAACAGTATCGGAACTTCCATCTCAGTCCGTCCCTCCTCCAGAGTAGGAGTGTACCTGGATCACAGAGCAGGTCTTCTGTCCTTCTACAACATCTCTGAAACCATGACTCTCCTCCACAGAGTCCAGACCACATTCACTCAGCCTCTCCATCCTGGACTGATGTGTTGGAGCACTGCAGCCACTGCTGAGTTGTGTAAACTCAAGTAGTCAGCAGTCAGCTGCAACATGTGAGCTTCTGTTTTAACTGACGTGTTTTTGTCTCCATCTTTGTTACTCAGTGCTCATTGCTGTCATGTTTACACTCTGCACTTCTCAGAGATCACTTGTTGATGAAGTTTCAGTTTGTGTTGTAGGTAGTGTGTGTGTGTGTGTGTGTGTGTGTGTGTGTGTGTGTGTGTGTGTGTGTGTGTGTGTGTGTGTGTGTGTGTGTGTGTTTGTGTTGTAGGTAGGCGTGACCCCAAATAGTCAATGATTCGTTAGAAGGAGCCTGATTCCACTGCCAATCTCACAGTCAAATAGTAATGTATTGCTTGGTTTCTCCCATTCGATTGTGATTCTACATGTATTCTATTTTGGTTGAAGTATCAGCCTATTAAAACCATAAACCAAGTCCCAATTAAACCAATATTCTTATTGAACAGACAAATCTGATTGGACTGACAGCCATTCTGAGTCGGGTACAGCCCTAGCTCTCTCTGTTATCTACCCAGTTCTTCTAGTTGATTTCATTTCATTTATTTGATCATTTTAAAAACAAGTATTATGCAATATAATGTAAGGCACCTGGTTAAAAAGCAACCATGAACAAAACACGAGAATGTCCAAGACTTATTTCCTTATATTATTCCAAACAATCCATAACCTGTTGTGTGGTCTATATACGGTAGTTTTTTTTCTTTGTCGCGTATTTGTATTGCTGCTGTAATATTTTCTGCTGTTTCTGTTCCACTGCATGGGCCTTACTGGAGCAGCACTACAAGTCTTCCCTTTATTATATCTGAATAGTTGTTGATATGTTGAGTTTGTTCCCGACATTTTAACTTTTTAAGAAAACTGAACTATAAATGTAATCATTCATATTATTATAATCGATATGGAGATCACTCATTGTTTTGTTATTTTTATTCGTTTGTAAATGGTACTGCTCCACACTACATGGGCTCGCAGATAGGCATGGTTCATCATACCCAGCATGGACACAACACCAGGGCCAGTGTGCGCTCATGTATAGTGCCACGGGTGAACTCATGTATAAGTAGTGTTGTCACGGTACCAATAATTCAGTAGTCGGTACCGGTACTAGTTAATTTCCACGGTACTCGGTACCAATTTCGGTACCACGGTAAAAAAAACAGACTGATATTTCTTGAACATATTCTCCTTTATTAAAGTATGCAACCATTTCCAATGAACAAATGGCATATGTAGCCTTCAACTTTAAAACAAAACAATGTGCTTCTGCTTACTTCTTCTTACATTCAACTCTGTATGGCAGTGAGTACAGACAGTGCAACACCAGTGGCATGTAGCCCTCAAGTATTTAATTTTATTATTATATTAAATATAATTTAATTTTTTTCACAGAATTGCTGGAATCCTTTTTTTTCAACGGTGTATATTGGTATTTGATCGATGCATATGAATTCTGCCAATGCCCTATCACACTTTCTTGCTTCATGTGAGTTCTTGTCATATTTCCTCTGCTTTTCAAAAACATCAGGAATTATCTGCTGGGTGGTCTTTTGGGCTCCGCGACTTGTGCCTTCCTCTTCATCTTCATCTCTCGCATACTGTTAAATGGAAAGTAACGTCAGTGAGATTTACTAAAATAAAGAGATGATAGAGACAACTGCACATACACACATGTAGAGTGCAAGCAATTTTATGTAGCTAGTAACATGTTTCACCTTGTAGCTTGTATTTGAAGCTTGTATTTATTTTGATGCCATGTTGAACTAAGGCTAAGTTCGGCTATTAGCCGTGTCCCATAATGTTTCCATTACAAACATTGCATTGCACACGCGTTACACTATGCTAGCTGACACTGTACCAGGTATTAGCCGGGTCCCATAATGATTCCATTACAAAACACGTTACGTTAACGTTAGCGCAAACGTTTTTTGGTTACACAATGCATTGCCAGCTATCTCAAAAACGAATGTGACAGGATAAGGTCTGTTTGATATGTTGTTAAACGTGTTATTTTACACCGTTTGAAAGAAGTAACCCACCTTGAATTATTTGAACAGGTCTGGGTGCCTGTCTTTCAGCTGCTTGGCGAGATTGGATGTGTTACCCTGTTTGGTTTGGAACTCCTTTTCACACTTTTTGCAGATGGGGCTTTGGGGACTGATATTTCCAAATGCGACTCTTTGCATTCTTCTTCTCAACAAGTTGAGTTGTTGGAATAGGAGCAGCCGCTCCTGCTGCAGCCGTAGCCATTCTCTTCGCCGCCTGTGCGCACTGCTTGTGTCAACATACAAGCTGTGAATGACTGTTCGCGATTACGTGTGGACGTTCGGGGACACCGTAGTCCCGGAAGTGCGCGGGGCTGTATGCGCAGTACTGTATGTATGTGTGTTGCTCAGGCAGACAGGCTAACGTTAGCTGGCGGCTGGGTCCATGAAGCCAAGCCATGGTGGCAAACTAAATAGTAAATTCGGTACCCTCGGTACCATGAAAAACAGGTACCGTTCAGTACCGTAGCAATGTAGTACCGTCCAAGTACCGAAGTACCGAGTACCGTGACAACACTAATGTATAGTGGCACGGGTGAACGGTGTAGCTCTGAGCTCCTTTCTTTACACAGGGATGTTACTGTGGAACAGCCTTCCACTAGGCATCAAACTCTCAGAGTCTAGAGGGGGTTTTAGAAGTCAGGTCCATGCTCATCTCTGGAGCAAGGTGACTGGGTAGGTTAGTAGGCCTAATTAGCTGGTCCTGTGAGCATAATGTGTTTTACTGTGATGACTGTTTTATTCTTGTATAAATGTTTTGATGTCGTTTCTAATGTAATCTGAGTGGGACTAAAAGGGATGATTTTAGGATAGGTTCTCTTGAAGTACCATATTTATTGGTGTCTAAATCTATATTATGTTTGTGATTTTGCTACAGTTTTTTAGATGACTATATGTTATTGTCTGTCCTGTTCTTAGAACATCGGGGACCATGTTGGAAATAAGTGTTTACACTTTGACATGCTATCCCTTGGATCTTGTTGTTGTCTCTATATCCATTAATAAAGTCAATCAATCAATCAATCAATCAATCAATCAATCAATCAATCAATCAATGGTTTTGATCCACAGTGCTGACATGCTGCTTTAACAGATGGTGTGGATGAAGTGAATGTTCTGTTGATGGAACAACAGAACCAGAATCTGGTACCAGCTTTTAATGACTGAATGTGTGAACAAAGTCAATGTTTGCACATATGTGACCTGCTCTGACCAAATCAGTCACATGTAGCACTGGCCCGTTTGTGTAGAAACGTGATTTTATGATTTCTTTTCATTTTGTCTGTTTTGGGGTTTCACCAGATTTGAGCAAAATAAAGCATTGGCTTTCATTCTGTGTAAAGATTATTGTGAAATTCAAAGATTAAATATAGTTTTGCAGCTCATAAATTAAATTTAAGTTTAAGTTATCCTTTATTTATCCCCATGGGGAAATTCATCCTCTGCATTTGACCCATCCTCTACTAGGAAGTAGGAACCTTCCTAGAACTCCGAGCAGTGGGCAGCCGCAGTGCAGCGCCCGGGGACCAACTCGTTATTTTGCCAGTGCCTTGGTCAGGGGGACTGACAGGAGTATTAACCCTAACATACATGTCTTTGGTGGTGGGAGGAAACCGGAGCACCTGGAGAAAACCCACACGAACACGGGGAGAACATGCAAACTCCACACAGAAAGGACCTGGGATGGACCGGGGTTCGAACCCGGGACCTTCTGACTGTGAGGCAACAGTGCTAACCACTGAGCCACCGTCCTAAAATGTAGAGTTACCAGCAGAACTAGCCTACTTTGTCCATTTTTGAGGTTGTTTTTCTCAGAAACATAGTTTGGAAACAGTCACGACTAGGGGTGCACCGATCACGTTTTTTGCCACCGATCACCGATTGCCGATCACCTATGAGAAATATCTGCCCAACCGATCATCGACCGATCACCGATTACCGATTACCGATCACCGATCACCGATATATATATATATATATATTTATTCATCTATTTTGTAACCAGCTATAGCAGTCTATTATAGAACAGTTTCCATTTTACATATAGGCCTACATTTCATGCATCAAATTGAAAGTGCAGCACATTTTCTTTTTTTTCTACATCAATATTTTATATTTTGTAGGCTAAAGGAAACCGCCAACATGATTTTTTGTGTGTGAGATAATTGGAGCACAAGACTGTGTTGAACTAAATGGCTAGTAGTAGTCCAGTTCCCTCAGTTCAGTTTATAAAAGAATAAAAATCACTCCACTTCGGGATTTCCATGTTACCAGTTCAATGAAGTTCAGTTCACTCAACAAAAATACTCCATTTTCCGGGATTTCCCTGTTACACAAGAAAAATATCTTCGACCCAAGTTAACTATTTTATCGATTAAGCTAAAGCGGCTAAAGCTAACCGGAGCTAATAACGTTAGGAGGATACACGCAAATATGGATCAAACACGGACTTAACAGCATGCAAATGACTCGGTAGGCGGGAGGACTGGAGGTAACTTCTCTGCTGAGTCTGCTGTAATCACCGGCTGATGTGTGTGATTCAAAGACGCAAGGGGTGTGTTGACAGTCTGGTGTGGTGTGTGGAGGTGAGTACACTGACGAAAGCAAAGCGTGTGCTTTGCAACACAATGATATAAACGTTAGAGCACAATATGAAAGTTAAACGATAGACATTGAAGACATGAAAATGGGCTGCCTCATGTTTCTCACGTGCAGCATGATCGGCTATGCGATCGGCGACAATAAAGAAATATCTGCAGCAGCAGATCACATATTTGAGGTCAAAATCGGCCGATACAGATTGCGTGCCGATCGATCGGTGCACCCCTAGTCACGACATAAAGCGGTGTATCTCACTCAATCTTTGGAGTACAAAGATCATTTTGATATCAGCAGAAAGCGTACATTCTCCTCTTTCCAACAGTGTATAAAACTCAAAATGTTTGTTGGGGTCAATGTGACTGATTTTGATAGAGCAGGTCACATTTTGCGATATGGGAACACACGATAAACACTGCCATCGTCGAGTGGTGGCCAGTGGTGACTGATGGTCATAAATCACTGATGATGTCATGCACTGATGTCATGTCTTCAGTGACGCGTACGGACCTCGGCACTGTCATGCCACTAATGACAGTAAAGCACACCCTCAAGTCTAATATTACTTAAATGACTCCATATGTCTCCATATATATTATTCCACATTATTATGCTTCTCAAACCAATCTAACTGCAGTTTAAATACAGCAAGCATGTAAATACGCTACACTATAGCAAGATCAAAGTGAAAAGAATGTTCTAAATCTAGTCGGCTAGAAAAAATATAGCCTATCCCTGGATGTCATGATGAGATTAGATTGGTGAAAGTTTGGGCAGAATGATATTGTTTTCTCTCGCTACCTTTTCTTCTCCCCCGCTGCACAGGTAGGATGATGCAACAGCCTCTGAATGACAGAGGCTCAAAACTACGGTATAACAACTTTTCTTTCATCGGTCCTTGTGCCTGTCTGACGCGTGAGAGAGAGGGAGTGAGAGAGAGAGACAGAGACAGAGAGAGAGTGAGATGGCAGAGGAGAGCTCATATCTCCGGCGCACTGAATAAGGCCTGGTTTTGAAAAGCGCTAAGCGCTAAATTAACGCCAAGGGGGAAGATATCGTTAGGCCGGTATTTAAGGCAGAAACGCCCATTCTGACCTATTCTGGCACTGCGCCACGCCTCTTCGGCGTAAAGCGCATTTCGGGGCCTAAAACGCCATCTTCCCGAGGGAGGCGCAAGGCGTTTTTTTTTTTTGCATTTAACGCCAGTTTTAGCGCCTAAGGCCAGTGGGAAGATAGGGGCCATAGTGTACATGTATAGTTTATTCAATAAACTTTATTGATATGAGCGCTACGCTGCGTACTTACACTAAGACAAATTCCTTGTATGTCTTATTGTGGCAATAAAGTGATTCTGAGTCAGGTGGCGTTTACACCTGCCTCTGAATGGTCACAACTAGGGATGTCCGATATTATCGGCCAATATTAGCATAACAAATTCATATCGGAAAATATCGGTAGGCTATCGGTTTTCATGTCGATCTTTTTTTTTTTAACCTTTTATTTATACAGGCGGAGTCTCACTGAGAGCAATGCTCTATTTTTCAGGAGCGCCCTGTTCACATTCACACACACATTCACACCTGGAAGCTGACCAGTACAACCACAGTCTGATCTGTTGGCCACTGAGCAGCTCCACTGGAGCGGTTGGGGATAAGGGCCTTGCTCAAGGGCACCTCAGTGGTGGTAATGAGGGAGGGGCAAGCGCTGCTGATAATAACACTTACAACTTTAACACAACATGCATATTATATATTAAACTCTTCAGCTACTTCTGCTCTCACAAAAGTAGGAAAGGAGTTAATTTCACAACAGGAGATATGTAATGTAACTTGTTACCTGAAATTTTGGTGGAAAAAAAGCCAGCTTATATCGGTATCGGTTGATATCGGTATCGGAAATGAAAGGTCCCATTCCGTGCAAAAGCAGTTTTTACTTGTAAATGCATATATACTGCTGTCATCCCTCCCTGTAATGAGTGGTCACAACCTCAGAACTGCCACAGTTGGATTTGTCCCTATACAGCTCTCTCCTGCAGTCTCCTTCAAGCCACGCCCCTTACAGTCTGTTCTCCCAGACGGGTTATAGTCTGGGGAAAATAAGGTTTGACCTTAAACTAATTGCAACAGAATTTATTTTCACATTTTTATGTTTATATTGATGCCCGAAACACTATATTAAAAATCCCAGAAAATCCCATTAGTGGAAATATGTTAAAATTACATTTTTTCAAAATGACTGCCATTATTAAAATGTTGGCCATATCTTGACTCCAACTAGACCTAGAATTACAAATTTGGTGTCTATTTCCACATTTTTGGGGGCAAGGAATCCACAGAAATGGTTGTTGAGTCTCTAAGTAGAACAGATTTTTATTTTCTCATGTAAGTATGTAGTCGTAATACAACATGTCATTTCTCACAATGTTAGCTACAACTTCGTATTTGTTAATCATACACATTTTGGGTGATACCCATTACCCTTGAGCATATTGAAGTGCTTGCCATTGAAAAAAAAAGTTTGTTGTTTCATATTTCCAATTAAAAATGTGTTACGGTAATGAATTTATTCCCTCACAGTGTCTCTAAAAGTGTCTGGAAGAGCACATCTATCTATCTAAGGGAGCTAGGGCTCTGTTTGTCTGTTTGTCTGTCCGTCCCACTGATGACATCATCTCGAGCAATTGTGATGCCATCAGTGATGTCACTCGAGCAATTGTGATGTCATCAGTGATGTCATAAATCCTTCCTGGCTCACCCTATATAAGTGGAAGCAGTGTGTCTTTTTACACGCAAGCATCCAGTCCCATAAAACACCACCAGCAAGCATCCAGTCTGTTCATAAGAGGAAAAAGCAGCTCCTGCTGGTATATCAGTTGTGTGACCTCACAGACCTGCAGCGTAGGACCGAAGAGATACAAACTCCCCAGGTGGATACTAACATCAACTCCACCAGTACCTCATCCACGCTACAACAGTGAGGCAACAGGCAAGTAACTACTACTTTTGTTTGTGAATATACTGATTCCTACTTGTATTGTTGTGAGATGCCTCGCAACAAAAAACAGAATCAGATGATGAAAAAGCTACATGCTGCAAAGAAACCTGAACTTGCTTTGAATCCCTTAGTTTTAGCTATGCAATGTTCTAAGCAGACTGGATGGCATGCAGCAGAAGCAGATGATAGAACGCTCATCCATAAGAGACTTGAGACTTGACTTGGACTTGTGACCAAAGACGTGAGACTTGACTTGGAGTATAGCTAAAATACTTCAGCCTTGACTTGGGGACTCTAGCTCAAAGCCTTGAGACTTGCCCGGCCACGACCCATTGCTGCGCAGCAGCTATAATTGTTTATTTATGTTTGTTTATTGTTTATTTGCACAAAGAAAATGAATAACAACAGATAGTACCTTAGAAAGTATCTTAATTAGCTATTATTAAGCTATACCTATTAGTAAGCTATTAGCTAACTAGTAAGTGCTTATTAAGCTAGCCTACTTTGAATGGTAACACACAAAGACTGTCATTGGTAACAGACGATAAATGGCGGTCAACTTATCCATAACCTTCGGATATGGAGAATACTTAGCCTACCTGTCCACTCGTCTGCATGTTTGAGCTACAACTTGTGCTGTGCCTTGCCAAAATCAAATTGCCTCCAATGCGAAGCAGCTGCTTATGCGAGCTGCAGGGCTAGCTCAGCGAGCTGCAAGGCAGGCGAACTCGCGTAGGGTGCAAGATGCCTAGTGGATTATAATTTCAATTTGAATGGTGAAATTAGATCCTACTTGATATCTTTGAGTTTTGCTATGAGTTGTACCATGTTCATGAGAATCACACACCTGTGGCATTCTCAATCCTCCCATAGGACATGGATGAAAGGCCAGGGGGTCTCTGATTTTGGATATTGATGTGTCCAACTGCTGCTATGTCACAGCTATCAGAGGTCCTGGTTTGGCTCTCTGGTGTAACTCCAGCTATAATGCCCATAACATGGAATGTGTTGTGGCCATCAATGGTTCTGATGTTATGGTCCAATAAGTGGGCGGGCGGTGTGTGTGCCACGATTGTGATGTCACGATTGTCATGTATCAGTGATGTCATCAGTGATGTCACTTGAGCAATTGTGATGTCATCAGTGATGTCACTTGAGCAATTGTGATGTCATCAGTGATGTCACTCGAGCAATTGTGATGTCATCAGTGATGTCACTCGAGCAATTGTGATGTCATCAGTGATGTAATAAATCCTTCTGTGGGGTTGTATGGCAGTTGGCATCCTTTATGTTGCATTACCGCCTGGCTGAGGCTTTATAAGTGGTTGGAGTATACGTAGTGAGAAGAGCACAAGTGGTAGGCTACATCATCTCCAGAGTAAGTGTTTATTGTTTATTTATGTTTGTTTATTGTTTATTTGCACAAAGAAAATGAATAACAGATAGTACAAGTATCTTAATAAGCTATTATTAAGCTATACCTATTATAGCTAACTAGTAAGTGCTTATTAAGCTAGCCTACTTTGAATGGTAACAGACGACTGTCATTGGTAACAGACAATAAATGGCAGTCAACTTACCCATAACC
The DNA here is from genome assembly GCF_964638095.1 of Poromitra crassiceps. NCBI lineage: Eukaryota > Metazoa > Chordata > Actinopteri > Beryciformes > Melamphaidae > Poromitra > Poromitra crassiceps. The sequence continues at coordinate 12,314,459 of NC_139641.1, forward strand.
TTCGGATATGGAGACTTAGCCTACCTGTCCACTCGTCTACATGTTTGAGCTACAACTTGTGCTGTGCCTTGCCCAAATCAAATTGCCTCCAATGCGAGACTCGTGAGTGACATGACTATGAAGTTATGGTTTGCGATGGCTGTCTGAGGGAACAAGATGTGCATGAAAACTCACCCTTTTCCACCAACTATTAGAACATATTAGCCACACTTACATTTTTTATGTTTTGTTTTGTTATGTTACAGTATGTTTGGTAGAGCTTTTCCCTAGCCCCACCCCTTTCCTGACCACACCCCCTCCCACCTCCCACATACACTCCCCCTGATACACCTGTCCATGCCCCCTACCCACCTCTCGAATCCAGACTCTCTACGACCTTCCTATCCCTACCAACGGACTCTTTTCCCTAGCCCCGCCCCCTCCATTGAGCCGACCCGGATCAGATCCGCTCCAAAATGTAATGGGTTGTTCCTTGGCCCATGCTACACCCTTCCACCAAGTTTCATGAAAATCGGCCCAGTAGTTTTGCCGTAATCCTCCTGCTAACAGACAAACGGTCAGACAAACGGCACCAAAAACATCACCTCCTTTGTGGAGACAATGCCAATTTTGACAATGTTCCACTACTGGGATTTTCTGGGATTTTCAGTATGTTAAATTGGAAGGTTTCAAGAGCTGAATACAACACAAATCATTTCTGTTGCAATTTGTTTAAAGTCCCTGGAAACCAGAAATATTTTATTATTATTTAGCATTTTGAGTTCATCACATCACAGGAGCCTATGTTAATAAGCCACCAGCCAAATTTGAACGATGATGAACGTCGCAAAGTATATAAATTTAGGTTTGACAGTCTGGCAAAAGTAATGAGAATGAATTATTTTTTAGAGTGTATTTTCTCCCGCGGAATGTGTGGGCGTGTCCCATCTGCAGCAGCCTCCGAGAGAGAGAGCGCGAGACAGAGGGGGGGAGGGAAACGGAGAAAGAGAGAAAGAGAGATCGACACACACACACCGTGCGTGTGTGTGTGTGTGTGTGTGTGTGTGTTCGTTGCTCGGAGAGGGACTCTTGCTGCGACTGCACAGCGTGTGTGTGTGTGTGTGTATGTGTGAGTAACCTCGCGTCACCAGGCTGTGTGTCTCTCTGTGCTCTCTCTCACACGAGAGGAGAGAGAGAGAGAGAGAGAGAGAGAGAGAGGAGAGGAGAAGAGAGAGAGAGAGAGGAGAGGAGAGAGAGAGAGGAGAGGAGAGGAGAGAGAGAGAGAGAGAGGAGAGGAGAGGAGAGGAGAGGGAGAGAGAGAGAGAGAGGAGAGAGAGAGAGAGAGCAGCATAGCGCAGAGTGGGAGGCAGACGGACACTGAGGGAGCGCTGTCACTGGGGGCAAAGAACGGACAAAAGGAGGGCAGATTGCGCGCGTGTACAAAGGTTATATAGAGCTTATGACATCATAAGCTCCTGCATTTTAGCACCTCGCGCACTGCTCTCTTCAATGAGGAAGTATCTTGTAGAATCTTGTAGAAAAGTGTCGATTTTAAGGCTTTGGGTTGAAAGTAATGTATAATAATTTCGGAGGCAGACAATTACTAACATAAGACCCTAAATAACATAGTTAGAACGTTTTTGTGGATTTTGGTTTCCAGGGAATTTAAGGTTGGGTCATTTTTTCTCACAGATTCCCTAGACTATACGTGTAATTGATAGTTACTTGTCTGACTAAGATATATATCGTAATGAGCAATGTGTCTTGCTCTAAATTGTATTGTGTGTGTGTGTGTGTGTGTGTATGATTTGAATCATAATAATTCATATAATAACAGGTAGCAGCAGTTAAAATACACAAGGCAAACAGGATGTTTCTTTCCAATGTCACAGCAATAAGCAGTGGCTGATTTGGCTGCCTCAGCAATATGAGAATAAAGGCTAAATATGAAATCAGATTAGACACACAACACACTAAGTATAAGGATAAAGATTACATTTGCTGTTATGTGTTGCTTAGTTTCACTTACTAATAATGTGAATGTTCATTTTTACAGTATTATTTTCAACTGTGTATTGTGAGAAAATTGTGTTTTTTTTGTTACAGTCAGTGAGGTCATTGAGGCAAAGTTGAACTATTCCAATTATATTTGTATGATCTTCACTTCATATTCACCTTATGTAGAAGAGACCGTCTGGCCTGAGAGACTAACAGGAAGTGGAACTACAATCGTAAGTTCCGATTGTATTTACACTTCCTGTGACTCATAATGTGAGTCAAACTAGGTTTGACCTGGTGAGTCAGACTAGTATGAGCAGGTAAAACAGCCGGTGTTTTTAAGAGGAAGTCGTGAGATAATGGGTCAAGTGGGCGGGGCTGCATGAGGTCAATTATAAACAAGGTCAAAGTCTTCCTGGTATGAAACACCTGATAACTCCTCCCTCTTCTTCCTGCTCTCAAACAGCACTGAGCCAGTTCAACGAGCCCATTCACCACAGAGCAGCAACAACACCAAGAAAAGGAATCGATTTTTGGTTTGGAACAGAGCACAACTTTGATCTGTTGTGAGAAAGTTAATCTACCTGAGATTCACTGTCACTGAGAAGTGAAATGGCTCAGCAAGGAATTCAGCTGGACGAGGCAAAATTCTGCTGTTCGATCTGTCTGGATCTACTGAAGGATCCGGTGACTATTCCCTGTGGGCACAGCTACTGCATGAGCTGTATTAAAAACCACTGGGATGTAGAGGATCAGAAGAACATCCACAGCTGCCCCCAGTGCAGACAGACCTTCACACCGAGGCCTGCGCTGGTGAAAAACATCATGTTTGCAGAGTTGGTGGAGGAACTAAAGAAGACCGGACTCCAAGCTGCTCCTCCTGATCGCTGCTATGCTGGACCTGGAGATGTGGGCTGTGATTTCTGCACTGGGAGAAAGCTGAAAGCCCTCAAGTCCTGTCTGATGTGTCTGGCCTCTTACTGTGAGCAGCACCTCCAGCCTCACTATGAATCCTCTACCTTTAAGAAACACAAGCTCGTGGAAGCCACCGTGAAGCTTCAGGAGAACATCTGCTCTCGTCACGACGAGGTGATGAAGATGTTCTGCCGTACTGATCAGCAGTGTATCTGTTATCTCTGCTCCGTGGACGAACATAAGGGACACGACACAGTCTCAGCTGCCGCAGAAAGGACAGAGAGGCAGAAAGAGCTCGGAGTGAATCGGCAAAAAATCCAGAAGAGACTCCAGGGCAGAGAGAAAGACGTGAAGGTGCTACAACAGAACCTGAAGGCTATGAATCTCTCTGCTGATAAAGCAGTGATGGACAGTGAGAAGATCTTCACTGAGATGGTCCGTCTCATTGAGAAGAGAAGCTCTGAGGTGAAGCAGCAGATCAGATCCCAGCAGAAAGAGGAAGCGAGTCGGGCTGAAGAACTTCAGGAGAAGCTGAAGCAGGAGATCTCTGAGCTGAGGAGGAAACACACTGAGCTGGAGCAGCTCTCACACACAGAGGATCACATCCACTTCCTCCACAGTTACCCCTCGCTGTCACGTCTCAGTCAAGCTACAGACTCACCCAGGATCCATACCCGTCCTCTGCGCTACTTTGAGGATGTGACTGCAGCTGTGTCAGAGGTCAGAGATAAACTACAGGACATTCTGACAGAGGAACGGCCTAAGATCTCACTGACAGTGACTGAAGTGGATGTTTTACTGCCACAACCAGAGCCCAAGACCAGAGCTGACTTCTTACAATATTCATGTCAGATCACACTGGATCCAAACACAGCACACAAACTGCTGTTATTATCTGAGGGGGACAGAAAAGCAACATGCAGGAGAGAAGCACAGTCATATTCTAGTCACCCAGACAGATTCACTTACTGCTCTCAGGTCCTGAGTAGAGAGGGTCTGACTGGACGTTGTTACTGGGAGGTGGAGAGGAGCGACTCTGTTAGAATAGCAGTCTCATATAAAGATATTGGCAGAACAGGATGGAATGAAAGTCTATTTGGATACAATGACAAGTCTTGGTCATTAGATTGTGGCAGCAGTAGTTGTCACTTCATACATAAGAGTATCATGACTCTCATCTCAGTCCCTCCCTCCTCCAGAGTAGGAGTGTACCTGGATCACAGAGCAGGTATTCTGTCCTTCTACAGCGTCTCTGGAACCATGACTCTCCTCCACAGAGTCCAGACCACATTCACTCAGCCTCTCCATCCTGGACTGTGGTGTTTTTACACTGGAGCTGCTGAGTTGTGTAAACTCAAGTAGTCAGCAGTCAGCTGCAACATGTGAGATTCTGTTTTAACTGACGTGTTTTTGTCTCCATCTTTGTTACTCAGTGCTCATTGCTGTCATTGCTTCTCAGAGATCACTTGTTGATGAAGTTTGTGTGTGTGTTGTAGGTAGTGTGTGTGTGTGTGTGTGTGTGTGTGTCTGTGTGTGTGTGTGTGTGTGTGTGTGTGTGTGTGTGTGTGTGTATTTGTGTTGTAGGTAGGCGTGACCCCAAATAGTCAATGATTCGTTAGAAGGAGCCTGATTCCACTGCCAATCTCACAGTCAAATAGTAATGTATTGCTTGGTTTCTCCCATTCGATTGTGATTCTACATGTATCCTATTTTGGTTGAAGTATCAGTCTATTAAAACCATAAACCAAGTCCCAATTAAATCTTAGATAGATAATCTTATAAAAAAGAAAAGAATAGTCAAATATTCTTATTGAACAGACAAATCTGATTGGACTGACAGTCATTCTGAGTCAGGTACAGCTCTAGCTCTCTCTGTTATCTACCCAGTTCTTCTAGTTGATTTCATTTCATTTATTTGATCATTTTAAAAAGAAGTATTATGCAATATAATGTAAGGCACCTGGTTAAAAAGCAACCATGAATAAAACACGAGAATGTCCAAGACTTATTTCCTTATATTATTCCAAACAATCCATAAGCTGTTGTTTGGTCTATATAGTTTTTTTTCTTTGTGGCGTATTTGTATTGTTGCTGTGATATTTTCTGCTGTTTCTGTTCCACTGCATGGGCCTTACTGGAGCAGCACTACAAGTGTTCTCTTTATTATATCTGAATAGTTGTTAATATGTTGAGTTTGTTCCAGACATTTTAACTTTTTAAGAAAACTGAACTATACATGTAATCATTCATATTATTATAATCAATAGGGAGAGCACTCATTGTTTTGTTATTTTTATTCGTTTGTAGGGTTTGTAGGTTTCACCCTATTCTTGTATAAATGTTTTTATGTCTTTTCTAATGTAATCTGAGTGGGACTAAAAGGGATGATTTTAGGATAGGTTCTCTTGAAGTACCATATTTATTGGTGTCTAAATCTATATTATGTTTGTGATTTTGCTACAGTTTTTTAGATGACTATATGTTTTGTGTTATTGTCTGTCCTGTTCTTAGAACATCGGGGACCATGTTGGAAATAAGTGTTTACACTTTTACATGCTATCCCTTGGATCTTGTTGTTGTCTCTATATCCATTAATAAAGTCAATCAATCAATCGATCAATGGTTTTGATCCACAGTGCTGACATGCTGCTTTAACAGATGGTGTGGATGAAGTGAATGTTCTGTTGATGGAACAGAACCAGAATCTGGTACCAGCTTTTAATGACTGAATGTGTGAACAAAGTCAATGTTTGCACATATGTGACCTGCTCTGACCAAATCAGTCACATGGAGCACTGGCCCGTTTGTGTAGAAACGTGATTTTATGATTTCTTTTAACACATTGACTGCCAGCCGTTTTTTTTTGCTGTAGATAGCTTCTGCCAGGTTTTTTTTTGAGGATTCTAGGCTCATTTTACAAGAGCCGAGGTTTCTCTTCTGTTAGGACTTCGTGAACACCAATCATCTAAAAAGAACTAATAGAATGTGTGCTTTCTCTGTCTAAAAGAGTTAGTTTGTAGAGTTAGTAGTTATGTAAGCATTAGCAGTTGAATACAGCATGGTTTCAGCATCAGAAAAAAATATTCAGAGATAAACGGCTTTTTGTGAAATTCGATAGAACAGTCACTTTAACCATTCATTTTTGGCATCAGTAAGACCTAAACAATAGTTTTGAACAGTAATTTCCTCCATAACAGCAGTAAACTTCCCTCTGCTCAACTCCTCCCTCCGTGGGCGTTCTTCTTGGCTGCAGCGCCGTGTCACAAGCACTTTCCTACCTGTGCAAATGCACTTTCTCATACTCTCGACCTCTCAAATAAATTTCTGAATAGAAATTAAATTACTCTAAATTATAGCGAAAAAGAAACAAAAAAGAATGGGTTGAAAATCCCATTCTAAAAGCCTTTTATGGCTGTTTCCAATTTGGTGTCGGACTAGGGGGCAGTCCCCGCTTGTCACCAGTCTCATTGCTTTGCTGCTGCTGTGCGGGTGTGAGCCTGTCTGTGCGGCCGCTCTTTGAGGAAGTCTGGTTGGACTCGCTCGCTTCTTGGAGTTTTGGTTGAGGGCTTTGATGAAGCTTTTGCGATTCTGGTCATATTTATGCTGCGTGTTTCAAACTGTGTCCCACCCGCAATCCACTATGCAAATCTGCAATCCCGCACCGCCAGCAATCAGCGCGAAAACGAAAGCGCCTTCGCCAATCCACCTTCATGAGAATGGCTTCAGTCACACTGCTTTTTGCTTGCCTTCCTCTAGTCAGGAAAGCACTGTCACCACTTAGTGGGTCGGTGGAATGGGTTGTACACGTTGTACACGTCCAATACCTATATAAGAGATGTAAAAGGGTTAGATGCACATCCTACGGTCAAAAAAAAAAAATCGATTTTTTTTTGACGACTCAACTCGTCGCTGGCAGTGAACAGCTGGATTGTGTTTGACGACTCAACTCGTTGTTGGCAGTCAACGTGTTAATTTTGGCTGTTTTGGGGTTTCACCAGATTTGAGCAAAATAAAGCATTGGCTTTCATTCTGTGTAAAGATTATTGTGAAATTCAAAGATTAAATATAGTTTTGCAGCTCATAAATTAAATTTAAGTTGAAGTTATCCTTTATTTATCCCCATGGGGAAATTCATCCTCTGCATTTGACCCATCCTCTACTAGGAAGTAGGAACCTTCCTAGAACTAGGAGCAGTGGGCAGCCGCAGTGCAGCGCCCGGGGACCAACTCGTTATTTTGCCAGTGCCTTGGTCAGGGGCACTGACAGGAGTATTAACCCTAACATACATGTCTTTTGATGGTGGGAGGAAACCGGAGCACCTGGAGAAAACCCACACGAACACGGGGAGAACATGCAAACTCCACACAGAAAGGACCTGGGGCGGACCGGGGTTCGAACCCGGGACCTTCTTACTGTGAGGCAACAGTGCTAACCACTGAGCCACCGTCCTAAAATGTAGAGTTACCAGCAGAACTAGCCTACTTTGTCCATTTTTGAGGTTGTTTTTCTCAGAAACATAGTTTGGAAACAGTCACGACATAAAGCGGTGTATCTCACTCAATCTTTGGAGTACAAAGATCATTTTGATATCAGCAGAAAGCTTACATTCTCCTCTTTCCAACAGTGTATAAAACTCAAAATGTTTGTTAGGGTCAATGTGACTGATTTTGATAGAGCAGGTCACATTTTGCGATAAAGGAACGCACGATAAACACTGCCATCGTCGAGTGGTGGCCAGTGGTGACTGATGGTCATAAATCACTGATGATGTCATACCCACTGATGTCATGCACTGATGTCATGTCTTCAGTGACGCGTACGGACCTCGGCACTGTCGTGCCACTAATGACAGTAAAGCACACCCTCAAGTCTAATATTACTTAAAATGACTCCATATGTCTCCATATATATTATTCCACATTATTATGCTTCTCAAACCAATCTCACTGCAGTTTAAATACCGCAAGCATGTAAATACGCTACACTATAGCAAGATCAAAGTGAAAAGAATGTTCTAAATCTAGTCGGCTATAAAAAATATAGCCTATCCCTGGCTGGATGTCATGATGAGACATTAGATTGGTGAAAGTTTGGGCAGAATGATATCGTTTTCTCTCGCTACCTTTTCTTCTCCCCCGCTGCACAGGTAGGATGATGCAACAGCCTCTGAATGACAGGGGCTCAAAACTACGGTATAACAACTTTTTTTTCATCGGTCATTGTGCCTGTCTGACGCATGAGAGAGAGGGAGTGAGAGGGAGTGAGAGAGTGAGATGGCAGAGGAGAGCCCATATCTCCGGCGCACTGAATAAGGCCTGGTTTTGAAAAGCGCTAAGCGCTAAATTAACGCCAGGGGGGAAGATAGCGTTAGGCCGGTATGTAAGGCCGAAAGGCCCATTCTGGCCTATTCTGGCACTGCGCCACGCCTCTTCGGCGTAAAGCGCATTTCGGGGCCTAAAACCATGACATTTTTTCTTCCCGAGGGAGGCGCAAGGCGTTTTTTTTTTTTGCATTTAACGCCAGTTTTAGCGCCTAAGGCCAGTGGGAAGATAGGGGCCATAGTGTACATGTATAGTTTATTCAATAAACTTTATTGATATGAGCGCTACGCTGCGTACTTACACTAAGACAAATTCCTTGTATGTCTTATTGTGGCAATAAAGTGATTCTGAGTCAGGTGGCGTTTACACCTGTCTCTGAATGGTCACAACTAGGGATGTCCGATATTATCGGCCAATATTAGCATGACAAATTCATATCGGAAAATATCGGTAGGCTATCGGTTTTCATGCCGATCATTTTTTTTTTAACCTTTTATTTATACAGGCGGAGTCTCACTGAGAGCAATGCTCTATTTTTCAGGAGCGCCCTGTTCACATTCACACACACATTCACACCTGGAAGCTGACCAGTACAACCACAGTCTGATCTGCTGGCCACTGAGCAGCTCCACTGGAGCGGTTGGGGATAAGGGCCTTGCTCAAGGGCACCTCAGTGGTGGTAATGAGGGAGGGGCAAGCACTGCTGATAATAACACTTACAACTTTAACACAACATGCATATCATATATTAAACTCTTCAGCTACTTCTGCTCTCACAAAAGTAGGAAAGGAGTTAATTTCACAACAGGAGATATGTAATGTAACTTGTTACCTGAAATTTTGGTGGAAAAAAAAGCCAGCTTATATCGGTATCGGTAGTGCCCTCTAGAGAGAGAGTGGCGTCAGCGGAGGACCAAAATGCGAGACTCATTAGCCAATGAACAGCCAGGAATGGGTCTCGCGCTACTTTTGCATGCTAAAATAAAGCTGAAAATGTACAATTTGATTAAAGGGATGAAAAACCCTTTCAGAGTACAACACAAACTGTCTATTTTGCTGCAACTCGACAGTGCTGCTTAATCCAGGACCTTACTTCCTGGAACTCTTGAGAGTAAAACACTGGTCCATTGGAGTGAATGGAGATGTCGGGACTCTTCTATCTACACGACTCTGGGTATCGGTTGATATCGGTATCGGAAATTAAGAGTTGGACATTATCGGATATCGGTAAAAAAGCCAATATCGAACGATCCCTACTCACAACCCCACGAGCACACGCTGCACAGCCAAAGAGGGCAGTCCACATGCAAACTACTGCAAATGCAGGTCAGACAGTGAGGGAATATTTATGGTGTTATTACTCACACGCACACACACACACACACAACACGCACGCACACACAAAAACACAGACGAACCGCACATAGACGACGTGCACTCCTCAACCCTGCAAGGTGAAATCAATCTTTGCATACAACCTTGCAAAGCCAACCGCCACCTCCTCCTCTCCTCAGCATCTCTCCTCCGCATCTCTCACGTGTCACAGCGACGGCAGCGTCTCTGAATAATCCTGCCGTTTGTTTGTGTGTAACGAGCGGCTCCGCTGGCTGATAGCCGGCGCCGATAGCTAAAGGAGAATACGAGTCTTTGCATGTTTTAAACAAGAGGCATTAGGCTAAAAAGGCTGGCTTAACATTTGCATTCATCCCCGCGTGGGTCAGCGCCGGGCGACCCATGACTAGTAGCCATAGCCGATTTGGTTTCCAAACAAACACAAATACAGACAGAGAGTTATAATGGGATCTGTCGTACAGATGATGTCTGTCTGTTTGAATGGCGTGAGATGTGTAAGTAACTTACGCATGCGTCGGTGTGTGCATGCGTTTTGATGCGTATTTATGTGTTTTGTGCACGTTTACATGCAGGCATATTATATGCACGGGGACGCATATGCACACGCATGTGTCTTTATATGTGCACGCATGTCTGTGTGTGTTTTAGGGATTCGTGTGTGCACGTGTGTCCATGATTTGATGGTGAGGGGGGGGCCAAAACACACACAAGTGGAAAGCTAACACGCTAGCTGCTGGGCCGCGGGCTGATTGAAGTTGCTGACATTTTAAGGCTATTGAAAACAAAAAGCTAATAGGCGCGGCGCCGCGTGCCGGAATCGTGTCTGGTTCATGTTTAACAAAACAAGGTCACGGAGGTTGTCGGCCCGTGAATTCCATAAATAACTTGATAATAGGATTTTAAAACAAGCCGTCCGCGCGCGCACACACACACACACACACACACCCGTAACGGGCCCTGTGTGTGTGTGTGTGTGTGTGTGTGTGTGTGTGTGTCTTTCAGAATAGGAGGGGGAATATTAGAATGCAAATGGATTCACACTGCATCCTCATAAACAACGGTGTTCATTTAACCTCTGACCCCTGCATTTAACTGCCCATCAAGTCATTTGTGTTGGGGCAAGACACGTGGAAGTAGGCTGGGGGGGGGGGGGGGGGGGGGGGGGGATGTGTGTGTGTCTGTGTGTGTGCGAGCACACTGCATTGTGGGTAATGTGCAGTGGGGGTAATGTGTTTGTGCGTATACATGAATAAGTGCTTGTGTGTGTGTGTGTGTGTGTGCACGTGCATCTGTGTGGTACCTGCCTCGGTTGTGCGTTTGTGTAGCTACGCGCGCTAGCTATGTGCGTGCTTTCGCTCTTGTTGTGGGTTCAGAGTTGACCATTTGCAATGCTCAATTAATCTTGTCAGCATGCATTTACGAGGGAATTGAACAGCTTTTAAAACGCGCCTGCAGCTTTGTCACTCTCTCTCCTTCTCCATCCATTATGGAGACACAGCAGACCCAGTCCCTTCTTGGAAGACCTGCTGCAGAATATAGCTGATTATAACGTATTAGAGGCTTCTTTAACACAAGGATAAAAGTGAGCCTCGTTTGTATAACTGCTTTATACCGTTTCAGGTCCATTGCCGTGAAAGTCCTCGATTCGCAGTGTCAGTCTCTATATCGGTTTCAATCTGTCTCTTTTTCTCACGTTATTTTTTCTCTTTTTCTCCCTACTTCTCTCTCTCCCTCTCTCTCGCTCGGGCCATTCCAAAATTGCATCGAGCACATCTGCTGGGTGATATGGACAACAACAAAATACGAGCAAATTCACTATATGAAGAGTTAATTTGCAAAAACAGTATCTCCGTTTGGATTTTTTATCATTTTATTTTATATATTGATGTATTTATACTGTAATTAATTTATTTTGGGGACATTTTTATAATCAATCATAACTAAAACAGATCAAACAGATGTTGTTTGTTCATTTTAAGAATGGCGTTTACCTGTTTTTGCAAATTAACTCTTCATATGCAGGCAGCATGTGTGTTACTGATGACATCACTGATGACAAAACAGTATTTTTAGGATGAATACATGATATATATGTCGGTATTTTCTACAAAGTAGGCTAAATGTTCAGTTTTACGTCAAAGCAATGTGAGTTGTCTACCTCACTTTTATTAAAACTGAGTTCAGACTGTGATCAAAATAAAATGCAGATATTTCCTTCCCTGACTATTGGTGCTTTCACAAAATATTTACACATTGGTTTTTTTTGGGACAAAGAATCATCCGTAATGGCAAGGGGCGCGGGAAGCTAGGTGCCACCCCCTGGTGGCGAGAGATGGAATTTTTCGAAATTGTTGGATTTGGCTCTCCTGTGTTTCTGTGCATGAGTCTGTGCTGTGTAGTGGATATCTTGTCCATAGACGATCTTTGCTCAACGCAGTGGTTCTTGGGTAATATTGCAGGCAGCTGAAGGATCCACACAATGCGAAGCGTGCACTCTGCGGAAATGCTGAAGTTTTGTTTACTTAGCCTCACGTTGAAACTAGTGTCTCATGGGATTTGCACAGCTCAGCATCAGTTAATTCAAACTCACGGAGTCAACATAGCTGTGTTTACTTTGTTCACGGAGTCGGAGAGAAAAATGCCGACTCTGCCAGTCAAATCGCAGCTTTGTGAAGAGAAAGAGATACGAGATGACAAGACTGACAAAAAAGAAAGAGAAGATGGGAGGAATAGCAGGTAGGCTATCACTGTCCCTGATTCCTGAGGGTAAATTGAGTAATGCTGCAGTTGTTTGAAGAAATAGGCTAAATTGAGACTACAGGAATAAGACAATAAAATAGAAGTATTGAGTAAGAAGTGAGAATAGGCTTTGTAAGGTAGGCTACTTTAGATAATATTATATACAGTTGTGTGAGTAATAATAATAGCAATAATAAATGTAATGTGCATTAAGTTCCAGTTATTGTAAGTATTGCCCTAGTGGGCAACGCTATTGTTATCGAGTTTTTTTCTCAAATGTCTTAAAATGTATATGCGCTTATTTAGATCAGGGAAATCTAAATTTGCTCTCCAACCCCCCCTAGCAAACTCAGTTTTTTGGACGTCTGTATTTCTAAAACCCTGAGTTAATTAACAGTGGCGTGTGCCGTAGAGCCAATACGATACGTTTTTATAACTCTTTTTTTTCACAACAGTCTAATCCTAATGTTAATTTAAAATTAAATATTCCTCTAAATATGGCTAAAAGTCCAAAAAACGTCAAAAATTTAAGCACCCCTTACTTAATAATAGTTCCAGCGCGCCTGCGTAATGGGGTGACTAAGTTGATAAAGGCAAATAATTGAACAGCTAGAACAGTCTGGTAAGTTCAGAAAATTACATCACTTTACTGTAATGCAGCCTTTTGCGATATATGATACGATATCCAAAATCTAGGATAATATCTGTCTCATATCACAATATTGATATAAATTAATATCGATATATTGCCCAGCACAACGAGCACATAGCCCCTTTTTCCCATTCGTGTCTCTAATGGGCATTCTTACTCTTATTCAGCATGAAGAGATTGCAGACCTGTCTGTTTTTTCATGTGTCTCCCTCCTCTGGGCAGGAGGTCCTCAGCCTGCGCGCACACTGGCCATCTGACCCTCAGTCAGACCCATTGTTAGACTCTAATAGCTAGCCAGTGAGGTATATAGAAAGTGGACAAAAAGGAGACAGAGAAACTAAAAGTACCTTGTGCTCTTAAAACAACGCTGGTGAAAGGAGGTAACAAGAAGAAGAATGAGAAACAGCGTAGTCGGGTGGACTGGAGGGGATCGCAGACGGAGCAGTTCGCTGATGGAGGTGTAGTCGGGTCCCATTGTGGTGGTGCGCCATAAATGTCTCAATGAATGGGAAACACTGAGAGGATTCTGTAAAACGATGGGTGTCAGGTTGTCAGGACAAAAAAAGAGATGGGACATGGAAAAATGTGCTTCGTCATGCTGTCAGAGAGGAGAGATATGGGCAGAGTCAGTCACAGAGAGGTATAGGTTGAGGCCACGTCTCGTCATAGACGCCGGTTTAGCTGGCTCAGCCTGGCTGGGGGCGTGGTCAGGGTGGGGTAAATTCCCCCGTTCTATCCATTCAGCAAAGTTAGAATTTAGCTGATAGCCCAGCCCGGGCAGACACGATCGGTGGGATTTAACCACCGCAGTAAACGCACATCTGAGCGGACGTCTTGTGTTCTGCTCTAGAACCCCCAAACCTGTAGTTTAGAGCCGCAGCACCGTCTTTTGGTGAGTCAGCCCATGAGATATATGGGCGGTTTTACCCCACTCGCGCGCCAGCCGTTTAACATTTTGTGGGCGTTCCCAGACATGCGGACTGTCTCTATAGGAGCACAGTGGAGAGAGTCAGTCAGAGAGAGTGGGAGAGAGTCAGTGAGAGAGAGTGGGAGAGAGTCAGTGAGAGAGAGTGGGAGAGAGAGAGTCAGAGAGAGAGAGTGGGAGAGAGTCAGTGAGAGAGAGTGGGAGAGAGTCAGTGAGAGAGAGTGAGAGAGAGTGGGAGAGAGTCAGTGAGAGAGAGTGAGAGAGAGTGGGAGAGAGTCAGTGAAAGAGAGTGGGAGAGAGTCAGTGAGAGAGAGTGGGAGAGAGAGAGTCAGAGAGAGAGAGTGGGAGAGAGTCAGTGAGAGAGAGTGGGAGAGAGTCAGTGAGAGAGAGTGAGAGAGAGTGGGAGAGAGTCAGTGAGAGAGAGTGAGAGAGAGTGGGAGAGAGTCAGTGAGAGAGAGTGAGAGAGAGTGGGAGAGAGTCAGTGAGAGAGAGTGAGAGAGAGTGGGAGAGAGTCAGTGAAAGAGAGTGGGAGAGAGTCAGTGAGAGAGAGTGGGAGAGAGTCAGTGAGAGAGAGTGAGAGAGAGAGAGTGAGAGAGAGTCAGTGAGAGAGAGTGAGAGAGAGTCAGTCAGAGAGAGTGGGAGAGAGTGGGAGAGAGAGAGTCAGTCAGAGAGAGTGGGAGTCAGTGAGAGAGAGAGTCAGAGAGAGAGAGTGGGAGAGAGAGAGTCAGTCAGAGAGAGTGGGAGAGAGAGAGTCAGAGAGAGAGAGAGTCAGAGAGAGAGAGTGGGAGAGAGTCAGTCAGAGAGAGTGGTAGAGAGTCAGTGAGAGAGAGTGGGAGAGAGAGAGTCAGTCAGACAGAGGTATAGCAGCACACTGGGCCCACTTTAAGAGGTGCACGCTTCGCTCGGCCCGCGCTGTCTCTTAATCCCGGGCCGTTTGTCGTGGCTAATTACGGCGGACAAGCCTCTTTATCGAACCCCGCTGCCTGCCAGCGCCATTAGGATGCATGAGCTGCGCCTGTTGTTTTAAACGCTCTCATTAACCACACAAATCAGCGCTGTTGACAGAGTGCTTTTGAATTAAGCGTCTCGTCTCTCGCCCCCCACCGCCGCCGACGCCGCCGCGCGCCGACGCTCAGCCGGGGCACCGGGACAAGGAGCAATTTATAACACCATTAGCCACACTCGCCGAGGTTACGGCCATCAAAACGCCTCGCGTCTAATTATTCTTAATGGTTACAGGGGAAGGCAGCCACGCTCAGGACAGCTTTTTCATTAGCGCTCAATCAGGAGGGTCGGGGGGGGGGGGGGAGAGAGAGAGAGGGGTGGGCCAAATGCACTGCTCAGGCTGAACGTGGAAATCAAAAATAATCGTGTTTGCTTTTTTCCATAACACAACACATAGAGGGAGAGAGAGAGGGAGAAGGAGTGAGTGAGGAGGTGGGGGAGATAGAGAGAGAGAAAGCTCTTGACGTTCGAAGAATTCTGGGTTTATTGAAAAGTGACAGTTCATTTTGCTTTTACGGCCTCGCGGACTAACGGGGGGATAAACTTAATAGATTCCCAGACGCGGTTATTGGTTAATCAATATCGGAATGAAGTTCAGGAGGAGGAAACATTTAATTGTTCAGATGCGGTGACTCGCTGATTAAGTATCGCTCCCCGACGTTATCTGCGCGCGTCCGTCGTCGGCCGTCGGTTAATGAATATAGAATCGCTGCGGGGGAAATTGCATTTTATTCGTGTTAAACAAAATATGTCACACCTACGACTCGGTCTGATTAATAGTTTAGTAATGCACAACCGATAATTGCGCGCGCCATAAATCAATGCATCGTGCTGGTTTTGCCAGATAACGCGCAGCCGCCTAACGAGTCACCCGTTCACCAAATCGTGGGCTATGACTGGTGTAGCAGTACAGCCGAGGGACCGATCTCTCTCTCCTCCGCTCGACTATCTGGGGTTCTAACGCCGAGGTACTTCTCCTCCGCCTGGCAATTAAGCTCCCCCGAAGAGTCCTCCATCATACCGCGCGTGTCATCTCACTGTGGCGAGCAGGAGGAGAGAAAAGGAGCCGAAGCCAAATAGTGAGTGTTAACCATCTTTTTACAAGCCATTAAACGAGGAGGACATTACCCCGCGCCGCGCGGTCCCTTAACGAGGACTGACATATGCGCGGGAGGCAGTTAGCACCTAACATTAAGACGGCGGCGGCCGCGCTGATGAGACGGGACATTGTCCATGGGGGAGGTATCAGCGCTAATTAGAGGGGATAATCGGTCCGCGGACTACATCCCCCCCCCCCCCCCCCCCCCCCCCCCCATCGCTGCCTTGAACATGATATGGTATAGGAAGATGGAGAGGGGGGGGGGGGAGCGGGTGGAAGGGGGGGGGGTCATTGCTCATTTGTAGACATGGTGTAATTCGCCGCTGCTGTTATTATAGTGGAGACTGTCTGGTACTCCCACTCTCTCTGCAGGGAGGAGAGAGAGTGGTACTCCCACTCTCTGCAGGGAGGAGAGAGAGTGGTACTCCCACTCTCTGCAGGGAGGAGAGAGACTGGTACTCCCACTCTCTGCAGGGAGGAGAGAGACTGGTACTCCCACTCTCTGCAGGGAGGAGAGTGGTACTCCCACTCTCTGCAGGGAGGAGGAGAGAGAGTGGTACTCCCACTCTCTGCAGGGAGGAGAGTGGTACTCCCACTCTCTGCAGGGAGGAGAGTGGTACTCCCACTCTCTGCAGGGAGGAGGAGAGAGAGTGGTACTCCCACTCTCTGCAGGGAGGAGAGAGTGGTACCCCCACTCTCTGCAGGGAGGAGAGAGAGTGGTACTCCCACTCTCTGCAGGGAGTTGAGAGAGAGTGGTACTCCCACTCTCTGCAGGGAGTAGAGAGAGTGGTACTCCCGCTCTCTGCAGGGAGGAGAGAGAGTGGTACTCCCGCTCTCTGCAGGGAGTAGAGAGAGTGGTACTCCCGCTCTCTGCAGGGAGGAGAGAGAGTGGTACTCCCACTCTCTGCAGGGAGGAGAGAGAGTGGTACTCCCACTCTCTGCAGGGAGTAGAGAGAGTGGTACTCCCGCTCTCTGCAGGGAGTAGAGAGAGTGGTACTCCCGCTCTCTGCAGGGAGTAGAGAGAGTGGTACTCCCGCTCTCTGCAGGGAGGAGAGAGAGTGGTACTCCCACTCTCTGCAGGGAGGAGAGAGAGTGGTACTCCCACTCTCTGCAGGGAGGAGAGAGAGAGAGAAACCAGGATGAGGGGGTTTGCTAATTCCTCATTGTGTAGAATGAGACTTTGGTGACATGACTATTATGCTCAGTGCAAAGTCATAGTGTTTTGTGTGCAGCTGAATATGAACATCAGTCATATTGTCATAATATAAATGTGTTACATTTTGTTCATTGATTGTGTTTAGTTCAATCTAGTGTCCTCTAGAGAGAGAGTGGCGTCAGCGGAGGACCAAAATGCGAGACTCATTAGCCAATGAACAGCCAGGAATGGGTCTCGCGCTACTTTTGCATGCTCAAATAAAGCTGATAATGTACAATTTGATTCAAGGGATGAAAAACCCTTTCAGAGTACAACACAAACTGTCTATTTTGCTGCAACTCGACAGTGCTGCTTAATCCAGGACCTTACTTCCTGGAACTCTTGAGAGTAAAAAACTGGTCCATTGGAGTGAATGGAGATGTCGGGACTCTTCTATCTACACGGCTCTGGTTAAATCTAGCTGGACACATTCTCTGTAACGTCCTGTGAGACATGATGGTGCTAAAGTGCTGAATAAATAAAGAAAGTGAAACGTCTACCCTGGTAAGACCATCCTGATCACATCCTGTTTCACACCACAGACCCTGGACTTCTAGGCGTCCACATGGAGTTCCTGAAATTCAAATGGAACTGATGACGTAGCCCGGCCAATCAGCGCCTACGCTGGCACCGGCCAATCAGAGCCTACGCTGGCAAAACCGTCATGCCGTCTCCCGAAGCAACGAGCGGTCATGTTAGAGTAAACACAGCCATAAGTGCAATTATTGCAGAAATAGACTCAACGAGAACAATGAAACAAGAACAATGCGTGCACTAGCAGAGTTTCTCGGCGGGGGAAGATATTTTTCGTCATTCTTCCAACTGGATTTGGCCATTTTTTTTATTGCCGCTGATTGGCTGAAGGAGTTGGCAGTCAAGGCAAGTACTCCCGCCCACTAGAAGTCCGGGGCCCCGTTCCAATACCCATACTTCCATACTATTTAGTAGGCAAAAAAAGATTTAGTATGTCCCAATACATAGTATGTCAGATGCAGTATGCCAAGAGTACCAGGATGTTGTACTACATCAGCTCCTATTTCGGAGTATGCATCGATGCATGCTGCTTCAGCCAAACTTCCCCACAATCCTTTGCGCAGCAGGAAGTTATGTCTTCTTCTTCTTCTTCTAATGTTTTATGGCGGTTGGCAAACAACTTTTTGTGCATTACCGCCACCTACTGGAGTTACGTCGCACTGACTGAGCTGCGTGTTCATGAATGAGATAATTAAGTTTAAGAAAGCCTTGAAATATGTTAAAACCAAACAAGCATGGTGTGTACCAAAACATGCATATCTTGATTCCTGTTTAGAACTCTGACTTAATGTTTTTGCTTTATTTATTTTATTTTGTTTATTTGATTGTCTGTTCCAATTTTGTAAATGTTTAGTCTGAATTTTTTGTATAATGTACTGTTTGTTACTGCCAGACTTTGTTTATTGAAAAAAAAAAAAAAAAAAAACTCAAATGTGGCGCTGCGGACGTCGGCGGAAGTGAGCAAGAGGTCGGAGTTCAGGAAGCTCACGTGACGACAGATGTAGTGTGTCCCAATAGTATGCATTTTGCATGCATGCTGCACACTACAATCCATACTTTGTGAGGGCAGCGGCAGTACATACTACAAGAAAGAAGTACAAGTATGGGTATTGGAATGGGGCCCGGGCTTATTGGTGGAGAGGAACAGAATGTGAGGTCACGTGACATTGCGTGTGAACCGGCTTCCTGTTCACACGCAATCAAAGAATGATGCTCAAACAGGGCAGTTATGAAATCTATTGTTAGACAAAGTACAATTACAGGGCAAAAGAGAAACACCGTAGTTGTTGTGAGGGAGGGAGGGAGGGAGGGTGGTAGTGGTGGTAGTGGTGGTTGTATACGACGGCTGGCAAAGTCTCCCAGGCCATCTCCTCCAGCCTGCAGGGCATCGGGGGTGCACTGAGAGGAGACAGAATCGGGCTAAGCAGCATCCCCTCGCTCGCACTCCCCTGTTTGGCCCGTAGCACTTTGTGTCACAACTGAGAAACAAAACGAGGTGCACATGCTAGAGCGCACACTGTCTGCAACATACCACCGCGTGCCTGTTCATGTGAAGGGGCAGTGTTGGGGGTAACTCATTACACAAGTAACATATTACATGTAATATATTACTTTTAGCAGTAACTCAGTAATATAACTGATTACAAATAGGATTTCAGTAATATTATACCAGTTACTTTGTCAAATAACTCAAGTTACAAATTTAGTTACTTTTTCTTTTAAATCAAAGCACATATTTAAGTAAAGATACAATCATTTCCTAATCAAACTGTGTGTTTCTATGCAAATAACCACTACAGATGACAATAACAAAGGAAAAGAATAACATTTAGAATTTTGGATTGTTTACACTGATTTAAAGGCGGTTGAAATTGTTTTTCGGGATGGTTCCGGGGCGGCGATGTCATTCTGCTGCTGCTGTTGTTTTGGTGAAAGTAATGCAAAAGTAGTGTAATAAGTAACGACTTACTCTACACAGAAAGTAATATTGTAAAGTAACTTATTACTTTCAAATGAAAGTAACTAGTAATGTGTAGTAGATTACATTTTGAAAGTAACTGGCCCAACACTGTGAAGGGGCAGCGAGCCACACAGAGAGGAAGATGGGGGAAGACAGTGTAGAAAGTAAAAGAGAGGAGGGGCTGAAAGATGCGAAAGTGGTCTAAGTGGCGTTCTTTTTATACGACCCGAAAGCATAACCCGATAAAATAAAGTGCGCCGTTTTTTCCAACCAATAGGTTTTCCCCTTCATCTAAATCAAGGGTGTTAACTGGACCAGGATAACACGTTGCTCCTCCCCCTCTTCCCACCATGCCCCTGGGGCCACAGTGATGTACGGTGCTGGACAGGACAGAATCATGCCCCGCAGCAGAGCCCAGCCAATCAGGTTGAATTATGTTGTCTGTGGGCGCCGTGTCGAGACGTGTCAGGAGGGTATTCGGGTTTGGACATGGCGAGCGAAGCTGCGGCTCGCGTGGTCAGTCATCGCCCCTGGAGACACAAACGCCTCCTCGGCCTCCACGTGTGATAGGTTGGTTCAAAAATGTCCATCTCTTTGAGTAGCCACAGGTAACAGGAGTAAGAGTGAACTTCACCACCCGACTGTGGAGATGAATCTATGTTAACAAGAGATGTAAAGCGTGCGGAGGGATAATTCAGCTTGACCTGTACTCGCAGGTTGATAAATCTCGTAGGATATACATCACTTTTATCACACGTGAGACCTGGAGGTAATTGCGTGACAGTGCTCTCGTAAATCAGCTGCACGAGTACGGCAAAACTAATACAGTATAATTTTACGCTCAAGAAAGAAATATTTCATTTCAAAATCCTGTTTCCAGCATCCTATTGTGTTCATACACAGGAGTGACTATTCCCCCCCCCCTGATTTTTTATCGCATTTTTACCCCCCATTAGTGCTAATTTTCATTTATTTATCCTGGTTGCTGCTCCACCCTCTGCCGATCTGGGGAGAGCCGAAACTGGCTCCATGCTTCCTCCGAGACATGGGCAGTTAGCCAGCCGCTTCTTTTCACCTGACAGGGGAAGCTTCACCGGTAGGACATAGCACGTGGGAGGTTCACGCTATTCCAACCAGTTCCCCTCCCTCCGAACAGGCGCCCTTAACGACCAGAGGAGGAACCACATCAGCAACCAGGATATTGCATGTTTTGGTGAAGGGGGTTCCTATATGAAGGAAACCCCCGGGAGGCACGGGGAGAACATGCAAACTCCACACAGAAAGGCCCTTTTGACGACCCCACCCGGGGCGGTGGGCACTCGAGGACATGCGGACGGGCACGCATTCCTTCAGCGTTCACAGCGTCCCAGGTGGGAATCGAACCCAGGACCTTCGAGCTGTGAGGCGACAGCGCTTAGAGTGAATTCTCTTGAATGTATAGTATTAACAGAAATATGCATTGAAGGCCTCTCACCAATCCAATATACTGTGAAGCAGTGTCTTTGCTGGAGTGAAAAGGGGCACAGTAGATAATGGAGCGTGTTGGAAATACAGCCTGTGATTCAGAAACACTGTTTCTGCCTCGGCAGAGATGCTGCAAATAAGAGAAAAAAAGCGTCGAAAAAGCAGAAAAACACGGCAATTAAGCATGACTAAATGACAACGATAAGCAGTGATTAATATTCGATTAAAGCCAAGAGGAATTTCCTTTTAAAGTAATTAAGCGTTTATTAATCCGATTTGTAACCCCTGAAGTGTCGCAGGATATGCTAAACGTTGGCAAAGTTAAATTGGCACCGTGCCCTCGCCATCAAAGACATTTTCCACTTCGGTTGCTTTTTCCCTGACGCCCAATTTAACAACGGTGCCCGGGCGAAGACGTTCACCTGACTGTACGCACACCGCTCACGACCTGAAGGTCTGCACACGTTTAGCTGCTCACCTCAAGTGTCTCACGTGAAGGATTCAGCCCCAAGCAGACGCAGGACAACACGGCGTTGGACTGGAGGCTTACGTGACGTTCTGCTGCACCTTGAAGCAGACAAAGGAGGTTAGATAGAATTAGAGGATGGAGAGAAGAACAGAGAAGGAACAAGGACGTGCACATTACATGCGTCTTATTACAGCGTGGTAACACTTTCTATGAATGCCATTACGGTAAAGAACTGCAAGGGCATCTATCAATTGTTAGAGTGCAATCATTAATAGTTACGATGCAGTCCTAATGCACTTTAAGGGCCCTATCTTCATACGGTGCTATCGTTTGCACTGCCGTTTGCGCGCCTCTGATTGCTATCTTCCCTGCGTCTAAAGCTATCGTCTGCCTCCACCATCCAGTTTTGCGGTGGGATCTAAGTGCAGACACAGGTGTAGGCGTGGCACAGGCGTGTCCGTGGGCCTCTAGCCTATCGTCTCCCTCCCGCAAGCGTCATTTTGCGCTCTGGCGAAGATACCGTCGCTATGTTCCGAGCGTAAAACAGAGGTTTGGGCGTTCCCCGTGGCAAAATAGGCGTTCCAGCGTAATGTGTTAGAAAAAAAGGCTTTTTTTGATTGTTTTTACAATCAGAAGGTGCCCGCTGGAACGCAAAGTGTGTGTGAGAGTGGGGTGTGACAAGGTGGGCATGGTCCTGAAAACGGGTAGACGCTGTGCTGAAAAAATACATTGCCCAGATACTAAGCTGGGGGGCTTATTGTAAGTTATTGGCCTCAATTTCAAACAAATTTGCATGATATAAATATTATGGCAATAATTTAAGATTATTTTAGAGTATTCTGCATAGCAAATGCCCACATCACCACATACTTAACTGGGCTGGGGGCTTAGAGCACCAGCATAGCCAGCAACTAATTTCTCAATAGTTCTAAACAATGCTGAGGGCAGCAAATCGTTTTGGAACAGTAAGAAAAAGTAGGTGAAATCCACTTCTAGTTAAGGTGCAACTACTGTATGTTATGAGTATAAGCTGCCTACAATTAATTTTGTCCTCAAAACATGGCAATTTTGTTGATACGTCTTTAGAAACCTCCCTTCTATTTTAGGTAATAAACAAAACAAATTATGCTATTTAAGTTGCTATACATTGCTATGGTATTGGTCTCGAATTGGACTCGTAGTTTTGCGGTCGTAGACTTGGTCTCGACCGCCCACGGTCCTGGACTCCATTCACCAATGACTCGATCTGGACTTGGACTCAACCAAGGCGGCCTTGACGACAGCGCTGCTATTTGGAGCTGACAACATGACATGCTATTTTTGATACTGAAATATTTAATTTGTGTACAGGCTAGGGCGTGTGTATGTCTATGTCTAGTAAAACAAAAGAAAACATACTGAGGGGAGTGAACTCTCCTTAAAATATTATATACTGTGTGTGTGTGTGTGTGTGTGTGTGTGTGTGTGTGTGTGTACTGTATATATATATATATATATATATATATATATATATATATATATATATATATATATATATATATATATATATATACATACATACACGTGTATATATATATATATATATATATATATATATATATATACATACACGTGGCACGTCCCCGCCAGGCTCCTCAAACCAGTGAGACCTAGGCACGCAGCCACACCTTCAACTCTGCTCCTATGTCTTGTCCAGTCTACTCCATGACTCTCCTTTCACCTCTGACCCTTGTCGTCCCGTTACTCAGACGTCTTCCGGTCCAAAATGGCGGCCGATCAGATCCAGAGTCCGATCCCTTTTCCTTCACAGTTTGCGGAGGTTACCTTAAACCACCGTTATCGCCATTATAGTGTTCCGTCGTCCACAATATAAATGAGGGACCTCAAAATTAAATTTAACCTCGTTTTTCTGGATCTGATCTTTGTGGGAATTATTTCACGTTAAACTTTTTCCATTTCATCAGCGCCTCATCGATTCTCCAGTCACATGCTCTCTGAGCTTTGACAGTTTCCTGTAAAAAAAAACAACAGCCCTGATCCCTCAGCCTAAGCTCTCTCTCTCCTCTCTGCTTCTCTGCAGAGCTTCTCTGCCCCGGCCTCCATCTCTCTCTCTCTCTCTCTCTCATCTCCACTGCCCTGCTTGACAGCTTCATCTGATCCGCAGGACTTTCCGCTCGGATCCCCGGCTTTCCGCACTCCCCACAGGACTCTCAACCCCATGGTTCATCCTCTTAGGGGCTCGCGTTCCCTCCAGCCGCCTCTCTTCCCACCGGCTCTCAGTGTGCGGTAAGAGCAGGTCTCGTTTCACTCCTGACTAACAGCACAGGTATAAGGCCCCTCGGCGGTTAGCTCGGGCCGCTCCCCCGCGCGATACGGTAATTCGCGGAGACGTAGGACGAGGTGGAGATTGAGTTCGGGAAATGTTGTGTCTCCATGTAAAGCGACGGAGGCTTTTCCTCACGGTGGTTGTGACACCACTGACTCACATGGCGATGCATCTATTCATGAAGGAACGGCGGTTTTAGCTATCTGTATTCACCATGTCAGCTTTGTTGAGGCAGGTAAGTGGGGATCTTGATGTACTACTGGAGGAGTTTCTCATGTTTGCCAATCTAAAAGTTCAAGGAATATCCGAGCCGATATCATCAGAAATCCTCTGACAAGAAGTGATTTTTTTAAAGGGTTTGTGTAGCGCTCCTTTTTGCTGGAATAGAAAGCTCAACGAAGCTTGGTGGAAAACCTCAAAGCAACATTGTAGTAGACATTTCTGAGAACCTCCACAACACAAGAAAAAAGATATGTCATTTGCGTACTACAATATGTAAACATTCAGATTTTGGAATCCATATTTTTTTATAGACATACAGATCTGATGTTTGCATATAAATGCCTATGAGAGCCTCCTCCTGTTGTGGGCTCAACAAGAAAGCTGGCTTAGCTTCGGCTTGTCTCTGTGTGAATGTGAGGAAGCCTGTGAGTTAGTGGTCACCAGTGTTGGGGGTAACTCATTACAAAAGTAACACATTACATGTAATATATTACTTTTAGCAGTAACTCAGTTATTACTTGTAGGATTTCAGTAATATTATACCAGTTACTTTGTCAAGTAACTCAAGTTACAAATTGAGTTACATTTTATTAAATCAAAGCACATATTTAAAAAAGATACAATCATTTCCTAATCAAACTGTTTGTTTTATGCAAATAACCACTATAGATGACAATAACAAAGGAAAAGAATAACATTTAGAATTTTGGATTGTTTACACCGACTTCAAGGCGGTTGAAATTATTTTTCGCGATGGTTCCGGGGCGGCGATGTCATTCTGCTGCTGCTGTTGTTTTGGTGAAAGTAATGCAAAAAAAGTAGTGTAATAAGTAATGAGTTACTCTACACAGAAAGTAATATTGTAAAGTAACGTATTACTTTCAAATGAAAGTAACTAGTAATATGTAGTAGATTACATTTTGAAAGTAACTTGCCCAACACTGGTGGTCACACTCCTGAGCGGGAGGAGGAGCATCCTGGACAATGGCTAGTGTTTGTCTCATCAGGCAGACAAGACAGCAGAGATCACATTACTCAGACTAGGCCTATGGGCTAGCTGCCTCCACCCCCGTCTGGTCAGCTAGACATACCCCCACTCCTCCACCACCTCCACCACCCAAACACACTCTCACACAGTCCCTGTGGCCCCCTCCTCATTTAGCACAGCCAGTGAGGGGGTACCCCCACTGCCCCTATAAGCCCCTGTTAACACCACTCCTAACCCCCCCATGTCACTAGGCCACGTCTGTCATTTTGAACCCGCCATCTTTTGGCGCTCTCGCACGGAGAGGTCAAAGGTTAATAGGAAGCAAAACAACGCTCTGGTCCACAGACACAACAGACAAACAATGGCCCCCGGGAGCTGTCTGCCTATACAGCCTGCATCATAACACACCTCTCTCTTTCTCTCTCTCTCTCTCTTTTTCTTTCTTTCTTTCTTTCTTTCTTTCTTTCTTTCTTTCTTTCTTTCTTTCTTTCTTTCTTTCTTTCTTTCTTTCCTTCTCAATTCAATTTTGTAGAATAAATTGGATCAGGCGATCAGGCAGTGTAAAAGTATGTCACAGTTTAAGAAGAAATATAAGAATATGATTTTGGAGAAATACAGAAATGAGGGATGAAGGTGATCATTTGGTGATGATGGTCATGCTGTTGTACAACCATGATGGTGGTGATGATGTAAATGCTTTTGTGATTTGTGATAAATTGCTTCTTATTTTATTTACTTATTTTAAATATCAGATTTAAAATCTCATCGTTGAAGTAGGGGCAGGATAAGATAAGCATTGTGCTTCTTCCTGCTCCTTCTCGAACATAGCTATTGTCTTTCATATATTTTTGTATTATTCAAATGTGTTGTTTGTTTATGATTGATCTTTTACTGTTTTGTGTTTTATGGTTCGAGATAAATAAATAAATAAATAAAATAAAATAAAATAAAATTCTAAGAGGCTTTATGGGCATGGCCATATTGATGCACGGTATTGCCAGCGCCCAGAGCACATTGCACAAGGTAGTACTGTTGAAATCTGTACAATACAATACAAAACAAAATGTGTAAAGTACTGTTTTAACATACAAATAATAAAACATACTGTAACATGTAACCAAACGTACTGTAACATGTAACCATGTAACCTCTCATCCACTGTTCAGTGAACTTTGACCCTCAGGGAAGCGTTACAGACTACCGATGGCAAAGAGAAACATCTATAAGAAGTCCTTTGTACCAGATGCTGTCATGGCAATAAATAAAACTAGGATGTGGTAGATACTACTGTAGTTTCATGCTTTTAAAGCATGTCTGTGGTGGAACCAAAGACGAACCAAAGACGATAATAACATGGGAAAAGTGTGTGTGTGTGTGTGTGTGTGTGTGTGTGTGTGTGTGTGTGTGTGTGTGTGTGTGTGTGTGTGTGTGTGTGTGTGTGTGTGTGCGTGTGTGTG
This sequence comes from Poromitra crassiceps, assembly GCF_964638095.1. NCBI lineage: Eukaryota > Metazoa > Chordata > Actinopteri > Beryciformes > Melamphaidae > Poromitra > Poromitra crassiceps. The sequence goes on from NC_139641.1 coordinate 12,341,060, forward strand.
TGTGTGTGCCGTGCCACTGGACAACACACACAATTCCACATCAACAAAACTCTTCAAATTAACTGGTTTGCCTCATCCCAATCTAACAATACATTTAACAATACTGTTGAAAGCTGTCCAAATACTCCGGATATTGTCATGATCAATGAATCCACCAAGTCTGTTTTAATTTTAGAAATCGGATGTTCCTTTGATTTGTACATGGATACATGCTTCAGCTACAAATGGCCAAAATATCAAACACTTGCAAATGCCATCTCTGCATGTGGGTATAATTGTAAAATGATAGTCTTGATATTTGGTAGCCTGGGGCATGTTCATAAAATGTGTGTGCGAGGACTCCAACTTGCTGGACTGGCAAAAAAAGCTGCAAAACAGTTGGCCAAGTAACTGCTCTGTGTCATTTCATTTGGAAAAGACGCTGTCACTTATACCCATAGTCTCATGTTTCTTTTTTGATCTGCCCATGTCTATAGCCTACAGATACTGTAACATTGTGAGCATGATCTTGTATTGTACTGCATTGACTCTTGCTACTATTGGGTTTTGATACCATTAATGTCTCTAATCGAAAATCCAATAAAGAAATTAAAGTGTTACTATGTGCTTTGTAACAGTTTGGCTCTCTCTCGCTCTCTCTCTGTCTCTCTTCCTTCCCCTCTCTCTCTCTGACAGCCCCTTGTCAATACCCCAGTCTCCTGGACAGTCATTTATACCTATTTGCAAGGATAATTGCCATCGCGTTGGCTGGTATTTACATGGAGAGGAGCCTTGTTAGGAGTCTAATAAAGAGACTGTGAAGAAGGTAATTACCACATACGGTGTAAACGTTGGAGGATGTGGCGTCGTCATTTCAGTGACACAGTGGAGAGTAATTGTTTCTCTCTGCTGGCTTTGGCAGGGTGATGAAGAGAGGAGAAAAGCTGTTAAATATCCAGACAGACAGGTGTGTGAAGCAACATGCCATCATGCCGTTTACATGTTATACATGTGGTGTGTGTGTGTGTGTGTGTGTGTGTGTGTGTGTGTGTGTGTGTGTGTGTGAGAGAGAGAGACAGAGAGAGTAGAAAGCGTGAATTGCCTGTCTAAATCAATTTCACTTCATCTGATTATAATTTAAACCATTCAATTAAATTTGAAGACTTGAAAATTAACGTGACTCAAGTCATTTAGAGTGCATTATTAGTGTAGAGAAAACGTATCAGAACCTGACACAGAAGGGGACCTCTTTTGCGATGACACACAGGTGACGTCACGTATCAAGGGGCGGGACTGGATAGTGGGCGGGGCACGTGATGATGCTGGAGAGCAACCAGCAGCAGGCTACATGGGAAGCGGTAGGAAAGCACATAAAAACAACACCATCCCTTCTCTTCATTGTATATGAATCATATCCTTTTTTTTATTTTTTTATATATATATATAATTTCCCCCCCGATTTTTTATCCCATTTTTAACCCCCATTAGTGCTATTTTAATTTATTTATGCTGGTTCTTGCTACTCCACCCTCTGCCGATCTGGGGAGAGCCGAAAACTGGCTCCATGCTTCCTCCGAGACATGGGCAGTTAGCCAGCCGCTTCTTTTCACCTGACAGGGGAAGCTTCACCGGTAGGACATAGCACGTGGGAGGTTCACGCTATTCCAACCAGTTCCCCTCCCTCTGAACAGGCGCCCCTAACGACCAGAGGAGGAACCACATCAGCAACCAGGATATTGCATGTTTTGGTGAAGGGGGTTCCTATATGAAGGAAACCCCCGGGAGGCACGGGGAGAACATGCAAACTCCACACAGAAAGGCGCTTTTGACGACCCCACCCGGGCGGTGGGCACTCGAGGGCATGCGGACGGGCACGCATTCCTTCAGCGCTCACAGCGTCCCAGGTGGGAATCGAACCCAGGACCTTCTAGCTGTGAGGCGACAGCTCTACCACTGAGCCACCATACCTCCAACTTATAACAACTCTGTCACTGTTACTGCCACTGTGCCTCAGGCTATGTGCTGGCACCCTGAGCAACCTCTATTCCTCTCTCTTCCATATTGTATATCTCTCACTGTCTCACTGTTTGTGTGTGTGTGTGTGTGTGTGTGTGTGTGTGTGTGTGTGTGTGTGTGTGTGTGTGTGTGTGTGTGTGTGTGTGTGTGTGGTGGGGGGGGGGGGGTCAGTAGGGATATGGGAATACTCAGACCCTCAAACTAATGGGGGGCCTTGTCAACTTACACAACAGTCAGAGTACAGATTCAATTCAATTACATGCACGTACTGTACACACACACACACACACACACACACACACACACACACACACACACACACACACACACGTGCACACACACACACACACACACACACACACACACACACACACACACACATATGCATGCATGGCAGTGTGCTATATGCTAGATTCATTAATTAGGCAAACATTTATCATACAATCGGAGCAGCAATTTATGCACCCAAATAATAATACAATACAATCACTTTTAAATGGTCTTGTATAGTATTTGTTATTTAGCTATACAATCTGGATAGTATGGCCCCTATCGTTGCATCGGCGCAGTTTCTAGGCCGAGCGGCAGGCGCAGATCAAAGCAGTGGGCGTGGAAAGGCGCACTTGATATCGTCGTGCTGGCGCTAGATGCAGCCCAAAGCATTACAACCACGCCTTTTAGGCGTAAAATTATGCACCGTCATGCTCATTGGATAAGTGCAATAAACGAATCGCACGCTTGCCTTTTTAGCTCCAATTCCAGTGATCCCGCAAAACCAGACGAAAGCCAAACGCTCTGCCCCCCCCCCCCCCCCCTCTTCATCCAGCCTGTCTGTCTGCATTATAGGCTATTATTCCATATTATTATGCTTCTCAAACCAATCTAACTGCAGTTTCAATACTGCAAGCATGTAAATACGCTACACTATAGCAAGATCAAAGTGAAAATAATGTACTAAACGCATCAGCTAGAAAAATATAGCCTATTAGATTGGTGAAAGTTTGTCCAGAAAGATATCGTTTTCTCTCCCCTGCTGCAGGTAGAATGATGCACATAAATATACCCTACATTATGTAAAGTCATTGCATAAATGTGTTTTTATTGTAAAACTAAATGTGGAGTAGGGCGAAGTTATTGGAGCGCACATCACAGTATAGCAGATGACAGTAGAAGCTTCCGAAGCGCGTTCCGCTGTCACTTACCTAAATCACGTTAAATCCACACAGGGTATATATAGGCTCAAGAGGACATATATGTTTCACATAGGGTGGTGTTTCATTTCATGTTTTATTTGGTCCAATATTGAAATGTTCGACAATTGCAGGTTGTCTTACCATTACACATTATTTTAGATCTACCTTTTATATCTATTTCGGCTCTATTTAGTAGCGAAATGGAGGACCCAATTGCATGCTGGGAGTGGACATTCACAGGCAGTAAACTTACAACTGCTATTTCCTATGGGAAGCTGGGTGCTGCTATGTGTTGTGTCTGTTTGAGCGAGGGAGTCAGAGAGAGAGAGAGAAGGGTGACTCAGAGGCAGAAGAGCACTGGCGCACTGAATACGCCTGGTTTCAGAGAGAGACAGAGAAGGGTGACAGGGGAGAGGCACAAGTGCACTGGCGCAGTGAATAGGCCTGGTTTTCAAAGGCGCAAAGCGCTAAATTTAAGGCAGGTGCCAAGATATCAGTACGCCGAGATTTAAGGCCGACACGCCCACTTTGGCCCATTCTGGGGCTGCGCCACGCCCATTCGGCCTAAAGCGCATTTGGCAGCCTAAAGCCATATTGATATCGTCCCAAAACAGGCGCAAGGCACGTTTTTTTTGCGTTTAAGGCCCGTTTTAGCGCCGAAGGCTTGTGGGAGAATAGGGCCCTGCTTTATTTGAGGCTTATCAAAGATCAGTCCAGTGCATACACACAGGGAAGCAGAAAATTATGTATTGCTATTGTTCCAGTCATCCCCCCTCTCGCGTAGAAGATAGTGTTACCGTAAATTCCGCACTATAAGCCGCACCGGAGTATAAGCCGCAGCAGCAAAATTGCCTGTTTGTTACATATATAAGCCGCAGGTGTTTTAATGTTGTTGTTTTTTTTTTTAATTGTGTTTTCATGTTTAATTACCATATGTAAGGGTTCGTGCACAGAGGGGATTGTCGGGAAAGAGATGGCTGTTTGAGGAAGCTCCCATTTATTAACATTTCAACAAAACAACATAACACAACACCACCTGTGTTGTGTTATGTTATGTTATGTTGTTAAAAGAGGGCAAGAGAGGAAATTAAAACAGAAGTGGATTTATAGTTAGAAAGAGTGCTAAAAAAGAGAGATTTTTTTTTTTTTTTTTTTTAATCCATAGATAAGCCGCACCGTTATATAAGCCGCAGGGCCAAAAAACGGGGAAAAAGCCGCGGCTTATAGTCCGAAATTTACGGTAATTGTTTGTATGTTTTGATATTTCATTCTTTGTGGCTGTCATTGGAGAAAGGGGGCGTTAGCTTAGGAAGTGATGTCATGGGAACAGATATATTGTGCCCGGACTCTGCTAACGTATCCACACAGAAGTGGAGCCGGTCAGTGTCTGGTGCGCACTTCCCTTTCGTTGTACTTTTTGTAACGTTATCTATCAGTTATGTTGTGTTAAAGCAGCTATGAGCAAGATTTTCGATTGTTATTAAACAGTCTAAATTTAATATCGATGCATCACATCTTACCTCTAATAGTAGACGAGACCAACGCCGAGTAGTCTCGCTTGAACGCCGAGTGAATCGGCCAGTGTTGTCTTGATGATTAGTCTGTCTGTGGCCGGGGCAGATCAGGAAGTGAAATGAAACGGTTTGCGGCAGGCAGCCACTTCGGCCATAACCACAAAATAACAAAATTACTTCCAAACAATCTGTTAGAATATAACGAGAGATGTTCACGAGAGTAGCAAGCCCCTGCATGGCGTTCTCCGTGTTTATGGTCTGTTGCTAGGCAGAGCGAAACGGTTGAAGGCAGGCAGCTGCCGTAAACCGTTTCGTTTCACTTCCTGGTCTATCCGGCCCGCCGGTAGACAGACACAGACTCTATAATCATCAAGAGAGCAATCTCCGATTCACACGGCTTTGGTCTCAGCTACTATTATAGGTAAGATGTGATGCATCAATATTATAATTATACTGTTTAATAACAATCAAAAATCTTGCTCGTAGCTGCTTTAAGCGTCTACATGAACGGGACAGTGTCTCGACACCGAGCACTATCCACTCCACCGGCTTGAGCCTGTCGGGAGGTAGCCGATGCACACCTGGGTCCGAACGCACCTGTTTCCCCAGGTGAGCTAATACACACCTGGGTCCGAACGCACCTGTTTCCCCAGGTGAGCTAATACCTACCTAATGATTCATTGTTTCCTGTTCACATGTTCTGGATCATGTTGCCAGTCAACCCCTAGACACGAGAGTATACGAGCCAGAATTGAATATTGAGAATATGACTGGGCCGATCCATGTAACACTATGAAAACTATATATCTTTACATTACTGGTTAACCATGATGTGATAACAGGGTTTTTACATGTGCAATTCCATAAGATTAAATGTGAAATTTTAACATGATTATTTTGTCAATTTCATGTAAAAAATTATAATAATAAAATAATAACAATAATAATAAATGGCTAGTACCCTCATCATAAAGGCCATGCTGTAAAAAATAATCTTAAAAGAAATAATGTATAATTATGCTTTTTTTAAATGTGAAAACATTTCTTTTCTGTAAGGGAATGGATGAAGCTATTTTTTATTTCATAATTATCCTGTCACAGTGTCAGCCATGTTGACATGCAGCTCCACTGTCTCAAATATTAAAATGCTAATAAAAAATTGACAACTTTTTTTTTAGAGCCAGCTGGCACACAGAGGTGTCATTGCTTGTGAGCTAGGTGGATCACAGACGTGTAGCCTTTCTATGATGAAGGTGGTTATTTGGACGAGACAGAGGACAGAACCAGACAGTGTGAAAGCAGTAAGAGAGAGAGAGAGAGAGAGAGGGGGGAGACCAGGGATGAACCAGACAGTGTGAAAGCAGTAAGAGAGAGAGAGAGAGAGAGAGAGAGAGGGAGGAGGCCAGGGATGAACCAGACAGTGTGAAAGCAGTAGGAGAGAGAGAGAGAGAGAGAGAGAGGGGGGAGACCAGGGATAAACCAGACAGTGTGAAAGCAGTAAGAGAGAGAGAGAGAGAGAGGGGGGAGACCAGGGATAAACCAGACAGTGTGAAAGCAGTAAGAGAGAGAGAGAGAGAGAGAGAGAGAGGGGAGACCAGGGATAACCAGACAGTGTGAAAGCAGTAAGAGAGAGAGAGAGAGAGAGGGGGGAGACCAGGGATGAACCAGACAGTGTGAAAGCAGTAAGAGAGAGAGAGAGAGAGAGAGAGAGGGGGGAGACCAGGGATGAACCAGACAGTGTGAAAGCAGTAAGAGAGAGAGAGAGAGAGAGAGAGGGGGGAGGCCAGGGATGAACCAGGACAGTGTGAAAGCAGTAAGAGAGAGAGGAGAGAGAGAGGGGGG
>NC_139641.1:12352603-12385103 GCF_964638095.1 Poromitra crassiceps
TCTCTCTCTCTCTCTCTGTCTCTCTCTGTGTCTCTCTCTCTCTCTCTCTCTCTCTCTCTGTCTCTCTCTGTGTCTCTCTCTCTCTCTCTGTCTCTCTCTGTGTCTCTCTCTCTCTCTCTCTCTGTCTCTCTCTGTGTCTCTCTGTGTCTCTCTCTCTCTGTCTCTCTCTGTGTCTCTCTCTCTCTCTCTCGCTCGCTCTGTCTCTCAGGGTCCCTTTGTCCATGAAGAGAGCGATATAATGGCCCTTTGAGAGGGGACTGAAGGAGAGCGGGAGGAGAGGAGCAGAGGGACAAGATGAGAAGAAGGCGGAGGAAGAGAAGGGGTGGGGTCTTCTAGAGCTGGATCAGGGGGAGTCCGGGGCCTGGCGGGGGTGCGCGGGGGGTGGGGGGTGGCGGGGGTAAAGAGAGACACCAAGGGGAGAAGAAGAGAAAAGTCTCAATGACAAAAGGTCGGGGCAGCTGGGCTTAGGGCGACAGGGACCAAAGGGAGCGGCGGGATAATCTGCTAAAGCCCAGAAAGGAGAGATTCAGCATGCGCGCCACCCTCGTAGGGCCTAAGAGCAAATTTGCACATAAATAAGGAGCCAACTTTGCTTTGAAACGGGAGGTCGAGGGAGAGAAAAGCATCAGAAAGAGAGAGAGAGAGAGAGAGAGAGAGTCAGAGATGCAGAGAGAGAGAGTTAGAGATACAGAGAGAGAGAGAGAGAGAGAGAGAGAGATACAGAGAGAGAGAGAGAGAGAGAGAGAGAGATACAGAGAGAGAGAGAGAGAGAGAGGGAGAGAGAGAGAGGGAACTTCAACATGGCTGTGATTGTGAATGACCTGAGGGAAAAGGCAAGAAGGGCTTTTTACGCCGTCCGAAAATCCATCCAAATGAATATCCCAATCCGAATCTGGCTCAAAATGTTCAAAACAGTAATCCAACCAATCGCCTTACTGTATATGGTAGGGGTCCACTAGCAAACCAGGAATTCTCTAATTGGGACAAACACCGAATTGAGATTCTTCACACTGAATTTTGTAAATTCATTCTAAAAGTCCAAGGAAGAACTTGGCCAATTCCCTCTTCTAATTGACATTCAAAAAAAGAGCCATTACATTCTACGGACACCTCAAAACTAGTGACCCCTCCTCCTACCATCACCAAGCCTTACAAAGCCAAGAAGAGCGCATAGAGAGGAGCCCCCTCAGCCAGCTGGTCCTGAGACTGACTCCCAACCCCCCCAGCATCAGGACAGCCCTCAGTCTACCCGGCCCAACCAAATGATCACAAATCAAAAAGAAAACTATATTATCTATTGGAAGAATACCACAAAAACCCAAAGTAAATTAGATTGCTATTTGGCCCTAAATCGAGACTACACGGTGGCAGACTACCTGACCACTATTACTGACCCAAAACTGAGGAAGACATTGAGCAGGTACAAACACTGAAGGAATCCTAACCTAAAAAACAAGCTCGAGCTAAAGTTAGCAACAGCGCAGCTAGCTAGCTAGCCCCATCCGCCGAAGTGTGTTGGGGGAAACGTGAAACTACTTTATTCCGTGTTTTTACCAGGTTTTAATGACAGAGTCTGTTTGTTTTTGGAGAGGAGGAGATGACTGCGGCTATCGGCTCCTGGTATAAACCTCCTGAACAATGAACACTAAAGGAATTCTAATCTAAATTAAAATGGCAATGGTGGTGAAGATAACAAACAATTCCTATGATTCCACGCTACTTCACAACATCATCACATCATATTGTTTTGAGTGTGAGACTCCAAAAAATGACATAAAAGCTGCCTGTCTCCTTCACTTCATCTGCATCTTCACTAACATGACTTCTGTGGGTTGACAGGATCAGAGAGTTCATCTGGTAAGTCTACTCCATCTAAAGTGCAGACATTTAAATCCAGAGTCTATCAGTCTGACAACTAATAAGACTCTGGGACAGACTGCTCATATTTTGGGGGTTTCCGGTGTAAACGGGATGTCCGGGCCAAGACTTACGTGGTCTTTCAGACGACACGGTGGCTCAGTGGTTAGCGCTGTTGCCTCACAGCAAGAAGGTCCCGGGTTCGAACCCCGGTCCGTCCCAGGTCCTTTCTGTGTGGAGTTTGCATGTTCTCCCCGTGTTCGTGTGGGTTTTCCTCCCACCATCAAAGACATGTATGTTAGGGTTAATACTCCTGTCATTGCCCCTGACCAAGGCACTGGCAAAAAGAACTGGAGTTGGTCCCCGGGCGCTGCACTGTGGCTGCCCACTGCTCCTAGTTCTAGGAAGGTTCCTAGTAGAGGATGGGTCAAATACAGAGGATGAATTTCCCCATGGGGATAAATAAAGGATAACTTAACTTATTCATTGTTTACAGTCGGATTGACGCGAGAATGGAGTCAGTGTTGATCTAGGTGTTTTGTAGGTATTTTAGGTCCAAACAACATTTTGGCTAATCTCTATAAACAGATAACCTGCATATGAGACGAGGTAAACAGACAGAAGCAGACGTCTTGGCGAAACCCCGAAATATCAGCCGTCTGTCCCAGAGTCTTATTAGTCGTCCCAATGATAGACTCTGGGTTCCCAGATTGATATGAATGTTCTCAGAAACACGTAGAAATGCATGAAGACACACAAACACCCTATAGACACATTCTACCATCTGAATGGAATTGAAATGTCCTTTCCAGAAAACACATTCACCAATTCACAAATGACTTGCTAAAAATTCAAGCAAAAATAACACTCGGCAGTGAAAATTGTACTCTGTGTCTCTTTGAATTTCTTATATCCAGTGTTGGGAGTAACTAGTTACTGTAATGTAACTACTTTTCGCAGTAACTAGTAATCTAACTACCGTAAATTCCGGACTAAGCCGGTGTATAAGCCGCACCTGCAAAGTTGACTGTTTTTTACATATATAAGCCGCACCGGACTATAAGCCGCGGGTGTTTTAATGGTATTTTTATTTTTATTTTTATTGTGTTTTAATGTTTACCGTAATTACCATATGTAAGGGTTCATGCACAGAGGGGATTGTCGGGAAAGAGATGGCTGTTTGAGGAAGCTCCCATTTATTAACATTTCAACAAAACAACATAACACAACACCACCTGTGTTTCTTTTTTACAGTGCACACAGTGTCATACAGTGTCATACAGTGTGGTGAAAAGAGGGCAAGAGAGGAAATTAAAACAGAAGTGGATTTATAGTTAGAAAGAGTGCTAAAAAAGAGAGTTTTTTTTTTTTGGGGGGAAAAAATCCATAGATAAGCCGCACCGTTATATAAGCCGCAGGGGCCAAAAAAGGCCAAAAAACGGGAAAAAAGTGCGGCTTATAGTCCGGAATTTACGGTAATTACTTTTAAAATTTTGTAACTCAGTTACAGGTACTAAAATAGTAACTGGGCTAGTTACTAGTTACAGTAGGACATGAAAATAACGGAGGATTATCCGGTTTCTGATCGTCAGACATAGTCCGGGGAGAGAGCTGCAGCTGCAGCCAGAGCCCCAGAGGCTTATGACCGTGATAGGCTATAAGCCCCAGAGGCTAATGACCTTGATAGGCTATAAGCCTCCCCAATAAGCGCATGTTCAATGCCACACTGTGGCACAGCGACACTAACATAATGTGTGCATTAATAACAATCGAAGCAGACCTTTAACGCAAAAGTTACTTTCCCTAGTAACTAATTACTTTGAAGTAACTAGTAACTTTAAAGTAATTAAATTACTTTTTGAGAGAAGTAACTAGTAACTGTAACTAATTACCAATTTTCAGTAACTTGCCCAACAGAACATAATTACACAACTTTTCTTAATGTGTTGATATCACATTTCCCGTTCCCGGGTCTGGGGGATGAGTTCTCGGAGAGAGAGGAGGGATTCAGGAGTGAGGTTGAGGCAGCGCAGGTACCTATATCGATCAGCCTTGGACGTTATGAACTAGCTGTCATTTCCCTTTCATGAACGGCTCAATAGCTATTGACTGCAAATGAAAAGCGTGCGCAAGTACGACCGCCGGCCCTTAAGGACGGTACGAGAAGACAAGACGACAAGGAGAGTGTGTGTGTGAGAGTGTGTCTCAGTGTGCACAGTGCACAACAGTACACACAGATGGACAGAGAGATAGGGCTCAGACAATGAATTCACCAACATGCACACGTCTATACAATATCCTTATCAGTGTTGGGGGTAACTCATTACAAAAGTAACATATTACATGTAATATATTACTTTTAGCAGTAACTCAGTAATATAACTTATTACTTATAGGATTTCAGTAATATTATACCAGTTACTTTCTCAAGTAACTCAAGTTACAAATTGAGTTACATTTGATTAAATCAAAGCACATATTTAAAAAAGATATAATCATTTCCTAATCAAATTTTGTTTTTTTATGCAAATAACCACTATAGATGACAATAACAAAGGAAAAGAATAACATTTAGAATTTTGGATTGTTTACACTGACTTCAAGGAGGTTCAAAATTATTTTTCGGGATGGTTCCGGGGCGGCGATGTCATTCTGCTGCTGCTGTTGTTTTGGTGAAAGTAATGCAAAAGCAGTGTAATAAGTAACGAGTTACTCTACACGGACAGTAATATTGCAAAGTAACTTATTACTTTCAAATGAAAGTAACTAGTAATATGTAGTAGATTACATTTTGAAAGTAACTTGCGCAACACTGATCCTTATGCAACGCACACACACAGACAGACAGACACACACACACACACACACTCCCAAACCCCTCTAAACACACAACACATCCAGTAACAGATATATTAGGGGCCAAGTGGCCTAGTGTGTTCGGAGGCGTGATGAGATCAGAGTACGACACTAGTCATGGGGAGGGGAGCAGGGGGGGGGGGGGGATGTAATGGGGATTTGAAATGGGAGTGAGGTGTGCATGCGGCTGAGCGTGGTGGTGGTGGGAGAGCGGGGAGGGGGGGGGGGGGGGGGATTTGGCGTGCGGCCGCGCGTCACCGTGTGTGCGAGGAGACCCCGGAGCCCGTTTGGTGGTTGAGCAGCCGGCGGACATTGACGAGGCGTGCATCGCCCACTGAGCGGCACAGGGCTGGATCACAGACACCCTACGAGGAGGCGCTGGATGAAGGCAGAGGCTTTGGGTTTCTCCTTAATCCCCGGCTCATCCGTGTTTCATGTTCCGCAGCCTCCCGACCGCGCTTAGCGGAATTTCACGCCCGAGTCTTTCCGCAAAAGGCCGGGCGGGGCGAACCAACCGCGCCGCGCTAACGGGGGATAAGGCCGGGGCGGGCGGGGCGAACCAACCGCGCCGCGCTAACGGGGGATAAGGCCGGGGCGGGGCGGCAGAGAGGATGAGCAACCTTTTGTGTCGCTCACGGGCACCTCCTGGTCTATTTTTGAATACTATCGTCTCCCGCTATCCTCTTTTTACATCTCCCCCCTTTTTCCCTTAGAGCCTTTGATCAGTTCAGTCTCTCTCTCTCTCTCTCTCTTTTTAAGCAGACTTTCTATCTCCTCACTCCTCCGTATCCCTCTTTCTCTCGTCCTAGTTCGCCATCCCTCTGTCACACACGCCCACCGTCTCAGAGAGAAGCGCGAGCGCGGAGCCATGTTTGCACAGGGACGAGGCGCAGACAGGAGGAGGTGGGGGGGGAAAGAATGGAATGAAAGCAAATGAAAAAAGGAGAGAGTGAGAAATAAAGGGAGATGGATAGTAACCTCCCCCCCCAGCGACGTGGAACGCCCACAGGAAAGAAAAAATCGCTGCCACCCAATGCCAACTGTGGCATCCTCATCCCGGAAGACACGGACGGCGCATTGCCGCGGGTGCGAGGGGGGGAGCAAAAACACAGCAGAACTAAGCCCGCCCTGAAGAATGGTGGCGAAGCGCGGGAAAACAACCGCTAAGCACGTTAACTTCACCTCCACCCATGTGTGTGTTGGCAGGGTGAGTGAAAAAGATGAGTGGTCCTTCTTTGCAAAAATGGAGACAATGCTGCAACGCAAATAACGCTTCCCCAGGAATCGAGAGTGACGGGACGCAAATGTGAAAGATTCTTTGAGATGAACAGAAGAACGCTGGTGTTTATGTTCTCTCAAAAGCCAAACACATTAGGGGCTATTCAACGCACAGTGGGTCTCTTTCAGTCCGTTCAGCCGAGGCGTATTCTGCACATTCTGCTTGTCTTTAGGGCAAATTATCCTCTTTAGATTGCTTTTGATTCTGCACCGTCTGAGGCTTTGCATGATGAAATACTTCATAATAGTTTAAATCCTATAAGAACTGCGCCATTAGTTTTATATCACCCATATACTCTGTATGCGTGTGCATGATGGTAGAGGTGTGCTACTTTGCAGCACGTTATACAGTAGAGCTACACATCAAATCAGGTTGAACTTATACCAGGACACTGCAGGCCCGGTTTGACAGGGGTGCAAAAGCACGCATTGCACCCTTATTTTAATTGTCTGCATGCTCAGTTGAAAAGAGTGGTATTTTTATTTATTTTTTATATAAATGCTGCAGCTGCACACTTACTGTTTAAACTTGAATTATAATTGTTGTTTTTCTTTGTTCTATTTATGGCTTTTTGGCACCTACATGTAACCTTTTAAGGTTGAGATAATTGTATTATCATTATATGGTCCAAATATTTCAGTAAAGCACTTGAAACACTTGAAATATTCTTGCTTGGCAGGTATCATTCTACTTGAAATGATGGTCAAGTGCATTATTTTTTAGTAAAATAACATGTCAAATTTTTGGGCCACCCGGGTCGGCCCGTGCATGTGCACCCCTTCCTATCTAGGATGCATCCCTAGTCATCTTGTCCTGGAACCGGCCCTGGGACAGTGTTTTGTTGTTTGTGAGCCTTACGTTATACCTCCCTATAGCCTACTCACACACCCATAATCACAAGAGAGATAGGCCTCTCCTCGCTGTATAGTGTGATTGCTAGCCCTGTCTCTGTCTCTGTGCTGGAGCATACGGCCGACCGCTGAGCAGTTTACTTGAGCTTTGATAGCAGCGGCAGCATCAACAGCAGGGCCTAATGGGGTGCATGACCGAGAGAGCTGAGCACAGGCCTCTTCCATATGCATCTCCCCACTGCATCACAAATCTCACGCAGCAGCATTACCAGGGGCCTGAGAGAGAGGGCTAAGCTACGCTACGCTAGCCATGTTCCGTCACGTAGCATCGCGGGCAAATGGGATTTTTCAAATTTGTGTGTGCGTGTGCATTCCTGAGTGTGTGTGTGTGTGTGTGTGTGTGAGTGTGTGTGTGTGTTGTGTGTGTGTGTGTGTGTGTGTGTGTGTGTGCGTGTATGTATCTGTGTGTGTGTGTGTGTGTTGTGTGTGTGTGTGTGTGTGTGTGTGTGCGTGTATGTATCTGTGTGTGTGTGTGTGTGTGTGTGTGTGTGTGTGTGCGTGTATGTATCTGTGTGTGTGTGTGTGTGTGTGTGTGTGTGTGTATATCTGTGTATGTGTGTGTGTGTGTGTGTGTGTGTGTGTGTGTGCGTGTGCATTCCTGAGTGTGTGTGTGTGTGTGTGTGTGTGTGTGTGTGTGTGTGTGCATACGTGCAGCGCGCACGCTCATGCGTGTGCATTCCTGAGTGTGTGTGTGTGTGTGTGTGTGTGTGCATACGTGCAGCGCGCGTGCTCGTGCGTGTGTGCGTGTGCATTAGAGTATATGTGAGCCCTGCCTCTTTGGGTTTGTAATTTGCAAGCACTGTGCGGGAGCTCCACTAGTGTGTGGTTGAATTGTGTAGGTATGTGTGTGTGTGTGTGTGTGTGCGCGTGCGTGTGCGTGCACGTGCGTGCGTGCGCACGTGCGTGTGTGTGCGTGCGCGCGCGCGTGTGTGTGTTTGCGCCTGTGGAATATCATTATGCGTATGCATGCGTGTTTGTAACGGCCTCTCTGTGCGAGTACATGTTGTTTACTGCCTGTGCAGGCGGCCAGACTGCATGACGATCGACGGCCAAAACCAGGGGGGTAAAGAAATAGCGAACGGCAAAGGAGAGAGGGGGGAGACAGCGCCAGAGGGGGGAGACAGCGCCAGAGGGGGGAGACAGCGCCAGAGGGGGGAGACAGCGCCAGGGCAATATAGCGGCTAACTGGGGAGCTGTTTAGTTTTATGTTAATTGAAAGAGGGGGGGCTTACACACAGAAACTCTATTGACAGTTAACATGCCCTTCAAGGTGTTCTTTGTGGTTCAGCACTTCTGTCAAGACAGAGCCAGTCATTTAGTTTACCCTTTGTTTATATGCTTGACTACTCCCAACATCATGGAGGAGACCGTGGGGCCCGGTAATAGATGTAGGAGGAGGAGGGGGGGGGGGAACCGGGGGGGGAGGTCAGATGCTGCCCAGCCAACCCAACCAGGTGTCTGGGTCTTCGGTGAGTCCTCCAATGGGCGGGGGGAGGCTGTCCAGGCGGGTGAGGGTAACTAGGGGTAAGGGAAGAATATAGGAAATATTGAAATAATGGCTATCAGAGTTTTTTTCTGGGTTGACAAGGCGAGGAGGAGGAGGAGGAGGAGTTTGGGTGGATTTTAGGTGTGAGGTCTTACGTCTTCAAAAAATTTGAAATACGACCTCTTTTTTCACCTCTGCAACAATTGTTGATTTTTTATTTTTTCCCCTGATTTTTTTATCCCATTTTTATCCCCCATTAGTGCTAATTTAATTTATTTATCCTGGTTGCTGCTCCACCCTCTGCCGATCTGGGGAGAGCCGAAACTGGCTCCATGCTTCCTCCGAGACATATGGGCAGTTAGCCAGCTGCTTCTTTTCACCTGACAGGGGAAGCTTCACCGGTAGGACATAGCACGTGGGAGGGTCACGCTATTCCAACCAGTTCCTCTCCCTCCGAACAGGCGCCCTTAACGACCAGAGGAGGAACCACATTAGCAACCAGGATATTGCATGTTTTGGTGAAGGGGTTCCTATATGAAGGAAACCCCCGGGAGGCACGGGGAGAGAACATGCAAACTCCACACAGAAAGGCCCTTTTGACGACCCCACCCGGGCGGTGGGCACTCGAGGACATGCGGACGGGCACGCATTCCTTCAGCGTTCACAGCGTCCCAGGTGGGAATCGAACCCAGGACCTTCGAGCTGTGAGGCGGCAGCGCTTACACCACCGTACCCCCCCAATTGTTGAAAATGTTGACCCAGATTACAAATAACGCCGGCCACCAAATTGCCCCGCGTGTCCTCGTCCGTACGGTCGAAGCATATTTTAATTTGAATTCACGAAACACACTCGAAATAAAGTCCTTTGATAAGTCGGGGGGGGGGTGCGACTCGTGTCAGTGCCATCTCTTCTCGTCTAATTGGTTGAGTATACATCTCTAAGACAGCAGCAGAAGACAGGGTTCCCCCACTCAAAGATCAGAGGAGCTCAAACACCAGCGCCCAGTGTTCGTTCCATCACGCACACCAAGGTCACCTGTCACTTAACAGCCCCTCCTCCTCCTCCACCACAGCAGCAGTGTGCATGTTTGATTTGGGCTGACACATTAACAGGCAAACTGTGACATTTCGTTCGGGGATGCTAAGAAGCCGACTCTGCCCTTTAAACTCCATCTTCACACTCGACAACCCCCCTGATTCCGGCAGAGTGGCAACAGGGCACGTTTTAAAAGTGTAATCGCCAATTAGTAAGTGATTAAAAATGCATTGCAATCGATGAGTATTTAACATAAGAGCAAAGTTAAACCACAGACCGCAGTAGCTTATGTCGCCGCGCTGCCCCGCGATTAATCAAATACATGTAATTATGCGCAGTTGATTTGCATCAGCACTTTCCACACTAAATGGAAACAACAAGGCACTTCCAAACATTGTCATTTTCGGTCAATAAGACAAGAAAAGACCTCCCAGTTAAAGGACATTGACGGTGATGAAGTAGTACAACGGGCGACGGAATGAAGTCGCTACGCTAATATTAGCTTTGGTTGAGAAATGTCAAGCTAGCGGAGAGGTGCGCGCTGCTACGTGGCTACGGAATCATTTAGGTTAATTGAGGTTTCCTCAGAAGCGGAGTCTTGTAGAGAGACGCCGTCATCTCCCGCTTCATATGAGCGCTCGGCAGGAGGGAGGGAGCTACTCTAATTATGCAGCCCCGCTCTGCACGGCATGACCTACTGCTAATTGGAGGAGATGCTAATTGATGCTAAAAGCTAAGGTGGGCTAAGGGTAAACCGGTTTTCACACCACATCATCCTGAATTAAGACTCCATATCCACCTAGACCTTCTCAGGACGCTGGTATTATTCAGATGACCTGAATCAAGCATCCTTTAGAAGACGAGCACAATTCATTCTCGAGCCGCGCTGGACTTTACAAGTCAAATTACAAATTTCAAATTTCTAACTCACCACAAGTTACCGGACAGTCTCGCAGTCTCGCGTGCAGTATAGAGACACTGCATGAAATAGGCCACGCCCATCACGGGGGAAAAGCTCCGTTCATTTCCACACACCAGCGTCATTTTCCTCGAATTAAACAGAGCTAAAAGCTGTTGTGTGGTGGGGCTGCGCAGACAACAAATGCAAAAAAATCGCCAGTTAAAGTTTTTTTGTACTCCTGAGCAAAACAAGGAAGCCATTTAGAATTGGCGAGAAGAAAAATGTGGATCTAGCCATCAAGGAAGTAAGTTGGAGTGTTCATCTTCCGTATATACGATCTTTTTGTGCAACACGCAACCATGCACGCGACATAGGAGAACGCCAGGATTGGAGGGGGGGAGTTCTGTTTTCCCCCGTCTTGGGCGTGGTTTCTGAATGATGACGTGTTACTCTCTATTGAAAGTCAGTGAGGCTGATAAACATTTAAAATCTTTTTTTTTAAGCGTGTCGACCGGGGTCGATTCTTTCTAAACAACAGTTCAAGATGGCGCCGATGGGTTGGGTTTAGGCATGAGGAGTGACAATTGGTTGAGAATACCAGGGTGTGAGCCAATCAGAGACAGAGTAGGGCAGGTTTTAAAGACAAGATACAAGTATGTGGTCCCGGTCGACCCGTTTAAAAAATAAAAAATATAAATGTTTATCAGCCTCGTTGACTTTCAATACTCTGCACGCGAGACTGCGAGACTGTCCGGTAACTTGTGGTGAGTTTGAAATTTCGGTGCGACACTTGTCAAGTCCAGCGCGGATGACGTCTTTGTGGGTTGAGAATTAATCGTGAACCCTGGGTGCTTGTCTCATAAAGGACGCTGGATTCAGGTGATCTGAATATACCAGCTTCCTGATAAGGGCTACATATCCCCCTCATTCAGCTTTGGGGCAGAGCAGTAAACTTGTCGATGGGACAGCAAAGACCGCGGACTGACCCCAGGTCGATCGCGAGGGATGTCAAAAATCGATTATAAAATAAATTAATAAAAATTTATAAAAATTAATAAAATATAATGGAAGTACATGCAGTTGATTATTTTAATTATGGATCATAATACAATGCAATTCCAAATGCACTTTTATTTTAAAAGTAGCCACACGGTGAGAAAAAAGAAAGTGAGAAAAAATAAATCATGTATTGGGGGAAAAAAGTGATGCATCGATTTAAAGGAACACTCTGCCCATTTTCAACCAGCTTTGTATCATTAGAACATTAGTAGTATATCAGAAAACTGTCAACTGTTTTGAAGTCTGTCATTTAATTTGACAGTTATTGAGTGTTAAAGTGTGGACCAGTGACATCACTGGTCCACACTAACTCAAATTAATAACTCATACTCTCAATAACTGTCAAACTAGATGAATGATGAATAGTTTGACAGTTATTGAGAGTTGATTTGAGTTAATGAGTTATTAATTTGAGTTAGTGTGGACCAGTGATGTCACTGGTCCACACTTTAACACTCAATAACTGTCAAATTAAATGACAGACTTCAAAACAGTTTACAGTTTTCTGATATACTACTGATGTTCTAATGATACAAAGCTGGTTGAAAATGGGCGGAGTGTTCCTTTAAGATGCATTGATGCATCGATAATCGTATCGAATCGTAGCCCTCTGAATCGTAATCGAATCGAATCGTGAGGCCAGTGGAGATTCACAGCCCTAATGTCAAGTGGTTGTGGGACAACGAGAGAAAGTGTTGTGAGGTTAGTTACTGCAGGCTGGAAACGATGTGTGTGCGTTTGCGATGTTGAAACTGGACTGGTAGATCTCGGGAGGCTGGCTACTTCTTGGGTCAAAAAAGGTTGGGCACCCCTGCTCTACAGAGTCTATTTCACCACGTCTCACTCACCTTTCTGGCCTGGTGGTGAGGGGTGGCAAATCAATGACACAAGGGTCACAAAGTGTGTGTAAGGTGTGTGTGCGTGTGCATGTGTGTGTGTGTGACCCTGAGGTGACTGTCCAGAAGTAAAACATACACTCCACTCACACTGTGGCACCGGACCCCGGGCCCACGATGCACAAACCTGCTCGTAGTGCACTAAAGATGATTTAGCACTGTAACTCTACCTGCCCGCCACCAGTCTGAGGGTTTGTGTGCTTTTTGATTAATCGCGGGCCGGGAGGGATTTATTGCACGGGGGGGTTATTTGCCTCAGCGATTTAATAATGGCGGAGGAGGAGCACGATTAATCAGAAGGGGCCCAAATGCAGTGCCCCACCCCCCCCATTTTCTTTTATAATTAATGACTATGAATATGTATATTTGTTTATTATGAGAGGCATTCTACAGTGTGTTTGAGGATATGGACTCGTTGCATAGCATTGCATGCATATTATGCTATGAGTATAAGTGTATCATAGGCGGTCGGTTTCAATGGACCAGAAGAGTTCATTTGCAAAAACAGGTAAACGCCATTCTTAAAATGAATAAACAACACCCGTTTGATACTCCCTGGACTGCACATACAAAAAACATTTTTCAGGTCATTTATGTGAAAGTTACCAGATGAATATGTTTTAGTCGTGATTGATAGTAAAAAATGTAGCAAAAATAAATAAATTACAATATAAATACATCAATATCTAATTTGAAACCATAAAAAATACAAACGGAGATACCCGTTTTTGCAAATGAACTCTTCTGCTTATCATTATTGTTTCCTCATGTACAGACCCATCTCATCTCCACCCACATATCTACACTCTGACACACGCGCGCGCACACACACACGCACGCACGCACGCACGCACGCACGCACACACACACACACACACACACACACACACACACACACACACACACACACACACACACACACACACACACACACACACACACACACACACACACTCTCCCTCTCCGTTCGCCCTCTCTAGCGAATTAGCTCTCCGGCTCTCCCAGGTATACGGGCACCTCCCTCCGACTCTCATAATGGTATACACGCAGCAGCCTGTATACACGCAGCAGCCTGTATACACGCAGCAGCCTGTATACACGCAGCAGCCTGTATACACGCAGCAGCCTGTATACACGCAGCAGCCTGTATACACGCAGCAGCCTGTATACACGCAGCAGCCTGTATACACGCAGCAGCCTGTATACACGCAGCAGCCTGTATACACGCAGCAGCCTGGCACTATAGAAAAATAATGATGCGCCGTCCTGTTGGCTCATTTATCAGCGTGTTCTACAACAGGCGCCGGGTGGAAGTAATTAAACTCTGCCATCATTACAATGAGCCAGAGCCCCCCTCTTAATAGACACCCAATGAGACACTAGAGGCCCCGCCTGGTAATTGCAGCTCCGATTCCCTCTCTCTCTCTCTCTCTCTGTCTCTCTGTCTCTCTCTCTCTCTCTCTCTCTCTCTCTCTCTCTCTCTCTCTCTCTCTCTCTCTCTCTCTCTCTCTCTCTCCAATCCCTATGTTTCACGTGTGGTTGTAATTAGTGTGGAAACACAGTTGATAAGCAACAGTGTTGGGAGTAACTCATTACAAAAGTAACATATTACATGTAATATGCTAAAAGTAATATATTACATGTAATATGTTACTTTTAGCAGTAACTCAGTAATATAACTTATTACTTATAGGATTTCAGTAATATTATACAAGTTACTTTGTCAAGTAACTCAAGTTACAAATTGAGTTACTTTTTTTTAAATCAAAGCACATATTTAAATAATTTCCTAATCAAACTGTGTGTTTTCATGCAAATAACCACTATAGATGACAATAACAAAGGAAAAAGATAACATTTCGAATTTTGGATTGTTTACACGGACTTCAAGGCGGTTTAATTTTTCAGGATGGTTCCAGGGTGCCGATGTCATTCTGCTGCTGCTGTTGTTTTGGTGTAATAAGTAATGAGTTACTCTACACAGACAGTAATATTGTAAAGTAACTTATTACTTTCAAATGAAAGTAATTGATAAGCAATAGGAAAAAGACAGAGCAAGTGCACGAGAGTAAGAGTGTTGTGGTCTTCTCTCCACCAGGCTGCGTCTTTGACCCGTTCATTTAAAACTCGAGAGGTAATCTAATAGGGGTGGGGGGGGGGAATCGATACACCATAGTATCGCGATATTTTGCCTGACAATATTGTATCGATATTTGGACGCCAAGTATCGATATTGAAAAAAAAATGGAAAAAAATAAAATAAATTGTGTGCAGGCCATGCCAGGCCACCGGGCTACTATAAACTTTAGTTCCAAGGCCAGCAGTAAACAAACGGTAGCATATTTTCATTTTGTTTTAACAGTAACAGTTTTGTCATAACAGTCATTTACAAATTCCCCAGTTACTGAATGGGCTGCACAAGATGTTTTGTGCAAGTGAAGTGAAGTTGCATTGTTCAAAAACGACCTAAGTACAGTAGTCCACACACACATCCAGTTAAGGTGGACTGTAAGTAGACTGTAACAAACAGTTCAGTTTGTCAGGTGCATGCAACTATGACATGACTTTATGAAAGTTGTTGGTCTGTCTACCTGACAATGTTGCTGCAATAATGGTTGAAGTCAGATGTACAGACTGGAAAATTGTTCTTATATAAAACCAGATGTTGACTAAGGCTACGTTCACACAGCCATCCTTAGTGCTTGAATCTGACTTGATGCTCACATCTGATTTTTTGTGTGGCTGTTCACACAGACTTTTTAAAAGTGGCCCATATCCGACTCCAGTGTGAACAGATCACGGACATGAAGTGACCCGCATGCGCAGAAGAACAACAATAACGTCACATGCAGCGCACTGCTGCTCTACGTAAACCCGGAAGAAGGCAGTAAACATGGCGGTAGCTGACGATGTTGTTTCATCTGTTGTTCACGGTTTAATCTCAATGCCCGCGTGTTGGTCCTCCCCCTCCCTCCTCCCGCCAGCGCAGAATAGTGACGAATGTCGCTCTGGAATGACGTAAAAGTCACATTGAAGTGGTGGACGCTGCCAGGAACTTTTTGGATATTGAAGATATTTCGGGAGATGACTTGACAGAAACGCTGAATGAAGCGTTCGCTTCGGTCTAGACGACTGGTCTGGGCCACACCACAGTATGGATATTGGGGTGAATGGGTGCATTTTGGGTGGACACTTTTTATTGATATTGTATTTGCACTATAGTTTTAGCAATACAGTAGGTGGTGGTAATGCACCATTTAAGGATGCCAACTGCCATACAACTCAACAGAAGAAGAAGAAGAAGTCACATTGAAGCATTAAGTCAGATATGGGCCAGATGTCTGTTCACACCGGAGTCACTTTCAAAAACATCAGATTCGAATCTGATGTTTTACCACATTTGAAAGTAGCCCAGGTCGTCTTTAAAAAAGTCACTTTCAATGTGACTTGTACTGTTCACACAGTCATGAAAAAGACTGATCTGAGTCACTTAGGGGGGAAAAGATTAGATTCAAGCACTAAGGATGGCTGTGTGAACGTAGCCAAAGTCTTCCTTTAGGGACATCATTTGCAGTTGAAAAAGTAAGAATGCGCAATATATCGAAATATCGCAATATTCAATATATTGCAATATATCGAAATATCGCAATATATTGCAATATTCAATATATCGCAATATCGGCGATATTGCAATATCGCAATACTATCGTATCGTGACTCAAGTATCGTTTTAGTATCGTATCGTGGGCATCTGGTGATTCCCACCCCTACAATCTAATGTAAGTCCAGCGGTTAGAACGTGTGGATTAAAAAATATATGAGGACACATGTGAATGATATCAGTGAACCGACATGATCTGATATCATATCTGATCAACCGCCGTCTCAGACTGAGCGCTGTGTGTGAGCCGCACGACGACGGTACGGAGCGCTGAGACCGAACGGCTATTATTGATCCAAAAATATTCATAATTTTCAGCGTCTGCAGCACGTGTGTGTACAGCAACCCAGCCCGATGCTGGGAGGAGGAGAGAGGAGGCGGAGGAGGAGGAGGAGAAGAGAGAGGTTATGAGCCCCAGCCGTTCGATAAACAGATAAATACCCTCCATGGCTAATCCAGCGCTGATAAGATTTCCGTAATAATCTAATAAGAACACAAATTGATCTTCTCTGGGGACCGTGCAATCCTAGAGCAATATAGGGATGCTTATACTCAGAGTTTCCTCTCTGTGCATTTTCACAGCGGCGTTCTAGGATATCACTGTGAAATTGTGGGCTCCTGAGGAAAAACGGAGAAAAGAAATCCTCGCTTGAATAACGAAGAAATGCTCCAAATAGACTGAATGAAATGAGTCTGCTGCCGAGACGAAATCCAACGACGAGTCGACTTGGGCCGGATCGAGATATTTCGCGCTCGTCCGTCAAAACCCAAACGATTGTTGGAGTGCTCTCCTCCAAGGATACATCGGCGATTAAGATCAGCCTGATTGGAGACCTACATTAGATCACTTTGCACAGCTTCGCTATATATACTCAGTAGCTCCTGTTAGCTACCTGCACCATTTAGTATCACTTACAGTCCTTAATGGCACAATTACCCTTCACCACCGGGAGCTAATAGCGCTCCAAGACAACCTTTTGAGGTAGGGCTTATGTTATGACCCATGTACACCCCCTCAAACCCCCACTCTGCACTCATGCACTCAGCCGCCCCCCCTAAAAAAATCCCCCCCAGATCCCTAGATATCGATTAGGCCCGACCCTGACTTCACCTGCCCCTCTCTGACACCGATCCCCCCCTTCCTCCTTCGTCTTCCTCGCTCTCTCCAGCTCACCCTAATCCCATGATAATCAAATCTAGGCCCCGGCTGGGTCTTCTTCGGCGCGGCACCAATTAGCCGGTGCTGCATGGGGCCCGCGCGGGCGGCTAGCGATAGCGGTAGCGGGACACACACACACACAGGCAGTATATCCAGGGAGGCTAGCGATAGCGATAGCGGGACACACACACACACAGGCAGTATATCCAGAGGAGGGCTGTAAACATCCATTAGCGGCTAAAGCGTCACCACTCATTTTTCCTCCCCAAAGCTCTCTCATTAGGGGAGCGAGGCCTGGCAGGTAAACAGCACTAATGGGAATGGCCTATCAATAAACGCCGTGTGTGTTAACAGGGAGTGCTGTAGTGAGGGGGACCGAAGATGCGGGGCGGACTATAGGATGATGGGGAAGGGGGGGGTGAATTCTCCGATATGAACAGCGAGACGGTGCAAGGTTGTTTGTGATACTTGTGTTGTATACTGTACTCTGATTGTGTACCTGGTTGTTTTGCTGGAAGGGGTGTGTGTGTGTGTGGAGAGGGGGGGGGGGGCATACTGGAGCTAGCTGTTCCAGAAGCAACACAATATTATAGGAGCTGACCGATACTGGATTTTTGGGGCCAATGCCGATACCGATATTAGGGAGTGGAACGAATTTGTCTGATATTCTTTATATGTATATTACAGTATGTATGTAAACACACAGTTGTGGCAAAGATATTACACTTTTACAGTTTAACAATACATGTTATTGTCCAAAATTACATCAGTGCATTGAAAAACTTCACTGGGAATTTAATTATTTAATAATTATAATAAGTGTAACTATAAGAATATATATATATATATATATATATATATATATATATATATATATATATATATATATATATATATATATATAGAGAGAGACACTTCATATGTGTCAGAGGGTGGGGGGTGAAGTTGGGGTCGGGCCTAATCGATATCTAGGGCTATAGATATATATACAGTATATATATATATATATATAGGGCTATATATATATATATATATGTATATATATAAGGCTAAGCCTTTGTGGGACTACCAGTTGAGCCCCCTCTATAACTTTAAAAATAAAATAAAAAATATCTACCATATTGGACAACATATCTATAATATAATGACGATAGCGTCTGTCTGTCTCTCTCTCTCTCTGTCCGTCTGTCCTTCGCGTATCTCGAGGACCGTTGGTCGGATCGACTTGAAACTCGGGGAGTGCGCTGATGGCGCAGGAAAAATCGAAGACGGCATCTCATCAAATATGATCTGAAGTGTCTTGAAAGTCACTTTGATGTGACTGAAGATGCCAATCTGCACACAGTGTCTGTATGCTACAGCGAGGGGGTGCTCCAAAGCATGACCCCAGCTGTTCCCAGGACAATGTTTCTGTGTGGGGCAGGGTGAGCTGCAGGTAAGTGTGAACGCGTGACAGACAGACGTGCGCGGTGTTAGTGCCCACCGTCGCTGTCTCTCCCCTCACACACATGAAAGGGTGAGGGGAAGAGAGGGGGATGAGAGAGAGAGAGAGAGAGAGAGGTTATACAGGAAGTGGGGCGGTTGAGGGGGCTATGGGGAGAGATGAGAGAGAGATGTTATTTATGTTGGGAGCAGGTTCACTCTGAGTTCACCTCACCATGATGTCCCCGGGCGGTGACAACCATACTGCTGCTGGTGTGTGTGTGTGTGTGTGTGTGTGTGTGTGTGTGTGTGTGTGTGTGTGTAAATACGTGCTTGTAGCCTTTTTTCTTGTTTTCGTGCCTCTGTGGAAATGCGTGCTTGTAACTGTGTGTGTGTGTGTGTGCGCGCGTGTGTTTGTGTCCCCATCTTTACATAAACATGTGTGTATGGGAGTGGTGTGCATATGTGTGTATGAACTGAGGGTCACCCACAGTGAGGGGCTGTCTTACGGTGTGCGTCCGCATATACGCGGGTGTGGAGGTTTTCACGCCTCCCCATTCGTTGTGTATTGTTGGAGACGGCCGCGCAATGCATTGTGGGCCAGGCGGGGAGGACCGCGAGCGGGGACCGTAAACACCTGACTATTTGCATAAAGTTTAGGATTCTCAACTTTATGCAAATGACGTCAATATACATTTTTCTGTAGTGGATTGTAGGTTTTTGGGGTGTCAGCCGGAGTTTAGTCTGACAATGTTGTGCACACCAGATAGTTAGTTAGGTTAAGTAGTACATACATAAGTGCCTGGGTAGCGAGCAGACGGCGGTATTTGACAATTTAGCAGCTAAACCATAGATTATTGAAAGATATTCTATATTCCAGACTGAAATGCTATAACAGAAGTGGAGTATTGACCAGAATGACATGAACATTTGGACACTTATTCAGCGGGTATCTTGCATGTTGCGTTCAGGTGCACTGTAAAAATAAATAAATAAATAAATAAAAAATAAAAAATTGCAATTCCATTCCGCATGTGGCCCGCGGGCAGCAAGTTGAGTATCACTGCACTACATGGTGTAACCATAGACATAAATAATATGGACGGAGCTATCCCATTAAATGTCTTATACCTGGTGGAGTTCAAACGTTGGCCGTCACCATGTTGATTTTTGGTCAGCAGAGTGGGAGGGAATGGGTTGAGTCCTTCCTCACCTCCAACATGGTCCCCGATGTTCTAAAAACAGGACAGACAATGACACAAAACATATAGTCATCTAAGAAACTGTAGCAAAAATCCCCATCACAAACATAAAATAGATTTAGACACCAATAAATATGGTACTTGAAAAGAAACCTATCCTAAAATCATCCATTATTAGTCACACTCAAAATTGCATTAGAAACTACATAAACACACTTACTCAAGAAAATAAGACAATCATTACAGTAAAACACATTATACTCACAGGACCCGGCAAACTTAGGCCTACTAACCTACGCTGTCACTTTGCTCCAGAGATGAGCAAGGACTCGACCCATGGGTTATGTGGGTATGTGCGTGCGTGCGTGTATGTGTATGGGTGTGTGTGTGTGTGTGTGTGTGCGTGTATGTGTATGGGTGTGTGTGTGTGTGTGCGCGTGTGTACGTGTGGGTATGTGCGTGCGTGCGTGCGTGCGTGCGTGAGTGTGTATGTGTGTGTGTGCGCATGTGTGTATGTGTGTGTGTGTGTGTGTGTGTGTGGTGTCAGGGGCCCATTACTAAGGCTGTGGAGCACTAAATCAGCAGTGCTCCTGCAGTGGATAAAGCCAATGATACACGGATTACAGCCACACTCAGTCTCTGCTGGCCACACTTACACACAGCCAGACAGATACAGAGACTGTGTGTGTGTGTGAGTGTGTGTGTGTGTGTGTGTGTGCGTGTGCATGTGCGTGTGCGTGTGCGTGTGCGTGTGTGTGTGTGTGTGTGTGTGAGTGTGTGTGGGCATGCATGCCTATGCCTTCGTGAGCCCATGTGCATATTCATCAGTGTGCGGGGGAGGGGGGGGAGGGAAAGAGAGAGAGGGGGAGAGAGAGAGAGAGAGAGAGAGAGATCTATGAAATGCCATCATCAAGCAGGGCCTGTTGGAGCAGTGTCTCTCGCCCGGAGTTGTATAGAGACAGTCCGCATGTCTGGGAACGCCCATACAGGCTCTAGGAACGCCCACAATAGACGCCTGGGGTTAGCCTGGGGGCGGGGTCAGGGTGGGGTAAATTCCCCCGTTCTATCCATTCAGCAAAGTTAGAATTTAGCTGATAGCCCAGCCCAGGCAGACACGATCGGGGATTTAACCACCGCAGTAAACGCACATCTGAGCAGACGTCTTGTGTTCTGCTCTAGAACCCCCAAACCTGTAGTTTAGAGCCGCAGCACCGTCTTTTGGTGAGTCAGCCCATGAGATATATGGGCGGTTTTACCCCACTCGCGCGCCAGCCGTTTAACATTTTGTGGGCGTTCCCAGACATGCGGACTGTCTCTATTGGCTCTAATCTACCGCCAACCCGCTCCAATAAGCAGCGCCACCTTACTGGCCGTTCACACCAGCAACGCCGAAGGAACGCTCAACCTACGCTCAACCTACAAGTTTCATCGAGGTGTCCTTGTTAACAGGCGAGGCCGTTCACACCACGCGCACGCGTGAAGCGTGAAACCGTTTTGAAATGATAAATCTCTAAACTTTTGTGTATTTGCTTTTGTTCTTTTCCTGCCCTAAAAGTGTGTGGATCTCAGAAACCATACGCCCCCCGTCACCCACCTTTCCACATAGGTTCAAGACATCACCCACTACTCAGAGGAAAAAAACTTACACCAATCCACCAGATGGTGGCGCTATAACAGCCAATTTCTAGTTTTTTGGTCCATAACTTCTGAACGAGTCGTAGAATCAAAATTCCTTATGGTTTCCCTGGAGCATCATGCATCTAACCTACTGGGCCACGCCCATTTCCGCCATTTTGGATTTTCTAAAAAAAATAACTATTTTTGCAAACTCCTCCTAGAGCATTTGGCCAAATCACTGCAACCTTTTTTCTGGGTCATCTCTGGACTACTCTGCTCTAAAGTTCTCGAAATTATTTGGATATGTCAAACCGTTTTGAAATGATAAATCTCTAAACTTTTAATGAAACACATCCCGACACTAAATTGCCCACAACTCATTAACCGGTCAATTACAACTACTGCTGCTACTACTGCTACCACTCCCATTACTACCAACACTACTACTACTACTATTTCTACTTCTACTACTATTACTACTACTGCTACTATTACTACTACTGCTACTACTACTACTACTACTGGTTGGAAACCGTCGGGTCACCGGATCTCAACCAAACTTTGTTTACTTGTGCACATACCAACTCGGAATAAATGTGCACTATTTGGTGTTTATTATGTCTCATATATCCTCCAGGTCACCGGATGCTTGGACCCCACATCGCCGCTCGCCAGGGCCGATTTTACCAACGGGCTTACCGGGGCTGAAGCCCCGGGGCCCGGGACATCAAGGGGCCCAAAAAAAATTAAAAAAAAAGAAAAAAAAAATTGATTTTTTTTTTGAAAATTAACCCTCCCTGTAACAAATGCCTCTGGAGAGCGCTCCTTTTCAAAACTTGTGCTTGTCAAGAACAGGATACGGTCTACAATGGGACAAGAAAGGCTCACCCACTTGACATTGATGTCATTGGAAAGTGACATTGTTAGAACATTGGACTTCACCACTCTAGTCAAACGCTTTGCCACGGCAAAAGTCAGGAAGAAGACATTTCAGGTACGAACAGACTTGAATACTGCTTGATTGATTTGTGCAATAATTGAATAACCATGTGTGTGTGCACTGTAATAATAACAGCAATAATAAATACTAAATAATAATAATAAAAGTGCTTGTTGTGACATCTCAGTGGCAATGTTTTCTTTCCAATCAGGCTGTTTATGAAAGAACATGATGGCTAAACCTACAGTTTGTGTTTGTAAGTTAGAATGCTGACAGGAGAGCAGGTGGTGACATGAAAGTTAGTGAGAAAAGGAAAAGATACTGAATAATGACATCACAACAGTATAATCCTAATGTTGATTTAAAATGAGATATTTCTTTAAATACGGCTAAAAAAGGTTAAAAAAAACACTCAAAGACACTCCCTTCCGCTTGAGGGGGGGGGCCCTGCAGAGATGAATAGCCCCAGGGCCCATGAAGTGTAAAATCGGCCCTGCCGCTCGCGGCTATATTTTATTATTATTACTTATTTATTTATGTATTTTTTCAACACATTTATACAGCTTACCAGAGGATAGAGACTGCGGCAGTTCCTGATAAAAAATTAAATAAAAAGTACAGGTGAATCAAGAAATATATCGAAATCCTATGTGACACTTGCTGCCAATTTGTTGCAGTCCAAGTGACAGTAAGGATTTGCAATGATACTACCAGCAGTTAGTCACATACAGTACAGTGATAACCCACATCCCAGCTCCAAGTCCAAGCCAGAACCCAACATCCCTCCCAGCACCAGCCCTCTCTACCCCAACCCAGCTCCACCTCTCCTCCAAGACCAACCCAGCTTCACCTCTCGTCCAACACCAACCCAGCTTCACCTCTCCTCCAACACCAACTAGGGCTGTCACTTTTTATTCGAAATTCGAATTTAACTTCGAATGTGGGGGAGGAGGGGCATGTTTGAATGTAATTTGCCACGTTCAAAACATTTTTTTTTTTTTACCAAAATTAACCAACTGCTGCTTGCTGGTAATGTTAATCCCATGTCAGAAAAAGTCTCCAGATTTGTCACGTTAGTCTCTTCTGAGAAAGATTGTCTCCAGGGTCTGAAAAGTTGTCTCGAGTTGGATGCAGCCAAGTTTGTGAGGCAGTGTTGTGACTGTGAGCGTCCAAGCTAACACAGCAGCGGAGAGGAGCTGACTGACTGGACCATGAAGGCAGCTGAGGATTTTTTTTATATTCTTTTAATATTTTATATTATATTATATTATATATATTTATACGATGTAACCGGCAGGCGCGGACTGCATAATCGGGCACGTCGGGCCGATGCCCGGTGGCCTGGCCTGCAATTTTTTTTTTTTTTTATTAATTAACCAAAAAACGTTGAATTATATTCAAACATTTTGCGGGCAAATTTGAAGTTCGTTCAAACTTTATTTTGGGAAAAAGTCACAGCCCTAACACCAACCCAGCTTCACCTCTCCTCCAACTCCAACCCAGCTTCACCTCTCCTCCAACTCCAACCCAGCTTCACCTCTCCTCCAACTCCAACCCAGCTTCACCTCTCCTCAAACCCCAACCCAGCTTCACCGCTCCTCCAACTCCAACCCAGCTTCACCTCTCCTCCAACTCCAACCCAGCTTCACCTCTCCTCCAACTCCAACCCAGCTTCACCTCTCCTCCAACTCCAACCCAGCTTCACCTCTCCTCCAACACCAACCCAGCTTCACCTCTCCTCCAACTCCAACCCAGCTTCACCTCTCCTCCAACACCAACCCAGCTTCACCTCTCCTCCAACTCCAACCCAGCTTCACCGCTCCTCCAACCCCAACCCAGCTTCACCTCTCCTCCAACTCCAACCCAGCTTCACCTCTCCTCCAACTCCAACCCAGCTTCACCTCTCCTCCAACTCCAACCCAGCTTCACCGCTCCTCCAACTCCAACCCAGCTTCACCTCTCCTCCAACTCCAACCCAGCTTCACCTCTCCTCCAACCCCAACCCAGCTTCACCTCTCCTCCAACTCCAACCCAGCTTCACCTCTCCTCCAACTCCAACCCAGCTTCACCTCTCCTCCAACTCCAACCCAGCTTCACCTCTCCTCCAACTCCAACCCAGCTTCACCTCTCCTCCAACTCCAACCCAGCTTCACCGCTCCTCCAACTCCAACCCAGCTTCACCTCTCCTCCAACTCCAACCCAGCTTCACCTCTCCTCCAACTCCAACCCAGCTTCACCGCTCCTCCAACTCCAACCCAGCTTCACCTCTCCTCCAACTCCAACCCAGCTTCACCGCTCCTCCAACTCCAACCCAGCTTCACCTCTCCTCCAACTCCAACCCAGCTTCACCGCTCCTCCAACTCCAACCCAGCTTCACCGCTCCTCCAACTCCAGCCCAGCTTCGCCCTCACTGCTCTAATTACACAGGCTGACCTCCCACAGGTCGCCAGAGTAAAGGCCCCCTACAGATCAATATTCATTCTTTTAGATCTGTCATCCGCTTTTGACACTATCGACCATGTCCTGTCTCTGCCCCCCCCCCCCCCTTCTGATTTATTCATCTATTTACCCTGCTCCCCCCCCCCCCCCCCCCCCACACACACACACACACTCACACACTGCACCCTTTGAGGTGTACAAACATATATTACACTAACAGTTCTCTCTAATTTGGGTGTGGGGAGTGTTTGGGGAACAACAGGATGTAAAAACAGGATGTAAAATATAACGATTCAAAAAGTGCTATTATGATTTGCAGAACCGTGGAAGATAGACGTATGACTTTTCCTGACTTTAAACTAGACCGACCGTTTCACCGTCGACTAGCGGCGACAGTGAAACTGTGCATACTCGAACGCAACTCGGCGCGTTGGCTGCGGTACACGTCCAAAACACTAGGTGGCTTGTGGGACACTTACGTCCATTACATATGACGTTATCATGTCGTTTACCAAGAACTTGTCGGTGGGGGGGGGGGGCATTTTATTGTCCCTCTATTTCCAAACTCATTCCGGTGAGCCTGCAGAAGGCTTTGCTAGATGAGGGACAGGCACTGTTAAATGAGGAAATGGCATTTCCTCATTCCTCACAACAAGTATGATCAGCGGATATGTGCGCGGCCCAAGGCAACGGCCAATCACAGCTCTCGTGGTCGCACCACGTCCGCGTTGACGCCGCGGAGTCACATTATCGAGGAGCTGCACCTCATATTGTCTTTACTTTGGCCCAGGACTCCCTGGTCTCATATTGTCTTGACTTTGGCCCAGGACCACCTGGTCTCATATTGTCTTGACTTTGGCCCAGGACTCCCTGGTCTCATATTGTCTTGACTTTGGTCCAGGACTCCCTGGTCTCATATTGTCTTGACTTTGGCCCAGGACCCCCTGGCTTCATATTGTCTTGACTTTGGCCCAGGACCCCCTGGTCTCATATTGTCTTACTTTGGCCCAGGACTCCCTGGTCTCATATTGTCTTGACTTTGGTCCAGGACTCCCTGGTCTCATATTGTCTTGACTTTGGCCCAGGACCCCCTGGCTTCATATTGTCTTGACTTTGGCCCAGGACCCCCTGGTCTCATATTGTCTTACTTTGGCCCAGGACTCCCTGGTCTCATATTGTCTTGACTTTGGCCCAGGACCCCCTGGTCTCATATTGTCTTACTTTGGCCCAGGACTCCCTGGTCTCATATTGTCTTGACTTTGGCCCAGGACTCCCTGGTCTCATATTGTCTTGACTTTGGCCCAGGACTCCCTGGTCTCATATTGTCTTGACTTTGGCCCAGGACTCCCTGGTCTCATATTGTCTTACTTTGGCCCAGGACTCCCTGGTCTCATATTGTCTTACTTTGGCCCAGGACCACCTGGTCTCATATTGTCTTGACTTTGGCCCAGGACTCCCTGGTCTCATATTGTCTTGACTTTGGCCCAGGACCCCCTGGTCTCATATTGTCTTGACTTTGGCCCAGGACTCCCTGGTCTCATATTGTCTTGACTTTGGCCCAGGACTCCCTGGACTCATATTGTCTTGACTTTGGCCCAGGACTCCCTGGTCTCATATTGTCTTGACTTTAGCCCAGGACTCCCTGGCTTCATATTGTCTTGACTTTGGCCCAGGACTCCCTGGACTCATATTGTCTTGACTTTGGCCCAGGACTCCCTGGACTCATATTGTCTTGACTTTGGCCCAGGACTCCCTGGACTCATATTGTCTTGACTTTGGCCCAGGACCCCCTGGTCTCATATTGTCTTGACTTTGGCCCAGGACTCCCTGGTCTCATATTGTCTTGACTTTGGCCCAGGACTCCCTGGACTCATATTGTCTTGACTTTGGCCCAGGACTCCCTGGTCTCATATTGTCTTTACTTTGGCCCAGGACTCCCTGGACTCATATTGTCTTGACTTTGGCCCAGGACTCCCTGGACTCATATTGTCTTGACTTTGGCCCAGGACCCCCTGGTCTCATATTGTCTTGACTTTGGCCCAGGACTCCCTGGACTCATATTGTCTTGACTTTGGCCCAGGACTCCCTGGTCTCATATTGTCTTGACTTTGGCCCAGGACTCCCTGGACTCATATTGTCTTGACTTTGGCCCAGGACTCCCTGGACTCATATTGTCTTGACTTTGGCCCAGGACCCCCTGGTCTCATATTGTCTTGACTTTGGCCCAGGACTCCCTGGACTCATATTGTCTTGACTTTGGCCCAGGACTCCCTGGACTCATATTGTCTTGACTTTGGCCCAGGACTCCCTGGTCTCATATTGTCTTGACTTTGGTCCAGGACTCCCTGGACTCATATTGTCTTGACTTTGGCCCAGGACTCCCTGGACTCATATTGTCTTTACTTTGGCCCAGGACTCCCTGGACTCATATTGTCTTGACTTTGGCCCAGGACTCCCTGGCTTCATATTGTCTTGACTTTGGTCCAGGACTCCCTGGTCTCATATTGTCTTGACTTTGGCCCAGGACTCCCTGGCTTCATATTGTCTTGACTTTGGCCCAGGACTCCCTGGACTCATATTGTCTTGACTTTGGCCCAGGACTCCCTGGTTTCATATTGTCTTGACTTTGGCCCAGGACTCCCTGGTCTCATATTGTCTTGACTTTGGCCCAGGACCCCCTGGTCTCATATTGTCTTGGGCAGCATTATTGTAGATAAGCAGCACTTGGCTACTAATGAACAGAGAGAGGTTCTTGTTGAAGGTCAACCTCTTCATTTAGGGGCCCTCCAATGGGCCGGCCCCACTCTGCATGGCTAAACGCATCATCATCATAATAATGCCAAGGACCCCCCCCCCACCACACACACACACACACACACACACACACACACACACACACACACACACACACACACACACACACACACACACACACACACACACACACACACACACACACACACACACACGGCGTACTTTACCTGAATTATGTTGATTTTTTTCCCCTGTTTCTTTTGTGAAAGGCTTTTAAAGGTCTTGGCAATTATCTCTTTTTGGATGTGCTTGAGGATGCTGTCCATCCGTCCCTCCGTCCCCCCGTCCCTCTGTCCGTCCCGTGTCTGCTGATGATGGGGAAACATGATTTAACACAATCACAGATGCAAAGCAGAGCTGATGTGACCGAAGGTCCCAAGGTCGTGTTCATCTACATGATTAAAGGAGATGAATACCGCCCTGACCTCTGGATGATGTCAGGAGGAAGTACTATGTTAGGGGGTGCATGTGTGTGTGTGTGTGTGTGTCCATTGAATGTCTATCAGAGATGGGGACTTGTGACTTGTGACTTGACTTGAGAAATCGTCCTCAAAAAAACTGTAACTCAAGATTTGGGGACTCGGGAACAATATTTTATTAGGGAATGTCTACTAAAAAATAATGTCAACTAATCAATGCTGATAAAGGAGTGAGGATAATACAGCACATGCTTTGAGTTCCTTAGTTTGAGCCAGAGCCGTGTAGATAGAAGAGTCCCGACATCTCCATTCACTCCAATGGACCAGTTTTTTTACTCTCAAGAGTTCCAGGAAGTAAGGTCCTGGATTAAGCAGCACTGTCGAGTTGCAGCAAAATAGACAGTTTGTGTTGTACTCTTAAAGGCTTTTTCATCCCTTGAATCAAATTGTACATTATCAGCTTTATTTTAGCATGCAAAAGTAGCGCGAGACCCATTCCTGGCTGTTCATTGGCTAATGAGTCTCGCATTTTGGTCCTCCGCTGACGCCACTCTCTCTCTAGAGGACACTAGTTTTAGCTATGCGGTGTTCTAAGCAGACCGGATGGCATGCAGCAGATGATAGAACGCTCATCCATAAGAGACTTGAGACTTGTGACTTGACTTGGATTTGAAAAAATTGACTTATGAGCATCTCTGGCGTGTGTGTGTGTGTGTGTGTCCATTGAGTGTATATACATCAGAGTTCCCTCACTCTTCCATTCCCCTGCTCCACCCTACCGTCCCTCTTTCCCTGATTTCCTTTGGCTATTCTGCCTCTTGTTCATCCTCCCGGTGGTCTCCCTGCTCTCTACTGTCCCCTCCTGGTGGGAGGCAGCTGGTGACGCTCTCCACACTGACACCTGCCCATCACTCTCACACTCTACAGCCCTGAGGTTGGAGGAACACACTCATGAGGACAGTGCAGCAATGCAGTCCCTTCAGAAAGAACAGACAACACAGAAGTCTGTTGTTTAACGCTGCTCTTTTCCATATCTGATTTATGCATTAAAAAAATTCTCACCTTACTTTGTTCAAGGTTCTCAGTGAAGGAGAATGGCTGTTGTTCAAATCTCACTGAAGGGAAACCATACTTTATGTTTAATATGAAGTCGCAAGAAAACCACAGCGTACTAAACTTTGATTGTTTTTTGATGACCAAACTAAAAAAAGTTAGCTGTATATTTGTTCACACTAGTTATTTTAATCGCTTTGCCATATCGTCCTTCAGATTATGAAATGTGAGTTACCATACTGCAGATTCTATGTGGAGGAGCACTTATTTTAGGGATAATTTTGCATCTGCAATCAGGAGGAGAAGGTGACAAATACTATATTTGAGTGTATAAAGACCTGCTTGACGCAATATTCGTTTAGAAAATCGCCTATAGAATATTCTTTCCCATTTACTGCTTTCTGTGTAGTATAGTAGACTACAGTGCAGTCACGTGTGTATACATGTATATGTAATACTATAAGGTGTGTGTATATATGTAAAACTATAAGGTGTGTGTGTATATATGTTATATTATAAGTGTAAGTGTGTATATATGTAATACTATAAGGTGTAAGTGTGTATACTGTATGTAATACTATAAGGTGTAAGTGTGTATACTGTATGTAATACTATAAGGTGTAAGTGTGTATAATGTATGTAACACTATAAGGTGTAAGTGTGTATAATGTAACACTATAAGGTGTAAGTGTATATACTGTATGTAACACTATAAGGTGTAAGTGTATATACTGTAACACTATAAGGTGTAAGTGTATATAATGTATGTAACACTATAAGGTGTAAGTGTGTATACTGTATGCAATACTATAAGGTGTAAGTGTGTATACTGTATGTAACACTATAAGGTGTAAGTGTGTATATATGTAATACTATAAGGTGTAAGTGTATATACTGTATGTAACACTATAAGGTGTAAGTGTACATACTGTATGTAATACTATAAGGTGTAAGTGTATACTGTATGTAATACTATAAGGTGTAAGTGTGTATACTGTATGTAACACTATAAGGTGTAAGTGTATATATATGTAATACTATAAGGTGTAAGTGTATATACTGTATGTAATACTATAAGGTGTAAGTGTATATACTGTATGTAATACTATAAGGTGTAAGTGTGTATACTGTATGTAACACTATAAGGTGTAAGTGTGTATATATGTAACACTATAAGGTGTAAGTGTATATATGTAATACTATAAGGTGTAAGTGTATATACTGTATGTAATACTATAAGGTGTAAGTGTATATACTGTATGTAATACTATAAGGTGTAAGTATACTGTATGTAATACTATAAGGTGTAAGTGTATATACTGTATGTAATACTATAAGGTGTAAGTGTATATACTGTATGTAATACTATAAGGTGTAAGTGTATATACTGTATGTAATACTATAAGGTGTAAGTGTGTATACTGTATGTAATACTATAAGGTGTAAGTGTGTATATATGTAACACTATAAGGTGTAAGTGTATATACTGTATGTAACACTATAAGGTGTAAGTGTACAGTATATACTATAAGGTGTAAGTGTATATACTGTATGTAACACTATAAGGTGTAAGTGTACAGTATATACTATAAGGTGTAAGTGTATATACTATATGGTGTAAGTGTATGTAACACTATAAGGTGTAAGTGTATATACTGTATGTAACACTATAAGGTGTAAGTGTATATACTGTATGTAACACTATAAGGTGTAAGTGTACAGTATATACTATAAGGTGTAAGTGTATATACTATAAGGTGTAAGTGTATATACTATATGGTGTAAGTGTATGTAACACTATAAGGTGTAAGTGTATATACTGTATGTAACACTATAAGGTGTAAGTGTATATACTGTATGCAGGGCTCGACGTTAACTTTTAAAAGTGGTTGCCGGAGGGGCAACCTGGCAAGAGCTTTTGGTTGCCCGAATAAAAATATGGTTGCCCAATTTTAGTCGCTTTATATTTTGAGTAATTAAGATACTATGCAGTCATAAGCCGGCTTAATAATGACGATGTGACAGAAAAGTATAATAATCTATAGTATAGTATAATAGGCCTATTCAGTGTGCGCACCGGGTGTAGTAGTAGTAATAATGATAATAATAATAATAATAAATTTGTGTCATTTCGTTTTCTAAACAAATCTTATTTTTTGTTTTTATAATGCATTTGCACTGAAAGGATTTAACTAATATTTGTGAACTTTCATTTTCATATATTTTTCAACAGTTATTGTTCATATTGTGCTTAATTTATTAATTAAAAGCGTTATTGATAATTAAGTAGCCTACCCTCCTCCAGGCCCGGCTCCAGACCCAAGTTACAGAGGGGGCCTGCCCCTAGCTTGGGGGGGCCAAGCTACCCAAGGGGGGTCCGGGGGGATTCTCCCCCGGAAGAAGATTTTGTACATTTTAAAGTAAAATTCGTCAACATGGTGCATTTGAGAGCAAAATGAAGAGGCTAAATCTGTGAAGAACTACACACATCTCTAATGTGTTGTGACTTTACAAATAATTAGGCCTAAACAATTAATATTAAGTGTATTTACACATTGTGCACAAATTGCATTCATTGTGACAAATTTACAATAGTT
This sequence comes from Poromitra crassiceps, assembly GCF_964638095.1. Taxonomy (NCBI): domain Eukaryota; kingdom Metazoa; phylum Chordata; class Actinopteri; order Beryciformes; family Melamphaidae; genus Poromitra; species Poromitra crassiceps. The sequence continues at coordinate 12,384,208 of NC_139641.1, forward strand.
AATATCCAGCCAGAATCATTGCAAATGGATGTTCAAAGTAACAGTTAGCAATAGCATTGAGTTAATCAATGCCTAATGACAGCCAGATTCCATGTTAAACTTTAAAACAGAAAAACGTTTTTAGCAACAAAAAAAAAAAAAAAAAAAAAAAAAATTGAATGGGGGGGCCAGTTTGTTAAATGGGGGGGCCCGGCCCGGTCAGGCCCTGCCCGGTCAGGCCCGGCCCGGTCAGGCCCGGCCCGGTCAGGCCCGGCCCGGTCAGGCCCGCCCCTAACGCTGGGCCTGCCCTCCTCATGTTCATTCAGGGATACTTTGATGACAGTGGTTTGGGGCCCCCACTCTGATGTTGCATAGGGCCCCAAAAGGCCCAGAAGCGGCCCTGCAATCCCTCTCTCTCTCACCCGTATGAGAGGCTGACAGGCCAGGGATGCAAATCATTTCTCAGCACATATACGCGGTGGTAAAACGTTTTTGAAGGATGTCCTGGTCGAGGTGTATGTTGTAGGCTTGTTGTAGGCTACATGCTTTGCAGTATAGCGTTATGCTGGAATTATGCTTGAAGTTTGGGCTGTCGCACGGAAATGAGAGACACTGAATCTTGACGAGGAAACGTGTGGAGCGTTTATACACTGTGTGTGGGTTTCTGCTCGCGGAAGTGAGCTGGAGTCTTGAAAACTCCACTTTGTCCGCCCAGCCGCGTCCACGTAGTTACACAATTCGGGGTGTGCACAGCCAGGCGAAAACCGTCTGCACAGCAGCCTTGTGGAGGGGCGCGTCTGCTGATTTAACTAACTTTTCCGTGTGGACACTCGCCGATGCGGGAAGCATATGAGACCTAAGCGCTTGTTGTAGGCTACATGCTTTGCAGTATAGCATTCGTTTTCCGTCCCGTTCAA
>NC_139641.1:12397220-12402220 GCF_964638095.1 Poromitra crassiceps
AGTCACGATACGATAGTATTGCGATATCGCCGATATCACGATATATTGAATTTTGCGATATATTGAATATTGCGATATTTCGATATATTGTTTAACTCCATTTCCTACCTTTTCCTTGACCTCACCGCGAGTAAAACATGCAGTGTTGTTTTGTTTTTGCCCCACATGAAGGCTACATTATTAAGCTTCTCTGGACTCAATACGCCACTGCAGGCGTGGACTGCAACATCGGGCACTTTGGGCAGATGCCCAGTGGCCTGGCATGGCATGGCATGCAAAAAAAAAAATCGATACTTGGTGTCCAAATATCGATACAATATCGTCAGGCAAAGATTTTTTCCCCCACCCCTAATGCACGCACGCACGCACGCAAACACACACACACACACACACACACACACACACACACACACACACACACACACACACACACATACAGTGTGTCCAAAAGATTGTGTGTCAGTGTGTCCAAAGATTTTTTCCCCCACCCCTAATGCACACACGCACGCACGCAAACACACACGCACGCACGCAAACACACACACACACACACACACACACATACAGTGTGTCCAGGAGTAAATCAGAGTGGTCTGCTCATTCTAGCGGTTCGATGCTCACAGACTCACTCTCTCTGCTTGTTACAGCTCTGTTCCCATTCAAAAAGAGTGGTGAAACGTGGTGCAAAACACCCTGCTGCCATCCAAGCATACGCTGCTGCTTCTTCAAATAAGCATATGCACACACAACACCCTGCCATCCAAGCATAACACTGCTGCTTCTCCAAATAAGCATATGCACACACAACACAAATTGCTCATCTCACTCCCTGCTTGCCAGCAATCAGCTCTCTCCTTTGTCTTGTCTGTCCACATCTCCAACGACATGGACAGCAAACACACAGAGCTAGGGGTGTCACTCACGATACACTCAGTTCACGATACGATACGTATCACGATACTGGGTTCACGATAACGATACGATACGATTTTAACAATATTTTTTTAAACTTGAATAATGACAATATATGACTGGAAAAGTAGTATTTTATTTGAAATGCACAAATACAAAACATGCTGTTGTGGGAAATTGTTATTACAATAACTAGAAAAAGCATGAGATTGGAGATAAGGCTTATCTTGAAATAGAATGAGTTACACCGTCACTTAGATTTACTTTGAACTAAAAGGTTTCTCAGCAGTATAAATTCTCATTATGCATCTTCAGTTTTTCTTCAAACTCAAACAACAAGACTTTTCTTAGTCTATTTTTTATGCATCTTCAGTTTTTCCTGTCAAGTAAACAGTTTTGCCAGAAACTCAATTGAATGGTTTCTCTCCTGTATAACTTCTCATGTGTCTCTTCAGAGACTTGTTCAACTGAACTACTTTCCACACATTGAACTTCAACAAAGACGTTTCTTTGTCTATTTTTGAAAAAAAAAAAAAAAAAAAAAATTGCGATATGAGATTTCATCTCAACGATATATATCGTGACGTTTTACTATCGCGAAATTTCGTGGGACGATATATTGTGACACCCCTACACAGAGCACATATAGAGGCACAGAAAAATAAAGGTCTATGTTCAAGTCCAGTCACTGATCACCATGTGATCCCTATGTGATCAGTGACACAGCAAACTGCCACTAAAACGACAGATATGTGTGGATTATCTCAGATTTGAGGCTTTGGCTCCCTGCGTGTAGCCTTGCAACACAGTCTCACAGAAAATTGTAAAATAGCAACTAGGGATGTCACAATATATCGTCCCACAATATATCGCGATATCAAAACATGACAATATGTATCGTTGAGATGAAATCTCATATCGTGAGAAAAAGAAGCTGAACATTGGTGGCACTGATCTGCATCCGATTGCATGCTCGCTCTCCTTTTCATTGCTTTGTTTGAACAGACGAGGGACGTTACAGACACGGAGGATGAAAATGGTGAAATGACTCAAATTAGAAAAAATATTGTTAAAATATCGTATCGTATCGTTATCGTGAACCCAATATCGTGTATCGTATCGTATCGTATCGTGAACTGAGTGTATCATGACACCCCTAATAGCAACGTTTTGGAGCAACGTTGCTATTTTACAATTTCGGCTCGAAAATTGTCAAACAGAAAATCTCCGTAAACCACGCGCAAACCACGCCCACCCCTGTAGACGCGTACGTTACCATTTTACAATTTCGGAGCCGAAATTGTAAAATGGTAACGTTGCTCCACAAACCTCGCTATTTTACAGGACACACAAATACCGTACTGTATATGTTTAGAATAATGGAACCTAGAAATACGTAGCTCCCTATATATAAACTATTTTATTCTGAATGGTGGAAATGACCAGTCTACTAAATTGGTTTAATGAACAGAAAGCTTTTGAATGGTTTGGAATGTGGAATGTTAATTTCTGCGATGAAAGGACTTTTATGTGTGCAACATGAATCTGTCACATGTTGTTAAACTTCTGACATGGCATTTCAGATTAGGGGTCGACCGATTATCGGTTTGGCCGATTATTATGGCCGATATTCATCATTTTGCCGATTATCTGTATCGGCATTTTCATTGGCTGTTTGCCGATATCATAATTTAATAAGAAAATGCGCTAATTTGCGGCTGCTGCACCTGGAAGAATCCTCTCCTACAGTAATTCCCTCTGTGTGTGATCTGGAGCAATGTCCCGTTACACATCAAGCAATAGCCTATCAGAGGGCTCAGAGATTAAATCTTGACACCTCACCTCAGTGCTCTCTGTTCAGCGCAGCCTAGGGGGACAGAGCGAGGCTGCCTGACTGTAGCGAGAGCAGCGGACTCAACTAGTTGGCTGTTGTGACTGTAACAGTCACACTGTGTTAAGGTAAAGCAGCAGATATTGCCATGGCAAAGTTATAATAAAGTTAATATACATAATAATTACCTATACGCTGACATTGCAAAAACACCACGATCTTATGAGCGATTCGTATGAAGCGCTGCCTCGCACAGTGCAAAGTGTGGAGTGTGGAGAGGTCTGTCTATCAGTGAGAGAGATGAAGCAGTTTAATTGAAAATGCGCGCATGCACTTTGTTGCAGTGAATAACGATAACAAGATAACAGAGATTATTTGTGTACTGATAGCATAATATATCTTTGAGTAACGTTGGTGCCTGCAGACAGTGCTGTGCAAGTGCAACTCAAACTTATCACCACCGCTGTTGAAAAGGGCAATAGCCTAGTAGCCTACAGTAACCTCATAAAACATTGGGGCACTAGTTTTTAATTCCATAAACCATAGTAGCGTGTCCACGGTGTAGCGTCGCTCTTTTTGAATCAAATGGCCATTGTTGTCAGTAGCGAAGCTGTTTTATTGATCCAGTCGCGCTGCGTGTCCGAAAAATACATTGGCAGGCATGTCTGGGCAAGCTGCAGAGCGGACTTTTTTTCTGTTCTCTGCCTGGAACAAGGAACCGAATAAACTAGGACGAGACATTTCGTCAGCGGAGCGGACTCTGTTTGTTTGGAATGAAACAAGGAACCGAATAAACGAGGATGAGACATTTCGTCAGCAGACTCTGTTTGTTTGGAGGATGCACGGATGAACATGTTTGTTTCAGTATTCTCCTTTGAGAGCCTGGGGGTGAGGTTATCAGGTGTAAGCGGAGGGAAACCCTCTATTATCTTGTTACTGTATTGAGTCGGTGTTAGTTTGTTAAAAGTATAAGTCCACAGCTTTATCTTGATAATATGCCCAAGTCTCCACTAGATTGAGCACACACACACACACACACACACACACACACACCACTTTGCTTAATGTTAATAGTGTGACTATTTTCAATTAATATTGCAGTTGGATAAACTGAAGAAAATGCATTTTAAAAATCGGTCGTGTTATTCAAAATGTTGACACCAAGATTTTCTATTTTACTGCAAATATTAGGGGTGTCACGATACACTCAGTTCACGATACGATACGTATCACGATACTGGGTTCACGATAACGATACGATACGATACGATTTTAACAATATTTTTTTAAACTTGAATAATGACAATATATGACTGGAAAAGTAGTATTTTATTTGAAATGCACAAATACAAAACATGCTGTTGTGGGAAATTGTTATTACAATAACAACTAGAAAAAACATGAGATTGGAGATAAGGCTTATCTTGAAATAGAATGAGTTACACCGTCACGTAGATTTACTTTGAACTAAAAGGTTTCTCAGCAGTATAAATTCTCATTATGCATCTTCAGTTTTTCTTCAAACTCAAACAACAAGACTTTTCTTAATCTATTTTTTATGCATCTTCAGTTTTTCCTGTCAAGTAAACAGTTTTGCCAGAAACTCAATTGAATGGTTTCTCTCCTGTATAACTTCTCATGTGTCTCTTCAGAGACTTGTTCAACTGAACTACTTCCCACACATTGAACTTCAACAAACAAAGACGTTTCTTAGTCTATTTTTGGAAGGGGGGGGGGATTTTACGATATGAGATTTCATCTCAACGATACATATCGTGACGTTTTACTATCGCGAAATTTCGTGGGACGATATATTGTGACACCCCTAGCAAATATATATCGGTTCCAAAATATCGGTTATCGGTCTGCTTGACTCGCGATAATCGGTATCGGTATCGGCCATGACAAAGCCATATCGGTCGACCCCTATTTCAGATATATATTAGTGGTGTAACAATACACATGTTCATATTGAACTGTGTAGTTCAATACGCATCGCAAACCAAACAAATCTATCATTATTGAACAGTGCAAGTCTTCTACGAGGGTATCGTGGTAAACTGAAACTGAAACGAAAAAGATGAAAGATGAAAAAAAAAATCTTAAAGTGAAATAAAAATGTAAACTAGGCTATGAAAATAAAATGAATAAGTAAAATCAATAAAATTGTAAAAATAAAAAAACTTAAATAAAAAATAACACAAAAATGTTAAAATCAAGGAAATTTCTCTTTGCTTGTATTTTCAGTACAGTAATT
>NC_139641.1:12407220-12415220 GCF_964638095.1 Poromitra crassiceps
GCCGAGCGGTTGTGTCCGTCCCTCTGAGGAGCTCAGAGAGATGAGAAGCTGTTAGTGGCACCTGGGTACCTGATATTCATGGATGTGGAGTTTCTCCACCTGACACGTTGTCACAACACTGGTTATTGTAAGGTAATGACTATAGGGGGGTTGGATAAGTATGGAAGGTGACTTGATAAACAGCTGCTGCATTTTTTTTTTTTTTGAAGTCATCTGACTTTCATTTGTTAGACATTGAGGCCATTTACACCTGGTGCTAACATGTGTTTTCTGTGATCAGATTGCAATCAGATTGTGTTTTATCACTTCAGCCTGATTCCAGTTACACCTGGCGTTAACATGCATTTTCTGCGATCAGATTGCAATCAGATGGCAGAAATGGTTGTCCTCTCAATCCGCATAAAGTTGCTGTATCCAGATTGAGAGGACACATTGCATTTACACTTGTGTTCAATGTGTACTAGGGCTGCACGATATGAGGAAAAGCTGCGATGTGCGATAACACTGTTCAATATTGCGATGACGATATGACCTGCGATAAATAAAAAAATGCTATAAAAAAAATAATTAATGGGTAGGGGTGCTCCGATCCGGCTAAGCCACGATCCGATCCGATTCCGATTCCTGGGGTCACGATCCGATTCCAGAATCGATTCTCAATTCCAACGATTCTCGATTCCACAATCTAGAATCGATTCTCAATTATGTAGTTTTATATTGCAATAACACACAAAGGTAAATCTAAGACAAAAAATGACAAATGTATTAATGCTGAACTTCAAATTCAACTTCTGAAGTATTACAGTGAGGGCCTAAATTCATTTTGCAATACGAGTGTGTTAATTTAAGCAAACGTATCAGTAAGTGGCACGGGATTCTCAAAGCCTGTGTTGAGGGTCATACGAACAAAAATGCACTCTTGAAGCTAAAAAAAATCCAAAACCAACAAGTTAATTATTTACATTTTTACTTCAATGTAGAACAGTAATTTCTTACACATGAGATTACTTTTAGCCTTTTAGTCATTACGATTATTGAAAGATATTCCATATTCCAGACTGAAATGTTATAACAGAAGTGGAGTATTGGCCAGAATGACATGAACATTTGGACACTTATTCAGCCGGTATCTTGCATGTTGCGTTCATGTGCACTGTAAAAAAAAAAAAAAAAAAAAAAAAAAAAAAAAAAAAAAAAAATTTTGCGATAACACGTGACTTTTGCGATGTGTTCATCGCGCATTTTCATATCGCGATGACGATGAAAATACGATAAATCGTGCAGCCCTAATGTGTACACAATGCATCCCTGACCACCTCCGGAGGGGGTTTGGCCGATCAGATTGCAATCCTTCTTCAATGCGTTTTGGGGGTGTTTACACCTGTACTTTCAAGTGATAAAACACAATCTGATTGCAATCTGATCACAGAAAACATTTTTTTATAATTTTATAATTTGTTCATGCTGGATGATCAATTAGCTGATTTTCTTTTCAGTGCATCTTAATACTGTTTATTACTCCGAAAATTGACTTGATTTTTTTGTATTAATTTAATTTAAAAACAAAAATTGGCACCACAACACTATATTACTGAACTCCCCCCTGCAGTAGTCTCCATGCAGCCCTCCCCACACCACCCCCTGTGTAGTATTCCAATTAGGCGTTGGCATTGACATTGGCTCCAGCTTCCAGTGGAGCAAACAGAAGGGTGGGTCTGTTGACTAATCCAGTGCAGCAGAGGCGTGCTGATGGTGAATGGAGGCTGTTTAAACAGGCCTAACACTGTTTACTGAGACACATTTAAACAGCGCCCTCTGCTCTCAGCTGCCGGCCTCTGCCTCTGTGTGGGAGAGGAGAGGAGAGGGGATGCTGCCATTTTATTTGCCTCTGAAACGGGCTTTATCAGGGGTTATGCGGAATATAGGGTTTATCTTGGTCTAAGAAAGCTGATCATATCACTCCAGTCCTTAAGTCCTTACATGCCAGTGTGTCATAGAATAGATTTTAAAATACTGTTATTAGTCTATAAATCACTTAATGGCCTAGGCCCAAAATACATCGCTGAATTGCTCCCACGCTACGAACCGTCTAGACCTCTTAGGTCAGCAGGGTCCAGCTTATTAACTGTCCCTAGGATCAAATCATGGGAAGGCCGCATTTACCCACTATGCTTCTGCTAGCTGGAACAAATTGCCTGAAGACCTCAGATCTGCCCCAACTTTACTTACTTTTAAAAATAGACTAAAGACTTTTATGTTTACCGTCGCTTTTAACTGCTGACAGCTGTTTCTATTGTAATTACTGCTAAAAACTGCAGGTCGGGGGGATGGTTCCGTAATACGGATATACTCACAAGAGGGTGAGGTGATGCGTCAGGAGGGACGCCTATTATGCAAACCCAATGAGTCCTCTATACGTTTTTAGCTCTTTCTGCAACTGCCGCGCCTGTTGCCTAATGCACTTCTTATACTCTTTTTTTAAGTTTTGTTGTGATGCTTTTAAATGTCCATTTTATTCTCTTCTTTTATTCTTTTATTTTCCTGTCAACCATTTTATGTGAAGCACTTTGAATTGCCTCTGTGTATGAAATGTGCTATACAAATAAACTTGACTTGACTTGGTCATGTATTACGTGGGTCAAGTCAAGTCAAGTTTATTTGTATAGCCCTAATTCACAAGCATGTCCCAGAGGGCTTCACAGAAAATATGTCTAGCTAATTCTAGCTGACACAACAGTAGCAAATTACAGTAGTAATGATGACACATTGAACAATTGATAGAGAAATATAGAAAATATAGAAATATAGGAGAGAGCAGGAGAAGGGAGGGGGGAGGGAGAGCAGGGGGAGGTGGGGGAGGAGAGAGCAGGGAGAGGGAGGAGGTGGGGGAGGGAATATGAAATGTGGGGGAGGAGAGGGCAAGGAAGGAGCAGGGGAAGGGGAAAGAGAAAGAGAATGGGTGCCATGCTTTAGAATAGTGGGGGGGAGAGTTCAGGAAGGGGAGAAGGTGGGGATGGAGAGCAGGGGGCTTATGATAGAGTATGTGGAGAGAACAGGGAGAGGAGGGCTAGCTGACACAACAGTAGCAAATTACAGTAGTAATAATAACACATTGAACAGTCATATGATAGAGAAATATAGAAAATATAGAAATATAGGATAGAATGGGTGCCATGCTTTAGAGTAGTGGCGGAATAGTGGGAGAGGATAGAATGGGTGCCATGCTTTGGGGTAGAATGGGTGCCATGCTTTAGAATAGTGGGGGAATAGTGGGAGAGGATAGAATAGGTGCCATGCTTTAGAATAGTGGGGGAATAGTGGGAGAGGATAGAATGGGTGCCATGCTTTGGGGTAGAATGGGTGCCATGCTTTAGAATAGTGGGGGAATAGTGGGGGAGGAGAGATCAGGAAAGGGAGGAGGGTGCAGGGGAGGGAGAGCAGGGGGAATGTGAGAGAGGAGAGAGCAGGAAAGTGATGAGGTGGGGAGGGAATGGGGAATGTTGGGGGTACGGTGTTCCGGGTAATCCAGCGGTAGAGTCCCTGTCTGGTTGCAGGTTCGAGCCCCCGTGATTAAGGCTATGTGTCCTGGTCACTGCACTGGTCAGTGGTCACTGCACTGGTCACTGCACTAGCCTGTTAGGGGCGAGGGGGTCTGGGGGGAATATAGGGTGATCCTCCTACACGCTACGTCCTGCTGGTGAAACGCCTCGCTGTCAGGTGAAAAGAAGCGGCTGGCGACTGCACATGTATCAGAGGAAACATGTCTACAACTCTCCCCAGACGGAAGAGGGGCTGGATCAATGACTGGGACACCGTAGCAGAGGGGGAATTGGTCAAGTAGAATTGGGGGGAAAATGGGGAAGTTTTATGGATACACTTCCCAAAACCTTAGATTTGATGCACACCTGGTTCACTGTTGCTCCACCCCAAAACTGAAGGGTGTGCAGTACTAGGGCTGGGCAATATGGACTCAATCTAATCGTGATATTTTGGGCCGAAAGTCCTCGATATTGATATTGCGACTGTGACAGAGTCTGGCTCTCAAAATAGGATCAAGCTCGTGTCTAGTACAATCCAAACCTTGTCACAATAACACAGAACGTCTTTGCACAGAAATATCAAACCAGAAGTCTCAAAAGCGATGGGAGCAGCCTACCGATGACATCTAGACAGCCTGGCTAGAAGGGACAGCTCAGTCGGTAGTGTGGAGGCCAGATTCAGGCAGCCTCAGCTCGTAAGACGCTTCGTAAAACAAAAGTCACACACACACACTCTAACACGTGAAAACAGATGGAAAACTACGAGAGAATTGGAGAGCAGGAGCCATATGTGGCTGGCTTCAATAGGCCCTTCTCACGGGGGCCATTTTGTGTCGAGAAGCCAGGGTAAACACAGGTGCAAGCAAAACACTAATGAGGGTTTCCAAATTCCAATCATGGAAGTTGGAAACCCTCATTAGTGTTTTGCTTGCACCTGTGTTTACCCTGGCTTCTCGACACAAAATGGCCCCCGTGAGAAGGGTCTATCACCCCCTGGGAGAGAGAGCTGCGCACCTGAAATCCACTGACATAATCTCTAGGCCACTCCCACTTCCTGTTTGATCCTCTCTGATCCAATTACAATATCAGAAGTAAACAGGGGGGTGTCTGACAATACATATCAGTCACATATCACTCTGTGACACGACGATATTGTATGTATTGGTGCTTTCACAAAATATATTGACACAATGAGATTTTTGATCAATAATTAACAGTAATGTGGATATAACGACTTATGCCTACCCCACACTACAGGATTTTCAAATCCTTGAAGATTATAAAAATCTTGAGAGCCCACACACTACAGGACAGAGAGAGCCGATTTTTTAACATTTCAATCTTGGGACACACACACAATCGCGTCTGTTCAAACGCAACCCCACACACTAGAAGATTATGCCGAAGATTCACCTTGGAAGCAGGGCTCGACGTTAACTTTTAAAATGCCTATTCAGTGTGCGCACCGGGTGTAGTAGTGTCATTTCGTTTTCTAAACAAATTTTATTTTTTGTTTTTATAATGCATTTGCACTGAAAGGATTTGTTTAACTAATATTTGCGCGGACAGCCGCGTCCATTCGGGGTGTAGACCTACTGTGCACGGCCAGGCGAAAACCGTCTGCACAGGTGTCTTGTGGAGGGGCGCGTCTGCTGATTTGACTCACTTTTCCGTGCGGACACTCGCCGATGCGGGAAGCTGAGACCTAAGCGCTTGTTGTAGGCTACATGCTTTGCAGTATATAGCATTTAGTTTTCCGTCCCGTTCAAAGACGCACGGGTATTTCACCTCGATGACAATTTCCTCGTTCTTTGTTTCTGTGCGGGGCTGCGAGCGGACGCGGACCAGATTATTTTGCGAAAAGCTGTAATGGAAACGCAGCTACTACTGGCTCTCTGCTCAAGATGCAATCGCCTGTCGGGTTGTAAATATCTAACATGTTAGATATGCCCGATTCACAATCGGGAAGAGGCAGTCTTCCCGATTGTGAATCTTTGAACCCCACACACTACAGGATCATTTGGGAAGATTATCTGCCCGACGCGCTTCAAATCGGGAGCACCCCCGAGAAAATCGGGAGGGGGGAATCTTGGCCATAATCTTGCAAATTATCCTGTAGTGTGGGGTAGGCATTAGTGGGTAAAGGGAAAAGAATACAACAGCTAGAATAGTATGGTAAGTTCCGAAAATTACATACAGTAATGCAGCCTTTAAAAGCAGGAAAATACATTGAATTATGCTATATCATGATAATACATACAAAATTGAAGACGATATAGTCTCATATCACAATATCGATATAATATCCACATATTGCCCAGCGCTGCAGTACTAATGTAGAATAGCTACAGGATTTTAGGGACTTCTTTATACCGCAAAAAAAGGAGGTGCATGCGGTCACGCGTGAAACGGTCATTTCAAACTCTCCCCTTTTCAAAGGCTGTATCATGTCCTTCACACTACTGGTCCAAGGGTAATATCCCATGGAAGAAGAACTAAGCACTTCCTTGACCCCCCCCCCCCCCCCCATCATCTCAACCCCACCTTCTGAATATGGTGGGGTTGTGGGGGGGGGGTTGGGAGGGGGGGGGGGGGGGGGGGGGGTGAACACCATGGAGACCGCCGGCCATCCTGGGCCGGGGGGCACCACGCCGGCTGCCTCCCAGGTCCCCTTCACTCTGGGGGCCTGTCAGTCAAAGTCAGAAAAGTTCCCTTTGAAGCTCTGTCAACTCTCTAGAGTGGCTCATCGCTGCTGCCCCCCTCCCCTCCTCCTCAGGCGCCACACCTCCACCCCCCCCCCCCCACACACACACACACACACACACACACTTCCTCCCTTTGGTCCTCTCCCTCTCTTGCACCCTCCCCCTCTTCCCCCCCAGTGACCCCCTTTTTGAAATCCCCGGTCCACCGTCCCCCGCACAAGTTATCCCCGTATCCCCCCTTATCTCCGTCTCTCAAGCTATGCAATCCCCCCAAAAATTGAGAGAGGGAGGGAGGGGTTGAAGAGTGGCAGAGAAAGAGCTTAGTTTCACTTTTGCAAACCAAATAAGGTTTAAAATGGTAAGGCGTCATGAGAGAGTAACTCTTAAGCCGCGAGGCAGCAAGACACGCAGGGTGAATCCCTCTCCCGGCTCCGCGCACGCTTCGGCGGGTGACTGACACCGACCACTCTCTCTCCTCCCGCGTTCCCTCCTCGTCCCCCAAAAAATAAGAAGTAAAAAAAAAAAAAAAAAAAAACGCTGCAGTCACAATTCTGGCACACTTTGATAATCGCTGATTAAGACATAGTAATTTTCACGCAGATCAGGTGCCAGCCAGAGAAAACCGTGGCAGCTGTTGGCGTTATCAATTAGGGCGTTGTTAGTGCCGTAAATGCGTACGGGGAAAATAAGTGATTTGATTTATCTTACAGCGGCGGCGCCGGCGTCGCTGTAAGACGACGCGTGGCGGTGCAGAGGTGTGGCGGTGGAGGATGTGCTAAATGCTGATGGTTAAGAAAAGGCTTTGAAGGCACATGTATCACGGAGGGAGCGGCGCTCTCTCCTCCACCGCGCGGCGAGGAGCATTAGACTTGCTGATGGCTTGTTTAAGAAGTGATGAAACGCGTATTAGATTTGTTGTGACTCAAACAGCTGTGTTCACACCTCGCACTGAGGCTTGTTAGTGTCGCCGGTGGATTTCAAATAAGCTCTCATTGACTTCCTACTTGCCCCACACTAAATGCCATTATACTGTATGGGGTGTGTGTGCGAGTGGTAAAACACACTTGTGAGTGCATGCGTGTGTATGTGTGAGTGTGTGTGTGTGCTCACGTGTGTGTTATCGTATGTGCAGGACGTGTGGACATGTGATATAGGTGTGCAGTCACGTTCGTGTGTGTGTGTCTGTGTAAGTGGTTTCCAGTGTTTAGTGTGTCGCACCTCTGAGAGAGTTAATTGAGAAAGCGGGCTGAGCCAGAGGCGGCTGAATTATGAAGTTGGAGGCTTAAAGAAAAGTCACAGAAGGCAAAGAGAGAGAGGTGGATGACTCAACACTAGTGTCTCTGGGCATCCGGTTAGGGGATCTGCCGATCTGGGGAGAGCCGAAAACTGGCTCCATGCTTCCTCCGAGACATGGGCAGTTAGCCAGCCGCTTCTTTTCACCTGACAGGGGAAGCTTCACCGGTAGGACATAGCACGTGGGAGGTTCACGCTATTCCAACCAGTTCCCCTCCCTCTGAACAGGCGCCCCTAACGACCAGAGGAGGAACCACATTAGCAACCAGGCTATTGCATGTTTTTGGTGAAGGGGGTTCCTATATGAAGGAAACCCCCGGGAGGCACGGGGAGAACATGCAAACTCCACACAGAAAGGCCTTTTTGACGACCCCACCGGGGCGGTGGGCACTCGAGGACATGCGGACGGGCACGCATTCCTTCAGCGCTCACAGCGTCCCAGGTGGGAATCGAACCCACGACC
>NC_139641.1:12415420-12430420 GCF_964638095.1 Poromitra crassiceps
TCAGATGCCATTTGGCGGATGCTTGTACTGTATATCCGAAGCACTTGAGTCACCTCATCATGAGTGCGCACCATTTCACTATTTGAAATAGATACCTAACTTGACCTGTTCATATTAGGCTCTACTCATTGAACTATACAGGGAAAAACTGTAGAAGTCTCCTTCTAAACGGTTTCCATGGAATGGTCAGTCCTCGACTTGAAGGTTTTGTTTCCCTTTTCTGTCCATAGAGACACTGCGTAGCGCGTCATCATTCAGAAGCCACGCCCAAGACGGGGGAAAACAGAAACCCCCCCTCCAATCCTGGCGTTCTCCTATGTCACGTGCATGGTTGCGTGTTGCACAAAAATATCGTATATACGGAAGATGAACACTCCCAACTTACTTCCATGACAGCTAGATCCACATTTTTCTTCTCGCCAATTATCAATGGCTTCCTTGTTTTGCTCGGGAGTACAAAAAAACTTGAACTGGCGATTTTTTACATTTGTTGTCTACGCAGCCCACCACACAACAGCTTTTAGCTACGTTTAATTCAAGGAAAATGACGCTGGGTGTGTGGAAGTGAACGGAGCTTTTCCCCCCCGTGATGGGCGTTGGCCTATTTCACGCAGTGTCTCTATAGCAAACACTGCAACAGGAAGTGAGCCGGCGTTCAATTTGAAAGTTTTTGTTGTCGATATAAAACCGTCTCTAAAGCCGTTTTCCCACATGCGTACCGGAAAAATTACCTGTAAGTCAATATCGGACATTTCCCTTCACACTTCTCCTCTGGCATGTGGGAATCTATCAGCGAAATTGCCTGTATGTGGGGGGGGCGGCACTGCAGAGCGGGTGGGGGAGTGACCGTGTCGGCAAAACTCCGAATGGTGAAATAAGTTTGCTTGTTTATCCGTTCACCTGCATCGCGTTGAAGCACTTTTTACAGACTGGCTTCATTTGATGTGTCCGGGCTTGCCTTGGCTGTCGGCAACGTAAGCAAAATACTTCCACTTTCGCTTCGTGCATTTGCTTAGTCCCTGTCGGGCTGTGACTTAAGGAGGAGTCGGACTGTGGCCAGAGAGCGAGCAGAGAGGAGAGGGGGAAATCAGCACAGCACACCCACACATGAAGCTGACATAGGCTACTGCTCTTATTATCACAAGATCATTTCGCCAGTTTGCTTTAATGTGCGCGAATGATTAGATTATGCCCGCTGGAACATTAAGCAACGTGTGTACACCTCGCCATTGAGAGTGTCGCGGAAAATGACTGCACCCGTTTCTCACTAGTATCCGCTAAAACGCATACCGCTCTTCTGACAGGCTAGAAAGTGGTGAAATCTCCGCGACGACGGGGTCGCGCTTATACCGGCACGGTGCCTTTCTCACATGCAGGCATTAGACCACATACCGGTCATTTTGCGGTACAAAGCGCATGTGGGAAAAGGGCTTATGAGAGACAGAACAATGTGACTCATCATCTGTCTATAGAGTTACATCAATCTGGGCACCCAGAGGCTATACTGTCTGATCAGCAGAGACCCACGCCAAAGACTTCCCGGTTCCATCGTTGGTTATGCAGTCCCACGACTTTCTCATCGTTATCTGTTTATATAGAGATGAGCTGAAATGTGGTTCTGGAACTGAAACACCTACAGAAAGTATCGATTGATCAACTCCAACTCCCGTTCTCGCGTCAATCAGAATGTAAACAACGACCCGCGGCAGCGCGCGGAAGTCTCGGCGGACGGAAATATCGCCCGTCGGGCCCAGAGTCTCATTAGCTGTCAGACTGATCGACTCTGGGGGTGTCCAGATTGGAGTTACATGGTAAGTTACCCGCTATAGCTTGGATAAAAATAACACCTGTCTTCACCTGTACGCGACTCCTTGTCATATGCTTTGTCTACCTATAGGCTGCTTGTCGGATGCGTATATACTTCCTGTCTGACTTCCAGTGTAAAAAGGCCTGCGAGCCGCCCGGAATCCTTCCAACAAAAGGCATGAAACTTAAATCCTGACTCACAAATCCCAGCCTTGTAGATACAAAACCTGTGAAATACCATCGGGCTAATTAAGCTGATTGGCTCCGTCTGTCCTAAAAGAAGGCTGACCTGCCAATCAAAAGCGCCGTAACAAACTCTGGCATCGGCTTTTCTTCCTGATCGACCTGACAGCGGAGCGTGTGATTGGACAGAACCGGACCCCGGCCCTGTTAGCCGTCAATCAATCGGGCGAAGAGTTGACTATTTCTGACCCCCCTCTCTCGCAAATGCCGCAACACCTCTGAAGCTGCCAGGCGTGGAAATAATAGACGCTTAGGATAAAGACTCCCGATATAATGATCCAAAACCTGCTAGAAGACACCCCAGAACCTCCACTTTGCAAACACAAGGTGCGCTCAGTTCTCTTCCTGACGTACTCTCTCTCCTCTCCTCTCTCCTCTATCTCTGGTTTGAAAAACATCTCCAGGTATCTGTGCTCTCGAGGAGGGAGGTGCACGGCGAGCGAAAAAGACAAATAGCGTGGGCTTTTTTATCACCAAAGCCCTCCTGGAAACAGACAATAGCCACACACAGGTCTTATTTTAGTCACTGCCTTTTTTGTGTGGCTGCCAGCCTTCCTCAAGCTCCCTCGCCCCTCTCTCTCTCTCTCCCTTTCATTTTCCTGTGTTTTTTCCTTGGGCGCAGTTCTCTCTCTCTCTCTCTCTCTCTCTCTCTCTCTCTCTCTCTCTCTCTCTCTCTCTCTCTCTCAATCGCAAGCCTATTTGGAGCATGTTTGTTTTCACGCTTTCTCCTCTCACTCTCAATCTCTCCCTCCCCTCTCATTTTCTCTCGCCCTCCCTCCCTCTCTCCCTCCTCGCAGTGTGTGCGTGTGCATGTGCGTGTGTGTTTATGTGCGTGCATGTGTGTGTGTGCGCCGCCTGTACATCCATCTGCGGATGCTAGGCGTGTTATAACCTCAGGTAAGCTCAATGAAGAAGCAGCCCTGACTAGCCTGTGTGTGTGTGTGTGTGTGTGTGTGTGTGTGTGTGTGTGTGTGTGTGTGTGTGTGTGTGTGTGCGTGCGTGTGTGTGTGTGTGTGTGTGTGTGTGTGTGTGTGTTTCTGTGGGAGGCTCTGGCTCATCTCTGCCTGCATCCCTGTAGTCTTAATCTGTGACAGACCATTTCATAATCACAGCCAAGGGGGCTTCTCTCTCTCTCTGTCGCTCTCTCTCTCCTCCTCCTCCTCCTCCTCTTCCTCTCCTCTTCCTCTCCTCTTCATCTCTCTCTCTCCGTCTCTCCCAGAGTGCAATAATTCACAGGCGTACGTGCGCACCCTCCCACAGGCGGATTAGCACAGGCGGCGTGCTCGTCCTACATAATCGCAGCACAATGGAGGCCATACGTGTCGTGCAGCCCGCCACAGCCACGCCATAGGGCACAATGCATCTGCACCCCTCCCTCCCTCCCCCCCACCCCCCTCTCCAAAACGGCAACGACGCACAGGAGAAAATGGACCCCATCTAGCACCCCACCCACCTGCGATTTCAGCCCGGACCACCACCCACTGTGGAGGGGAATAGGAATCCGATGTGTGTCGATGATGGGCCTGCGCTGGAAACACACTGAATGCAATTCCCTCATAGCTACTAGATACCTTATATACCTTATGTTGTGTTTGTGTCTGACTGAATCACTGTTTCACTGTTGATAGAAGGCCAAGAAATCACTCTCCTGAATAGAGTCCTGCCATTGATTGTTGTATATTCTCTCCATCATTTGGACTATACTGTACAAACCGCTCGGTTTTGTACAGTTTTGGTCTCCTTAACATACACAAATAGTGTAGTAGCTGTACTGTACCGTACTGTAGCTGCTACCATTACGTATGTCTAATGTTTAATTGTATGTTTAATTAGGTATATGCTATTTGCACCTGTGCAAACAGAACGTCAACTATGTTTAAGTATGTCTAAAGTATGCACATGCCATGTGCACCTATGTGCAGTGAATATGCCACTGTCTCTGACTTGTCTTATCACTCTACTGCCTTATTGTTTGTTGTGTCTCTTGTTGTTTTCCTGCACTCATATGCCCTGTTATTCTGTACTATGTTGTAAACGGAGTCCACAGCACAAGAATTTCACACGTGATACTTGTACTACGGAGTGACAATTTGTATTTAAAAAAAAAAACATAATTTGATTAGGAAATGATTGTATCTTTATTTAAATAAATGCGTTGATAAAAAAAAAAAAACTCAATTTGTAACTTGTGTTATTTGACAAAGCAACTGGTATAATATTACTGAAATCCTATTGGTAATAAGTTATATTACTGAGTTACTGCTAAAAGTAATATTACATGTAATGTGTTACTTTTGTAATGAGTTACCCCCAACACTGCTTGCAAGCAAGAGAAATAGAGTTCCTATCCCAGCCCCCTCCCCCAAAAACTGTGCATCTCCAAATTATCAAAAAAGAAAAAACATAATATCATCGTTTCTTTGATCTTGATGCCACATGTAAAATGTGTACGAACCCACTGCACACTCTGCAAGTGTTTGCTTCTGAATCGTTCCATGAGCCCAGTCAATTACAGTCTGCAACATTAACATATTGTATGAAAAAAAAAATGAACAAGCGTCTTATGATTCATTTTCATTGTCGGAATAATAGCTGAGCCGATTAGCAGCATTGTTGCCATTGGAGAGGCAAAGCACCATTACGCTCCTCAATCTGTTTGAGTAATTAAACCATTTGGGGAGAATCGTCTCATGCGTCTGCTGATTCAGTAGTAAAAAAAATGAAAAAATAAGGCTGTTGAGAGCCGCCGCTATATGTAATGTTACATTTATGTATTAGCTTTAAAAGGCTTAAGTGTGAAGCTGTGCACAACCGCTCTGGTAACGGAATGTCAAATAGGAACCGTCGCTCCATACCAATGCATTTCATATCATACTATAATGGGAGGCGAGGATTTATAGCGCATTAGTATCAAGCTCCATCAGATTTAAAGCCATAAATCCCATTCTATATCCTCCCAAGTTTTCCTCCAACATTTCCCGGACGCTTAATTTAATTTTCTCTCGAAAAGTGCCAAGCGACCGCTGTTCTTTGGTGTCAGGTGAAGGAAATAATTTGCACATACTTTGCGCCTAAACTGTGGAAATCCGCGAGGCAATTACATGCTTTGCCATATCACACAAACACCAGATCTCCCCCCCCCCCCCTCTGTTGTTGGAAACATACTATTAGGTTCCACTTGCAAAACCTACACTGTGTGCTATTTGATTTAACCGACCGTACTTAGGACAACGAGACGATATTCGCTGATATCACAAAGACTGCCGCAATACCATTTTGATTTGACCGTTGTATTTCTGAGCTCAAAACACAACTTTTTGAATACAAATCATAACAACAGACTTCTGTTGTTCACTAAAGTGCCACAATTCTCGTGTTTAAGTGCAAATGTATTTTTTATCAGTTAGCTTACAGAGCCATTGATCACCTTTTAATAGGTGATCAATATATATATATATATATATATATATATATATATATATATATATATATATATATATATATATATATATATATACAATGTATCAATCGATTGATCTAGAATCTAAATAGATGTATCATCACGGCCCTATGTACTGTAACTGAATTAACCTCTAAGGCCATGTTCAGACTAGGAGGCCAAATCTAATTTGTGAACTTTAGTGACCTATTAATGACTTTATCCAGATTGGTTTTATGAGTCTGGACGCTCCAAGTCTGATTTGTGTCACTTGTCCCAAACCACATATGGAGGTAGTTTCCAATCTGCTTTCGACTGATGTGACTTGAGTGCGGACGCGCAGATCCACCAAATCTGATTTGAACGTCACTCGCAACTCGTCATCAAATGCTTCTGCGCAGGAAAACCACGTCACCAACGTACGTATTTACTGACGCCCACGTCGTTACCATAGCAACCCATGCAGATAGGCTGTTTAGGTCTGGACACACAGATCCGACTTGAGAATCAGATTTGTGGCAGTGCGGACACACTCCCAAATCAGATTTGGGAAACCAATCAAGATAATGATGATTAATGACTTCATCAGCAGCAGATTTGCCTGTAATGTGAACATGGCCATAACCCACAATGCATCTCTGAATCAAACTATTTTTGAGATATCTCTGTTACACGCTGTAACAGATGAAATATATCAACGCGGTAACATCTCCCTATCACCTGAGCCTGATCCAATCCAAAAGGCTACAGGTTTTTCCTGTATGTAAAACAGACACGTTCCCGCCTGGTATAGCTTCCCCTCCTCTTCTGATCCCTTTTCTATTCTGCCGCCTCAGCACCAGCCCACACTGCGGTAATCCGTCACCAGTCGGGACCAAATGAGTGACACAGGGATGAGTGACACAGGGTGTGGGTCTCAGCTGTGAGCGGGCGCGGCCGTGCATAAGATATCCTCCTGGATCTACCCGCCCCGCCCCTCCCCTCCCCGCCGGGCTTATACGGACGGACCCAGAATGCATTAGCGACGGCGAACAGCCTCCACGGCGCGGCGTGGGCCTTTTCACCACACGCTGGCTTCAACACACAGGACTTCATTAGAAGCATCACTGCATGATGATGCCCCCGCTACATGTAATCCACACGCATGTGATGTCCCCCCCCCCCTCCCCCCCTTCTCCACACGCGTGTCCAAAGAGGCTCGTTAATCCTCGCCTCTGTTCAGGTAGATGCTGAGACAGTATACAGTATAGCCAGATGAACACGCACGCACGCACACACGCGCACACACACACACACACACACACACACACACACACACACACACACACCCCCACATTCACACGTGCACACATACACAAAAGATGCACACAAACACATTGAAGCACACGTGTATTGTTTCCCGTGGATTTTTTTTTTATATATATATTTTATCCCCCCCCCCCCCCGCCCGAATTTTTTATCCAATTTTGATCCCCCATTAGTGCTTTTTTTTTTGTCCTGGTTGCTGCTCCACCCTCTGCCGATCTGGGGAGAGCCGAAAACTGGCTCCATGCTTCCTCCGAGACATGGGCAGTTAGCCAGCCGCTTCTTTTCACCTGACAGAGGAAGCTTCACCGGTAGGACATAGCACGTGGGAGGTTCACGCTATTCCAACCAGTTCCCCTCCCTCCGAACAGGCGCCCCTAACGACCAGAGGAGGAACCACATTAGCAACCAGGATATTGCATGTTTTTGGTGTGGGGTTCCTATATGAAGGAAACCCCCAGGGGGCACGGGGAGAGCATGCAAACTCCACACAGAAAGGCCCTTTTGACGACCCCACCCGGGCGGTGGGCACTCGAGGACATGCGGACGGGCACGCCTTCAGCGTTCACAGCGTCCCAGGTGGGAATCAAACCCAGGACCTTCTAGCTGTGGGGCGTGGATTCTTGATATGGAACCACCTTTGTACAAACACGCAAGCAAGCTTTGTCCTATGGTTCAACCATAGACCCATTTCACAGCAACCATTTTGAGGTGGTAAAGCAGGTGTAACAAATACCATTAATTAGGGTTCCATTCCATTTAGGCAGGGTGCGAAATACCCGGGGGGTCCCCCCTATCAAGTGCTCTGGGGTCTCAACTGCGTTTTGTTGTTCTGATTCAGCTTTTTAGAAGTGACTCCAAAGTTAGCGAGTAATGACATTTGCTGCATTTTGACATATTTGACATATTTAGTCAGTATTTTTAACCAAGTCCAAGCAGAACAAAAATCACCACTTTCATGTTGTATGGGGGGGCCCATTTGGGATTTTCTAAACGACACATTTGGATTGTGGAGAATGCGGACCATTGCAACAGCGCCACCCCATGGAAGGAGGCCTTAGCAGAAAACACCTGGGTATTCAATGTTTTCAATTTGAATAATGAATAATAGACATAGTAAGCCTTTAAAATATTTTTTTGACTGACAATTGCGGATTGTTCCAGAGACCGCCCCAAAATTTTGCTGTCGAGTCTTTCAGGGCTCTCAACTGTCAATCAAGGGGATCTTGGACCCCCTGAGACCCCCTGTATTTCGCACCCTGCATTTAGGTGTTCCAGTGGAACGGCTGTTGTGAAAAGGGCCCAGTGGTTTCTCTTTGTTGTGCTGCGGTCGGGTAGCTGCTGGGTGCTTCACAGTCTCCTCTGGCTGAAAGGCGTCTCCCCCCGTGCATCTCGAGTAGTACACAACATCGGAGGTGTAATATATGCGTGAATAAATAACGGTAAAGCGTAGGGGTCAACGCGGCCGCGCGAGCGGCGAGGTGACACGCCCACATGACCTCACGGCAGAGAGGAAGAGATAGAGGGCGATAGAGTGAGAGGTGATGACTGTAGTAGAGAGAGAGCACATGTGAAAGAGAAGAAGAGAGATAGATTCAGGGAGGAAAGAGTTAATTCTATAGGTTGATGGGGCTAAACGTTGGTAGTGTTTTGTTGTTGTTGTCTCACTTCTGGTTTGGCTCTCTCTCTCTCTCTCTCTCTCTCTCTCTCTTCCCCCCCCTCTCTCTCTCTCTCTCTCTCTCCCTCTTCCCCCCCCCCTCTCTCTCTCTCCCTCTTCCCCCTCTCTCTCTCTCTCTCTCCCCCCCCCCTCTCTCTCTCTCTCTCCCCCCCTCTCTCTCTCTCTCCTCCCCCCCTCTCTCTCTCTCTCTCTCCCTCTCTTCCCCCCTCTTTCTCTCTCTCTCCCCCCCTCTCTCTCTCTCCCCTCTCTCTCTCTCTCTCTCTCTCCCCCCCCTCTCTCTCTCTCTCTTCCCCTCTCTCTCTCTCTCTCTCTCTCCCCCCCTCTCTCTCTCTCTCTCTCCCCCTATCTCTCTCTCCCCCCCCCTCTCTCTCTCCCCCCCCCCCCTCTCTCTCTCTCTCTCTCTCTCGGTGCCTCCCTCTCCACGTCAGTCCGCTGATTTATGACTCTGTTTAAGCGAAGGCCACACGTCTCTCCCGACGCAGCTATTTGTTTCAACTCCGCCTCATTTTTCCTCTCTACCCCCCCCCCCCCCTCTGAACGCAGGCACGAAACCAACAAAAATTAACCCCTGACTCTGATGCGCTGAGCAGAGTGTGTTTTGTGGCTCTTCCACGCGGGTTCCGGCTGATTCGGGGTCTCCTGGCGAGAGGAGGAGGAGGGGGGGTGGGTTTGGGATGTTGTTCTGACAGAGCGCCAGGCAGGTTTCCGGGCGCCCCTCTCTCTCTCGCTGTTTGTCGTCGCTGATGTAGAAAAATGACACGCCACAAGGATGCCATTAATAATGCTCAGAAGGCAAGGTTTTTCTTTGACGTGGGGAAAAATGGCCGACGTCACAAGGCCCCTTTTATCGGCCTAATTTCATAAGAGGATTTCACGTCTGAGCAGGGAGAAGTGGCTATTTTTCCCTCCTCTTCTTTTATCTTGTAAACAGCCATTACTTGGAGAGGTATACAGGCCCGCTCTGGCAGTAAGTGGATATGAATTTCAAGAGCAAACCATCCTTTTGTATCAGGCCCTCTCTCATGTGCTTTGACATAATCGTGACATCAGACAGGCTTACCCCCCCCCCCCACACGCCCCCCACGCACCCCACTTGCGGTTCCAACTGCACCACAATTCATTACATTTTCTTGATTAGTTTTTTTCCCCGTTTTTTTTTTTTATATCAGTGATACTAAAAAATTGGTTCCTATGGATTTTACCAGCAAACTGAAGCAATTGTTTGACTAAATCAAAGAGGCATCCAGAGCCACAATTCCATATTGCGAGCGCGGTTGTTTTGCCATTAATTGTAAATGTCTGAAGCACAGAGAGAGATCGTCTCTGTGTTTGATTGTAAATGTCTGAAGCACAGAGAGAGATCGCCTCTCTGTCTTTGATTGTAAATGTCTGAAGCACAGAGAGAGATCGCCTCTCTGTCTTTGATTGTAAATGTCTGAAGCACAGAGAGAGATCGCCTCTCTGTCTTTGATTGTAAATGTCTGAAGCACAGAGAGAGATCGCCTCTCTGTCTTTGATTGTAAATGTCTGAAGCACAGAGAGAGATCGCCTCTCTGTCTTTGATTGTAAATGTCTGAAGCACAGAGAGAGATCGTCTCTGTGTTTGATTATAAATGTCTGAAGCACAGAGAGAGATCGTGTCTGTGTTTGATTGTAAATGTCTGAAGCACAGAGAGAGATCGCCTCTCTGTCTTTGATTGTAAATGTCTGAAGCACAGAGAGAGATCGCCTCTGACTTTGATTGTAAATGTCTGAAGCACAGAGAGAGATCGTCTCTGTCTTTGATTGTAAATGTCTGAAGCACAGAGAGAGATCGCCTCTCTGTCTTTGATTGTAAATGTCTGAAGCACAGAGAGAGATCGTCTCTGTGTTTGATTATAAATGTCTGAAGCACAGAGAGAGATCGCCTCTCTGTCTTTGATTGTAAATGTCTGAAGCACAGAGAGAGATCGCCTCTCTGTGTTTGATTGTAAATGTCTGAAGCACAGAGAGAGATCGGCTCTGACTTTGATTGTAAATGTCTGAAGCACAGAGAGAGATCGCCTCTGTCTTTGATTGTAAATGTCTGAATGTCTTGTGTATTGTATTTCTGCTGCCATAAGGTATTGTACTATATTATATTTGCGCTTCCTCCTTTGTGGCAGGCTGGCACGGAGGCTCTTGTTTACCCTGGTAAGCTGCCCATTGTCTGTGGTGGGAATTCCCTTTGGGACGGAGCACTGCGGGGTGCGGGGAGCTAACCGCAGCTAGCCGCCTGCGCGGCAGCGCTGGGGCTCCCGTGCAGCATCCACTGGGATCCGGTGCCACGGGTAACATGGCCTCCCCTGGGACCCACGGGAGACGGAGAGATAGAGACAACAAAAGGGACAAAGGGAGAGATGGGAGACGAAAGGGGAAAAGGGAGAGAGGGGAGACGAAAGGGGAAAAGGGAGAGAGGGGAGACGAAAGGGGAAAAGGGAGAGAGGGGAGACGAAAGGGGAAGAGGGGGAACAGAGAATGGATGCATGGAGCGAGGAGACAAAAACAGAGGGATGAAAATAGAATTTCAGACGGGGAATCGAAGTGGGGAACACTCCGATTGAAAGTAAAGTGTGAAGTAAAGTTCATGTAAAAAAAGATTTTCAAAGATGAAAGTAAAGTGTGAAGCTTAGAAAATAACCCAGGAGGAGGAGGGCTGAACGATATGGACAAAATCAAATATCCCCCCCCCCCCCCATTTTTTTTAACCAAATTCTTATCGATATTGCAACAATATTGTAGGGATGCCTATTGGTTACAATTAACCAATTAATTAATTAATTAATTGATTGATTATTTAATCAGTACAATTCAGGTCACACACAGGACTCGGAGGGGCAACTAGAACAGCACTGAGGCCATGTCCACACGGAGACGGAAGCAATCTTTTTTTTTTCCGTTCAAGAAAAGTTTTCCATAAACACAGAATCGTTTCAAAAATGTGTGTATCCACATGAAACCACTGAATACCACTGAAACCGCTGTAGTGTATATGCCAGGCCCAGGCCCGGTTCTACGGGGGTGCAAAAGCATGCATTGCACCCTTATTTTAATTGTCTGCATGCTCAGTTGAAAAGTTTTTTTTTTTTTTTTTTTTTTTTTTTTAATAAATGCTACAGCTGCACACTTACTGTTTAAACTTTAATTATAGTTGTTGTTTTTCTTTGTTCTTTGATGTGATTTTATGGCTTTTTGGCACCTATATGTAACCTTTTAAGGTTGAGATAATTGTATTATCATTATATGGTCCAAATATTTCAGGCCTTTGGCCGGGCATCTGCACCCCTTCCTATCTAGGATGCACCCCTAGTCATCTTGTTCTGGAACCGGCCCTGGCCAGGCCGGTAAGTGGCGCTGTAACGCTGCCACGTCACAGTGCAACCGTGTGTTCGTCAAACCTCTCACTTCCCTATTCACGTTGTATTTGCGAGGGATATATATAGAGCATCCCGAGTATGTCGGTTACACTCAGGGTTTACATTTCATTTCATTTCATTTTGTCCAATATTAAAATATTCCAGAATTGCATGTTGTATTCAAAATAAATATTATTTATATCTAACACGTTTAGCCTGATTTTGTTTGTGTTATTGTAAAAACGTAGCCGCCGCTAAGCCTTCTGGGAAATATCCGATGAAGGGAGGGGAGGGGTGGATGGGAAGAGTCAGCTGTGGAGCCCTGAGGATGTTGTACACGCTGTTCTCCGTGTCCACTTGTTGCTGACGGTGGTAATAGAGAAGCATTATATTTTGCTGCAAGAGCCCTAACAGGCTCAGTAGCTGCTGTAGCACGAACGCTAGTGCACTGTAAGCCTAAATTGTTGCTGGCGGAGAGAGGTGGGGCTATGGCGTCATCGGTTCAGGAAAGATGCGTATGGGTTGTAAACACGGAAATGCAAGGGTGGCGTCTTCAGATTGATTCACTCTGGGACCCGGTTTCAAAAATTAGCGTATTCTCCCAGAACGTATACTCTGGTTCCGTCTGGACGAAACGTCTATACGAGAATTTTTTTTAGCGGATACACCTAAACTCGTCTCCGTGTGGACATGGCCTGAGTCACGTCTCGAGTCGAACCTGATGAACTGATGGTCAGTCGGCATCACTCCCTATTGCTCTTTTCATAATAAAACAGACAGTTAGGTAGATGTATGTATGTATGTATGTATGTATGTATGTATGTATGTATGTATGTATGTATGTATGTATGTAGGTATGTATGTATGTATGTATGTATGTATTTATGTATGTATGTATGTATGTACGTATTGAAAGTATGTTTCAAAATGTCATCAAACATTTGACGTTTTCCAAATAAGTTTACAAATCAGAAAGTGAATTTGACAAGCATAACGATGTAATCATTACATTATTACGATTGTCAAATTCACATTTGAATTACATTGTAATTCATTCAAAAAAATCTGAATTAGAAGCAAGTATGATAAATCTACAGGAATTTGACTGTGACAATTTAAAAATGACAAAACATGCACTAGTGTAAACATATTGGTAATCTCATTCCTTCTACCTCCACCTTTGTTTTTACACTTTGTAAAATTGCAACTGACACTCTCCTTGTTTTTGAAGTTGCGAGGCTAAAGGCGTTGTTGCGCAGTTTTAGCATTCCACTATTTCGGGGGAAGAGGAGGCTGAAATGCCAGTGCTAAGATAATGGACGAGGAGCAGGGACGTGCACAGAACATTAGAGGGGCAGGGGCTCAAATTCATAAAAGGGCACTACAGCCGCCGTCCGGAGGGCGGCGGCAGAAATTTGAGGCAATTTGAAGGCCAATTTAGGGGTATAACTCATTTTAAATATTCCGATTTTAACCAGATTTAGAGGAATATCTCATTTTAGGATGAGACTTGTCACGGAAAAACAACTCCATAACTGAATAATATTAGTATATAAAAGTTGCATGCTGTTGCAATACTGTTGTGAAATCATTTAAGCATCAATATGTATTTGCTCCTTTTCTCCCTTTAGGTTGTTGTACTACAACAGATAGCAACACAGGCAGAAACATTGAACGATACTGAGTGAGGCTTGTAATATACCATGCATTTTAACCATAATTCTAAAAAGCAAGACAGAAGATTTAGATAAGCTGTATTAGAATTTTTTTTATTTTTTTTGCGGATTCAACAACACAACATCCCTTTCCAATAGTGTAAAGTAAAAAATATTTTCAAGAGCAACAATTCTGCATTTGTTCCCTATATTTTGGTTATTTATTTATTGGGTGGTTTATTTATTTATGTATTTATTTATTCATTCATTTTTGGGTTCATTTTTGGGTTGGTGCCTTCAGGGGCAGTTTAGAAAAACACTGCTCCATGCAGAGGCCTATTACAAATGGTGCATTCAAGGCCAAGAGAGCTCGGAAAAGGCATTTCTCTTTGAATGCTGCCTTCAGTGACGGCATGGAAAGGGCAATTTCCATACAAAGCACCATTAGAAATGCATTCATGGTCAGGAAAGGGCACTTTTTATTTTATTTTTTAATGTGTCTGAGCTGTTTGTTTTGTTCATGTGTTGTTGGAATGAAAATGAAAAATGTATTATAATAAAAAAAAAAAAAAAAAAAGGCACTTTTTACAGACTGAAAAAAAGGCAGGGGCTCAAGCCCCCTTTCATGTCTATGTGTGCACGTGCCTGACGAGGAGGATGTAAAGTTCAGCGCGCGGAGCCTAATGCCTTCTTAAGGTGAGGCCATTTCAGCACGCCAAGCGCATTTGTATACGTCTGCGTATTTATGGGCGAAGGGAGGGGAGGTGACCTTTGCGTGCGGAGATGGTGTCTGCATGGAGACGGCGCTCGCTGCATCCTAATGGCCACCCAGGGCCACCTCGCCACCACGGCCG
Organism: Poromitra crassiceps; assembly: GCF_964638095.1. Lineage (NCBI taxonomy): Eukaryota > Metazoa > Chordata > Actinopteri > Beryciformes > Melamphaidae > Poromitra > Poromitra crassiceps. The sequence continues at coordinate 12,429,775 of NC_139641.1, forward strand.
CCCTGATATTTGCCTAAACGCACGGGTGAAAGGTTTTTTCTTCTCTCTCTCTCTCCACCGCCCAGAAATATTTACCGAGAATGTGTGGTCAGCAGAAGCGAGGTGAGAGGAGCGAGACGGGTGGTGGAGGAGGGCGTCGTCGGGGTCAGGGGTCATGGTGGTATAGGGTGTTGTTCATACCGGGAGCGCTCGCTGTGCCGAGGTGAACGGGCCGTTAATTGGTGTTAAGCCGGATTCATTGTTTGACCTGGAAAGGGAATAATTAGATTGTTCACTGATACTCAGCTGCAGCTTCTGTTTGTGAAGCCAATGTGGAAGTAACTTAAAGCAGCTACGAGCAAGATTTTCGATTGTTATTAAACAGTATAATTACAATATTGATGCATCACATCTTACCTATAATAGTAGCTGAGACCAAAGCCGTGTGAATCGGAGATTGCTCTCTTGATGATTATAGAGTCTGTGTCTGTCTACTAACCTCGCGTCACCAGGCTCTCTCTCTCTATCTGTCTACCGGCGGGCCGGATAAACCCGGAAGTGAAACGAAACGGTTTACGGCAGCTGCCTGCCTTCCGCCGTTTCGCTCTGCCTAGCAACAGACCATAAACAAGGAGAACGCCATGCAGGGGCTTGCTACTCTCACAAA
>NC_139641.1:12435420-12470420 GCF_964638095.1 Poromitra crassiceps
CTCAATTTCACCTCAGCCCATCTCCCCTATTTCTTCTTCTGGGTTCTTTTTATTCTAATGTGCCAGCAGCCCGGTGTCGTCGTCGGCCAAAGATGATTTGCTCTGACAGTCACTTGCGGCGCGGGCGCGCGTGTCCCACGACCACTTTGGTAGAGCTAACTTGTTAGCCGTCACCGTTTCACTTAGAACTCTGGTTCTTTCCCCCGGCCGCACCTCTCCGGGATGTCGGAGAGCACTTAAAGATAATTATTCCAAAAACGATCCTCTAAATGAGGCGAACACTGTCCTTAAGTCTCTCGCATGAGAGGCGGTCCTGCTCGGCTATGACGCCGCCTTTTTAGCCCTCCATTTTTATTTGCCTGTCTGACAATTTCAGCCTTTTCTATAGCTGTTGCCTCAATCCTGACGCATGCCATAATAATTGGTCGGGTAGCGGGGGGGATGCAAATTGCCGCAGATTTATTAAAATGCACCTTAAAGGGGGGGGTTAAAAATGTCTGTTCGCAAAGTCAAATTACCATCTCTCCACCTCTCCTTGAGTCTGTTTTTTTTTTTTTTTGCCAACCTCTCTTAAACTTCCTGCGCTCTCGGAAGAGGTCAGACGGCGCAGCCCCTCATTTGCGGAGGAGGATTTCCGCCTTCTGTTGGAAAATTGCGAAGCCGTTTAAGAAGCTACGGGAGAAGGTCAGGTGACCTCTCTCCGTTAATTTCACTTTATCTTCTCCCGGCATGCTGCGTGACCCTCCGCAGCACATCACCACCCTGCTGATGGCCCTGGCTCCTCCTGGCTTTGCTGTTTATTTGTGTTTACCTGTTTTTCCCTCTCAATCAAAATGGGGATTTCCTCAACCAGAACCTGGCCTGGCTGTTCCTCCTCTGAGATCTTTGGATCATTTTTCCACGTCTATATCTTAGGAGGGGTGGTGCGATACGGACCAAAAAGCATATCTCTGTAGTTTTTTTTTAGGCCGAAATGGCGATACACGATATACTGTTATATCTCGGCATTTTCTACAAAGTGGGCTAAATTGTCCGTTGTAACCAGTGTTGGGGGTAACTCATTACAAAAGTAACATAGTACATGTAATATATTACTTTTAGCAGTAACTCAGTAATATAACTCATTACTTATAGGATTTCAGTAATATTATACCAGTTACTTTCTCAAGTAACTCAAGTTACAAATTGAGTTACATTTTATTAAATCAAAGCACTAAAAAAGATACAATCATTTCCTAATCAAACTGTGTGTTTTTATGCAAATAACCACTATAGATGACAATAACAAAGGAAAAGAATAACATTTAGAATTTTGGATTGCTTACACTGACTTCAAGGCGGTTTAAATTATTTTTCGGGATTGTCCCGGGGCAGGGATGTCATTCTGCTGCTGCTGCCGTTTTGGTAAAAGTAATGCAAAAGTAGTGTAATAAGTAACGAGTTACTCTACACAGAAAGTAATATTGTAAAGTAACTTATTACTTTCAAATGAAAGTAACTAGTAATGTATTAGATTTTGAAAGTAACTTGCCCAACACTGGTTGTAACTCGGTGCGTTCACAAAGTATTTACACAATGACATTTTGGATGATCATCACCAGTAATAGTAGAGATATGTGGGTAAAGGCAAATAATAGAACAGCTAGAACAGTCTGGTAGGTTAAAAAAATGAAATAACTTTACTGTGATGCAGCCTTTAAAACCAGGAAAAGACAACAGCCATATCACAATATATATATGTATATAAATATATATAAATAGCATATATGTATTGCTATTTGCACCTGTGCAAACAGAATGTCAATTATGTTTAAGTATGTTTAAAGTATGTACATGCCATGTGCACCTATGTGCAGTGAATATGTCACTGTCTTTGGCTTGTCTTATCACTTTACTGCCTTATTGCTTGTTGTTTCTCTTGTTTTCCTGCACCTATATGCCCTGTTATTTTGTACTATGTTGTAAACGGAGTCTACAGCACAAGAATTTCACACGTGATACTTGTACTACGGAGTGACAATAAAAATCTTGAATCTATGATATCTATGAATCTATGATATCGATATCATATCAATATAATGCCCAGCCCTCGTCTCTCTGAGCTCGTTATTGTTTTGTAGAATCCTAATTGGAAAGGTTTCTTGATTCGATTTATTCCGTTAAGTGAATTATTTTTGGAGATGTGATCGGTCCATTTGGAACGAGGGACAGTGCAGAGTTGGCTGAGGTGATGCAGCCTTACTGGAAGAAGAGCAGCCTCAGTTGCAGGTAAGGCTTTTGTGTTGCAGCCTGAAACCTCCACAGGAATATTAATGACTTTGGTTCGATTGTTTCCATTCACCGAGCCACTTCATCCCGGGCTGTTTTGTGCCACGTCGGTGTCTTGAAAAGCACACGGTTGCTACGGGAACACAACACATCATCACGGGCGCCGGAAGCGGGGGGGGGGGGGGGGGGGGTGTCCAGGGGATATTTTGCCCCCCTAAATATGAGAGGGGGGGGGGGGGGGGGAATCCACCCCCACCCGCCCCGACTCGCTGCTCGGCTTTCGCTTTCGGCAGCCTAAAGGGCACTTTACACGAGGATGGTTTCCTATGGTGACGGGGAATTATTGCATCGTTAGTGCCTCCCTTTTAGACGGCGACGGCGAATTTGTGCTTATAGGAAACGACACATTTTGAAACCACCCTCCAGAGTGGAATTCTTGGTGACGCTCCCCGCTGAGCGCTCCATGTAATCGCTTTGACGATCGCGGCTCATTTCAGGAACTCTGACGTGCCGGCACACGAGACGCGCGCGATTACGTCATAGCCGGCGTGCGCGAGTTCAGTCAGGAAAACAACACGAAGAGAAGCAGACATGGATCTTATGGTCGTGCTCTCGTTGATGTTACGGGTGCTTACGTGGCAGAACCAGATAATACTGCCAGTTCTACGCCTTATCCAAGAGTGTTATTCTGAGGAGGTACACAAAATGGATTATATGCATTATTATGCAAATACTGTACGACGCTCCACCACTACGTCAGCGACGAGCAACGCCCCGTTGACCATCACACTGCCACCTAGTGACCTGGCATGTACATTACGGCATTTTAAAAATTCAACAGCGCTCATGTAAACAGGGAGAAGGTGTGAAGGAAAAGGTGTGAAGGAAACGCTATTGTGTCGTTTCTTCCAGAAACTGTCCTCGTGTAAAGGGCCCCTAATACTAAGTTACAGAGAGCCAACTTTACACTGTTTACACAGCCTCTGATGCTTGTTAAAGCCGTGATCGTTGTGGGATTATTACACCTGAGAGACAGTCATCTCCACCGGTCACCCCGGGGGGGTTTACTGCAGTGTTGCTCTGATAACTGAGAGCTAAACCAAATGGGTGTTTTTTTGTGTGTCTGGGATACACCTTCCTCAATACTTATTTAAGTTCTGTTTTATTTATTTGTCATTGTTACGATGCCACACCCTTACTGCACTCACTAATGCGCTTTAGGATGGCTTGAATGTGTTGTCATTGGCTGCTGCTATAATGGTATATAGTATACGGTTAGTTTTATTTTATTTCGGTGTTGAGATGACAAGTTTTGCACTGTGTTTCATAGTGATAATAATAATAATAATAATAATAATAATAATAATAATAATAATAATAATAATAATAATAATAATAATCAGTTCGGTGTTTCTGCCTGTGTTGCTGTCTGTTGTAGTGTAATTGTAAAACGACCTAAAGGGAGAGCAGGTCACCAAGTGAGTCACTACAGTATAATCCTAATGTTACTTTAAATTTAGATATTCCTCTAAATATGGCTAAAAATGCAGGAACTGTACAACCAACATGGAGCTCAGGAGGTCCCTGAAGATCATCAAGGACACAAACCACCCCCACAACAGCCTGTTGTCCCTGTTACCCTCAGGGAGGAGATACAGGGTCCCAAAAGCACGAACAAATCGCCTGAGGGACAGTTTCTTCCCGCAGGCCACGAGACTCCTTAACACACACAAATAAACAATCATGTAGTAGCTGCTACCATTACATATGTTAATTATGCCTATGTTATTTGCTATTTGTTATTTGTTATGTTATTGGCACCTGTGCAAACAGAATGTCTAATTATGTTTTAAGGTGTCTATGCTAGAAAAGAAAAGGAAGAGGTTTACTGTTATTGCTTGTTGTTTCTTGTTTTACTGCATCTATATGCCCTGTTTTTTTGCACCTATATGCCCTGTTATTTTGCACTATGTTGTAACGGAGTCTACAGCACAAGAATTTCACACGTGATACTTAAACTTAAAAATCTTGAATCTTGAAATCATCCAAACGTCCCAAAAAAAAAATGTTTTTTTGCTTTTGCCCCCCTAATTGCAAAGTCGTTCCGGCACCACTGACACACATTGTGTGCAGTAGTGGGTCAGCAGCCGTGAGTCACGGCGCGCTTCCTCATCAGTGACATAACAACACGACAATGAGCCCCTCCTCCGTGAAGACTTTAAACCCGCGTGTGCGCACAAACATTTCCTGCAGTAATCCGTAACCGAGACTCGCGAGCACGCGACTGGAACTAATGAAGACGACTATTCAATTACCGGCTCAATTAATGCAAGTGCCTGGAAGCATGGATCACAGATGAGCCACAAACTGTGGACCACAACATGGAGGGGGAACAAGCACGCTGAATTTCCTCCCCCTCCTCAATCCCTTGGCTTAGCAGTCATGGCTATCTCCTCTTCAAAATGGCTTTGCGGAGCTCATGAGAGGCCAGGCCATAGTGTGCGTCGTCTTTGTCCACCGTGCATGGTCGCTCGTAAGAACCTGAATTGTCTTCCTTCCAGAATGATATGGACCCTCACATCTCTTCTCAAAGTAGTTCTCTTGCTCTTGCCGTAGTCTCCCGAGGCTCATCTCGAGGCGCATCGCATTTGGCCGAACACAACAAAAAACACCAATTTAGCCTGATTTCCCTCATTCCGGCTTTGATTCTCGCTTTGGCTCCTATTGATTTCATCCCGACTTGTTATGTTCCGCTGCTTTCTGTTTCTTGTTTTTGGATAAATCCATGTTGTTTACAGTGTGCGATGACCCGCGGGGTTGTCGAGATTATTCTTAACCCTCTTTCCTCGCCGCGGGTTTGCGCGGTGCATCGATAGGTAGCCATGTTTGCTTATAATGAAGTCCCTACCACACCACACAGATGGGACTCGCTTCCAGACCTCCTGGCCCAATTAAAAAACGAGGTTTTCCTACCTCACAGCTACCTGCTTTATACTTCCTCATCGCTCTCTTACATATGCAACAACGCTTTGATAAGCAGGGCTGTATTTTAGCTGCTTTGACGCAAGTGAAGTGGCCAAACACAGGTACTGCAGCCTCACGATGAGCCTTTTTCAGAGCAGCCGTTTTGTCCGTCTCTAAAAGGCAGGGCGAGCACAGGTGCAAGCAAAACATTAACGAGGGCCCCAGCAGCATGCATGGAACACCTAAATGGATTGGAAGTTGGAAATTAATGTTTTGCTTGCACCTGTGTTTACCCTGCCTTTTTTAGACACAAAATGGCTGATGTGAAAAAGGTCATCATCGCGGGACCTATTTTACTGTTAAGTAGCACAGAATATTACATCTTACTGTAACTTAATGCACCTTGTTGCCCCAAAGGGAAATGTTCCGCACTGATTAAATATTAAAGATGAAGAAGAAGAAGAAGAAAAAACACACTATAGCAGCTTTGCAACAAAAAATAAAATAAAACCTGTAATTATTTCCCTAGAAATAAAATAAAACGGTGAAGGCCACTCGGGAGTTGGGTCTAATTATTTCATTTATCTGTAAAAGGCCCCGTGGGGATGTTTCCTTCCTTTATTTTAATTTTTTTATCTTTCCCTCTCTCTCTCTCTCTCTCTTTTTTTTTTTTTACACCTTTAGCAGTGAAATTATTTATTTATTATTTATTATTATATGAAAAGCCTGCAGTGAGTTCATCTGCACAGAACATATTGAGGACACCACTCGGTCCAGCTCAATCCATTCCTCTGGATTAGAAAGCATTGATGGCAATTAGCAAAGGTGACTGTGAGTAATTCAAAGTAGTCCCTGCAGTGGGCTCATTAGCTGATGCTATGCTCTATAGACCTTTGGTAAAAAGCTGCACTGGGCAGGAGAAGGGGGCATCCCCTCTCCTTGATCCCACATTAAACAGTATTATCATCTGCGCTGCAGCGTTCCTTGGAGACAGCATGGTCATTTCCAGGCAATAACGGAGAAACTGATCCTAAAATGAGCACATCTAGAACCTGCACATCTAGAACCTGCACATCTAGTACCTGCACATCTAGAACCTGCACATCTAGAACCTGCACATCTAGTACCTGCACATCTAGAACCTGCACATCTAGAACCTGCACATCTAGAACCTGCACATCTAGAACATGCACATCTAGAACATGCACATCTAGAACATGCAAATATATAACCTGCACATATAGAACCTGCACATCTAGAACCTGCACATCTAGAACCTACATCTAGAACCTGCACATATAACCTGCACATCGAGAACCTGCACATCTAGAACCTGCACATATATAACCTGCACATCTAGAACCTGCACATCTAGAACATGTACATCTAGAACCTGCACATCTAGAACATGCACATCTAGAACCTGCACATCTAGAACCTGCACATCTAGAACCTACACATCTAGAACCTACACATCTAGAACCTGCACATCTGGAACCTGCACATCTAGAACCTGCACATTCTAGAACCTGCACATCTAGAACCTGCACATCTAGAACCTGCACATCTAGATCCTGCACATCTAGAACCTGCACATCTAGAACCTGCACATCTAGAACCTGCACCGTGCTAAAAAAGCACGATGGTTGTGCTGGGCTGCTGGCTCATCCTTCTGTGCAATGCTCTGCCTCACATGCACACTTTGGGAGCATGTGACCATGGAGAGGTGTGTGTGGCTGCTGTGGGCATGGTGTGTGGTCACGTGACCATGGAGAGGTGTGTGTCATGTGACCATGGAGAGGTGCGTGCAGGCTGCTGTGGGCAGCATGGTGTGTGATCACGTGACCATGGAGAGGTGTGTGCAGGCTGCTGTGGGCAGCATGGTGTGTGTCACGTGACCATGGAGAGGTGTGTGGCTGCTGAGGGCATGGTGTGTGTCATGTGCCCATGGAGAGGTGTGTGTGGCTGCTGTGGGCAGCATGGTGTGTGTCATGTGACCATGGAGAGGTGTGTGGCTGCTGTGGGCAGCATGGTGTGTGTCATGTGACCATGGAGAGGTGTGTGGCTGCTGTGGGCAGCATGGTGTGTGATCATGTGACCATGGAGAGGTGTGTGGCTGCTGTGGGCAGCATGGTGTGTGTCATGTGACCATGGAGAGGTGTGTGGCTGCTGTGGGCAGCATGGTGTGTGATCACGTGACCATGGAGAGGTGTGTGCAGGCTGCTGTGGGCAGCATGGTGTGTGATCACGTGACCATGGAGAGGTGTGTGGCTGCTGTGGGCAGCATGGTGTGTGATCACGTGACCATGGAGAGGTGTGTGTGGCTGCTGTGGGCAGCATGGTGTGTGTCATGTGACCATGGAGAGGTGTGTGCAGGCTGCTGTGGGCAGCATGGTGTGTGTCATGTGACCATGGAGAGGTGTGTGCAGGCTGCTGTGGGCAGCATGGTGTGTGATCACGTGACCATGGAGAGGTGTGTGTGGCTGCTGTGGGCAGCATGGTGTGTGATCATGTGACCATGGAGAGGTGTGTGTGGCTGCTGATCACGTGACCATGGAGAGGTGTGTGCAGGCTGCTGTGGGCAGCATGGTGTGTGATCACGTGACCATGGAGAGGTGTGTGTGGCTGCTGTGGGCAGCATGGTGTGTGATCATGTGACCATGGAGAGGTGTGTGTGGCTGCTGTGGGCAGCATGGTGTGTGATCATGTGACCATGGAGAGGTGTGTGCAGGCTGCTGTGGGCAGCATGGTGTGTGTCATGTGACCATGGAGAGGTGTGTGTGTCATGTGACCATGGAGAGGTGTGTGTGTCCCTGTGCTGCTGCTGCTGCTGCACCCAAAACAAGGTGACAACAGAGGCAGCGAGCTAAGCCAGTAAACAACGACGATGACAGTAATCATATGTGTGTTGGCGGTGCTATGCTTCATCACCTGTCCGCCACCAAGGCTTGTTAAAGGACAAATGACTCTTAATAAAGCATATTCTTCCCCCCCCCCCCTCATCGCTCTCTCTCTCGCCCCCCAGCCCCGCCCCCTCCCCCCCAGCCCCGCCCCCAGCTGAGGAGGTTGCCAGGCCGTGGTGGGGCGGCGGTATGGGCTCGGGCCGCGGCTCCACGCTGAGATTGATTACCCCTCTAATCTTAGGACTGCCAGTGTGTCTCCAGGGCAAAAACTCCGGCTTCAATCCCCCCCACCACCTCTCTCTCTCTCTCTCTCTCTCTCCTTCTCTGTCTCCGCACCTCTCTCTCTCTCTCTCTCTCTCCTTCTCTGTCTCTGCACCTCTCTCTCTCTCTCTCTCTCTCTCTCTCTCTCTCTCTCTCCATCCCCTTCATCCCTCCGTCGTCGTCCCTGTGCTGCCAGAGGCACTGAGGGACGACACTAAGTCACCGGGCTCCAGACAGGGCCACTCGCTTGCTGCCGCCTGCCTCGTTCGCCATATGTCACGGCAAATGGGGCTCCCGTGGACCCCGCCGTGCCACGGGCTCCGAGAGAGAGAGAGAGAGAGAGAGAGAGAGAGAGAGAGAGAGAGAAAAAAAATGAGAAGGGGAGGCGGCTAGGGGGATGGAGGGGGTCGTCGGGTGGGAGGCGGCTAGGGGGATGGGGGTCGAGGGGGCAGGGCCGGTTCCAGAACAAGATGACTAGGGGTGCATCCTAGATAGGAAGGGGTGCAGATGCCCGGCCATTATTTTACTAAAAATAATGCATTTGACCATCATTTCAAGTAGAATGATATCACCCAAGCAAGAATATTTCAAGTGTTTCAAGTGCTTTACTGAAATATTTGGACCATATAATGATAATACAATTATCTCAACCTTAAAAGGTGACATGTAGGTGCCAAAAAGCCATAAAATCACATCAAAGAACAAAGAAAAACAACAACTATAATTCAAGTTTAAACAGTAAGTGTGCAGCTGTAGCATTTATTATTATTATTTTTTTTTTTTTACTTTTCAACTGAGCATGCAGACAATTAAAATAAGGGTGCAATGCATGCTTTTGCACCCCCGTAGAACCGGGCCTGCGAGGGGGGGGAGAAGGCGGAGAGGTATAACCTGGCGTGGGTCCAAACATCTTCCGAAAAAAGAATCACAGTGAAGTCGCTATATATGAATCGCCACAACGATATAAAAAAAAGAAAGACCCCAAAGCGATAATTTGTTCTGTTGATCTGCGGCGTCTCTCGGTTCCCGTGTTCACACACATGATTTGTGTTGATGACGCGAAACCCGAATTCCACTGTCTGTTATCAAGGCATCAAGGACACGAACGAGCTGCATGACAACTCGTAAAGGTGACAATTGTGCCCGGGCGGTGCTGAGACCTGTCATCCTCCACATGCTCTGGATGGTGGCACGTACTCCAGCAGCTCTCACTAGACTTATAAAGAGACTTACACTAACGGTGGCTGGGTGGTGACAATACCTTTGTCACAATGTCACTTTGGTACTCCAGCTCCTCGGCGTTAGACGCTGGTTTATTTAGGACCAGAGTGTGGGAACACACTGAGGAGCCATTGACAGAACAATTAGCGCCGGCAGGGTTCTGCACTTAACGGAGAAGGGGGAGCACAGAGGAACCACAGCGTGTGATCTTCAACGTGAGATGATACAGATTTATATAAAGACAATCTGAATCTACAATTGTGTCTGTTATTCCAAATGATGATATATATCAAGTCCAATCTGAACAACTCCCTGAGCTGAACACCAGGCGGCAGTAAGCGCTGTCTGAAATGCTAGAAATTAACACCAGGCGGCAGTAAGCGCTGTCTGAAATGCTAGAAATGAGATATTTTGCGTTGAGGAGCAGCTGAAAATGTGTACATAAGGAAAGTACTTTAATCTTAAAGTGTAACTAACCTAACCTGACGCTGCCAGATGGACGGTTTAGCTCCACATTACGTTTCACTAAACCAGTCGATCTGGGAATGCAGTAACCAGACCCGCTGATGGAGGCGGGCACTTTTACTTTAGCTACTTTAGCTACTTGGCAGGTGATTGGATGACCCATCTGTCTATCACCGCTGGTGCGTGTTAACTTCAACCAATCAGATCGCCATGCCTCTGACGTCACGTTTGCGACCGGAGGAAGGTGCCTGATCTCCGTGGTATTCATTGATTGAGTCCTCACCGTCCTCATCGTCGTAAAGTCGCCTTCGAAGCATGACGTTAGATTATAACAAACTAGTTGTGTGGCTTAGCCTTCCCAAATGTTGAGGGTCGTTTTTTAGAATTTAATACATAGAATTGGGAACGTTACATTCAATTTAATTCAGACTGCCTGTCACTTCCGTGGCGGCAGCCATGTTGACGAGTGAAAAGAACTACAAAGACCATGTACCCACTACTTGCCCAGACGAGCCTAAGCCCGCCTAAGGCTGCCGCTGATTCGTCGAGCCGGCATGGTTCGGCCAATCATCTTAACTGCCTGTGCATGACAAGATGGATTACGTCGAGAGAATCTCTTTTGATCTCGCGAGGTTATCCATCTTGCAAGCAAGGTTATAACTAACCCCCAAAACACTGTTTTCAGCTTTTAACTAATATATATGGCTTTTGGGGTGGTGTGCGAAGAATTCTGGCCAAAATTTCCACATTTGAGACCAACTGTTACATATTCAACAATCTTTATCATTTTCACTAGCATAAGTGCCCTCTATGGGTTCAAACCTGCTTTTTTGGGGGGGGGCTCAAATTAATGGACGATTTGGTACATCGTTACGTCACGGTGGTATTTGCGTGTGGTGTACTTCAATGTGAATCAATTGTATATCAGCTTTATTTTATGCATTAAATGTAGCGTGAGCCGTTCGGGTGCTGGGATAATGTAATGCATTATGGGTAGTCGGCTACTGTGGTTAATGCTAGCAGCTAACGTTAGTTACTTTACATGGCAGTAAAACGCCACTGAATGACCAAATTGATTTAACTTTTAACCATTTCGAGCAACACTGTTTCCATACATACGGACCCCCAGCGTTGGTTAGTCGTTTATAACGTGACTATATTTATAACGTGCTCCGGGTTTCCGGTTTATCATTCGGGTCTGAATACAGCCAAAGAGTATAGTGGGACAAGAGGAGACTTCTTCTGTCTGTTTCCTTGTTTTTTCAAATGAGGCAGAATGCCGTTTTGCCAGAAATCTGCGAGGTTAGTTCCCCTTTATGTGTTCAATGTTATTTCTTATTATAATTTTTTTAGCCGTCAGCTGTCTTTCATTTTCAGATTTTATCGCCAAAAAACCCCCAAAACAAATGTTAAACATGCTGATAGTGAATTTGGATCATTATGATAATACCGCAGATTAATCTGTGGTATTATCTGATTAATAAGCCTGAGTCCTGCATTTTCAGGAATTGTGACTTGACTTGGACTTGAGCACTGATGACTCGGACTCGGACTCGAGAATTCATGCATTGGGACTGGGGAAGTTGGAGATGAGTCGACTCTGAGTTGTTCATCGATATTGACTCGAACCGGGACTCTGCGGGGGACTTGACTCAGACTAATTGACACGGCCTATATTCTCTGGTGACTCGGACTTGGAGTCAGACTTGAACACTAGGGGACTCAAGACTAGAGCCCGACCGATACTGGATTTTTGAGGCCGATGCCGATACCGATATTAGGGAGTAAAAAAAATCCGATATCGATATATCGGCCGATATCTTTTTTTTTTCTTGATTTTTTATCAAATTTTTATTCCCCATTAGTGCAAATTTTTAATTTATTTATCCTGGTTGCTGCTCCACCCTCTGCCGATCTGGGGAGAGCCGAAAACTGGCTCCATGCTTCCTCCGAGACATGGGCAGTTAGCCAGCCGCTTCTTTTCACCTGACAGGCGAAGCTTCACCGGTAGGGCATAGCACGTGGGAGGATCGCGCTATTCCAACCAGTTCCCCTCCCTCCGAACAGGTGCCCTTAACGACCAGAGGAGGAACCACATTAGCAACCAGGATATTGCATGTTTTGGTGAGGGGTTCCTATATGAAGGAAACCCCCGGGAGGCACGGGGAGAACATGCAAACTCCACACAGAAAGGCCCTTTTGACGACCCCACCCGGGCGGTGGGCACTCGAGGACATGCGGACGGGCACGCATTCCTTCAGCGTTTACAGCGTCCCAGGTGGGAATCGAACCCAGGACCTTCGAGCTGTGAGGTGACAGCGCTTACCACTGCACCACCGTACCCCCCGACTCCAACACTGGATTAAGTGGACTATTTATTTCCCATAAAGAAACATACTTTCAAACTCAAATGTGTTGTCTTGCTAAGGCACCTGCACCAAAGCTGTGGTCACAAGATGCAGGGTGAGTAATGCTGAGAAGATGCAGTGAGTAATGCTGAGAAGGTAAGCTCCGTGGGGAGTCACACAACGTGTGTGTGTGTGTGTGTGTGTGTGTGTGTGTGTGTGTGTGTGTGTGTGTGTGTGTGTGTGTGTGTGCGAGTCCTCAGAAGCACAAGGTCCTCAGAAGGTCCAGGTCCAAACCTCACAAGCCTCTTTGAAGTGCTCCTCTCAGGCCACCATACAGTAACACACACACACAAGCACACACTTGAGAAAGTCTTTGAGGACACTGTTCTCTAATTCATCCCTGCACCTGTTTATACCTTCTCTCCCCCTCTTCCTCCTCTTCTCTCCATGTCTGAGTGAGTCCGAGAAGAAAAGAGAGAAAAAACAGAAAAAGCGTGTGGGTGAAGAAACCTCCTCTGGGTCTTTTTCCCTGTTTTTTTTTATAAAGAACTCCTCCAGATCTCATGTTTAATTTATGAATAAGGACTCAGGCGTGATTCATCCTGGCATGACAGGCAGAGAGTCCATCTTTGTCTGAGGGGAAACCGTGGATGGGACCGAACCGGACCAGGACCGGAGGTGCATGTGCCAGTCCCCGCGCCAGGGCCCTGGGGTCTCCCACAGACCCAGTCAACAGCTGGGGGCCCTTTTCACCGGAGCCAGAGTGTGCTTAATTAAACAAGTTCCCCTCGGTCAGAAAGCAGCTGGAGTCGCTTTGGACTCCGTGTGCCAGGCGGTGCCAGGCTGGCTGGAAGGCAACACTCCAACCGCACAAAGGGAAGAGGAGACGCCACATCGCTCTTAAAGTCGAAGTGAACCGGAGGCCAATGCAATAGCACGGGCGTCGGAGACTGAAAACAAATTGACCATATACGTGTTGATGATTTGATTGGCTGTCGACTGGCTTTGGCATTGGTCAATCATGGCGTGTTCCACCCCCAAATCCAGTGGGATTCAGCGTGTTGTCGTGCTACGCGAGTGGGATCCGCGGAGTACCTGGTAGCCACTTGCTTCGTGCGGAGCGAGCGGACAATCCGATGCATGGGTGCTGCCCGCCCGCCTGGAATCTCCGAGGGGCGACCCCTGACAACCACGCTCTCAAGCGCGCGCCTTTTACGCTATTTCTGTAAATACGATATCCTGGAATGCGCGTTTTGACGAGCCAGTTACATTTCTTTGCATTCTTAGAGATTATAGTTTTTGTTTTTTGTTCATGTTTCATGCAATTGGTCAAGTTAGTAGTTAGTTTATGGGATAGGAATTCTGCCAGATGAGAGGCACTAGGCGCCATTTTCTACTTCATTTGGAAGAGAAAATTATCCTGAAATGAAGATTTGATTGACAGCTGCATGTCGTGATATGATTGGTTGAAATGGGGTAGAAATTTGATAGTACTAGGTGACGTCAGCAAACTGTAGATTACTGTTATCAATGAAATCTTGAAAAATGATCTTTTGATGTGAAAAAGTGTGAAAAACTAAAGAAATTCGATTTTTGTGATTTTTTTTTTGCATACATTATTACGGTAAATAGGTGCACTGCATACGCAGGTATTTGAACTAAAAGAAAATAAAAGTCATTTTTGGGTTCAGCTCGACTTTAAACATTGAGAATGTATACAGAACTCATGAAGAGAGGAATCAGACAGTTTGGGAGGATTCAGTTTTGGGAGATTCCGAGGATGATGAGGAAGAAGAGTGGGAGGTGCTTTTTGCTTTGGCTCACCTACTTTCCTAACAATCAAACATCAATCCTCAGCCCACACCCTGTAAACCAGCTCCACAGCTCCCAGGAACACATTCAATTAGTGTTAGGCTGTACACATCTGCATACTTACAGTACAGAGGAGCATACTCATACACACACACACACACACACACACACACACACACACACACACACACACACACACACACACACACACACACACACACACACACAAACAAAACTCCAAACGAGCAAAATCTCGTCAAGCCGAGCACCGAGTACACAGATTAGGCATCCTTGTCCGCCTTCACAGCCTATAAGCCAGCGTGGTCAAAACCTGGGGCGATTTGAGAGAGAGAGGATGGAGAGACATAGAGTGACAGTTGATAGTCAACGGGGAGTATGTGTGGATGCTAAATCGGCATGCATGGGTTGCTGTAGGGGGGGAGAACTGGGGGGGTGGGGGGGGGGGGGATGCGCCGGGTACAAAACAGCCAATTTCATAGTACACATGTGGATTAAGTTCCCTCCCTTTGAAAAGCGATCCGGAATGCCCATGTTACCAATTACGCCCCGGTGGTAGAGGCGGGCGCTGCTGTGCGGCGGCTGTGTGTTTTTTTTGGATGTTCTTGCGCCGTCCGTGTGTGCCCGCCGCTTGCCAGATTGTCTGCGGGCGGGCAGCGTTTGTGCCTCCGCTTTGATTGGGTGCCAGGGAGAGGCCTCTCCTCGCAGGCTCCCTGGCACCATGACACCTCGCCATCAACACACACACGCTGGCACCGTGTCGTCGTTAGAGGGGGGGGGGGGGGGAACCGGGGGGGGGGTATCAAAAATGACCCAATTAGAGGATGGCAATGTGTTCTGACAGGCACTACCTTGCTCGCTGGGTGTGTTAAAAAAAACTTCTCCCCCTGTCTCTTCCTTTCATGTGTTTTTCTTGTTCCTTTGCTTTGCACAGTCTCTCTCTGTGTCGTCTCTCTCTCTCTGTGCCGGTGCTGCTCGCTCCTCCAGTCCCGGCGCTGCTCGCTCACAGTAGTGGGCTGACAATGGAGGAGACGCCAGTTGGGTCTGCCTAGCCTTTTGTGACGCCCGCCTCTTTGTAACGTGTCGCTCAGCTGATGTTTGTTATAAACATAAACGCGGCCCCGTTTTGCGAGTATATACAGATCGTAGGGAGCCGATTGGTTTTGACTAAAAGAACACTATGATTAGAGAGGTTCGCTGACAGAAACATTACCCACACACGGTTGGGCTTGTCACTGTTCGTCGGCGTGACTGACAAGCCGATCTGGATCTCCCATATTCTCTTTTTCAGGCGCTTCTACTGTTTTTCCTCTGCACATTCCCTCCCTATCCACCCCTCTCGCTTTTTCCTTGATCTGTCTGTCTCTCCGTTGTAGCTGAAGTTCAGTTGCAGTGTCTGCCGGTAGTACTGTATATTTCATCTGTGTGTGTGTGTGTGTGTGTGATATGTGTGTGTGTGTGTGTGTGTGTGTGTGTGTGTGTGATGTGTGTGTGTGTGTGATGTGTGTGGTATGGTGTGTCTTGTCATTCTGTTTGAGGTCATGGCTTGATCAGGGTTCTCCCAAACGCCTGTATGACACACACGCGTGTGTGTCACTCCATCTGTGTGTCAGCATGGACGTTAGCATCACGCCTAGCATGTGTGTGTCTCCGGTGCGATAGAGGCATCAAATACATAGTTATCGCTACGGCAACACAAAATATCGGGAAGCCGTGCCACGGTATCAGAAATCCCGCTTCCTTCCCCCGTCGTCTTTGATTTGACACGGAGCAGATCTGTGAACGCTCCTCCTCCTTCAGCACATCCTCCATGCCACGATGCAACAGGCAGTCTGCGATTCAGCGCTTGTATGGAATCTACTGTAGAGGCTAATAAAAATGGGTTTAATATTTGATTTGTGGCGACAGACGGGGAGAAGAACTCGGGAGGATTCCACCTAGGAGACCTTCCAGTACCACCCACCTCTCTCTCCACTGTTGCTCCAGAGAAAGAGTGGGAGTGACACAAAGTTCTGCTCTCAGTGTCGACTCCACTCTGAGAGCTGCGATCTGTCCCGCTCTGATTAACCCATTGATACCTGATGCAGCATTTGTGTGTGTATCCCTTTAAGAACGCGAACCGCGTTAACGCGGGTCGCGGTCTTAAAGGGATACACACACAAATGAGGGATATACATGCAAATGCTGCATCAGGTATCAATGGGTTAAAGGAGGTGGGATGTGCTTGCGCCTGAGATATACCCAGAGCCGTGTAGATAGAAGAGTCCCGACATCTCCATTCACTCCAATGGACCAGTTTTTTTCCAGGAAGTAGAAAGTGGAACTCTTGAGTAAAAAAAGCAGCACTGTCGAGTTGCAGCAAAATAGACAGTGTTGTACTTTGAAAGGGTTTTTCATCCCTTGAATCAAATTGTACATTATCAGCTTCATTTTAGCATGCAAAAGTAGTGCGAGACCCATTCCTGGCTGTTCATTGGCTAATGAGTCTCGCATTTTGGTCCTCCGCTGACGCCACTCTCTCTCTAGAGGACACTAAAATATACTTATCATGACCCCCCCCCCCCCCCTCCCCCAGATTATTTACAGGAAATGTATTTGTGCCCAGTCATCACATTTGCAACTTTAGATTTAAATTGACGCTTTATACAATCTTATAACGCGCAAAATTGCTTAACTGTCCATGTCTTTTTATTTCTAGTTACAATGTCAATTTATGTCATTTCCACTTCCATCTTGGATTGCTCTTAGTCGCCTCTCATTAGATTTCATGCTTGAGTTGGTCCAACTGTGAGCGGTTGGCATCTGACGCCCCCCTGGCCCCTGGCAGTGTACTGGTCTGGAGCTGAGCCCTCACAGGTCTCCACTGGCATGTTACAGCAAGCTGCCAGCCCGAGATGGGCAGTTGGCGCCGGGTCCACTAAGCAGCTGGTGAGGTTCTGTGCCTGCACTCTCGGTGCCGTCAGGCTCGTCTGTCAAAACTCCCCTGACCCCAATACCTAACCTTGTGGCGCCCCAACATTGAGACCATGTGTATTTAATGTGTGTGTGGCTGCGTGTGCGTGTGCTTTGCAGTAAGTAAGCCTAAACCAGCCATAGAAAGTTGGATTAACCCATTGATACCTGATGCAGCATTTGTGTGCGTATCCCTCATTTGCGTGTGTATCCCTTTAAGACCGCGAACCGCGTCAAGCATCTCGCGCGCCTAGGCTCAGCCTCACCTGCCCTATAGAGACACTGCGTAACGCGTCATCATTCAGAAGCCACGCCCAAGACGGGGGGAAAACAGAACCCCCCCCCTCCAATCCTGGCGTTCTCCTATGTCGCGTGCATGGTTGCGTGTTGCACAAAAAGATCGTATATACGGAAGATGAACACTCCAACTTACTTCCTTGACAGCTAGATCCACATTGTTCTTCTCGCCAATTCTCAATGGCTTCCTTGTTTTGCTCGGGAGTACAAAAAAACTTGAACCGGCGATTTTTTTTACATGTGTTGTCTGCGCAGCCCCACCACACAACAGCTTTTAGCTATGTTTAATTCAAGGAAAATGATGTGTGGAAATGAACGGAGCTTTTCCCCCCCGTGATGGGCGTGGCCTATTTCACGCAGTGTCTCTATATGACCACCTAAACCTTTTTGTGTACACTAATATACTTGTTTTTGTGTCGTGGAGAGACACTGTGGCTTGTATATAAACGCGTGCGTTTTAGCGCGTGCGTCGGTGTGTGTGCGCGTGCGTCCGCCCCGTCCGCTCCTCCTCCTGATGGATCGGAGTTGCGGGTTAAACGATCAAAAAAGCTTTTACGATTATAAGACAAGTCGTCCTCTTAAGGCACCTGTTAAGTTGTTTGTTGTCGGGAGGAAACGACACTTCATCATCACTAGGCCTAAATGACTTCCTTGCTCCCTCACCCCCGGCTCCATTCTCCTCTTTTCATTTTATAGAGGGGATGTGTGTGTGTGTGTGTGTGTGTGTGTGTGTGTGTGTGTGTGTGTGTGTGTTTTGGCGTCTCATTTTTTAGCGGGGAAAAGAGCACAGAAACGAACGACGCCGTTTCGGGGGCAATAGCTTATCTCACGAGTAACGTTCGCCTCGGCTAATTTGTACGACTCGCGCCACATCACGTCGCGCGGCGCAACAGCTGAGTGCTTTCGGAGAAAGACTGATTTGACTTTGGCCATTATCTGTTGATAGATAAGGCGCTCGCAGGTGCTCTCCTCATCCCTCAGGGTGTGGTTTTTGAAGATGGAGGACATGTTTTTACCCGCTGACATTGATGCAATACAACCCAGGAGCGAGGGTGCTAATGTTCTGTGTGTGAAGTCCACTCCATCCTGGTTGCTGCCTGGCTGTCCTCTCCTCTCCTCTCCTCGCCCCGGCCACAGCCCCAGCCCCAGCCCTATAGCCAAGGAGTGGTGCCCAGCGACCATGAGTCATTAAGGGGCTGTGTTTCGACAGGGCTTAGGGGTCATAGCGGAGGCTAATGTATGGGTCTCAGGATGGGCTCACAAATCAAGAGGCGCTACGCTCTCCAAATGGCTTTTTCAGCAAGGAAACACAAAAAAAGAGAGAAATTAGAAGTATATAAAAAAACAAGAGAATTTGTGGTTTTTGATTCCATTTCAGAACACGTTTAGCCGAGAATCCGACGTGTTAATTATCCAAAAATATGTTTAAATTGGGACTACAGATGCAAATGAGCTTTTAGCTATCTCTGGTGCAATATATTTATTGTGTACTGTCCCTGCTTCAATAAACAATAAAGATAAAGATATACAGACAAAATGTTTTAGCGAAATGATATCGCTCTAATTGAAAACAAAAAAAAAAGAGTAAAACTCGTATTTATCTCACAGGCGAATGCCGTAGATAAGTTTTGAATGGCGAGAGTGCAGCACAGGTATTGCAAAGGAAAAATCACACTTTGCAATTAATTAGCGGAAATCCTTTCGGTGTTTTTTATTTTTTTATTTTTTTACCACATTTAAAAGCCTGAAACTTGACCATTAACCTCCAAATGGATGTCGTTTCTAAACACACAATATGCCAGAAAAAGGAGTGTAAAATGAAATTATGAGTTTTAAATGTCTTTTTTCAGGCAAACTCAATTAACAACATGTTTTTTTCTCTCTCTCTCTCTCTCCGCTTTCACAAAGAGCCCCACATTAGCACCAAGGCTAGTTATTATTTCCATCTTTTATCAATCATTTTTCTCTTTGCCTTTTCCACCGCTGCCTCCCGCGTGCTACCAGGTAGCAAAGTGGCCCGCAATTATGAACGCATTAAAAAACGCCGGTGAAGGACTTAGCTACATTACACCACTCCATGACATTCTACGCGCCATTATGTTGTTAGCAGAGTGCTACGTGTAAAAAGGTGCCTTTAATTGAGAAACTGTTGCAGGAAATACATTTAAAAAACCTAACCGCCCGTTACCCCTCTCTCTCTCTCGTGCAGCCTCCCTCCTGCAGAGGCAGCTGTGTTCGTTGTGGAGAAAGCTTCTCCTATTGGCACGATTTGGCTAAAATCCCTCACTCTCAACACAACACAGGTCTTATACGGTAATACTTGCACAAATGCACACTCGTGCACCCACACGCACACACACACACACACACACACACACACACACACACACACACACACACACACACACACATATATATGTGTATGTGTATGTGTATATGTATGTATGTGTATATATATATATATATATATAGCATATTGAAGCATGTACATAACTAATATATATGGTGATGGTAATAGTTATATGTATAATTATATATATACGATATGGTAATGGTATATATATTGGTATACATAATATGTGATGTTGTTTTATGTATATTCTACACATCTGTAATGGTATGTAGGTAATTCTGACTATGCAATATCTTGAAAGGTACAGTATGTATGTATGTATGTATGTATGTATGTATGTATGTAATATCTGAAATTGTACCATTTGTACAGAATGTATTTTTTTATACAGAATGTAAATTTTGTATGTGATATCTTGAAACTATGCTAGTTGTTTTACCCCAGGAAGAATAGCTGCAGTTCTGCTGTATCTAATGGGGATCTTAAATAAAGACAAAGACACACACACACACACACACACACACACACACACACACACACACACACACACAAGCACACATACATACACACACACACACACACACACACACACACACACACACACACACACACACACACACACACACACACACACACACACACACACACACACACACACACACACACACACACATTTTTATGTCTTTTCGGAAGGAAAAGAAGTCGGCGGCCATGTTTGGAAAGTAGTGCCTTCTAAAAAGACCAATTATGTGCATTTTGGATTAACATTTCATCGTGTGGTGAGTACCCGAAGCACAACATGTATTTTGGCGCCGTGAGATGTGAGTTTTGGCAGATTTTTAACAGCTGTACCATTAGCCTCCATTCTGTAAGGGTTAATGCACGACGAGGTGTCCATTATCACTTTTTAAGGGACGACGTGGAGGCGTGAACCGTCCGAGGCGAAGCCGAGGATGGTTGCCTCCGCGAAGTCCCTTAAAAAGTGATAATGGACACCTCGAAGTGCATTAACCCGCTTATACCATGGTCACTTGCCAACAAAACAATAAGACCAGTCATTTATATTTCCATGTGTAATAAATAAAGCAATCTAAATGGCTAAATGTCTGTTATTCATACTGTAAATATCAGTCTTCCACAAAATAAAATAGTCCCTCCCACCTCCACCACCCGCTCCGTTTTAAAGCCGACTCAAACGTTAACTTTATCACAGGAATGCGGCTTTAACGATGTTTTGCGTTCTACATTAAATGAAGACATTACCGTTTGGCAGCTTGCTTTATTTTGTATGATAGATACGTATTGGCCAAGTATATTAACATTTAAGAGCGAAGAGTTTCAGGAAGTGAGAGTGAGAGAGCAGCGCCCTGCTTGTGCTGTATGTGGTGAAATGCAGAGAGTTCTCTCTCTCTCTCTCTCTCTCTCTCTCTCTCTCTCTCTCTCTCTCTCTCTCTCTCTCTCTCTCTCTCTCTCTCTCTCTCTCTCTCTCGCCCCCGCTCGTGCACGAGCCGAGGGAAATCTTCTCTTTCTCGCCGAGAAGAGCCTGGTGACGCGAGGTTAAAAAATCTCCGAAACGAAAATCAAAATTGTAAATAAGAGTTATTTTTGATAAACTGAGCACACAGGGGTGATTTAAATACTTACTTTGACCGACTAAATTTTTTTCTCAAGTTCCAAAATTGTCATATTAACCCTTAACGGCCGGGGGTATAAAGCTCAAACAGCTCTCTTGATACCACTTTTGAAACTATGGCGCATTGATATGAACGGTGAACAGACCATTTAGCTAGGTGTACATTATCACTGTACAATATCACAAAATAATGGACACCTTGCAGCCAATCAGAATCGAGTATTCACTGGTATAAATGGTGATAATTACTAACTTCACAACTGTAGCTCACTGTAAACTGAGCGGACAGTGCCGGTAAGGCATGGTGTATCTTGGTTATGTGGGGGGGGGGGATGTGGCAAATGAGCTAAACTTCCAAAAAAGTGGTGTATCCCTTTAATATCAAAAATAGTCAATCATGAAAACCTTTTCTCTTGATTTGTGTGATTCCACGGTGGCCTACAGTACATCCCTTTCAGCAGAGCTCGTCACAGTTGTGTTATTATAGGTGCGTGTGTACGGTGCCTACGCGCATTTATCTGTGTGCTCTAGACCGTGCGCTTCTCGCGTGCGTTCCTGCTGAAACACGTACGCCGCTCGGTGCGTCTATCCTCCACAAAGCGGCCGCCTGGCTTTGATTGGTGCAGCAGACTAAACAGATGGAGAGAGAGGCTATAGGTTTCTGCGCTGAAGCCTGCACACTCCCCTGTGTGTCATCTGTCATTACATTCAGCTCATTGTTCACAGGCTCAATGGCATGGCGTGACGGAGTCGGCCGGGGCTTGACAACTGTGCCCTGTTTCACACAGACAGACCAGAGCAGGTTCAGCGTGCCATTGTCGGCTAGAATGGCCTAGATCAGTTTCCACAAAAAAAAAAAAAAAAAAAAAAAACTCTCGTAACGGACAAGCCCCGTCTTTTATTGTCACACGAACACCACAATACATGCATGCGGCCACAACACACTCATGCTGACGGTGGCCGGTGAAAAGTGTCCTCTGCATTTAACCCATCCAGGCATGTCCTTTCCTCCGAGGGGCAGGCCAGGAGCAGTGGTCGCTTTCTCGTACAGCGCCCGGGGACCAACTTCGGATGTTGTCGTCACTGGTCGGATGACGATGACGATCTGATCTTCTGCATGTTTTTAGTGGGGGGGTTATATACGGAGGAACCCCCTGGGGGAGCACGGGGAGAACATGCAAACTCCACACAGAGAGAAAGGCCCTTACGACGAGATACCCCACCTGGGCAGTAGGCACTGAAGATATGGGGGGGAACACAACCACAGCGCCCACAGTGTCCCAGGCGAGAATCAAACTCAGGACCTTCTGACTGTGAGGCGACAGCGCTACCACTGAGCCACTGTACCCGTAAATTAGCACCAAGATGTTTTTTTTCTTGTTTCAGTAACAAACAGAATAGGATAGATAATGGAACAGAGGTTCCCAAACTGTTCAGATCATGATATCATGATCACCATCCAAATGTCCCAAGTACCACTTCCCACTCCGGATAGCCCCCCGTCCCGATGCAATATGATCAGAAAGGCTAGAAAATGCTAAATAACAACTAGGGATGGTAAATGGTAAAATGGTCAAAGGCCTGCATTTATAAAGCGCTTTACAGTCAGTAGGTTCATTCACCCATTCGTACACCGATGGCGGCAGGCTACCACGCAGGGTGCTGGCACACCAACGGGAGCAATTTGGGGTTCAGTGTCTTGCCCAAGGACACTTCGACATGAAGACTGGAGGAGCTGGGAATCGAACCACCGACCTCTTTCATCCAAAGCGATTAGTGGACGACCCGCTCCACCTCCTGAGCTAAAGCTGGGGCACAATAGTCTGCCCAGGGGGGGGGGGGGGAAAGGAGAAGAGGGGGAAGAAGGGGGAGAAGAGAAAAAGAGAGAAAGGGAGGGGAAAAGAGATGAGAAAACACTTCTGTATTGCCAATTTTCACTCCTCTGGCTTTTTTAAAGTCTTTTAAAGTCTTTTAAAGGTTTTGTATTTTTGTTGAGGATTTTTCTTTTCATGTCTGCATTGTTTTGCATTTCTTTGCTTTTATGCAGTTTTTGGTGGCCAAAACTTTTGTTGAATAATTATTTATAATTATAAACTATATATATATATATATGTGTGTGTAATTAATTTAAAACGAATGAATTTAAAACTAACCAAAAAAATGTACGTGAACTGAAACAGTATTGTTGACTTTTTAGATAGTTAATTAAGAGAAAACAATATTTGATTTCCTCAAATTGCCACAACAATAAGCAGGACACTGTAGGGATTTGAACCCCATTCCTGGTAAACCAGGCGTGCCAACCACCAGTGTCTTTGTGCTAAGCTG
The DNA here is from genome assembly GCF_964638095.1 of Poromitra crassiceps. Taxonomy (NCBI): domain Eukaryota; kingdom Metazoa; phylum Chordata; class Actinopteri; order Beryciformes; family Melamphaidae; genus Poromitra; species Poromitra crassiceps. Next base: position 12,459,244 of record NC_139641.1, read on the forward strand.
GGCTTTTTGAGGATATATGGCCGGTAAAGCAAAACCTGCATAAGCAACATTGACCAGGTAGAACACGGCACTGGAGTCAGAGAACACCATTACTTCAAATTACATTTAATTTGTGCTATATGAAGTAAATCTTTCTCTATTTAAAATGGGTACTGATATAATGCTGCACTGGAGTCAGAAGAGGAGAGAGAGGAAGCCGCATACACACAACTTTCAAGTTGCCTGTCCCTCTCGTCTTGGGATGGCGGTGGAGGTCACAGAGCCGGATGAAGATGGTCTCAATCACACAGCAGCAATCTGGCCACAGGGGGAAGCGGGGCAGTAGTTGTGAGTGCCTCTTCACACTCTCCACCCCTGGAGTGAACTCCTTCCTCTTTACCTGAACCTCCCCACGCCCAGCCTGGGAGGAGACAGAGAAGCTCGGCTGGACACAGTATCTTCCTCCAAGCCCTCGTCGTCTTCTTCCTCACCGTCATCCACATCCCTCTGAGTCAGGGTTCACGTTCAGGGACTCAGCAGGTAGTCAACACCAAGCAGCTCTCCTATGAAAAAGGAACACAGACAGACAGACAGACAGACAGACAGACAGACAGAGGTGTTATTTGTTCTATTTAAAGCATTCTAGATCATGGCTGACCAATTTGGGGCCCAGGGGCCAAACTTGGACGACGCTCAGTTTGTTTTGGCCCTCCATGGTTTTGAAAGGGGGAAAAAACATGGTGATACTTTCACCATATGAAACTAGAAGACCTATTTTAGATTTAGAATGTAGATCGTCTATAAAATAAAAATGTAATGTAATTTCAGATAACGCCAACATTTATTTTTAGCCCACGGCCCATCCATCCAATTACTTTTGGCGCTTAATAGGGAAGAATTTGGGCACCTCTGTTCTCGATTGTTTAATTTTAAATATGAGAGTTGTATATGTATCATGTTATGAGTGCGTGTTTTGCTTTGGCCATGGGAATGATACAAATGAAGCCTCGTTGAACTTAAAGGAGAACTTACCTCCAAAACACTTTTTTTCAGCTTTTAACCAATATATATGACTTTATAATAAAATAATAATAATGATTGGATTTATATAGCGCTTTTCTAGACACCCAAAGCGCTTCACAGGAATCATTATTCATTCACACCATTCGTACCAGTGGTGGTAAGCTACGGGTGATGTAGCCACAGCTGCCCTGGGGAAGACTGACGGAAGCGTGGCAGCCATTTCGCGCCTACGGCCCCTCCGACCACCACCAACATTCATAGACATTCATACCCATTCATACGAGGCAATGAGGGTTAAGTGTCTTGCCCAAGGACACAACGACAACAGCTGGGAGGGAGCGGGATTCGAACCGCCAACCCTTGAGTCATTGGCCGACCTGCTCTACCTCCTGAGCTAATGCCGTCCTCCAAACTTTGGGGGTGATGTGTGAAGAATTCTGGTCAGAATTTCCACATTTGACACCAAACTGTTGCCATTTTACCATTTGTATCATTTTTCAGCAGCATAACTGGCATAAGCGCCCTCTAAGGGTCGAAGACTGCTTTTTTTTTCTTTCTCAAATGAATGGGAGATTAGGGGCACACTGACGTCACAGTGCCCCCAAAGACTATGGGATTTCAAGATAATTACTCCCCTACCCCCCCTGTACCCTTTCGGCTCCTCAGAACTCCAAGCCTATTCCTATTGAAGTTTGCTCTTAAAATACTGAACCAAACGTCGTCAAAGTTGGCACATGTCTTAATTATAGTTAGTTTCCCGCTGAATGTGTCATTACTTTATTGATATCTTACCTGGATAAGCTCGAATGATGATGTTTATATTATCAGTCCGAGTTGCAAGCACTGTCTCCAGCCCAGGCAGGCGGGAGAGAGTCGTACTGTAACATGGACGAGCCCCAAGCTCCGCGGGCGCGCGCAGCAGGCCAGCAGCAGCTGGGCTCTCTGTGCTCTGAGAGCAGAGAGAGCAGTCTGATATTTCCGCAAACAAATATGGTTGCAGTTTAGCGCACATGTAAAATATAACGCTATACTACGACGTGACAACGTGACAAAGCTTCTCTAAACACATCGGCTACTATCATATTTCCCTGCATCCCTCCTACTGAGATTATATCGGTATTGATTTTGGACAGACTGAATGCGCGGAGGAGGAGGAGGAGAGATCTGCAGCTGTGCCCTGAGTAGCCCTGAGAGAAACTCGCCTCGCTCCGACTACTGTGCCCGTCTGTGAAAAGCGTCCTGTCCAGTCGCACCTTCGCAAACAGATGCGGGATTCCCTCAATCCTGTACCCAATCTCAGACTGTATTCTCTAAATCGCACACCAGCTATTTCTGTCTGTGTTTGTTTGTTGCTCCGTGAGGTTACGAGCGCCCCATGCATGCAGCAGGCTGTTTCGCCAGCCGGGGTCTGGAGGAGGGAGGAGGCGCAGGCAGCCTGCACTGCGCTGAGAGGAAAACTTTTGCACAACTTTTAACAAGAATCACGAAAAGCCCCCAAACTAAAATGAAAAAGGGACTATATGGCAACTTGGACGAGGGAATGACGTAGAGAAATCTCGCATTGTGTTACCCCAGAACGGGGGGTTTGTTGTATTGTGCGGTGTGCTGCTGTAACGAGCCCACGTCACTTTGCTCTCGTAACGTAGTTTTGACACACTGCCATAGAGATACATGCAGAAAAATAATTAAATTTCTAGTTCGCCACTGAATTACCAAATTGATATAACTTTCAACCATTTTGAGCAAAGCTCTTTCCAAACAGGCCACCAGCGTTGGCTAGTTGTTGATATTTATAAAGATATTGCCCCTCTCAAATAAATTATTTTTGAGGCAGTAGGCAAACTGTAATGGCGTCGATTTCCGAAAATAAATCTTGACTTGAACACAGCCAAAGAGTCTAGTATAGACAAGAGTATATGTCATTTCTTGGTTTTTTCCATAGGTATTTTCAAATCACTGTTCTAATGCATATCTAGGGGGTAAGTCCTCCTTTAAGTTAGAACACTGAAAACACACAAACCGAAAGTGTATGCTGCCAATATCAATTAGACATACCAGTATATTTGGCAGGTGGCTTGAAGGTTGACCCAAATGTCCGGCCAAACACCTTCAGGCTGTTGGTGTTGACACAGTGGGCCACATCTAAGGAGTAGATGAGGGATGATGGCTTGCTGGTCACAGTGGGGTCCCTGATCCTCTATATGACGGGTTGAAGGCTCAGGACTGACTATGCCTGACTGATCCTGGATACAGACTGTAGAGAGAGAGAGAGACACACACATACACACACACACACACACAGGTAAGGTGAGAGAGACGGGTCAGGAGACAGAGCGACATGTAGCTTTAATATGTCACTGTAAATATTAGATTTAGTGAAATAATTTGCAGAGGTGCAGTGCAGCCTATATTATCTTTGAGTTAAACTGAATATAGTCATTTAAAAAGCCCAACTGGCAACCGTGTGATAAGGATACATGTGGTTATCTGAAATAACCCAGGTTAGCTAATGATCCTCAGTCCCTGAAGTCAAGCAGCTGGAGTCACTTATTAGTCATAATGTACTACTACTACTGTCCCATTTTTGGGTGAAGTAAATATGCAAGCAAGAGTCACACATGGCACACTTGACATGTCACTGTTTTAGTGTTGATAGCACAGGGTGTTTAGCCTTTGCTGGTGGGGAGACAGGCACCACATTTATCAATAGCAATCATAATAACGTTAATGTCACGTTACCTTCGGCAGCTTTTTGACTTTGAACCGTAGTTGGGAACAACTATTAGCTAGCCTGGGTTGTTTAGCTACTGTAACTAGCCATCAAGGATCAAGGATCAAGGAAACTTTATTGTCATATGCAGCAAGCTACAATGAAATTTAAAAGCCTCGGCCCATGACTTTGCTGTACAGTAGAAAAAAAATAGAATAGAGAAATAAACATGATAAAAGGTTAAAAAAAAGTTAAAGGGTTAAAAAAAAGTTAGAACCACATGAAAGACAGTTAAAGTGCATTTAAGGGACATTTAAGTTGTAGTGCAAACTGTGCTTGTCCATAAAGTGCAATGTCTTTATATGTAGTGCAAAAGGAGTCTGAATAAAGTTCAGATAAAACTACTTGGAGTTCAGGCTCCGTATGGCTTGTGGGAGGAAGCTCTTCCTCAGCCGCTCAGTCCTTGTTTTAAGGCAGCAGAGACGCTTGCCAGACGGAAGCCACTGGAAGATGGCATGGTGGGGGTGCAAACCGTCCTTGATGATCCTCTTGGCTCTGGTGCTACACCTCCTGGTGTAGATGTCCTCGAGCGAAGGCAGAGCAGATCCAGTGATGCGCTCCGCACACCTCACCACCCTGTGCAGTGCCTTCTTGTTCTGGGAGGAGCAGTTACCAAACCATGTAGTGATGCATCCTGACAGCACAGACTCAATCGTGGCGGTGTAGAATGTCTTTAGCAGTCCAGCCTTTAGCAGTCCAGGTATCTGTGCTGGGTTGAAGGCGTTTCAAACAGTGGATATTCCATAGAGTGCAGCGATCACAGCACACTGCCTTCAGACAGTTATTTTACAAACTGAGCTAGCTGGACCCAAACATTAGCATAACATGTGACTCGTAGCTAGCTGCTAGCGATGCTAACTAGTGATACTAACTGAAGTTGCTGGCCAACCATACACTAAAATATAGGGACAAAGCAACACACTCACTCGACAACAAAATGATAAAACGACTGTGCGGCGGATGAAAGGATAAGGTGTAGTCTATAAGAAATAAAAACGTCTAAACTTACTTTGATCATCAGACTGGCAGATGCAGCTTTGTTTTCCAGAGTAGAGGGGAGAGGGGGCATGAGAGGAGAGGAGAAGCAGCAGCAGGTTGATTGGTAATGTGTCCATCTCACATTTGGAGGGAGATTGGTTTACATTGGACTGTGAGTAGGTGATTGCCTTACGTCCTTTCTCACATTGGACTTCATATCGGACTGTGAATACGCTGATTGGATGATGAGATTGGAGTTTTAGGCCTCCGTGCGGATCAGGTACCGCCACAGCCGCCCCCAGGGATCCACCGCACCAATTGTGAAATTCTGGCCCGATATCGAAGTTTAAAATGACAATTTGGCCGATAGCTGATTTTTTTCTTCTTTAACTCATTCACCGCCAAAGACGTCTTTGACGTGTTATCAGAAATAGCCCTCCCCGCCAAAGACGTGTTTGACGTGTTTTTGTTTTTATTAGTACAGCGCGTAGTTCAAACACTTCCCCAGCCTGTGACATGTTATCAGGTCCCTAGCCTCAAAGCCAAGCCGACAACACGCGATCAAACACATACCGCAGCTGTTGTTTTGAAATGAGCAGGAGGAAAAACAGAGAAACGCGCTTCCTTGTAGAGAGGAGAAACGCCATTGAAACGCCCCTCGGCGCGCTGCACTGCTCGCCTTGCTGCAGGGCGAACCTGGATTGAGTTGTTCGCAGTAGTCAAACCCGTGACGAACATGATCGATCCGGTTCCAGCGCCTGGTCCCAAAGCCAAGCCGGACCCGTTTCTGTGTCGCAGCCATGGATTGTATGTCGCAGCATTCGTCCCAGCCCGAACGAGAGGAGGAAAACGATGCAGCTGAAAGATGACCAACAATTATGAAAATCTTTGGCCTGTGCTAAATATTGGCAGTCCTAAACTGGCCATGAATGAGTTAACTATGCTAATAGTGTGCTCACCAAAAACACTGGAATTTCCTAGCCTGAATGGTACATTCAACACACCATGACATCGCCAAATTTCCTAGGCGCACTTGAAAGCATCACAATGTGATCGTCGAATGGTTGAATGTCAGTTATTTCATTTTGTCCATTCATTTCTCCGTGTTTTATCGGCTTTCAGGTACACTTCTTCATGTTTGCTGTGTTCAAATTCCTGCTTGTAGTAAGTTACCTCCTCGTGAAATGTCACTGGAAACGGCATTTCTCCGAGACAGTGAAATACCCCCACACGCCACACGGCTGTTTGAAAACAAACCACATGTGCACACAGCGCCCCCGTTGTCTGTTGGCGATGCCAGGGTCATGCAGCTGTTGTCAGAGTCAGACCGTAAATAGTCTCGCTGGCCAGACTCCTCTCCCTTCCGTCCGAGGAGTCTGGCGCCGCAGGTCTCCATAACTGGGATAAACCCTCCCCTGCTCTACTCTGCTCTACTCTGCTAGAGCTAACGCTTAGCGCCCGGCTAGCAGGGTAAGTCGGACCCTAGACCCACCCTGACAGTGAGTACGGGTCAGGAAACCTCACCCCATTGAAAGAGTTCGCTTATTTGTGTAAGGTAACCTGTCTGTTGCTGGCAAAGCTTTAGAATACGTGGAGGAGGCGTCCGGATCTTCCATATTTCTATGACATCTGAACCGCTAGTTGTAACTTTCTGCAACCAGTTCGGCTCCGCCCACAAAATACATAATTGTTGTTTACAAACATAAAAAGGGTCTATAATATCCTACAGCAGTGGTTCCCAAACGTGGGTACATGTACCCCTAGGGCTATGTCGAGGTACCACAGGGGGTACTTGAGAGCAAGGGGAAAATGGAAAAAATAATTGATCATGAAAATAAATTAAACGTTACAATAAATCACTAATTGCAACTCTTTAACTCCATGTCTTATTTTGTAATGTTATATTCTTCAAAATGTGGGTTATCATTCATTCATTGCATCATTTATGTGATCATTTTCTCTTGCAGTTTTCTAAACAAAATGCTGTAGTCGGCCGGTAAAGGCCAAGTCAAGTCAAGTCAAGTTTATTTATATAGCCCTAATTCACAAGCATGTCTCAGAGGGCTTCACAGAAAGTATGTCTAGCTGATTCTAGCTAACACACAGTAACAAGAATATACAGAATAAAGATAACATTTGAACATTTGAAGAAAGCAGGAGAGTGGAGGAGGGAGGGAGAGGGAGGAGGGAGGAGAGGGGGGAGGTGGGGAGAAAATAGGAAATGTGGAGGAGGAGAGAACAGAGGAGGAGAGATGAGGGTGCAGGGGAGGGAGAGCCAGGGTAGGGGTAGGGTCTAGGGTTGGGGGAGGGAGTAGGATACGGGCCCGGATTAGGGCGAGGGTGGGGAGAAATGGGAAATGTGGAGGAGGAGAGAACAGAGAAGGAGAGGGTGCAGGGGAGGGAGAGCAGGGGGAATGTGAGAGGGAGGAGAGGGCAGAGAGGAGGAGAGAACAGAGAAGGAGAGGTGGGAGGGCGCAGGGGAAGGAGAGCAGCGGGAATGTGAGAGAGGGGAGAGGACAGAGAGGAGGAGAGAACAGAGAAGGAGAGGTGGAAGGGTACAGGGGAGGTAGAGTAGAGGTAGGGTCTAGGGTGGAGGGAGGGAGTAGGATACGGGCCCGGATTAGGGCGAGGGTGGGGAGAAAATGGGAAATGTGGAGGAGGAGAGAACAGAGAAGGAGAGGTGGGAGGGTGCAGGGGAAGGAGAGCAGGGGGAATGTGAGAGAGGGGGGAGGACAGAGAGTAGAGGTAGGGTCTAGGGTGGAGGGAGGGAGTAGGATACGGGCCCGGATTAGGGCGAGGGTGGGGAGAAAATGGGAAATGTGGAGGAGGAGAGAACAGAGAAGGAGAGGTGGGAGGGTGCAGGGGAAGGAGAGCAGAGGGAATGTGAGAGAGGGGGGAGGACAGAGAGGCAGAGAAGGAGAGGTGGGAGGGTGCAGGGGAAGGAGAGCAGGGGGAATGTGAGAGAAGGGAGAGCAGGAAGTGGCAGGGATTCAGGAAAATAGGGGAGAAGAGGAGAAGGAGCAGAGGGGGGGAGAAGGAGGAGAGAGCAGGAGAAGGGAGGGGGGGGCGGTGGGATGTGGGGGAGGAAAGAGCATGGAAAGAGAGGAGAACAAGAAGGGGGAAGAAGGGAAGAAGCGGGGGAAGGGGGAAAGAGAGGGGGGGGGGAGAAGATCAGACAACTGACTACTCTAAGCATTAACCAGAGCTAACTGGGACATAGTATCTAGCTAATCTACAGCCTAATCTGGCCTATCCTACCCTGCTCTAGTCTGATTTTAGCCTGAACACTAACAGGTCAGCCTTAGGCTGTAGCTAATCTATCGCCTACCTAAGCTGTTCTAAACCAACCGGCAGCCCTCGACCAGTGATGAAGAGCACCGATGCCCCCCGACCCGGCCCCCGCCCACATAAGGCGTGGGAGGGAAGGCCAGGCTGGGACACAGCGGCACCCCCTCACCCCCAGTGAACGCAAGAAAACCTTTCCACCATATGGTGGCAATCCACACATGGATCGCCACATGGATTGCCCCAGTGACTTGGCTGAGGAGGAACCTTGTGAGGTCGTTGTGCTAGGGGCCAATTGCTGCGGCCCGGGCGGACCCAGCCCCCACGCGACCCGCCCCCCCAGCCCCCAGCCACCAGCATAGTGACTGAGAGCGTGAGAGCAGGCCACGCGGGGGACGGGCCCACCCAGGCCACAGCAGCGGACCCCCATCTGGGGACTCCCCTCCGAGACAGGCCGAGAGATGCCGGGCTAAACCATGCACAGAGTTTCCGATAATGAAACTCTGTGAATGGTTTATTATGGAAATAAAATGTACAAGAGAACAGAAAATTGAAAATGTAAAAAAGAGTCAATTTAAAAATGTAATTTTTAAATTATCCTAAGATCAGGGAAGGGAGTTGAAAATCTAAAAAGTAGAGTCCAAAAAGAAATAGAAAATGCAGTCTTTAAGTGTTCGTAGGTTTAGAGAATACTAGTTAATTAGCTAGGTGAAAAAAGGGGTAACAAGATTGGGAGTTCCATGAGGATGATCTGAGGAATCCATGAGTCCGCGTTGGTGACATGGATTAAGAGGAGGGGAGGGGAGGATAGGAGTCGGAGGTGATGATTAAGAGGAGGGGAGGATAGGAGTTGGAGGTGATGATGAGGCGGCGGGGGGGGGGGGCTGGGGGGGCGCCCCCCCCTTCCCTTAGGCAAGCAGGTGACCAGGATGATGAGGATAGGGGTCGGTGATGGTGATGAGCCCGGGGTGTCAGACAGTAGAAGGAGTAGTGGGTAGATGGCCTAGAGTGACGACAGGTGGCTAGGGCGATGACGGCCGGACCTAGGGCTGCAGCGGTGGGGTGTACGTCAGGCCAATGAAGGACACCTGAGGGGGAGAGAGAGAAGAGAGCGGGGGAATCTGCGCAGAGGTGGAACTAACTCTATAGACAACAATAAAATTAGGTCAAATCAAAATTTATTAGGATTATTTAGGATGACTAATATTATACTGCTAATTCAGGTCTAGGTAGTCTAGGTCTAAGTTTATACTGATACTGCTGGCTTGAGATAGCCCGCTCAGCAGTTCAGGACTAAGTTTATTCACCAGCTATTTGATTTTATATCTGAGCTACTGGGTCGGCTGATGCCATATTATTAAATTAGGTCAAGTCTAAGTTTATACTGATACTGCTGGCTTGAGATAGCCCGCTCAGCAGTTCAGGACTAAGTTTATTCATCAGCTATTTGATTTTATATCCGAGCTACTGGATCGGCTGATGCCATATTATTAAATTAGGTCAAGTCTAAGTTTATATTGATACTGCTGGCTTGTGAAGGCGATTCTTGGATTCAGAAATCAGGGAAAGGGGGGGTACTGAGGGCAAAATAAAGTTTGAATACCACGTGTCCTACCGTGGTAAAAGTTGTTGCAGCACCTATTTCCTACCACCAGTGTTGGGGGTAACTCATTACAAAAGTAACATATTACATGTAATATATTACTTTTAGCAGTAACTCAGTAATATAACTTATTACTTATAGGATTTCAGTAATATTATACCAGTTACTTTGTCAAGTAACTCAAGTAACAAATTGAGCTACATTTGATTAAATCAAAGCACATATTTAAAAAAGATACAATCATTTCCTAATCAAACTGTGTGTTTTTATGCAAATAACCACTATAGATGACAATAACAAAGGCAAAGAATACCATTTAGAATTTTGGATTGTTTACACTGACTTCAAGGCGGTTGAAATTATTTTTCGGGATGGTTCCGGGTCGGCGATGTCATTCTGCTGCTGCTGTTGTTTTGGTAAAAGTAATGCAAAAGTAGTGTAATAAGTAACGCGTTACTCTACACAGACAGTAATATTGTAAAGTAACTTATTACTTTCAAATGAAAGTAACTAGTAATATGTAGTATATTACATTTTCAAAGTAACTTGCCCAACACTGTTCATACAGTACATTGGACATGGCTGAAGAAACGACACGAGACTCTTTCTCTACACCTTCACTCCTCATCCCTCTATCATTCCATCCATCCATCCATCCTATCCCCCCCTCCATCCTTTGCGGGGGGGGGGGGGGGGGGGGGGCCCTTGTACCTTGGTCCTGGCCCCTTGTACCTCCTTGATGGGACAGGTGGTTATTGATGGGGCTCAGAGTTGGAACTTCTCTCCGGCCTTGCTCCAGACCTCCTCCGGGGGGGTCAGGGCTGCTATATGATATAATATAATATATTATTATACAGTATGTCTGCATAAATCTGCCTATGAGCTGCCCTGACGCTGAGCGTAGAGCTGTTTACACGCGTGTCCGGACACAGAGATAGCGGAGAGAGAGAGAAACTAATTTGTGTGTGTGTGTCCCGTGGTGTGAACAGTGTGATTTGTGTGTGAATTAAATGTGTGTGTGTGTGTGTGTGTGTGCTTAGATATGTACGTCTTTGCCTTTCAGTCTCTGATATATATAATGCACCTGACCCCCCTTCCTCTCTCCTGTCCTCCAGAGGCGACTACACTGCATTTCACTGCTCTCGAGTGGTAAGTATTCGGCTACGCAGCCGTAGCTCCATGCCACTGATGCGTGTCCGTTGACTCGTATCGTTGGCCTGGGCTTAGCGGCACGCTTCAACTGCACCTTTTACACTCTGAATGAAATAAATCCTCTCAAATCCATTTATTAATAATAAGAACGATTGACCGACACTATATCGACTGGGCCCGCATCCTGCAGTGGAATCTGGCGACCTTGTGTCTGGGAGGAAATATGAAGTCAAAAAGGGCAACAAAAACATAAAAATGTAACTGCATGTTGTCACACTGACACAGTCCAGTTGACCAGCCTAATGATCAAAGTCATCTACTTCTTTACATTATGATTATTATGCTTATCATGATGATTATTATTGATTTATTTATTTGAGGTTCTTT
>NC_139641.1:12477920-12482920 GCF_964638095.1 Poromitra crassiceps
GACTTAGCTTACTTGACACGACGTACTTTTTCAATAAAAACACATTTATGCCATGACTTTACATAATGTATGTGCATAATTTAGCCTGTGCTGTGATGTGCAGGAGCAGCAGGTAGCCTACAAGTTATAAGTTAACTACCTGCCCTGAATGAGCCGAGTCGGGGGGCTTGTTCACTATTGTGAAAGTTATGTGTTTACAACATAAAGATCATGGAATTGGATGCATATCAGGAATGTCACCGATAGTTAACGTTCTATATTGTAGGCTACAGGGAGACCAACAGCCCTGCTGAACACATCTGTATTTGCCTGGCTGTAGGTTGAATTGTTTTATTCAGGCTATGATCTGTGATGTGCTGAGATATCCAAATTGGCATGAAGAGATGACAGCATGCAGCCAAAACCCGGACTGGATCGAGTGGATCAGAGCTTCGAAAGGAAGAATGTCATTGCGTAACTGCGGTTCACCAATGACCACAGTTGTGAATAATTCTACGCTTAAAAGGTGTGGTTACGGGGGGTAAGGTGGTGCAGTGGTAAGCGCTGTTGCCTCACAGCTCGAAGGTCCTGGGTTCGATTCCCACCTGGGACGCTGTGAACGCTGAAGGAATGCGTGCCCGTCCGCATGTCCTCGAGTGCCCACCGCCCGGGTGAGGTCGTCAAAAGGGCCTTTCTGTGTGGAGTTTGCATGTTCTCCCCGTGCCTCCCGGTGCCTCCCGGGGGTTTCCTTCATATAGGAACCCCCTTCACCAAAACATGCAATATCCTGGTTGCTAATGTGGTTCCTCCTCTGGTCGTTAAGGGCGCCTGTTCAGAGGGAGGGGAACTGGTTGGAATAGCGTGAATCCCCCACGTGCTATGTCCTACCGGTGAAGCTTCCCCTGTCAGGTGAAAAGAAGCGGCTGGCTAACTGCCCATGTCTCGGAGGAAGCATGGAGCCAGTTTCGGCTCTCCCCAGATCGGCAGAGGGTGGAGCAGCAACCAGGATAAATAAATTAAATTAGCACTAATGGGGGATAAAAATGGGATAAAAAATCGGGGGGGGGGGGGGGAATATTGAAAAAAAAAAGAAAAAAAAAAGGCGTGGTTAAATGGTTAGCGCCGGGTTTAGCGCCAAGGGGAAATTAGGGAATGTGCCTGACCACACCCACTAGTAGCACTGCACCCGGCGTTAAACGCTATTTTAAGGCCAGGGGGTAGATAGAGCCCTTTATCTTTGTCTGATTGTTAAATTATTTGTGTATTGCACAGATAGTCTCTCAAGACAAACGTGTTGGCTCCCACAATTTATGAATGCAACCATCTGTACTTCTGGGGTCTCAACGTTGGTAACAGAAATAAGGCAGGATATCCGGTCAAAATAAGGTGGGATATCCGCTCATTTCCTCAATTGTGGTTGGTCGAATACCATCGAAGGCGGGTATCCGCTCATTTCCCCGCTTGTGATTGGTCAGTACGCCCTTTTTCTTTGGAAGACGACGCCTTCCTCTGTCCAAATCTTAACGGGTGGAAGTACAGACTGTCTCTGGAGCATTATTCGAAGATCGTGGAAGAGATAGACTGGCTTGAGAAACCATTGCACAGATACTAGGGGTGTCACGATACACTCAGTTCACCATACGATACGATACACGATATTGGCTTCACGATAACGATACGATATTTTAACAATATATTTTTGCGATCGATTTGTAATTTGTCGCTAATTTGAGTCATTTCAAAATTTTCATCCTCCGCGTCTGTAACGTCCCTCGTCTGTTCAAACAAAGCGACGAAAAGGAGAGCGAGCACGCAATCAGATGCAGATCAGCGCCACCATGTTTTTTCTCGCGATATGAGATTTCATCTCAACGATACGTATTGTCACGTTTTGATATCGCGACATATCGTGGGACGATATATATTGTGACATCCCTAACAGATACACAAGAAACTGCGCAGAGGTGTTCAAACGCGATCCATGAGGAGGAGACTGACAGCTCAGGTCATCTGCAGCATTTTTACAGAAGCAAATCTTCTCAGAAAGACTCACAACGTTTACCTGCCTGCTCGCTGCTGCGCCATCGCGGACAAGTACAGGTTTAGACAGCGAGGCAAACAGAGAGACGACAAAACAACGCACGCTGCTATTGTGATGATGGACAGCCTCCACTGTGATCGGTTCAACGTGTCACCGTGTTGAGTGTGTGATGTAGCAACCGCTCCAGCCGTGGGGGGGTCTGTGCGAAAAAAAGAGAGACGACGAAAGAGAGAAGAGAGAGACGTGCGGGGGAGAGAGAGAGAAGACGAGAAAGAGAATGAGCAATGAGCTCAGGTGGGTCGGGCATCTGCATTCGCTTCCTGTGTGTTTTTTCTTTCCAAGGCAGGGTGAAGGAGGAGAAAGGAGGAGGGGGAGAGAGAGAGAGAACAAGCCCCGAGATGAAGGCCTTTCTGGAGGCTACAAAGGAGCTCTACTCTGGAGAAGGGCTGGAGGAGGCCCTCAATGGGGGCCTGAAGAACACACAGACAAAACTTGTGGGGAAGGAGGAAGAAGCCGGCATGGGCTCCACAATGGCACCGGGCCCCATGCTTGGTTCAAAGAGCCAGTCAGAAATACACAGAGAGAGAGAGAGAGGAAAGAGAGGCAAACAGAGAATAGAATTGATGGACCTGCTGGGAGGTAGAGCGGTCGTAGCGGTTGGGGGGAAGCCTGGTGTGTGTGTGTGTGTGTGTGTGTGTGTGTGTGTGTGTGTGTGTTGAGTTTTCTCAGCTATTCATTGGAAAACAAACTGTGCTGCGGCACGGGCGGGCGCAGTCAAAACTGCATCTGGGTGTGGAGTGGATTTTGTCTCGGTGCTTTGAAAAGGCACCACCGGGTCTCCCTGTGTGGCCCGACGCGAAAAGTCAGGCTGATGAGGAGGAAGAGGAGGGGTGGGGGACGAGCAAAAAAAAAATGAATAGAGTTTGGTGGGAAAGGAAGTGAGAAGCGCTGATGATGTCATACCATTACTGCAGCAATTCACATAGTCCTAACTGCAACGGTTTCTGCAGCACAGGGTCTTTACATCCTGCACCACCAACCCAATCATGTTTCTGCAGCACAGCAGGGCTCAAAATTTGGCGCGGGATTTCGAGAATTTTTGTAAATTCCCGCAGATTTGTCATTTATAATGCGGGAAGAAGTCGCGCAATTGTTTGCGCGCCAATGTCTATTATGTTAAGCCGACTAGGGATGCAGCGATCCACTTTTTTCACTTCCGATCCGATTTCGATACCTGAATTTGGATATCTGCCGATACCGATATTATGCCGATACCAATATTTTTCTTGAATATACAGTATAGGCAAAGATTTGGCCTTTTTTTTTTTTTTTATTTACCTTGCAAAAAGCAGACAAAATTAAGAAAATATACAAGGCAAAGAAGGATATTATTATACATGGGCAAATTACGGCCAGCGCTGGAATTGCATTTTTTTTTTTTTTTTTCCAATTCCGATCCGATCCGATCCGTGAATTAGTGCCAATATCGGCACCCGATACCGATATTGGATCGGATCGGCCCCATCCCTGAAGCCGACGGTGCGGAACCAACGTTGCTGAATTCAGACGCTTGGTGTTATAGGCACCCTGTGTGTGTCGTATTTGGACCAGTGGCCATAACTCGCACTGAATATTTATGAGGGCCAGTGTGGAAATTGCATTCTCTCGAATGGCCAGGGGGGGCGCCGCCACGTGCCGGTCCGGAAGTGACGTCAGGTGCGTTGGTCTCTTCTCTCGGTCTGTGTCTTAAATAAACACTTTCCAATGAGTTGATGGTCTGAATCAACAATTTCAAGTATTTTTCATGCTCTTATGCGCTCCGTTTTCTAAATTATGTCCCCATTTCGAGTAAAAGAGGTGATAAATAAGTCGACAAAACTTTTGGGCGTGGCTTCCTTGATTGACACAAGCAGCCAGGAAACCAGGAAAACCGATCACAACAGCACACTACAGGCAGGGCAGGCTAGCCCTAGCCTAGCAACATAGCCATAGATTCATAGTAAACTACCAGAAACAGCGTTATCTTTATGATCTTAATATTATAGGCACACGTAACAGTATAGCTCCCCGTTATGAGGTCAGTTGATCAAAATAACACCTATATCGAAATCGGACCGGGTGGCGACCATACCAGCCGGGGCTTCAGAGCTGATCACCCATTTTACAGCAACATTATCTGATAAACTGGTCTGTGCAGCTCTGTGGTGATTAGCTAATGTCTTCGTAGCATTGCGATTATGATTTAATTCACTATGGAAGATAAATGTTGGTTTAACATAATGAATATAATTCCCTACCATACATGTAAAGTGACGCTTCTAATATGGCCACACCATTTGTGCACAACGTTATGTAATGTGACATGAGATCACCACATTTCAATAAATATAAAGTTTTTGCATATTTGAATGCTGCCGGTCATTTGTTTAATTTGCATTTAAAGCTGATACACAATTGTCTTGAGGTAATTCCGCCAAGCTCAGTTAAAGGTCCCAATTCGTGCAGCTGTAACCTCTTAAAAACGTGTGTCTCTGGTCCATAAAACATGATTCTGGATTAATTTGTCGGAAATATAGCAACCCCGTTCGTTCTGACGCTGTTCTCACTTCCTCATCTCGTCGCTTCCCAGGAATGGTCTGTTTCTATAATATATTCAGAACTAACAGTTCCCATTGGCCGCTGGGCGAGAACCCGCCCCAGTTCACGCCCCTTCCTGCGTTCGCGGCTCGAGATTTGAACAGATATCCCACAATGCTCCAGGAAAATCCATTCAACCAATCAAACTGAATCAACATGACCAGGAACCGGGCTTCGTTTTGGCCTTATCAAAACCCAATGGGCTCACATTAGCCGTATACTATCAACGATTTGGACGCACATGGTTAGGGTGATGCACAGGGGGAGAGGGGGGTTAGGGTTAGGTCAGAGGTCAGTGGGGGTTAGGGTTAGGCTGGTTGGGGTGATGCACAGGGGGAGAGGG
>NC_139641.1:12496747-12536860 GCF_964638095.1 Poromitra crassiceps
CCTGCTTGCATGTACAGTTTAACAATCGCTTGTTTGCTGACATGTACAGTAATTGTAACAATTGTTTGTTTGCCACATGTAATGTAATGTGAGATACACTAGTATCGTTCATAATTAATGATTTTGCAGTCTTTCGTTTGACAGTTATTGAAAGTTTTGCGGGGGGGGGGGGGGGCACCACAAAACAATTACAAATTACAAAACAATTACAAAACAATTACAAATGGCCAGCAGCGGCCCTGGACACGCATTCCTTCAGCGCTCACAGCGTCCCAGGTGGGAATCGAACCCAGGACCTTCTAGCTGTGAGGCGACAGCGCTTACCACTGCACCACCATGCCCCCCGTTTGAGAGTTTCTTGACAGACCTCAGTCTCTTGCTGAGGGAGAGCATTTCAAAGAGTTTTTGTGTTTTATTATTATTATTTCTTATTACTAGCGCTACTGTCATAGTGTAGATTATTATTATTATTAAAAATAATAATAATAATTAGAAGAAGAAGAAGAAGAAGAAGAAGAAGAAGAAGAAGAAGAAGAAGAAGGGCTATCTGCAAACATTTAACTAAATAGTATATTAAAGTGATAAACAAGATTTTGAGCAATTTCTCCAACATTTCTTTTTCTTTTGCGATCCTTTTATTCCTATACTTATTTCTGATTTATTTTCTCATTCCCCATATTATATATATATATATATATATAATATATATATATATATAATACCTCCTGAAGGCAATATGGCCTGCATTGCCACAACATGTTACCCATACACACATAGGGGATTTGTTTGGGATGACTGTTCAGCAGTCATCATGCATAGTCGTAACCCTGGCAGGTGAAGCCGTATGTGACATTCTCCTTTGCGTTTCCGCAGGAGACCTGGTGGCTCTGAAGAAGGAGAGCTTCTCCCTAAAGGAAGGAGTGAACTACAGAGTCAAGATTCACTTCAAGGTGAGAGGAAATTTCATGAAATAGTGCAACATTTTAAAATGCTAATACTGAGTAAAGTTTAGATTTTTTTTCTTAACCATGAGCAAAGCCCTTCCCTGACCTTAACCAAGTTGTTTGGGTTGCCTAGATGTAACCGTTAGCCAACCTTTAAGTGAAAATGCGTAATTTCACATAATTCCTGTCCACAACGCCTAAACGGTTTGAAATTTTGTGCACATTTAACAAAGTTTTGTAAGACGCTGTGATGGATGTAATCATACTGTAGGTAGATTAAACAGAAACAATGTCCATTTACACACTTTACTGTCATATTATTCAGAAAGAGATTTAACATATTCGTGTATGTGGTTGCTTGAATAATAATATTAAAATGTCAAATGCTGGTATTCCCAATTAAATATGAAGGGATATAGGCTATGTGTATGTAGGGATGGGAATTGATGAGGTTTTATTGATACCAATGTCATTATCGATTCTGCTTATTGGTCCGATCCTTTATCTGTTCCCTTATTGATTCCTGATCAGTTTTCTGTGTGGAAAAGCAGTAGGCCTACACAGGTTTTTATTGTCAAAGCAGCTGTTTGATTGATTGGTTGATTTTATCATGGATATATAAAAGACAACAAAATCCAAGGGATAAACATGTAAAAGTGTGGACACTTATTTCCAAAATGGTCCCTGTTCTAGTTAATTATCTCCTGAATCTGAATACTGTCTGCCTAATAACATTTGAACATGTTAAAATAAATTACAATGCTCCTGTTCTTAAAGGGATATTACACCTTTCAACATTGCTGGTGTTTCCACCCTCAGAGCTGCATTCACACATTGCGTTTGTTCCCCAACCGCTAGCGCCCTCCAACTAATCGCGATGGCGGTGACCCTGCCATATCCCATAGCAACAACAAACGAGCTAGCAGCTGCTAAGCTAGCGTCAGATGATGTTTTCATGGTCCGTTTTTTGTTTCTCCTCACAGAAAGCGCACCATGCAGTGCTTTTCCCATATTAAAAAAAGACAGACACAGAGCTTGATGTCATGCGGTTTTTGCAATGCGCAAAACATGCCAGCAATGATAAGAGGAATTGATACTCGGAGGCATTTGCAACCAGTTCTCAACTGGAATCGGTTCTCGATTCCCATCCCTATGTGTCTACAGTAGGGATCAGGTGGGGGGATCGATTCAGACAAGATCCACTTGAGATGCACTTTAAGTTAACGAGGTTAACGAGGGAGGGAGGGAGAGTCCGATCAATGGAGGGGTGGAGAGAGATGAAGGGATAGGCAAGGGATTGAACAGATAAGCAACTGATCAGATCAGGGAGTTAAGTGACTGAGAGAGAGCGATGAGCAAGCAACACCACTCAATGATATCACAATTTCTCGACGGACATCGCTAATGATGTCAGAATGTCTATGACATCACTGACAATGTCACAATGTCTATGACATCATCAGTCCACTGAAGAGTCACCATGTATATGCACATAATGCAGGGTGACATCTACAACCCCTGATACCAAAATGGATGAGTTTTAAGCTATGCTTCCTCATACATCTGTGACTACATCATACATCTGTGACTACGTCGGATATGTATTTGTCCCAAACAAGCATAATGAAACATTACTTGTGTTATCCCATTGATACCTGATGCAGCATTTGTGTGACCTTTAAGACCCCGAACCACGTCATACGCGGTTCTGTAAACTATGAATGAAGTTTGGCAACATTCAGCAGCTACACTGCGGCGAGTGTGGCCAACTTCAGTTACATGCTCATAGCGTTACTGCTGCGAGGAGCCGATGGCTGTACCCGGTCGGCATAATGTTAGTTACAAAAGCACGTCGACAGTGTTTTCTCACTGCCAGTAGGGGTTGACAAATACTAGCTAGTCTGACCGGTCACAACCAGCTCCTCACTGCTCCTTAAAAATGTCCAAAAAGGCGTTAATAAACTGGTCACATAATTGGAATATATGTTACGTTCTCATCCAAAAAAGTATTAAAACGTTTGGTTTTTATGATTGAAAACATGGTTTTTATGATTGAAAACAGCTTTTTGGCAAGTCTAAAAATGATAAAGGTAGGAGTAATCTACTTCCGGGTCTAAAACGGAATAACGATTACAAAATGACGTTATGCAGCAGAAGCGTCCTGATATGGGCAAATTATAAGGTGAATAAAGTATTAAAAAAAGAACGTATAAGAACAGTGCAGTGTCAGACAGTGTCCAGTGGGGCATGGTAGCCTACAGCAGTGGTCAAAGTATGTCAAAGGGGTCAGGTGGCCTCGTCACAGGCTGGGTGTACATCATAGTGGGTGGGTTCATCATGCCCACAGCGCCTCCTATCTGTGGAGGCATGCCATATCCAATCATGCCTGTGGGCGCGGTCACAGGGAAGGCCATGACTGAGGAGGACATGGAAACAGGGTTCCAGGTCGTGCTTGGCGTTGCCTTGGGCTGCCAGTTGGTTCCACCGGTCATCTTCTTCTCACCAGGCTGGCTCCACTGGATGTCATTTTTCACCAGAACGTTGCTTCCAATGCCAAGGTTCCCCACAAGGTCAGCCAG
This sequence comes from Poromitra crassiceps, assembly GCF_964638095.1. Classification (NCBI taxonomy): domain Eukaryota; kingdom Metazoa; phylum Chordata; class Actinopteri; order Beryciformes; family Melamphaidae; genus Poromitra; species Poromitra crassiceps. The sequence continues at coordinate 12,500,271 of NC_139641.1, forward strand.
GGTGGAATCAAGGTCATAGGACACCAGCTTCTCTGGCTGCTGATTGGACGGTTGGTTGGTGCCGGCCAGAGTGGGTTTCAGAATGCCCCCGGTCATTTCAGAATTTAAGCTGCTGTTGTCTGCGGCTCCAAAATAGGACTCAAAGTCCACCTGGAGTTCGCCCACTGACTGCTGGGGCGGCGGGGCCTGTGGCATGGAGTATCCTGCCCAGGCTGTTGCCACAGCGAGGCCTGTGGAGCTGGACTGCATGGAGGGCTGGAAAGTCGACTGGAGGTCAAACGGCTCCCTCTCCATCTTCAGAGCACCATTGGAGCAGATGGGTGTGGAGAAGATGTTGATGGCTGATGCTGTGCCGATGGTGCCACTGGCGGTGGAGACGGGCCATGCATCTGTGGAGGGCCTGTTGGGGAGCTGCTTGAGCCACTGCTCCCACTCGTCCACTTTAGTGGAAGATGTCCCTGTGCTTGTGTTTGGCATAGTGCTGTCTGCGGTTGTGTCCTTGGCTTTCTTTCCCTCTAAGGAGGCCAAGTGCTGCTCCAGAGCTTCCAGAATGCTACTGGGAGCCGCACAAAGGTCTGGGAGGTCTCCTCGATCAATCCCCACCTGCTCTGCTACTTTGAGGAACTCTGATAGTTGGGTGATTCGGGTGAGGTACTTCTTGTAAATGTCCAGGCCTTCTTTACACTGCGTCTTCTTTACGTCAAAGTATTTCTCCAGCAGGTTGATGATGCCTTCATTATAAGCAGCAAAGAGCCTGATGGCATCTTTGAAGAGGAGCACGAAGGCGGCATCCATGACTACGTTAGCCAGCTCATTGGCACCGACTGCTTTAGTGAAATTGAGAAGGGCGTCCATCTGGTTCTGAATAATGGGGATAGTCTTCAGCAGGTTCTCTATCTTCATGGTCCTCATCACACCATCCGCTCCTCGCTTAACTTTAGTGAAGTCAAAGGCAACCTGTCTGTACGAAACAGCTTTCTCATTCAGGTATCGACTATACCTCCGGATAAATGTGGACATGTAGTAACCTTGTGAAACACTTTTATCCAAGAATTTACTGAGGTTAAATAGGGTATTCCTTGTAGCCAAGTACTGGACAAAACGCTCATTGCCATAGACCATGAGGTGGTGTGTGGTGATGAGTGACTTGAAGACCACCACCCAGCTGGTGTTGGTGGCCCTCTCAAACAGCGAGTCGGCCATTTGGGGAATGCTCACGTTAATCTCCTTGGTGCAACGGATCAAATAATCCAAGTGTTTCTTTTTCGGGGCCATTATTTCGTGAGTAGTGGCCTTGAATACTGCTCTCGACATGGCTGACACTGTGCTGGGCTGCAGTTACCCTGGCCTTAATGCTCTGTCATCAGAGATGTCGCCAGTGATGTCACTCGAGCAATTATGATGTCACCGGTGATGTCACTCGAGCAACTGTGATGTTATCAGTGATGTCATCACTGAAATCTCTAATAACAGAGGAGCCCTTCACGAAGATGAAGGTGCGTTGCTCCGGAGGGGATGAGGAGCGGAGGAGGAGCATGAGACGAGGCGCAACAGCCAAGATTGAGGTGTGAGAAACACCAGAAACTTGAAAGAAGAAGAAGCAGGTCTAGAGTGAGACCATCCAACTGTGAGAGGCAGCAATGTGCCCGCAAGGCATCCAGTCTGCCGGAAAGCCATTAGAAGAAGAAGTGTCATAAATCAATTGTGACATCATCAGGGATGTCATAAATCAAATGAGTGACATCATCAATGATTGTGACTATGGTGGCGACTAATTTTCCAGACATTTAAACGGAAATTTTAATGGCGACTAGTCTATAAAAAAACACTCAGAAAACAGCCAAAACCTACAGTATGCGCAATATATATAATATATAATTTTTGAAGGCCGAGAGCCATTTATGGCCCAATTCCACCGCTGGTATCAACGCGGCCCCGCACAGCTCGTCACGCTTTTTTGTCTCATTCCACCGATCAAAAACGTGGACAACCCGGGTTGATCGGGGTTGAGTCGTGCTGCTTTTGGTCCGTGCTCTGTTGAGGTTCTAGGGCTGTGGACCCGGTACTATATGGTGACGTGAAAACACTGCAGACGACTGATTGGTCAGGCAGAATCGTGTTTACTGTAGGCATCTACTGTCAATGCTGGATACCAGTTTAGTTAGCTTACCTTCTCTTCTCTTATGTTATTTCCATCAGTCTTTTGTGTTGCTGCCTTTGGCGCTGGTGAAATAAAATCGATCTCCTTGCTCAGCTTTAACATGCGCTCCTCGGGAAGCCCTTTGTAGTTGCCTCCGCTAGGCCGCAGGCGAAGCCGCGGTCTTGCCTGTTGAGCTGCCGCTGGGGTTCTCCTTGTAGCGCCTCTCCCGTCCCCGCGCAGTGCATGCATGTGAGTTTGAGTAACAACAAAGTGATATCCATTCTCCTAGCCGATTGTCACATTTGCCCATGTACACTGTAGGTCATTTAGAGGCACCAGTATTTCATAATCAGTTTAAAAGTTCCGTGTATTGATTTCAATTTAACGTTATACTTATAGCCTACTTCGGCTATGGGCGGAGGGCAGATATGCGGTCGCTATCGACCAGGTGTGGGCGGAGGCAAGTAAACTTGCTATGGAAACAGAGTCTCTATCAAGTAGAGCCGAGTAATACCAGATAGAGTGGAGCTGTACTGTGCTGTTATATGTGGTGGAAATGAGCCATTAGATCTTTATATATGTTTCCATTTCCAAAGCCAAAAAATGACAAGTGTTCATTCTATTTTTGTCATGGTGGAAAAACCTCTGGGCCATCATCATGTGACATTGAAAGCCAGAATAATGATATCCTTTTAGCTCTGGGATTGATTACTACTACCTTGAGCCTTAAAACAATATTTGGGACACAGGAGAAACAGTTGGGGCCAGGATCTGATGGAAGGCTGGGAGGCATGTGACTGTAAAGACCACGGCATCCTCTCTGTTCAAATGCCATGTGGAATGTGTGTGTCTGCAGGTCAACAGAGACATTGTTGCTGGTCTGAGGTACATTCATGTGAGCAGCAGGAAAGGAATGAAAGGTAAGTTCAGCTAAATATACCTGGTAAAGATAAAATAACAGACTATATTGCCCAGGTGTAGAGATGTTGCGTTTATTTATTTATTATGTTTGTGTGTGTGTGTGTGTGTGTGTGTATGGGACAGCACTTTACATGCTAACTGTGTCATACCCCCCTTACAGTAGTGTGGGGTTCCTTTGCCTTTCCGACATGCTGCCACTCCGAACGTTAACTTCCATCATTCGGACTGGCGGTCGTTCACCTTAGAAGCCGCAATGCCGACCTTAGGTTTAGGCGTGGGGGTGGGAGAGGTTAGGTTTTGGGTTAGGGTCTGGGGGAGGTTAGGTTTAGGCATAGGGGGAGGTTAGGTTTGGCGTGGGGGTTGGGAGAGGTTAGTGAAAAACGGGGAATATAGACCCCCTTTCGGAGTGCCGATATTTCGGAGTGGCAGAACGTCGGAGTGGCAGCACGTCGGAGTGGCAGCATGTAACCCAGTAGTGTAGCAGTAGGCTACTACCGCCCTTTCCAGCGTATAAGTGTGTGTCCATTGTATTTTGTGCAGTATTACAGGTATGTATTTTTCATTGTGGGCAGCTACAGTTTCTCTACAACTGAAATCAGTTTCTCACACATAAAGAACAACAAATAACAATTAATCCTGGTGTTTAGTATCTTGACGAGACAAGGTACATGGTTGTCCTTTCTGACCACAGTTTCCCCACAAATACACTTAGGTCGTGTTCATACCCGATAAGTCCGGTTCCTTGGTTCGGACCAGATGCCAGAATGAAACATTTGTTTGGTTTTGCAGCTATCCTGGTAAACCATCTGGATCACATGAACTCACGTTCTCTTTGGTTCTGTGATTCCGTCTGGCCTCCAGTTTGCCCCCAGTCTTTTCAGTGGGCGGGAGTACTTGCATTGACAGACAACTCCAGCCAATTAGCGTCATCAAATCCAGTCTTTCAGCCAATCAACATCGGATCGAGTCTTTTCCGCCAAGAAACTCAGCTGGTACATACTCTTGTTCTTGTTTAATTGTTGTTATTGGATCTATTTCTGCAATAACGGCACTTATGACTTATGATTGTAAACTCGCCCAACACTGACATTAACGCTCATTGCTTTGGGAGCGACAGAGCCGTCAGTACTGATTTGCCAGCGGCATCCCTGATTGTCCGGTTATGATGTCAACTACAAGGGCTCCCTGATTGGCCCATGGACTTTGTAATTTGTGAAAACGTCCGCCCCCTGCTGGAGGCCGAACGAAACAGAATGTGAGTTGACGTGACGTGATGGTTTACCAGGCTATTCTCCTGTCACACATGCAAAAAAATCTAACTCTGCAGATAGGGTTAGGAGACTCCGGTCTCCTCATGTCATCAGTGAGTGATGTCATCAGCGATGATGTCACCGGTGATGTCACTCGAGCAATTACAAACTCATATATTTCTTTAAGGGCAGAGTTCTGAGCATGCTCAATAGATGGATTGTGGGGACTACACCGCTGGGACACCGCCCCATTATTCACCTTATTCACCACGCCCACTTTTTCTCTCTTCCGCGTTCAACGCAAACGTATTTGTTCTTCCGGTTCAGCGCTAGTTGCCTTCTGTGGCTAATATTAGCCGCTAGTTAGTTATGTTATATGGCAGTAAAATGCCACTGAATGACCAAATTGATATAACTTTTAACCATTTCGAGTAACACTGTTTCCATACGGATCACCAGTTAGTTTGTTGTTTATAACGTGGCTATATTCATAACGTTTCTATCTCGGATGCGTTATTTCGAATAGGTTGGCGTAACCTATGTGCGTTTCAGGACGCAACAGCCTCGACTCCACTAACGTCATCTTAAGAGCACAATATTCCTGGAATGCAAGTTTAACTAAACAGTTACATGTCCTCTGCATTCTACATAAAATTAAGATATTACGGGTTGTTTTATTTTGTATGTTACATACGTACAGTATTGGCCAAGATATGTTAGTTTATGGGGGAGTAATTTTGCCACTTTAGGAGGGGAGTGTGCGCAGCCATTTTGCCTGCGGGGTTTTTGGCAAGTCAAAACGGAAATACTATTACGAAATGACGTAATGCGGAAGCGTCCATGTGTGGGCAAAGAATAAGGTGAATATTAGTTTGATTTCCAGTGTTATTGTGCATGCAACTGAGTGTCCATTTTGTGTCTTCCCCACAGTGAACAAGGCAGTGCACATGGTGGGCAGCTACGGCCCGCGGGTGGCGGAGCATGAGTTTATGACCCCTGTGGAAGAGACGCCCAAAGGCATGCTGGTCCGCGGCACCTACAACATCAAGTCCCGCTTCACCGACGACGACAAGGCGGAGCACTTGAGCTGGGAGTGGAACCTCAACATCAAGAAGGACTGGAGCGACTAGAGAGAGAGAGAGAGAGAGAGAGAGAGAGAGAGAGATGGCACTGCTCTCTTCTCCCCTCTCATCCCTCCCTCTGATTCACCTCGTCTCTGTCCGTCCTTCACTTCCCCTCGTCCACCTTTGTTCCAGCTCCTCTGTTAGAGAGAGACGCGACGCAGCTTGTCTCTCTCTCCTCTCCTCTTCTGCCTTGTCCTCCTTTTCCCCTCTTTTCCCCCCCTTCCCCTCTGTGTCACTTAAACCCACGAGTGTCGGGAAGGGAAACTCACTAGCAAGAGCAACTGGGACTTCTCTCTTGGTCCCTGCAATGCATTCTTCTACTCTCATAGCATTCTATCCTATATTCCAACCGTCCTCCTCGCCTGGGATGGTGGCATCAAGAAGTTTTGGGATGAGCAGAACCTTCTCTCTCTCCCTCCTCTTCCCTCTTTCTTCCTCCCTTCCTCTCTTCCTCCTGATCCTGCCCCTCATTGATTCTTACCTACACGACAGCAGCAAACGGTCAGCAGCACCGGCAGTAATGATGCTAGAAGTTAGTTGAGGCACACTTCTACAGGAAGAGATGAATTGGAACTAGAACTAAATAAAGCATGGTTCTCCAATGACCTGTGTTTACAATTATGGTTAAGTAAACTGCACAGCACACTGGCATGGGACAGTGGCACAGATCGACATGAGGTGGAGACTCGTCACATGACTTGGAATCGAGTCAGACTTGCATTGCAGTTTGACTTGCTTGAGACTTGACTTATGCATGAATAGAAGACTTGAGTTGACTTGTACTTTGATGACTTGAAAAGGTTTCTAAAGTCTTGACAAAAAAAATCTTGTGTTTGTGTAAATGACTTGGTGTTCTACATTTCAACTTGAGACTTGACATTAATGACTTGGACCTGACTTGGTCATCTCCATTTCAACACGGGACTTGATGTTAATGACATGGACCTGACTTGAGACTGACTTGGGACACGAGCACAGTTGACTTGGTCTCACCTCTGAAGACCTGATATGACATCACTCAGCGTACTGAATGGAAATGCAACTGTAAGCAACCAGGCTGTGTCTGTAGAACACTGAACCAGTTTAAAGAGCATGGTGCAGGTTAGAGACCACTTTGCATCACCCAGGTGGGTGCTACGCATCGGTGGTGGATGAGTTGAGTTCCCTCCCCCTCCCTCCCCTGATATGTGAAGCGCTTTGAGTACCTAGAAAGGCGCTATATAAATCCAATCAATTATCAATTATTATTAATATGTGGGACTTTGATGTAGCAATAGGATTCTCTCTTGTTTTTTGTTATTTTCCCCCCACACACACATAGCTGCATCTAGACTGGTTTTTATAAAGCAGTTGGCACGCTCACCTGAAAACCCGCAAATGGAACATAACACGTGGCGTTCCCTCGGATCATTACCTCCGTACACCGAGCGTCTCTTATCCGCCTTAGACAGTAGCGGAGCGTACACCGGGGCAGAGGGTGGGCCCGCCCCGGGGCAGAGGGCCCACACCCCCATCCCCAATTTTTTTTTTTTTTTTTGCATGCCAGGCCAGGCCAGGCCTGAGTGTGAGAGCAATTCAATCAATAGACAATAACATTGGTGTGTTTAAAATGAGATATTCCATTAAATATGGCTAAAACAGATTCAAACATGCAAAAAAGGCAAGTTTTTCTTCGCCACCGGCCTTAATTGAAAAAAAAAAATTGGGATGGGGGGGCCCCCTAAGAGCTTCGCCCCCCCCCCCCCCCCCGTGGGCTGATAGGGTCGCTCCGCCCCTGGCCTGAGACCAGTCTGAAGCCGGGTTACATGAGCTGAGATGGTCGGTCAGCTGTGCGGTCTCTGGTTCTCCAAAATTATATTTCCAAATAGGCGTTATTTTGAAAAACGAAACAGTTGCGTTGGGGAATGGCGTAGCTGATTTTTGTCCTGCTGCTTCAGTGCCGAAATGCATTCTGGGCAGTGTTGAATTATCGTACCAGAGGGTCAAAATGGTCGTTGGTGGGGAGGTCAATTATCGTACAAATATGATAATTATCGTACGTGTGGTGTTTTAGAAAGTTTTCTGCTGTGACTGTTGACTGTTTATTTTAATTATTATTACAGTAAGTACAGTAGATTGACATCACAGGAGCTATCTGCCCAGATGGCTTTTTATTTTTTATTTACATTTTTTAGCATGTGCATTATAATGCCACCTTTTTCTCCATATTTTTGCCCTGGGGGCATGTTTTAATTTTGTTTTTGTCTTTTGGGGGTATTTTCATAACAATCTTGAACCCAAACTGTATATATATTTTTTAACCTGTACCACGCTCTTTAATACCAGCCAAATCTATCCGATGTGGAAACTTCATAGTTGATTTGTATCAAGATGAATGTCTATGTACCGCAGGAATGAGTCCTCCTTCCTATGTGTAAAAGTCAATGGGATTTCTGTATGGGGATTTCAGTTAAATGCTTGTGTTCAGCAGGATAATCTTCACAAATGATTTGACCTTTGAAGCAAAAATGTGTTTTTTTTAACATAATTTCCGAAAAATGCTTCAAAAGTCATAAAAGTGGTCCTCATTTGTGAAGATCCTCTTGCTGAACACGAAGTTCGCTGTTTCATGAACTTTTGGTTTCATGAACTTTTGGTAACAGACCTTATTTCATGGATTTAACTGAAATTCCCATACAAAAATCCCATTCACTTTTAGGAACCAGGAAGTGAAGGAACTTCTGGGTACGCCTACAAGTATACATCATCCCTGCGGTACTCTATACATCACAGTTGATTTGTATCAAGAGGAATGTTTATTCCCAGTGAGATTGACAGTCTATAGTCCAACCAGCACCACATACAGTTGGTAGGCAGTGACACTCTGTTTTATAGAACCAGTGAATGGAATTGTCCTCAGGAATGTCACTGCTTCAGTATTTCCTTAGTGGACAAAACGTTACGAGTATATTCATCCTCCTGATATAGAGTTGGCTGCCTTTTGCATAGTCCATTCACAATCGATCCACAATTGATTGTCTCAACTTCTTCCACATTTATAATTCAGCCTATTTCCTGGGAAGGACAGGTATTGGATATTTAGTGCAGGGTTGTTAAGGGTCAGAGGCAGAGCAGAGAAGGTGACTCTCAGTATCAAATCTAACGTTTAAAACTAGAATGTGTAGAAGATGCAAGAAAAATACATTTGAGTGAGATAAATGGATATTTTCTTTGCTTTAACTTCTATCCCAGGACTTCTCCACCCTCCCTGTCGCTTTCTCCCTTGCGGTTTTAAGCCCAGATGTCAAAGAACATCAATTTTGACATATCGGACATGTATTTAATATAGGCCTACTGTATGTATTTTCTTTTTAGTTACTGAACTACTAAAGTACCGCTTTCAGAGAATCATTCATGTCATCTCTTCTGTATTTGATAGCATATAGATTGATTATGCTTTTGATGGATTAGGTGTTCTATTATGGAAGAGGTTATTTTATATGATCACAGTTTGTCATGATTTATTGTGAAGTTCTGTCCCAATCCCATAGCCTTTGATTCAGTTCTACTGTTTTACCACAGTAAACACTTCCACCACACAAACAATAGAATCGTTTCTCCTCATTACGCACACAGGGAAACACGTTCAGGAAGTAAGAGCGTTTAACTCGTTTTAGTAGCAAAATGACTCCCAAGCCAATACTACAAATCCAAATCTTGCCTTTTCACACTGTGGTAATGCAGAGATGAAAAGACACACATTCAGAATGACCTTTTCTCATAAGAACTATGATTTGGTGATGACTTCATCCAACATGGCAGCACGTCTTTGGAAACGCAAACCAATGAAAGACTGACTGTAAGACGATGTGTATTATAGAAGGAGATGCATGTGCATTCTAATAGGATTTGATACATTGACGCCCCCTTTCTAAACCTCTCCAGTACACCAAGGACAGGCGATGTGAATCCAATTCTACGTTCAACCTTTTTACCAAAATATCGTACGACGGGAAGCTGAATGATGCCTGTCAGAGAAATATATATAAAGGGATCTGTCCAATCCAAATTAAAAAATAAAATGTCATTATTGTGTAAAGTCTTTGAATATGATATTGTAATTGTTGCTGAACATGATGTTGAACATTGAAATGAAAATAAAATGGTTGTGATCTAAGAATAACTTCCATGAATGTTAGCTTGTTGAGTGTTGCATGGTATATCAAGATTCTCTCTTCCTTTTTTACAACTTTATTGTAACATTGACTGTGATGTAAAAAAAAAAAAGGAAAAAAAAGATGATACTGCAGATATTTACAGGGATATTTTTTAAAGGCACAGTTCACTGTGCAGCTATCTGTATCTGGGAAGCCCACAGCCTATAATGAGGAAGTGCTGCATCTGAAAATATCTGTGTGAAATCTAGTCCAGCATCCTGTATCTTTTAATAAAGGTTATTCCAACAAACAGTAAGGTATTGGCTGTGAATTTTTACTGCACCAAGAATCAAAAGCAGAATGCTTGCTATGACCCATCAATAGCTAACTATGCATGACAACTACACTAAGCCCATCGGACCCAGCACCAGGTTATGAAAAATCGCAGTTTGTTGGGACTCCGGCCCGGGACAACACACACAACAACCGGGCCTATTTGTGGCTGTGTTTTGGAAGGTTTGTATGTGTTTTGGGCTTTAATTTTGAAGGTGTATGGGCTTTTATTTGGAAGGTTATGGGCTTTTATTTTGAAGGTTTTGTGCTTTTATTTCGAAGGTTCTGTGCTTTTATTTGAAAGCTTCTGGGCTTTTATTTCTTCTGGGCTAGTGTTTTGAAGTCAAACTAACAGTAAACATGGACAAAACATGGCGACTGCCTCCCTGCTGGTCTGTCTGATTGTCTGCAGGATATCTCCAAAAATTATGAATGGAGTTGCATGAAAGTTGAAAAGTAGGTCACGGGCCAACTTACAACTGATTGACTTTCAACGCCCACTGGCCAAAAGCGGAGTGTTGCTGGGAAAGAGCGCATCAGAAAACCTTCACTGGACAACTAAATGTTGAGAATGATAGGTCCTTAATTAGTTCATATTCAAGACATGATTATCCACCTTATTTCTAGTCTCTTAAAACAGACTGTCTCATCTACATCCGGCGAATGCAGTTAAACAGTCTGTACGTTACACCCCCAGAACATGCACAAGGAAGTTGGGAAAAAAACCTTCAGACTGGAAGGAAGTTTGACGGAATCTGACCAATCACGACACGTGTGTCCACGAAAAATATGTTCCCCCCGGAAACTTAAACCGATGCAGGTTGCTAATGCTAGCAGTGCTTTAGATATACAGAATTACCATGGACGCTATGCCCATGAAACGGGTGAAAGAAGACCCTGATAGACGTAAACGATGTATCCGCGGCTTGGAGGAACCAGAGTTAAACGAAAGTGATGAGGTAAGTTGCTAACGTTACCGAGCTTATTGTGCAGAAGCCCCGAGTTCCGCGAATGCGGCATATTGGATTCTGATTGGACTAATGAGCGGAAGACCCGCCTTTCTGCTTCCCATTCCGGTTGGTGCATGCTTCTCCCCCACGTATTACAGACGGTATGGCGGAAGCATTTGAAAATTGCGGAAGCCAACTCGTCTGTTTTAAGAGACTACCTTATTTCTAGCTGCCATGATGCCTGATGGGTGCGTCTTCCGCTTCCGGTGTAATAGACTGTTTTAACTTGACAAAAAAAACGTCTGTTTTAACTTGACAAAAAAAACGTCTATGAGGATTTTACAGCAGAGCCATTCTGCTCTACAGCCATGACGTTCGGGTGCGCGATATTTCTTTTCCCATGATGGCGAAGGCTAGGCGAAGACATGACCCGCCCCTCTCTGCCTCTTATTGGCTGACTGTACTCGGCTGCTCCCACCTTCTTTCCAGGCGAACCAGAAGTATCTCAAACGTGAGCAGCAGGTGCAAAACAATCATTAAATGCATGCTAGCAAGCGAAACTGCTGTCTGTCTGACCACAGACTGTAGAAAGAGACGCAGGATAGCCAAGCGAATGTGATTGGATGAATGTTTGACGCTAGGCCAATCACAGGCAGAGAGGGTGCCTCCAGCCTTCGCCATCATCCGGAAAAAAAATCGCTTCGGGTGCTGGGAAAACGTAATGCATTGTGGGTAGTCGGCTACTGTGGCTAATGCTAGCAGCTAGCGTAATAGTTACTTTACATGGCTGTAAAACACCACTGAATGACCAAATTGATTTAACTTTTAACCATTTTGAGTAACACTGTTTCCATACGGACCCCCAGCGTTGATTAGTTGTTTATACAGTGACTATATTTATTACTTTTATAACGTACTCCAGTTTCCGCTTTATAATTCGGGTCTGCAGCCGAGTATAAGAAAGGAAATGGCAAGCTGCAACAATAAGTCACGTTAAACCGGACCTTGTACCCACAATTTTTTTTTTACAGTGGGCCACTCAAAAATAAGGTGGATAGGTGTTCATATTTGGTCTTTAAGAGAATGGTGGCCATGGCCAATATGTTTAATTTCTGAGGCCACGGTTTGCAGCTTTATGTTATTTTATTCACGCACAATGTTGTGATTTAACCACTTCACGTTTACCTCAGCTGACAATTAGAAACATGAAGAAGGATATTTCTTGGGCTTCAGCTCCCCCACAGAGGGAGGTCGGTGCTTCTCAGAACAGGAGGTTCAATCAGGAGACTTGATGAATAAACAATGATTTTATTATAATGATGATGAATGATCTTTACAGAATATTATGATGAGAAAGTTAGTTAGTCTTTGGAGCTTGACACCACAGGGAGATATCGAGATCGAGCTGGGTCAGCTCGAACCGCACAGCCATTTACACCCCCTGTGGAGTCAGGATACTGGTGCTGGTGAAACCTCTTGATGACTGATGGATCAAGGAAACTTGGCGGAGACGGGGAGGTGGTGGGTGTGCGTCAACCAGCAGGGTTTAGAGAGACTGAATGAGACACAGAAAAGCATATTTATGCACACAGCAACCATGTGATAGGCTGCCTAAGGGGAGTGCCACAATGTGATAGGCTAGAAGTGCAGGTGAGCAAAGGTGTATGAGGTGATGTGTTGCTATGCTATTGGCTTATGGGAAACTAGGAGGCAACCACTGATTATTCAATTATCACCAGGAAGCTGACAGGTTAACAGGTGAGCAAGCAGGAGAAGTGCAGTGACCGTGGAACCGGTGAGGATCAAGATCGTCCTGTCTGAACCTACGTTAAAACTTCATATATCACAAGTAACGAAGAATCTGGAGCACACAGAAACATGTCTTCAGTTGACCACAGGTGGGCAGTGTTGCCTGAGTGTACATTGATGCTGAGACAAGTTTAAAACAAATTGCTGTATGTCGGATGGAGCAATGATTCGCCCCTTCACCCACCACATAATTGTGAAATGTGTATGTAATATGTATATGTTTATTAGTAGATCAAATGAACTATGAAGACAAAACAGAGGAATGTAACATTTGCCTGCAACAGCAGGAGAAAATCACTCAAATCAGCAGCCAGCAAACATCTCAGAGGATTTGATCTGCTCTCCTGTCCAAAATGCTCTTAGCTTTTCCTGTGAACCTTTTAGAAGGCGTGGATAAATATGTTTCCAGCCCAGTCCACCATCTAATTACAGTACATGTGTCATGTATTCATTATTGCATGCAGTACAAATACATTTGCAGTATTATTAGCCTGTTTTTCAGGGCACCTCGGCATCCACAATATTATTTTGTTTGTTGATTTAATGTTCTGTCCTCAGACTGATATCATACTGATATCAGACTGAGTTAGACTGATATCAGACTGATATCAGACTGAGTTGTCAACTTGTTACGGCATTTTACAGCCAAACTCAGTGAAGTGGATAAGATGCTATCCTCAAAACCTTTTCCATCACTTTTTTAATATCACCCTTTAGTTTGTTTGACTTTCATGCCAGCGATCATTTTGTAAGTGTCGTTTTTTCCTACGCATGAAAGGAAAATGCCATCACTGAAGTCAAACATGCCCTCACTTCAACTCTCTTTATCACATATTTATGCCATCTGGAGTCTTCTCATTGCTAACAGCTCAGTTAAAAATAGCCACTGGTGTGTCATTATACTTTGTTGGCTGTAGTGTAGGCTGACGATGATCAGGTTAAACATTACACTCACATTTAAAAATACAACTCGTTAAATCATCTAATTTAGTTTCTTACACATATCGTCGCCTTGCTAAACTAATGGCCTAAGTCACTTTTTTCCGAAAATGATATTTTTGCCTAAGTCAGCTCTTCAGGATGCTCCCCACCTCTGGTAAAACGGCCAACATCCTAATTGAAAAGAAAATGCTGTTTTTACCTCAATATTCGAATGGCCTAAATCAATAGTGTGACTAAATCAATCTAACTGTGACTTAGGCCATTTTATTTTTGCCTAAGTCACAAGACAATGCGACTTAGGCCATTTTACAAGCTTTTAAAATGGCATCTGCATCAAGGAAAAATAAACACTTCAACATAAATGAAGCTCTTTGTATGTACAAACTGCTAGTGGGTTGGTTACGGGTGTAGCCTCAGCAAGTGGGACACCGATTAGAATGAAGAGGACCAGAGGAACATATGCCAAGGGTGTTTATTTAAAGCAGATCCCTTGATGATGATGTACAAGCAGATGCAGATGTACAAGCAGATGATTTAGGCTTCAAATAATGCATCTGTACATGGCAATCAATAGGGAAGAACGAAAGCAGCCTCCTCCACTGCTGTCTGGAGCACACACTGAGTGTGAAGGCTCTTAGAGCCTCTTAAGTGCAGGTGTGTGGTGATCAGTCCAGAATTAGGTGCAGGTGTGCTAGGGGAGGGAAAATGGCTGGAGGTGAGGGAGTGATGGGTTATGGGAATTGGAGTCCGAGAGTCACTTTTGTACAGCCGCCCCCATATTCACTAGTGAATATGTATACTAAGAAAAGTGACTAGAGGCAGAGGAATTGAAGGTAAGGAGAGTAAATGAGGCAAACCGTTCGGCTGTCATGGCCGCCCCATAGCAGGGTGAAATGGGGCAAGCTGCATGGCCGGTGGAAAAAGAGCCAAGACGGCAGGGCTGAAGGGGCCATCTGGTCCGGAGGGCATCCAGGAGGCAGAGCAGACAGGTTGAGCAACCCCGGATCATGTCCCAGACACTGATGCCACAGACAGGACCTTTCCGGAGGCCGACCTGGATGCTGGTGACGCCGGCAGGTATACTCAGGGGGCCGGCCCGGATATTGTCGACTCCGGCTGGACTGTTCTGGAGGGTGCCGCCGAGTGATGGGAGCCACGGAAGATTGGCGCCGAGGGATGGGCGCCAAGGGAGCAGATGGAGGTGCGGGGGCCACCAGAGCAGGGGCTGCAGGGGGGCACCGGGACTGTAGCTGGGGGGGCCACCGGGACTGACGGTGCGGGGGCACCGGGACTGGCAGTGCGAGGGGCACTGGGACTGGCAGTGCGGGGGGCACTAGGACTGGAGCCAGGGGGGCCACCGGGACTGGCGGTGCGGGGGGCACCGGAACTGGCAGTGCAGGGGGCACCGGAACTGGCAGTGCGGGGGGCACTGGGACTGGCGGTGCGGGGGGCACCTGGACTGGCGATGCGGGGAGCACCGGGACTGGCGATGCGGAGGGCACCAGGACTGGCAGTGCGGGGGGCACCAGGACTGGCAGTGCGGGGGGCACCAGGACTGGCGCCAGGGGGCCCACCAGGGCTGGCGATGCGGGGGGCACCGGGACTGGCAGTGCGGGGGCACTGGGACTGGCGGTGCGGGGGGCACCGGGACTGGGTGAGGCACAGGGAGCGCCTGGACTGGGTGAGGCACAGGGAGCGCCTGGGCTGGGTGAGGCACAGGGAGTGCCTGGGCTGGGTGAGGCACAGGGAACGCCTGGACTGGGTGAGGCACAGGGAGCGCATGGACTGGGTGAGGCACAGGGAGCGCCTGGACTGGGTGAGGCACAGGGAGCGCCTGGACTGGGTGAGGCACAGGGAGCGCCTGGACTGGGTGAGGCACAGGGAGCGCCTGGGCTGGGTGAGGCACAGGGAGCGCTTTCCTTGAGTACAAGCATCCCTCTACCGCATCAAGCCTCCTCAAGAGGTGTCTCAAATAGTCCATGGTGTCTCGTGCAGGTTGACCATGCTGCCGCTCAGGTGTAGGCCCAACTACATGGGGATGGTATCGTTGTGGGGGAGGGGGGTGCGATGGTGGATGATATCCCCACAACTGAAGGTATGGAGGTGCCCTTCTTCCCCCTACTGGCTGCTGGTTCCTCTGGTCCATTCCCACTTGCTGAGGCCCATCTGGGCTCGAAGGACCATGTACATGCAGCTGGATAGAACGCTCATCCATAGGGACTTGAGACTTGACTTGGACTTGCCCCTCAAAAACTTGACTTGGACTTTCCCCTCAAAGACTTGACTTGGACTTGCCCCTCAAAGACTTGAGACTTGACTTGGACTTGCAAAAAATTACTTGTGAGCTGTGAAATTGTTTGAAATGTTAAAGGGTTAGTTAAAACCCAGCAAAGAGCTGGAGGAAGAAGTGAGGAGAGGCACATGCCTCCTCAGTGTTTGATTTAATTGACATTGATTTGATTTAAGAAGGATTTACGTTTAAATTACAATTTGTTAAGAGTGACCCAGCAAAGAAGAGCTGGAGGAAGAAGTGAGGCACATGCCTCCTCAGTGTTTGATTTAACTGACATTGTTTGATTTAAGAAGGATTTAAGTTTAAGTTTAAATTACAATTTGTTAAGAGTGACACAGTAAAGATGAGTTTGCTTTATTAAATGAAAGTCAAACTGCCCTCTGTCTCCTGAGTCTCTATCTATTTGCTCCACTAGCGTTTTAAACTGTTTGTGGTCACAGAAGTGGGAATAAAAGATGTGCAGTGTTTTGCCTAAGTCAGGTTTAAAATTGCCTAAGATGCAACGGCATGTTCATAAATTGGCCTAAGTCATTTAATCCACTTATGCAACATGATTTGACATACAGCGTTATTTGTATGTTAATAGTCATATATTGTCATAACCTTTTTGTGTGAAATGATTAAGGAATATCATATACTCTCTATTTGGTTCAGTTTTTTGTGTCTCCTGAAAAACTTGAAAATATGACTTAGGCCATTAGTTTAGCAAGGCGACGATATTAGAGTTTATTATTCAGCAAATAGCTTCATTCAGTAATAATGCCAACTAATGTCCCTCTCACCTCATGCAGTTTGCATCTTATAGAGGGCTCTCAGGTGATGTACTGCCCTCTAGAGGCCATACTGGAGGTCATCAGCTCTTGGGCTGTTGTCCAGCAGCTGGTTCTGTTTCTAAACTTTAACAAAGAGTATAGAAGGCAATAGATGAAACCTTGGTGGTGTTTAAATTACAATTGGGGGCAAGGCCTTTTATGCCCCCACCCCGAAAAGAAAATATGAAATTGGCTATTAACGGCTAACGTTAGACACAGTGCGAACTGGCCAATTGAAAGCGATGCATACATTCACGGTGAATCTGCCTGTGTGGTTGACCTAGTCCAACAAAACAGACACATTTCTTATTAAAAAGAAAATACAATTTCCACCAGTGCAACTGCCTAGCTACTTTTCAAGTTGTATAATCAACGTCCTGAAAGGCAATGGGGGGAGGAGAGACTTGAAAAGCATGTTGGCAGAAATCACCAAACGACTGAAACTTGCCTGGTGTCTGTCTCTGAAATCACCAAACGACTGAAACTTGCCTGGTGTCTGTCTCTGAAATCACGAAACGACTGAAACTTGCCTGGTGTCTGTCTCTGAAATCACCAAACGACTGAAACTTGCCTGGTGTCTGTCTCTGAAATCACCAAACGACTGAAACTTGCCTGGTGTCCGTCTCTGAAATCACCAAACGACTGAAACTTGCCTGGTGTCTGTCTCTTAAATCACCAAACGACTGAAACTTGCCTGGTGTCTGTCTCTGAAATCACCAAACGACTGAAACTTGCCTGGTGTTTGTCTCTGAAATCACCAAACGACTGAAACTTGCCTGGTGTCCGTCTCTGAAATCACGAAACGACTGAAACTTGCCTGGTGTCCGTCTCTGAAATCACCAAACGACTGAAACTTGCCTGGTGTCCGTCTCTGAAATCACGAAACGACTGAAACTTACCTGGTGTCTATCTCTGAAATCACGAAACGACTGAAACTTGCCTGGTGTCTGTCTCTGAAATCACCAAACGACTGAAACTTGCCTGGTGTCCGTCTCTGAAATCACGAAACGACTGAAACTTACCTGGTGTCTATCTCTGAAATCACCAAACGACTGAAACTTGCCTGGTGTCTGTCTCAGAAATCACCAAACGACTGAAACTTGCCTGGTGTCTGTCTCTGAAATCACCAAACGACTGAAACTTGCCTGGTGTCTGTCTCTGAAATCACCAAGCGACTGAAACTTGCCTGGTGTTTGTCTCTGAAATCACCAAACGACTGAAACTTGCCTGGTGTCCGTCCGTCTCTGAAATCACCAAACGACTGAAACTTGCCTGGTGTCTGTCTCTGAAATCACCAAACGACTGAAACTTGCCTGGTGTCTGTCTCAGAAATCACCAAACGACTGAAACTTGCCTGGTGTCTGTCTCTGAAATCACCAAACGACTGAAACTTGCCTGGTGTCTGTCTCTGAAATCACCAAGCGACTGAAACTTGCCTGGTGTTTGTCTCTGAAATCACCAAACGACTGAAACTTGCCTGGTGTCCGTCCGTCTCTGAAATCACCAAACGACTGAAACTTGCCTGGTGTTTGTCTCTGAAATCACGAAACGACTGAAACTTGCCTGGTGTCTGTCTCAGAAATCACCAAACGACTGAAACTTGCCTGGTGTCTGTCTCTGAAATCACCAAACGACTGAAACTTGCCTGGTGTCTGTCTCTGAAATCACCAAACGACTGAAACTTGCCTGGTGTCTGTCTCTGAAATCACGAAACGACTGAAACTTGCCTGGTGTCTGTCTCAGAAATCACCAAACGACTGAAACTTGCTTGGTGTCTGTCTCTGAAATCACCAAACGACTGAAACTTGCCTGGTGTCTCTGTAACAATCTGCAGGTCACAAAGGTCACTTTCAGGCCTCCTGCGTCTTAAAGGAACAGTTCACCCAAAAATGAAAACTGTCGTCATCGTGGTCTGACCATAGAGGAGGACGAGCCAGGATGGGAAGATGGGTCAAACGCAGAGGACTAATTTCACGGTGCCTCCAATTGCATGTGTGTACTTGCTGACATGCATGTGTGGTGTGTTTTTTTGAACATTTTGTTTTTATTTTCAAATGCATTGTAACAAATGTGCAAAATACAACATAGAAAAGCATCAAACCCAAAAGAAATCCCAAATCCCCAAAAATCCCAAGAAATCCCAAAAGAGGAAAGCAGTCAGCATTGACTTCAGTACAGAACAACTGAAGTCAAAGCTGACTGCTTTTCTCTCCAGTTGTGCTGGCAACCTCCCCGTGTGTTATATGATGGACAAACTTCTCCTGTGGTTCAACTGGCATGATGATGCAGTCTGGTCCACAAATTGGGAAAGCGAGACTGAACCTATTGCTGTATCAAACTTTCACAAGAAGGGCTCATGAAATAGGAACCGCAGATTAATTCATCAAAGAGGAGCCCAACACTTTCCTCAGAAAGAAATAGAAGTCAAACAAATCCAATGTTTAATAGCAGCTGTGGTGTGGGCCTCAGTTATGTGTTGATGGTTAATTACTGTCATTGTATTTTAGGCTACTGGGTGCGCGTAAGCCACACAAGTTATAATAAAATTACGCACGCAAAGGCAGCACTTTCTTTGCGCGTGTAATGATATTATAACTTGTGCGGTTTATTAATAGCGTGATTGTGTCACGCGCTACGTCCTGCCGGTGAAACCCCCTCGCTGTCAGGTGAAAAGAAGCGGCTGGCGACTGCACATGTATCAGAGGGAGCATGTGCTGGTCTCTTTGTCAAGGACGCCCCTGATTACAGCATACACAACTATTACAATGACAAAACTTCACCTCAGATCACCTCCTCTGCTCTCTCCTCCCCTCCCCTCCCCTCCCCTCCCCTCCCCTCTCTCCTCCTCTCCTCCCCTCTCCTCTCCTCTCCTCCCCTCCCCTCTCCTCCCCTCCCCTCCCCTCTCTCCTCCTCTCCTCTCCTCTCCTCCCCTCCCCTCCCCTCCCCTCTCCTCTCCTCCTCTCCTCCCCTCTCCTCCCCTCTCCTCTCCTCCCCTCCCCTCCCCTCTCCTCTCCTCCCCTCCCCTCTCCTCCCCTCCCCTCAGCTCCAGTCACATGGCCTGACAGGTAAATAAAAGGGTGTCTGGTGGAGCACAGGGACTCACGCATGCAGCCAAGCCTCTGTGCTCTCCAAACAACCTATGTCACCAAACGAGGACAAACACAAACACGCAAACACAAGGTAAGGTAAGCCGAGCACATCAACACGGCAGCAATAGGGTTTGCCCTAACTTACATTATGGGTGATGACGAGTACAGTTAAGTTGAATATTTGAGATGATGTTGGCAAATTTGGAGGTATAAAATGTGTTTTTATTTGTTTGTTTGTTTGTTTGTTTGTTTATTTATTTATTCAGAATTAAGATCCTCAAAGCAGCTGTATGCCAGTATAAGTGACTGGGTTTGTCTCTTTGTATTCAAGTCCTGTCTTGGTAAATCCAAGTCATTCAATACTTTCAGTAGCTGACTGTAAAACAGAACTTGCAGCAAAAGTTGTGGGAGAAATCGGCAACACTTTATATTAAGTTAGACATATTCACCATTAACTAGTTGCTCATTAGCATGTATATTAGTAGCATATTGGCTGTTTAATAGTCATTATAAAGCACTTATTAATCCCTTATTCTGCATGGCCACATTCTAGTACTAACTAGGCATAATGACTGTTTATTGATAGTGTTCTACATGAATTACAGTCTTAATATGCTTTAGTGGTACTACCACCTTATAAGGCCCATACTGAGCTAAGCATATTAAAGACTGTCGTTCATGTACAACAATGTCCTTACTTATTAATACAACTCTTAAGTTAATGGCCTAGTAGTTGTAGAATATGGCCATGCAGAATAAGGCATTAATAAGTGCTTTATAATGACTAATTAGCAGCCAATATGCTACTAATATACATGCAAATAAGCAACTAAATGGAGAATATGTGTGCCTTAATATAAAGAGTTACCAATACTTCATATTAAGTAACTGACTGTAAAGCAAAACCTATGGAAAAAGTTGTAGAATAAATCACATGTTTAACCTATTCTAACGGCAGAAGTAACAAGTGAAGCTGCCAGATTCTCCTCATCAAAAGACGGTGAATGTGAAGCTGCTGCTTTAAGGGTCCATATTTTCCTAGGCCTTGTCTGAGAATCCATTTGACAGCCGCTCCCACAGGACAGTGGAAGTAGGCCAGCAGCATAATAGCTGAAATTCCCTCGCTGCAGAATGTTTCATGATGCCTCTGTGAAAAAAAGGTCATGTTAAGTACAGCAAGTTCTCCCAGACAGCCACACTTCAGATAAAGCCACCAGCTGTAGTGGACTTAAAGTAGCGTTTTGCGTCCCGTGTCCAGGGTGCAGCTGTTGTCTCCCTCTCTCGCTCCCACAGTCAGCCTGAGATAACGCTTTTTGGAGTCATATACAGATGATCATATTTGTGCCAGATCTTTTTTGGCATTTTCCCCAAGGTTATATCTACACCTAGCCCCCATCAACACAAGGTTATATCTACACCTAGCCCCCATCAACACAAGGTTATATCTACCGCTAGCCCCCAACAATCAACAGCATGTGTTTTCACCTCGAGACGCACCATATTGGATTTTTGGCGATATCTGATATGCTGACAATTGGTATCCACCTGTAGTGGAATTAACACAGTATACCTGTTTTTATCGTGAAAGCCCACTGGCAGATACAGAAATGAATACAATGCATTTCAAAATGTACACATTCACTGAGCAAAATAAGAAAAATACTTATCAAGTAATACAAATCTAAGATTCATCCTACAGTACTTAAGCACAGGCTTGAGACAGTCCGGACACCACAACCAGGGACAATATGACCTATTTCGCCAATAAATCATGTAACCTCTGTCCATGTGACCATGTGAAAGTAAGTGATTTGATCAGCCTGTCATATCGTCAGAAATGTCCGTTTCGGGCTGATATTTCATTTATAAAAGGCTTTATCGGCCGATACCGATGACATACTGATATCACTGTGCATCCCCTAGACTTACTAATGACATCACACTATGATTTGGATTTCATATACGAAAGGTTTTATGGTTTATAATCAAAGTCGAGACAAAAATAAAAAACATGCTTTTGGAACGGTGACTTTTCTGTAGTATCCTATGTTTTCACCTTTGTACAAAATGTCCTGAGCCTGACCTGTGACCTCCTGGTGACCTCCCAGGATGCGTGTGCTGCTCTGTGCGTTGGGCCTGTGTGTGGCTCTGCTGCAGCTGGCCGGCTGTCTGCGGCTAGGAGCCTTCAACATCAAGTCCTTTGGGGACAAGAAGGCCTCCAACACCACCCTGATGGAGCTCATCAGCAGGGTCTGGATACACTGATACTCTTTATTTTACACCCCCCTACTATCAGCACGGTCTAGATACACTGTCTTTATTTTACACCCTCTACTCTTTTTTCTTTCCTGCAATGTCGGCCTATAGAGAGTCAATGAAATGTTGTGTTGTTTTGGTCTGTCGCAGATTGTCCATCGCTATGACATCATTCTGATCCAGGAGGTCAGAGACAACGATCTGTCAGCGACCAACAAACTCATGGAGCATGTGAACAAGTTAGACTACATACCCTTTAAAACGCACAAAAACATCTACACACAACTAAGTGGAAAGTGGGTTTCTTCAGGGATGTTTGGAGAAAGTGGGGATGTTCACACTATCATTGTATGTTCACGATCGATAATAACAGTTATTATTACTTATATGATTGTGTGTGTGTGTGTGTGTGTGTGTGTCTCCTCAGAGGTTCTCCTGAGTTCAGGTACCGCCACATCGTCAGTGAGCCTCTGGGCCGCAGCACCTATAAAGAGAGATATCTCTTCCTCTACAGGTACACACAGAGATATATCTTCCTCTACAGGTACACAGATATATATCTTCCTCTACAGGTACACACAGAGATATATCTTCCGCTACAGGTACACAGATATATATCTTCCTCTACAGGTACACACAGAGATATATCTTCCTCTACAGGTACACAGAGATACTGTATATCTTCCTCTACAGGTACACACAGAGAGATATCTCTTCCCCCCTACACCCCCCATATCCCCCTAGCCACTCCCCGTACACCCCCCCAAAACACTCCCCCTATCCCCCTAGCCACTCCCCGTACACCCCCCCAAAACACTCCCCCTATCCCCCTAGCCACTCCCCCTACAGCCCCGCCCCAAATCCCCATACACCCTCCAAACACCCCCCATATCCCCCTAGCCACTCCCCCTACACCCTCCAAACACCCCCCATATGTCCCTAGCCACTCCCCCTACACCCCCCATATGCTTCTAGCCACTCCCCCTACACTCTCCAAACACCCCCCATATGTCCCTAGCCACTCCCCCTACACCCCCCATATGCTTCTAGCCACTCCCCATACACCCTCCAAACACCCCCCATATGTCCCTAGCCACTCCCCCTACACCCCCCATATGCTTCTAGCCACTCCCCCTACACCCTCCAAACACCCCCCATATGTCCCTAGCCACTCCCCCTACACCCCCCATATGCTTCTAGCCACTCCCCCTACACCCTCCAAACACCCCCCATATGTCCCTAGCCACTCCCCCTACACCCCCCATATGCTTCTAGCCACTCCCCCTACACCCTCCAAACACCCCCCATATGTCCCTAGCCACTCCCCCTACACCCCCCATATGCCCCTAGCCACTCCCCCTACACCCCCCATATGCTTCTAGCCACTCCCCATACACCCTCCAAACACCCCCCATATGTCCCTAGCCACTCCCCCTACACCCCCATATGCTTCTAGCCACTCCCCCTACACCCTCCAAACACCCCCCATATGTCCCTAGCCACTCCCCCTACACCCCCCATATGCTTCTAGCCACTCCCCCTACACCCTCCAAACACCCTCATATGTCCCTAGCCACTCCCCCTACACCCCCCATATGCCCCTAGCCACTCCCCCTACACCCCCCATATGCTTCTAGCCACTCCCCCTACACCCTCCAAACACCCCCCATATGCCCCTAGCCACTCCCCCTACGCTTCTAGCCACTCCCCCTACACCCTCCAAACACCCCCCATATGCCCCTAGCCACTCCACCTACCCCCCTTAATCCCGACTCTCTAGCACCTTCCTATCCATATGGCCCCTCTTCCGTGTCTCTTTCCTGTGCAGAGAGCAGATGGTGTCAGTGGCTAAGAACTACACGTATGACGACGGCTGTGAGTCCTGTGGAACAGACACCTTCAACAGAGAGCCCTTCGTGGTCATGTTCTCCTCCAAATACACTGGTAGGCTCAGGGGTGTAGCACATATACATAAGCAGTCTCTGTGGGCCCCCTTCCTCTCTTGATCCATGTCTCTCATGCATCTTTTGACATTTTGGGCCCCTCCCCTGCATTGGGGCCCCGGGTAGTCAGTCAGGGTAGTTTTCACTTGGAACAAGATGGCTGTTTACTTGTCTTGTACTACTGTACATTGTATTGGATAAAAGAAACGCACATCTTTCAAAACCTTGTTGTTGTAACATACTTTATTGCTCAATTGTAGGCTAATGTGAAATGTCAACCAACATAGGTAGGTTTAAAGGGATTGTTCCTGTCTGTGTTTGTGTCTGTTATCTTGTTTTTTTAAATGCTGCCATTTTGGCCAGGTCTTGCTCGAAAAAGAGATCACTGCTCTCAAGTGACTACCTGGTAAAAAAAATAAAGGTAAATTAAAAATAACAAATAAATAGTTCGCCATTTTTCAAGCCAAGCCATATTTGCTACTTACAGTACCAATGATTATGTTGATTGTGAAGAGTTCTTTCTCAGCACAGTCCATGCTGTTCCTCATAGTAGCTGTGGAAAGTTGGCCAAATACGAATGCAAGGTCAATGGTGTCACGCTCCTGTCTGTAGCTCACTGAAATGTGCTTTGTGTGACTGTGTGTGTGTGTGTGTGTGTGTGTGTGTGTGTGTGTGTGTGTGTGTGTGTGTGTGTGTGTGTGTGTGTGTGTGTGTGTGTGACTGTGGAGGACATTTCAGTGAGCTACAGACAGCTTGTACAGACAGGAGCGTGACCCCATTGACCATGCATTCGTATTTGGCCAACTTTCTAGAGCTACTATGAGGAACAGCATGGACTGTGCTGAGAAAGAGCTCTACTCATCAACATCATACTAGCAAAACATTGAGTTAAAAACATGTGAAGCGTTCTGTTAGCAACACAGTGTTGCCATATACTTCATTAGGCCTATCAGTGAACAGCAAATAGGCACATACTGTAGTGATAAGAGTAGAACTCAATACAAAATTGCTACGAGCAAAGAGCCAAAAATGAGATAAGTGAAGCTGGATACGCTTTGTGTTCACCACTGCACAGGTGAAGAGGACTGACTTGGAAGTGAAGCGAACTCAGACCACCTCCCGAGGAGGTCTGAGTCTGGTTCACTTCAGAGGGGGCGGAGTTCTGTTGGAACGTTCACATAATGTGCAAAGAAATGCTGACTAGAGGTCTGAGTTGAGTGAGTTCACTTGGGAGGGCTGAAAGGGACCAAGTGTGAACACAGCCTAAGTATTATGTGAGCCTAAGAAGGTTCCCTCTCTCCTCTCCTCCCTTGTTTCCCCAGCGGTGAAGAACTTTGTGCTGATCCCCCAGCACACCTCTCCAGACTCGGCTGTGGAGGAGGTGAACGCTCTGTATGATGTGGTGACTGATGTCCGCGCCCGCTGGAACACCAATGTGAATACAGACGGTTTTCATGGAATTGTGTTAGCGAGCGAACAGTTTGAAACCTACTGTAGCTTATCTCCTGTCAGCTATTGTGTTTGCATCTTATGGTGCATTCATGTGCTCCTCGGATAGAACGTATTTACCAGTGGTGAAGTGGTAATTACGACAGGACACCGCTCAAGTGCTCTTGGTCGGAAAGAGCAACAAACATGGATGCTTGTTTTCTCGTGGCTGGTGTTTTCTTATTAAAAGCAAGTAGTGGGTCATTATGGTAGCTACATCGGCCATAATGTGCAACTACTCAAAATAAATTATAGCTACTATGAACAGAATAACACGATATAAAACCTTTTACAGTCAATTGGTGCCATACTTTCCACCATTCTTGTAGTCCCGAATCCTTACGCAACGTCACAACGTCGGAAACTCGTGTAGCATCGAAATTTCCGAAATTCCCACTCGTAAATATGACATTGTTCATGTGCTCACAACTCGTATACGGTAAATACGATGTATCCAAGAAGCACATGAACGCACGAATAGACTGTATACAACACTGCAACAGGAAGTTAGCCAGGGGTAATTTAGAATGTTTATGTTGTCAAGTTGAAACTGTCTATAGCCTAGACACTCTCTGCTCAACCAGCACTATTTGGTATATGATTAAAGTCACTGTTCTTACGCTGCTCTGCCTGTAGGACATGTCCTTACCCTGCTCTGTCTGTAGGACATGTTCTTACCCTGCTCTGCCTGTAGGACATGTTCTTACTCTGCTCTGCCTGTAGGACATGTCCTTACGCTGCTCTGCCTGTAGGACATGTCCTTACGCTGCTCTGCCTGTAGGACATGTTCTTACTCTGCTCTGCCTGTAGGACATGTCCTTACCCTGCTCTGCCTGTAGGACATGTTCTTACCCTGCTCTGCCTGTAGGACATGTCCTTACCCTGCTGTGCCTGTAGGACATGTTCTTACCCTGCTCTGCCTGTAGGACATGTCCTTACCCTGCTCTGCCTGTAGGACATGTTCTTACCCTGCTCTGCCTGTAGGACATGTTCTTACCCTGCTCTGCCTGTAGGACATGTTCTTACCCTGCTCTGCCTGGACATGTTCTTACCCTGCTGTGCCTGTAGGACATGTTCTTACCCTGCTCTGCCTGTAGGACATGTCCTTACCCTGCTCTGCCTGTAGGACATGTTCTTACCCTGCTCTGCCTGTAGGACATGTTCTTACTCTGCTCTGCCTGTAGGACATGTCCTTACCCTGCTCTGCCTGTAGGACATGTTCTTACCCTGCTCTGCCTGTAGGACATGTCCTTACCCTGCTCTGCCTGTAGGACATGTTCTTACCCTGCTCTGCCTGTAGGACATGTTCTTACCCTGCTCTGCCTGTAGGACATGTTCTTACCCTGCTCTGCCTGTAGGACATGTTCTTACCCTGCTCTGCCTGTAGGACATGTTCTTACCCTGCTCTGCCTGTAGGACATGTTCTTACCCTGCTCTGCCTGTAGGACATGTCCTTACCCTGCTCTGCCTGTAGGACATGTCATTACCCTGCTCTGCCTGTAGGACATGTCCTTACCCTGCTCTGCCTGTAGGACATGTTCTTACCCTGCTCTGCCTGTAGGACATGTTCTTACCCTGCTCTGCCTGTAGGACATGTTCTTACCCTGCTCTGCCTGTAGGACATGTTCTTACTCTGCTCTGCCTGTAGGACATTGTGCTGCTGGGAGACTTCAACACAGGCTGCAGCTATGTGTCGGGCTCCGACTGGGACAAGATCCGCCTCTTCACCGACAAGACCTTCCACTGGCTGATCAGCGACGAGGCCGACACCACCGTGTCACACACCGACTGCGCCTACGACAGGTAACACACACCACATACATACAGGCTACAACCAGCCTACGACAGGTAACACACACCACATACATACAGGCTACAACCAGCCTACGACAGGTAACACACACCACATACATACATACAGGCTACAACCAGCCTACGACAGGTAACACACACCACATACATACAGGCTACAACCAGCCTACAACAGGTAACACACACCACATACATACAGGCTACAACCAGCCTACGACAGGTAACACACACCACATACATACATACAGGCTAGAACCAGCCTACGACAGGTAACACACACCACATACATACAGGCTACAACCAGCCTACGACAGGTAACACACACCACATACAGGCTACA
The DNA here is from genome assembly GCF_964638095.1 of Poromitra crassiceps. Classification (NCBI taxonomy): domain Eukaryota; kingdom Metazoa; phylum Chordata; class Actinopteri; order Beryciformes; family Melamphaidae; genus Poromitra; species Poromitra crassiceps. The sequence continues at coordinate 12,527,909 of NC_139641.1, forward strand.
ACCAGCCTACGACAGGTAACACACACCACATACATACATACAGGCTACAACCAGCCTACGACAGGTAACACACACCACATACATACAGGCTACAACCAGCCTACGACAGGTAACACACACCACATACATACATACAGGCTACAACCAGCCTACGACAGGTAACACACACCACATACATACAGGCTACAACCAGAGGTGGGGACTCATTCTAGGCACATGGCTTTGACTCAATCAGACTTGAATCACAAGTTGAATTGGTTGAGACTTGAGACTCAACCTGAACCCCCCGGTGACTTGGCATTCAACTCATTAAATACTGTTTTCAGGATTTGTATGTGACGATTGAATTTATTGAAGTTGAAACTGATTATAGAAACTCATGATGCTATTACAAACTTATTTGTATCCCATTAAAACCATACTGCATTACAAAGTCCTAGATACATAAAGACCGCAATCTACTGCAGTATCGTTAAGTAGCCTACCTCATACAACCCATATCAAAATAATCTGAACTATCCATTTAAAACCATATTTCATTGAAAAGTCCTAGATATATATGAGTTTCCTTTAAGATATGAAATTGATAGCGGATTCTTGATTTGTTCTTATTTGACGTGGCGTTCTACATTTAGACTGGAGTGAGACTCGTGACTGGAAGGTTGACTCGGTCACACCTCTGCATAATAACACACTCTTGAGCCCATCGTCTTGCTCTACTTGTAGGCTTGTGGCCACGGCTGACATGATGAGGGGAGTGGAGCGTGCCACTGCCCAGGTCTACAACTACATGACGGACCTGCATCTCAGCCACAGTCTGGTAAGACCAAGTCGCTCTCTACAATCACACTGAACACCAATCTCAATTCAACTCAACTATTAACCCATTGATACCTGACGCAGCATTTGCGTGTATATCCCTCATTTGTGTGTGTATCCCTTTAAGACCGCGAACCGTCTTAAAGGGATACACACACAAATGCTGCATCAGGTATCAATGGGTTTAAGTCACGGGGCGTCCGGGTAGTGCAGCAGTAGATTCCCTGCCTACCAACCAACAGGAGGATCGCAGGTTCGAACCCTTGCGTTACCTCCGGCTTGGTCGGGCGTTCATACAAACACAGTAGACCCTTTTTCAACAGCAACCATTTTGAGGTGGTAAAGCAGGTGTAACCAATACCATTAACTCATTGAGTGCCATGGACGTCCTTCGACGTCCAATTAAATAGTGACGTAGAGTGCCACGGACGTCCTTCGACGTCCAATGCGTTTTTTGACGGTGGGACGCCGATCAAAGCCTTCCGCAGCTCCTGTACAACTATAGTAGCTATTGGAGGTCTATAACCTATTTTACAGAACCCTTAGGTGGCGACAGTGCTCTCCAGATTACAGAAATGTCAGGAATACACAGCCTGAAATAGCCTTGATCAAAGAGAACCCGCTCATGCTGCAGTCCAGAGCCATGTAGATTGTTCTGGCTGCAACTGACGGTGCGTGCGAACACAGTCAATCCGCGCACACAACTGAGTCCTTCTGCCTCTGTCTGTCTGTCAGCATAGTTTCTCCACATGATTAGCCGCTAGAAAAGCAGCAGCGCGACACTGAAAAGCCAAACCTTTCACTGCAGTCCGCGTGTGGCTTCTCCATGTTGCGCTGCCTGGGAGGCGGCGCACCAAAAGCATTCCGAAAATAGACGCTTGGTGCGAGGCTGTGTGTTACTAGTGTGGGGAGGAGTTTTCAGCTGAGGGGGGGGAGGGGGGGTGGGGCACGCAGGGCAGGACACAACTACACCACATCACTACATCAGAAAATATTATCTAGAGTCAGTGAATGTGCTTGAAATGCTGCATTTCACAAAAGGCTGAATATCTCAGCTTATAATTTGAAATGCCTGAAAACGCTGAAAACAACCTATCTTCTCCGGCTCATAACTAAAGAACGGAAAATGGTATCAATAAACTTTTTTTTGCTGATGATACAATAGAGTCTCCTTGTTCTTTTTGCGTGTTCGGTGTTTACATAGTAATATCACACAATATTCTGTGGGCCTCGAGAAATCACTGAAAACGCTCTGAAAACTCTGGCACTGGGAGCGTCCGTTCTCCAAAAGTGGCTGGCACTCAATGAGTTAATGATGGTTCCATTCCATTTAGGTGTTCCAGTGCCAGGGCCCTCGTTAATGTTATTGGTTATACCCGCTTTACTTCCTGCTTCACCACCTCAAAGCGGTTGCTGTGATAAGGGCCTATTGGCCGACCGGGACACCCTTACATGGAATTGGCCAAACACAATTGGGGAGAAAACAGGTTTAAATGGGATCAAAAAATAAATGAAATAAATCAAAAGTAAGTCGTGCCATAGGGAGGGTGCATGTGACAGTTGCCTCTTCCTCGCTCTGCAGGCACTGGCTGTGAGCGACCATTACCCTGTGGAGGTGAAGCTGACTGCCTGAGTCACATGATGCCCACAACCAATCAGCAAGCCCTCCATCTGAATCTCACCCACTGTTGGATTCAGTGTGGAATCACTCACTGATCTTAAACCAAATCATGAATTCCATGACTACAATAAAAGTCAGTCAAATGAAGTCCTTGCATTATTTAAATTCAGAACAACATGAACAGGGAGTCATATTGTTATTGCTGGGTTACTTATACCCTATCACGTGTCAACTATCACGTGTCCAGTTTCCTGATGATGGCCAGTTTTTCTTGGTAACACTAGATGTCGCCAGTCTCTACACAAATGTTCCACACTCTTGTGGCTTGGAGGCCCTCCAGTTTTTTCTGGACAAAAGAGACATTCCAACTCCTCCTACTCAATTTATGATTGAAATGTCTAACCTTATTCTAACTAAAAACTATTTCCTATTTGAAAATGATTTTTTCTTACAGACCCAGGGTGTAGCCATGGGAGCGACCTTTGCCCCAGATTTTGCGAATTTATTTATGGGTTATCTTGAGCATCAACATATCAATCCTAACAATCCCTTTGACTCCAATCTTATTTTTTATCGACGCTATATCGATGATATTTTTTTGATTTTCAGGGGGTCATCATCTGAATTGAACGATTTCTGTAAATATATGAATTCCTGGTCTGATACAATTAATTTCTGTATGGAATTCAGCCCCTCTTCTATTCATTTCCTGGATACTCAAATTACTCTTTCTGACAGAGTGCTTTCCTCTACTCTTTATGTGAAGCCCACAGACAAAAACAGTCTTCTTCATGCCAAAAGCTTCCACACATCACCATTGAAAAAAAGCTTACCATATAGCCAGTTTTTGCGCATTAAGCGGATCTGCACACAAGCCTCTGACTTTGAGTTGGAGGCGAAGAAATTATACGACCAATTCATCTCAAGGGGCTACCCTGATAGCTGGCTTAAACCTGCTCTATCAAAAGCTTGTGCCTATATTCCACCTACAGGGCCACCCAATCAGAAAAATCGACCTGGTAACTTGCTTTGCTGCACCACGTACAGCCCTTTGAGTAAGCAAATCAAGGAGGTAATATCTAAGCACTGGCATATTCTCTCTGCTGATGTCGTGGGTAAAAGCCTGTTTTCTAATTTGCCTTTTTTTGTGCATTCCAGAGCCCACAACGTTCGTGACCTGCTGGTACATGCGGACACTTTTCATGCTGGACAAAGTAGGAGGATTGACGGCCCTATTGGCTTCTTTCCTTGCCTTCACTGCACTTCCTGTCAAAACCACAGGAAGGCCAACTCTTTTGTCAGCCATGTAACTAAAAAAGAATTCAAAATCTACAAATGTATTTCTTGCCATTCTGTTAATGTTATTTATCTACTTATTTGCCCTTGTGGACTTCAGTATGTGGGGAAAACAAATCGACAGCTCAGAACCAGAATCAATGAACACAGAAGCTCCATCCGCAGAGGTGATATTAAGTCACCTGTAGCTCGACACTTCCTGGAAGCTAAACATCCAGCCACTGCTCTGAGATTCTGTGGCATTGATAAGGTTGACCCCAGTCGTAGACACACAGATCTAGAAACAAAACTTCTCCAATGTGAGAGCAAATGGATTTTTAAACTTAAAACTGAACAACCTCTAGGGCTGAATGAAACTTTGTCTCTAGCCTGTTTCCTCTAGGCCTCTGGACAGTGTCTACATGTACCAGCGTGTCCCTATGTCCTCCATGGCTCCTTCCATGACTCTGCCTCCCTTTGTTTTTCTCCATTGATGAGTGTATTGTGGCTACCTTTGCATATCTGTGGAACATTCTTATGATTTACAGCTATTATCTATTATCTATTGTTTTTGGTGAAGAACCTTATTTTCAGCTGATTGACAGTGACCTGACTTTGTCTGGCCCACATGCAATCAGCTGAAAGCTGATTGATTGATGGCACCTGAGCAACATGATGTACCTGCCTGTCTATTTAACCTGTCCTTGTCAGACCTGTATGTTAGTAGCACTGATGATAGTCCTCGACTGAAACGTTTGCTGCCTTTTAATCCACTTTTTCTTTTGTTGCACTGTTTTGTCCTGCACTATGTAAAATAAAGTAAGTCTTTTTTGCTTGATCTCAGCCTCTGGACCTCCTCTGTGGCTTTTTTAGCCCTGTTACATCTGGTGTGCGGGTATTCTCTTTGACCTCCTGGGTTACTTATACGACACGAGCGAGGATGGGTTTGCAGGTTCCTGCATCATCATCACCACAATAGCAATATATTTCCATAAGTGTGGTTTGCGATTTCCCATCTTCGTTTCAGGTACGACTGCACCATTTTGAAAAAGTAATTGCATTATTTTGACTGATGTTGCCTTTGCAATATGATTTGCGATCAGAGGGAATGACAATTTCTCCATTATGACTAATTTTCAATGAAAACATTCACATTATTATAGTTTGATTTTTGCGGAGATATACATGTACAAACAAAGATGTTATCTTAAGTCTGTAGAATATGATGTGTAGGCCAGGACATCTCTGCAAGCATGACAAGATTTCATTTAAAATGATATTTTAACACACCTTTAACAAATATTGTGCCTTCTATGATTTGAAAATTGTTGTAGGGGGGCTTCTGGGTAATATAGAGGTAAAAGCACTCGCCTACCACCGTGGAGACCAGGGTTGGTACCTCCAGCTTGGTCAGACGTTCCTACAAGGCAGCGGTACCTCCATCTTGGACAGACGTTCCTACAAGGCAGCGGTACCTCCAGCTTGGTCAGACGTTCCTACAGACACAATTGGCCGTGTCTGCCGGTGGGAAGCTGGACTAGCGCCTCCTCTGGTCAGTCGGGGAGCCTGTTCGAGGGGATGGGAGCAGGGGGAATAGTGTGATCCTCCCACGCGCTACGTCCTGCCAGTGAAACTCCTCGCTGTCAAGTGAAAAGAAGCGGCTGGCGACTGCACATGTATCGGAGCAAGCATGTGCTGGTCTACAACAGATGGGCAGAGGGGGCGTAGTGGAGGGTAAACGCGAGTAAACGCAGTTTACCCACCTTTTGAAATGAGACAGATAGTTTACTCACCTATTTTCAGATCACCTATATAAATCAATGAGGGAAAACGAGGTGGGTAAACTACCCACCTCTGTATTTACCACTACACCCCTGGGGGCGGAGCAACGGTCGGGACAGCAGGGGGAATTGGCACAATTGAGGACACGGGGGGGGGGGGGGGATAGAACAAGTCTACACAATAATACAAACGGAGGTGTTGTTCACAGATGTTTATCTGCAAAAACTAAACTAAACAAAACGGGGAAATAGCAGAAAATGACATAACCTTCACAGAGAGTGGTAAGTCCATGACAGTCATCACATGGCTCTTTAAAGAGTGTGGTGCAGTAAAACAAATATATATATATATATACATTTTCGGCTCAAGATTCCCATGAAATTACCCCAAAAAACAAAAACAAACTAATTTAAACATGCCCCCAATGCACATGCTCAACAAAAAGCCATTTGGGCAGATAACACTTGTGACATCACTCACCCAACCTGGCTGCTGTACTGCAGGCTGGCTGCTCAGCAGGCTAAACAGGCATAGCCTGCTGAGAACAGATCATAACAGCAGATCAGTAGAGCAGCCAGGCTGGCTGAGTGACATCACGAGTGTTATACGTCCAGATGACTTCTTATTGAGCACGTGCCAGCTGCGTTACAAAAACCAGTCTAGATGCAGCTATGTGTGTGTGGGCGGGGGTGGAGAGAATCCTATTGCTCCATACCAGTCCCACATATTAATGCAAAGTGGTCTTCAACCTGCACCATGCTCTTTAAACCGAACGTGACTTTTCATGAAGCATTTTACAATAGGAATGCTGACATTGGACCAGTTTAGCATTTACGGAAAGGCGTGATGTGGATGAGAGCAATCTCATTAATGATCCCAGATCAGCATTTCTACTCCAAGGCACTTCCTGAATGTTATTATGTGTCAATCATGAACTTGGAAGAAGCCAATGAGAATTGCTCAACTCAAGAGGACGGCAGTCATTGGTTAGTTTCCGTGTCTCTTCTAGGCCTTTCTCTTCTTCAGCATCTCCATGTACATGCCTAGCGACTTCTGGATGGAGTCTTTGGTGATGAAGGTGACAAAGTTGTGGATGTCGGCTTCTCTGTTGGATATCAGCTTGTCGATGGTCGGCTTCCTCATCATGGACTTGGTGATCTGCCTGGCGTGGTCTGGAAAAAGTGAGGAGACCAACGGTTAGTCCGAGGAGACTCCAGTGGCCCTTAAAGTGCTTCTAGATGGCCCTCAGCATCAATTTAAAGGAAGGCGTGTCTGATTTTCAATCATTACTGTAGGTAGTATAAACTGGAATTTAACCAGCTGGGGGAATGCATTCTAAATACATTTTAATCTGGAACTTCACCAGACAGGGAATGCATTCTAAATACATTTTAATCTGGAACTTCACCAGCCAGGGAATGCATTCTAAATACATTTTAATCTGGAACTTCACCAGCCAGGGAATGCATTCTAAATACATTTTAATCTGGAACTTCACCAGCCAGGGAATGCATTCTAAATACATTTTAATCTGGAACTTCACCAGCAGGGGGAATGCATTCTAAATACATTTTAATCTGGAACTTCACCAGCCGGGGGAATGCATTCTAAATACATTTTAATCTGGAACTTCACCAGCAGGGGGAATGCATTCTAAATACATTTTAATCTGGAACTTCACCAGCCAGGACATGCATTCTAAATACATTTTAATCTGGAACTTCACCAGCCAGGGAATGCATTCTAAATACATTTTAATCTGGAACTTCACCAGCCGGGGGAATGCATTCTAAATACATTTTAATCTGGAACTTCACCAGCAGGGGGAATGCATTCTAAATACATTTTAATCTGGAACTTCACCAGCCAGGACATGCATTCTAAATACATTTTAATCTGGAACTTCACCAGCAGGGGGAATGCATTCTAAATACATTTTAATCCGGAACTTCACCAGCCAGGGAATGCATTCTAAATACATTTTAATCTGGAACTTCACCAGCAGGGGGAATGCATTCTAAATACATTTTAATCTGGAACTTCACCAGCAGGGGGAATGCATTCTAAATACATTTTAATCTAATGATCGGGTTGGCTGTTGGTCAGAAGGAAAAATAAATCAAAATGGCCGTCCCTAGTTCTGACTGTGCTACTATCCCTTACCTGGAATGAGCAGCCACTTGGCCATGGTCTCGGTGGCTGTGGTGAGGACCTGGTCCTCGGGGACCAGCCGGTCCACCAGGCCGATTTTCAGGGCATCTGGTGCGCTGTAGAGCAGGCCCAGCTCCAGGGCCATCTCTGTGGTCCGGTGTCCCACTGTGTTGACCATGGTGTCCTTGAACCTGCACACAGCACACACTCTTAGATCCAACTAAATACCTGTATACAGTTATGATTATCGTTTTGGATGTATAGTTATCGTTGTATTGGGAACACAAGACCGTTTACAGAACAATTTAAATCTTTTTGGATAATTATTGTTCTAAATTTGAATGGACTTTTATTTTTATTTAAGTATCTATTCTGATTTTTCTCCCACTTTCTCACCAATTGAACTCGGCCAATTCCCCCCTGTATTAATTATATTATTATATATATATAATATAATATATTATTATATAATATATAATATATATTATTAATTCCCCACCTCTGTAGCGCATTGGAGGATCACTCTACCCCCTCCCCCCCCCCAGCCCGAACAGGCGTCCCGACCGACCAGAGGAGGCGCTAGTACAGCGAGCAGGACACATACCCTTAATCTGGCTTCCCACCAGCAGACACAGCCAATCGTGTCTGTAGGAAGGTCTGACCAAGCTGGGAGCACCGCTGCTGGGGATTGAACCCGGGTCTCCATGGTGTTAGGCGAATGCTTTTACGTCTACACCAACCCAGATGACACAAGGGGGTGTCTGGGTTTAGTCACATATTTAAGTTCTATTATATATATAAATCTATTCCCTTCATGCATCCTATATACCGAGTCAATGACAGATTCTGTGGTGAGCAGCATTAATGTTATGTGCGTCATCATTCATAATCGTCATCATTCCTTACCAAAAAGGCGCTACGATGCCCAGCTGTGTCTCGTTCAGGCCGATGCTGTAGCGAGGGTTTTCAGCCATGATCCTGTAGTCACAAGTCAGAGACATCAGACACCCCCCTGCAGGACTGGAGCCCTGTGGGAGGGAGAGGTGGAGGATGGGGGGGGACAAAACTTTGTTAAAGTCCCTGGAAACCAAAAATATTTCTTTATTATTTAGCATTTTGAGTTAATCACATCACAGGACCCTATGTTAATAAGCCACCAGCCAAATTTGAACGATGATGAACGTCGCAAAGTATATAAATTTAGGTTTGACAGCCATGGCAAAACTCATGAGATTTCATTATTTTTTAGAGTGTACTTTCTCCCGCGGAATGTGTGGGCGTGTCCCATCTACAGCAGGGAAATT
>NC_139641.1:12537060-12544560 GCF_964638095.1 Poromitra crassiceps
GCACACGCACACAGTCACACACATGCAGGGGCGATAAGCGAAAGGCACTGCGGGGGGAGGAGGAGGGAGGGGGGTGGGGCGCCGTGACCAAAAGTAAAGTTTTAATTCGCTCCCCGGGGACACTGCTTACTCATCCACCGCTCTCTCCCCCCAGAGGACCCACTTCCTCTGAAATCTATTCAAATCACATCGTCTCCTCCGCCTTTTATTGCATTTCCTCATATCCCCCCCCCATCACAAAGTGACGAATCACCGCACACTTTCGCAGAACCAACATCGCTTTGCCGCCTCCGTTTGTTTTTGGGCGAGCGAGCGGAGAGATTTGGGGTTTTCGTTTCTTTTTTTTTTTTTTACAACTTTTAAAGCGATTAGAGAAACTGACTGCTGCTTACCGGGGGTTTCAATTGTTTTCCACGGAGCAGTTACGAGCACCTACACGGTTTCTCTCCAGCTGGGAGACAGATTTACCTGAGCATAGACATGCAGCTGAATCACTCCGAGGAAGGAGACATTTTTGTAATAGCACCTTCCCTCCTTGATATAATAGCCAGGGTTGCCAGATTGGGCTGGTTTCCGCCATTTGGGCTGTTCTGGGTTCCAATGTGTGTGTGTGTGTGTGTGTGGGGAAGGGGGGTAGTCATGGATGTATTAAAATAACTGGATAGGGGACGAGCCACGCCCACCCATGCGTTCGGACGGAGGCTGCTCACTGGCGCATGAAGCCATCATGGGGGCTTTTTCTTCCTGGTTTTACTTCCTGGTTTTACTTCCTGACCATGCGGCCCAAGGCGAAGTGCACATGTGTGCCATGACGTGTTCCATGACGTCTCCCACCCCTCCCACCCATGGATGTAGATGTAGATGAAGAAAATACACCCGTATACGGCTCTTAGTGGCTTCTGAAGAAAAAATGCCCCATAAACAATTATTTGATCATTAACACTTTCAGTGCCACGGCCCTTGGGCAAAAGGTTGCTTGCTGTGCCACATAGGCCGCAATGCATTTTAAAACAGTCATATAATTTCTTTAATAATTACTATGTAAACACTGAACACGCACAAATAACGATGAGACTCTCTTCTATCACCTGCAAAAAAAAGTTTATTGATCCCATTTTCCGTTCTTTAGTTATGAGCCGGAGAAGATAGCTTGATTGAACGAAAAAAAGAGCTTTTTTTCTACGAGCTGAGATAATGAGCCTTTTGTGAAATTAAACATTTCAAGCACATCACTGACTCTGAAGCTAATTTTCTGATGTAGTCACACCTCAAAAATAATTTCCTTCAATAAAACAGTGAAGGCAAGGGAATTTTGTTTGGAAGAATAATATTTTTAGCTGAAACCAGCAGCGCTGGCGCCTGCATGCGCTGCTGGTTGCAGCTTCTTGCTGATCTTTTGCTGCTGGTGGGCATCGGATATTCTGGCTTGCGTTTGCCAACCCTGTCCTGCTGTCTGGGTCTGTGTTGTGTACTTGGCTCTGCGTGCCCACCTCCCCCCCCTCCTCCTCCCCCCCCCCCCGTTGTGGGAGGAGTGTCTCTCTGCTCTGCTGTTTTCTCGTTCTCTCTGCCTGTGCTCAGCACTGAAAAAGTCTGCTAGATCCTGCTTTTTTACAGCCGCGTGTACCAGCTCCCATGCTTCGAGTTGAGAATAATAACAAATCCACGGCTGATCATGTGTTGCAGCGGACACGGAGGCTGTTGCAGCGGACATCGAGGTGCTCAATTGTGATAGCAGATTGGCTGCTGCAGGGGCACAGCTAAACGTTGCTTCAATGAAGCCGCTGCATACGGACGGATGCGATGCGATTTCCTTCCCCCCAATGACTTCTTCTGTGTGTTTCACTCCACGTTCTCTCATCTGGAGAGCGCTGTCGCCACCTAAGGGTTCTGTAAAATAGGTTAGACACATTCAATACCTCTGAATATTGTAAGAGGCGATGTAAGAGGCATAGATCGACACCCCCCCCGTCAAAAAAAAAAAATCGAGTTATGACGCCATTTGGCGTCGCTGGCACTGTACGGTAAATTTCTAATGACGCCATATGGCGTCGCTGGCACTGAATGTGTTAAAAGAGTCGTTTTATACTTTGAGTGACACCCGGAAAAAAATCCCCCTGGGTTTAACAGCTGCCGGGGTCCCCATGCAAAGTGGATGGGAATTTTCTTTTCTGGGCTGCATGGCGTCACGTGACTTGCAATACAGAGCTTCGCCACCATGTTCAAATGGCTTCACAGCCCAGCGCTATTCCTGGGGGCTTGGGGGTAGTGCCGGCCCAAGCCTTTATGGGGCCCTAAGCAAAATTTGATTTGGGGGCCCCCCACAACCTCGGCGCTGCCAATAAATGGAAGTTAATGTGTTAACTTAGGTTCAGGAGCAGGGCCACGCCTCAACCACTCCTCTAACCTCTAACCACTCCTCTAACCACTCCTCCAATCACTAACCACTCCTCTAACCACTCCTCCAATCACTAACCACTCCTCTAACCACTAACCACTCCTCTAACCACTAACCACTCCTCTAACCACTCCTCTAACCACTAACCACTCCTCTAACCACTCCTCTAACCACTCCTCTAACCACTAACCACTCCTCTAACCACTAACCACTCCTCTAACCTCTAACCACTCCTCTAACCAGTAACCTCTCCTCTAATCACCTGACAAGCTTACTTATACCTGGTAAACTCATTCTGCCCTCCTGTTCGTCTCAGATCTCTCCACCCACCCTCCCTTCCCCTCTTGCATGCATCTTCCTATCTCATCCCTACTTCCATCTGGTGCAGATACCTCTCCCACGTCTCTCTGTGTCTCATCTAGGTTCTGTCTGGGGGGTCTCTGATCAGCTCGTCTCTCTCTGTTCATCTAGGTTCTGTCTGGGGGGTCTCTGATCAGCTCGGGCAGGAACACGCCAGAGACGGGACCCCCCCACTCTGAGTCTCACTCCGCCCGGTCTTCTGCACATCCTCCCAGACCAGCTAGATGACCACCGATGACATCACTCCTCATGCACCTTCACTTACACTCCAACACATACACATTTCAATCTCCATTAAACCTTTTTAAACGATATATTGTTGTGGCGTGGTCCTTGCTAGTGACTTGACTATTGTCGAAGCTGCGTCATTTGTACCTGTAAATCGAACACAGTTGTTTTGCCATATCGCACAGCCATCTGCTTTCTGTTTTTTCATGTTTCATTGCTGTGACAGCAGCTCTGACAGAGGCAGTGGGCATTGATTAAAACACTAGTATTAAAGCCCCAATCAGTAACTTTTTCACCTTAAAGTTGAAGTGAACCGGAGGCGAATGCAATAGCACGAGCGTCGGAGACTGAAAACAAATTGAGAGGCGGACCATATACGTGTCGATGATTTGATTTGACAATTCTGTCAACTGGCTTTGGCATTGGCCAATCATGGCGTGTTCCACCCCCAAATCGAGTGGGATTCAGCGTGTTGTCGTGCTACGCGAGTGGGATCCGCAGAGTACCAGGGAGCCACTTGCTTCGTGCGGAGCGAGCGGACAATCCGATGCATGGGTGCTGCCCGCCCGCCTGAAATCTCCGAGGGGCGACCCCTGACTACCACGCTCTCAAGCGCGCGCCTTTTACGCTATTTCTGTAAATACGATATTCCTGGAATGCGTGTTTTAACGAGCCAGTTACATTTCTTTGCATTCTTAGAGATTATAGTTATTGTTTTTTGTTCATGTTTCTAACAATTGGCCAAGTTACTAGTTAGTTTATGGGATAGGAATTCTGCCAGATGACAGGCACTAGGCACCATTTTCTACTTCATTTGGAAGAGAAAATTATCCTGAAATTAAGATTTGATTGACAGCTGCATGTCGTGATATGATTGGTTGAAATGGGGTAGACATTTGATAGTACTAGGTGACGTCAAATCTTGAAAAATGAACTTTTGATCTGAAAAAGTGTGAAAAACTAAAGAAATTAGATTTTTGTGATTTTTTTTTACTCTGAAGGATGATATCGATTCGATGCCGATACTATTGCACCCAGAGGGCGCCGTTACTCCAATAGCAAAACTTGGAAAAGTTGTTGAATGGGGCTTGTCTGTACAAGACAATATTGTGTTTTTGTATGATTAACACATTGACTGCCAGCCGTTTTTTTCTTGCTGTAGGTAGCTTCTGCCAAGCCGTTTTTTTGAGGATTGTGGCTCATTTTACAAGCGCCGAGGATTATTTTCTGCTTGGAGTTTGTGAACATACAATATCTCAAAAGTACTAATAGAATGTGTACTTTCTCTGTCTAAAAGAGTTAGTTTGTAGAGTTAGTAGTTATGTAAGCATTATCAGTTGAATACAGCATGGTTTTAGCATCAGAACAAATATTCAGAGATAAACGGCTTTTTGTGAAATTCGATAGAGCTGTCACTTTAACCATTCATTTTTGGCTCTCTCTCTCTCTCTCTCTCCCTCCCCCTCTCGCTCTCTCTCTCTCTCTCTCTCTCCCTTCCCCTCGCTCTCCCTCCCTCTCTCTCTCTCTCTCTCTCTCTCCCTCCCTCTCGCTCTCCCTCCCTCTCTCTCTCTCTCCCTCCCTCTCGGGAGGGAGACGCACTAGGTTTAATCCTAGTGAGAGGGGGAGAGGGAGAGAGAGAGAGAGAGAGAGAGAGGGAGGGAGGGAGAGAGAGAGAGCGAGAGAGAGAGAGAGAGAGAGGGAGGAGAGCGAGAGGCAGAGTTGCTTCAACTCCTCCCTCTTCTTGGGTTGCAGCGGCCGTCACAGTCTCAGTGCTTTTGCTGCTCTCCTGTGCCTGTCTGCAGGCTGCTGTTTGAGGAAGTCGGCATGGACTCGCTCGCTTCTTGGGAGTTTTGGTTGAGAGAAGCTTTTGCGATCTGGTCATATTTATGCTGCGTGTTTCAAAGTGTGTTCCACCTGTAATGTATTATGTAAATTTGCAATCCCGCATCGCCAGCAATCAGCGTGAAAACGAGAGCGTTTTCCCCCAACCATTTTCATGAGAATGTAATACTGTAAAATCGCCCATTTCCTTGAATGGCTTGCTCCCTTTTTCTTTGATTTCGCTCGTCTGGGGGAGCACTGTCAACACTTAGTGGGTCGGTAAAATAGATTATACACATTCAATACCTCCAATAATTGTACAGGAGACGTAAAGGGATTGATCAACGCCCACCGTCAAAAAAAAAAAACGATTTTTTTGACGTATCCATACGTCCTTGGCAGTGTAAGCGCTGGATTTTTTTTGACGTATGCATACGTCGCTGGCAGTTAACGTGTTAATATTCACATAGAATATACTATATTGAGAAAAATCAAGTGTTCTTGATGGGCTTGGGTTTATAGAGCCGCCTGTTGCCATAGACCTGCACTTGTTTGGGCAGTCTCGTGTGCGTTTTGCTGGTTTTTGAACAGTCTTTGGGCTGGAAACCGTTAACTGTATCTGGCAACCCTGTATACAGCACATACAGTATCTCCAGTGGCTCCATTTGGAAAGATGCATCAGGCACAACTTCCAGTCTCTCAAATACACATCAGACACTGATTCTGTCAGACACAACTTCTCAAACACGCAAACACACGAGTGTAGGAACACACACACACACACACACACACACACACACACACACTCCTACTCAAGAGGCACACACACACTTCCTGCAAACACACACACACACACACTCCTACTCAAGAGGCACACACACACTTCCTGTGTAGGAACACACACCTTCCTGTGTAGGAACACACACACTTCCTGTGTAGGAACACACACACTTCCTGTGTAGGAACACACACACTCCTACTCAAGAGGCACACACACACTTCCTGTGTAGGAACACACACACTTCCTGTGTAGGAACACACACACTTCCTGTGTAGGAACACACACACTTCCTGTGTAGGAACACACACACTTCCTGTGTAGGAACACACACACTCCTACTCAAGAGGCACACACACACTTCCTGTGTAGGAACACACACACTTCCTGTGTAGGAACACACACACTTCCTGTGTAGGAACACACACACTTCCTGTGTAGGAACACACACACTTCCTGTGTAGGAACACACACACTCCTACTCAAGAGGCACACACACACTTCCTGTGTAGGAACACACACACTCCTACTCAAGAGGCACACACACACTTCCTGTGTAGGAACACACACACTCCTACTCAAGAGGCACACACACACTTCCTGTGTAGGAACACACACACTCCTACTCAAGAGGCACACACACACTTCCTGTGTAGGAACACACACACTCCTACTCAAGAGGCACACACACACTTCCTGCAAACACACGAGTGTAGGAACACACACACCAGTGTTTCCCATACATAAAGGAGTTTATGGCGCACCGCCACAAAAGGATTTTGACCGCCACAATAAGATGTTATATATATATATATATTTTTTTTTACAGTGCACCTGAACGCAACATGCAAGATACCCGCTGAATAAGTGTCCAAATGTTCATGTCATTCTGGCCAATACTTCTGTTATAGCATTTCAGTCTGGAATATGGAATATCTTTCAATAATCTATGATTTAGCTGCTAAATTGTCAAATACCGCCGTCTGCTCGCTACCCAGGCACTTATGTATGTACTTAACCTAACTAACTTAAAGGAGGACTTACCTCCAAAACACTTTTTTTCAGCTTTTAACCAATATATATGACTTTGGGGGTGATGTGTGAAGAATTCTGGTCAGAATTTCCACATTTGACACCAAACTGTTGCCATTTTACCATTTGTATCATTTTTCAGCAGCATACCTGGCATAAGCGCCCTCTTAGGGTCAAAGACTGCTTTTTTTTTTTTTTCTCAAATGAATGGGAGATTAGGGGCACACTGACGTCACAGTGCCCCCAAAGACTATGGGATTTCAAGATAATTACTCCCCTACCCCCCCTGTACCCTTTCGGCTCCTCAGAACTCCAAGCCTATTCCTATTGAAGTTTGCTCTTAAAATACTGAACCAAACGTCGTCAAAGTTGGCACATGTCTTAATTATAGTTAGTTTCCCGCTGAATGTGTCACTACTTTATTAATATCTTACCTGAATAAGCTCGAATGATGATGTATATATTATCAGTCCGAGTTGGAAGCAGCTGTCTCCAGCCCAGCCAGGCGGGAGAGAGTCCTACTGTAAACCTCATGCACTAGCTCCAAGCTCCGCGGGCGCGCGCAGCAGAGCAGAGCTCTCTGTGCTCTGAGTAGAGAGAGCAGTCTGATATTTCCGCAAACAAATATGGTCGCAGTTTAGCGCACATGTAAAATATAACGCTATACTACGACGTGACAACGTGACAAAGCTTCTCTAAACACATCGGCTACTATCATTTCCCTGCATCCCTCCTACTGAGATTATATCGGTAATGATTTTGGACAGACTGAATGCGCGGAGGAGAAGGAGAGATCTGCAGCTCTGCCCTGAGTAGCCCTGAGAGACACTCGCCTCGCTCCGACTACTGTGCCCGTCTGTGAAAAGCGTCCTGTCCAGTCGCACCT
>NC_139641.1:12549560-12557060 GCF_964638095.1 Poromitra crassiceps
CGATGATGTCATATAATGATGTTATATAACGTTTAGAGACGCCAATGGCGGGCAATTAAGCTTCATTATTTCATTTATAAGAACAATTAAGCTTAATTTATACTTATTAGAAAGTGTCGCTCAGCACATGGTCGCAGACGAAAAATAAAGTGTCGCTCATGTTGCTGCATTTATGCTTCCCTCCTCGGCTCAACGGTCACGTGACGCTATAGACAGAGGGAGGCAGAGAACTAGTGCAGACAGCCAAGAGAGGGAATGCTGTCAGTGAACCCACGTCGGAGGCAAGATGTAACTGCAGCCGCATATAATATAACGACACACAACCACACAACTCACCTCCTCTCTCTCTGGGAAGTTGGTCACGGTGTTCTTTGTGATTTTCACGAAGTCATACATCAAGGACAGGCTGATAAAAAATAGCGGGGACACGTTCGTTCATTCATTTCATTTCAGTGAAAACTAAAACAAGGAAGTCAAGCGCGTGCCGTCTATATAGCCAATCACACTTGCGCGACACTATGTGACGTACGTAGTCAGCGACACTAGACATTCCACCAGGTAGCAGACACCTCTCGCCGACACTTGAAAGTGTCGACTCAAGTCCTCATTTCTGTCGGCGACCGTTTCAAAAGTGTCGGCAGACGAAGCATAAATTGGGCTTTACTGTATCTCTCTACCTACAATACAGATAGTCATTGATTTCTGGCCAAAATCATAATTATGACAATAAAAAGATTCTCAGATTTGGTTCTGAGAGACAAAATCTCATTCGATGGGGGTCCATGTCCCTAATGCGGACTACATGAGGGGGTCCAGGATGAAAAGGGTTCAGAACCACTGAGCTATTCTACTGTCCAGGCATGCCATTGAAGGAATTCTGTCATGCTCTCTCTCTCTCTCTCTCTCTCACGTCCACTCTTGGTTGTGAGAGTGGACGTGGGGAACCCCATCAACCTCCTTCTGCGCCCAGGCAAACATTATAGAGTGCAGAGATGTGTGTGTGTGTGTGTGTGTGTGTGTGTGCGCGTGTGTGTGTGTAAGTGTGACACTCTCCACAGCTTACCCACCCGGCCGCTTGCTGTTCAGATGATCGGCTTGCTTACTGAGGTGGGCAGACTGGAGGAGCTTTAAGTCCCTGTCCCTCCTCTTCTCTTCTCTTCTCTTCTCTCCGCTATGTTTGGCCCCCTGCTGGTGAGACGGTCACCAGGTGAGAGACAGGTAATGGATCTGCACTCTCAACAGCCATGCATCATGCATAATGTACCAGTGGTGGATGAAATACTACCTGACAGCCACACTTGAGTTAAAGTACAGATATCTTACCAGAAAATGACTTTGGTAGAAGTTAAAGTCACCAAAATATGAATTGACTAAGTCTTAAAGTATCTGATATTTACTGTACTTGAGTATCAAAAGTAATTTTCTGATATAAAATAAGTATTGAAAGTAAAAGTACAATGTAAATGTTGTTAATATAAAAAAAGCAAGCCGTCATCGTCAATTCTACCATCTGACATGCCTGGGCTGTGTTCGAATTGGCCAAAAAGATACGTCCTAACTCCTTTTCCTAACCACTTTCCCTATATAGGCCTCATGGCGTTTTCCATCCAGGTGAAGGAAAAGCGGTTAGGAAAAGGAGTTACAGTAGTTTTTTTTTTTTGTATTTGAACGCAGCCCTGGGCTTGAGTGGAAATCATCTTCTTCTTCTTGATGTAACCCACCTAGCGCAAGCGATCGCCTAGTTTGCAGGTAGATCTAATTTCTAGGTTCTAAGAGGAGACCGGTATATCATCAAGTGGTTACATTTCCATGAAATTACTCATTCCTTCCCAAATTCAATAACTCACACCAACAACCGTATATCTTTTTGATTTAACTTTAGTATTATTGTCTTTTTTTCTTATTTTGTCTTTTTCGTACATTTGTCTTATTTCCTTTCAGTTAAAACAATAACATTCCATATTACCTTTCGTACACAATAATACACAACCAATTTTTCTTTTCTTAACAGGAATGATTGAAAGTAGTATCTCTGGGCATGAATCAAAAATGCACCTGCATTTCAACACTAATTACGACCTAAAAATAAATAAAAGTGCTAGTGTTCACTAGTTTATAATATTTTCCACTGAATCCCAAATATGGCTTACTAATTTGTTCACTATACAACTAAAGGTTTAGCTAGGCAATTTGGTTCAGACCCAGAGTAGGCATAATTGAAATACAATGTTGTTTGTCTGTCTGAGTGCCCTCAAGTTCCTACCACCATTGTTCGCAAAAGGAAATCTGTCCATCCTGGCTCCCCGTAGGATGGAGATGAAGAACTGTGAAGAATGGTTGATTCTGTAGTAGAGGCGAGGACTGAAGATGATGATGGCGATGGTGAAGATGGCAATGGAGTCCAGGAGGCAGTGGGATGATGGTGACTTGAGCAGCACAGTTCAGTCTGTAGTCTGGTCTCATCAAAAAACCAGCCTGCACAAAAGGTGCAGAATAATCACTCAAGTTGTCTATATCAACATTTCACTTGTGGTTCTTCTCAGTACATCAATACATTACATTCTTACAAATAGCTCAATAACTATAGTTTATTTCAACATTCACTTGACACATTTTAGCTTAAACCCCCACTTGTATCTGTCCAACTTAATGGACTAACTTACTGAAACATACAGTCACAACAAAAAGAAAGAAAAACGTATAGGCCAAAACATTCAATGTTTCTTCATGGAGCTAAATTAACAACCACTATCTTACATTGCTCTCTAAATGATAGCTTCATCAGGTTAGCTCATCCCGACTGGTTTTAACATCAACAGCAGCAATCGAGGTTAGCAACAAGCACAGCGCTAATACTGTTTTTAGCCTATTAGCTTAGAAGCTAACTCACCGGAATGTCCGATACAAATGGCCGTTCTGGACGGCCGACAGCTCCGTGACTGTTGTGTAACTTCTATTTCAGCTTCAAAGGATCTCTCCTATTTATCTTTTCTCTAGATTTCTAGTTTAATCAAGTGATAGAGTGTTCAAACTCTCTGCACAAGAGCTAATGGCTGGAGCTACTATTGTGCGTGCGTGTCTCATGTGGGGACACCTCGCCATTCCGAAGTGTCGGCATTCCGATCATTGACTTCTATGCTTTCGGAGAGGCGGCCCTTTTTTATCTCCAAAAAATGTTTCGCCGAGAGGTTAGGTTAGGCTTAGGCGTGGGGGGTGGGAGAGGTTAGGTTTAGGGTTAGGGTCTGGGGGAGGGTTCTTTCGCAATGGCGAGGTTAGGGTTAGAATTTTGTCGGAATGCCGGTATTTCGGAGTGCCGACATTTCGGAATGCCGAGGTGTCCCCGTCTCATGTCTGTCTGAATTGGAAAAGGGAGAATGCTGGGAATACCACGCCCACCACGTCACTCATGCCCACTTCTTTCTCTAAATTACGCCACCAGAGGGCGCAAATGGACAATAACTGAGAGGCGTAGTTATTCTAATCACAGTCACACCTGTCTGAATGACTTTCTTTCTTTCTTTAGAAGACTGCTCAGGGTACACTGGTTACATTGAGTTGTATAGTGGTTGACAAAAACGTTATGATGCATTACCACCAACAACTGGAATGGAGTGTGCATAGAGAGGCAAAGTGAACGTCACTTCCTGCTTCAGCACTGTACCAGAGATTTTCTTCCACAATTTATTTCCCCATAGACATTTCGTTAAATGCTTATAGAAATAGTTGTACTTGGTCAAACCAAACGGTTTAGCTATATTTAGAATCGGGAGAGACCATAGAACATTTCACTCCGACCAAAACTAAAAAACAACATCAGAAAAAATGTTCTTTAAACCTGCATTTTTGTACGTTTTAGTCCGAGTGAAATGTTATGCGATCTCTCCTGTTTCTAAACATATCTGTACTGTTTGGTTTGAACAAGTACAACAATTTTTATAGACGGTTTTCACCAGAGCGCAACCCCACAGCACTTCCTTTTTCTCAGCATTCGGCAAACTGCAGAAATATTCACTCGACATCGTTACTTTTGTTTTCGCTGCTCAGCTGTATAGACGGTTTTCACGGAATGGTCAGTCCTGCACTTGAATGTTTTTTTTTCTTTTATGTCCATAGCAAACACTGCAACAGGAAGTGAGCGGGGGTTCAATTTAGAATGTTTTTGTTGTCAAGTTAAAACCGTCTATAAGCATTTTACGAAATGTCTATGGGAAAATAAATGGCGGATGAAAATCTCTGGTACAGTGCTGAAGCAGGAAGTGACGTTCCACTTTGGCTCTCTATTGTGATTAACGTAACTTCCAAGCTTGAACACGTTTCTTCCTATTTTATTTTGTAGTAACGAGGAACATACATTAGATGCTTAGGGGAAATGCAATGGAGTAAAAGCATACATTTAATTATGAAGATTTAGTGGAGTAAAAGTGAAAGTTGACATAAATATAAAAACACAAGTAAAGTACAGATATACTCCCAAAAAAACACTTAAAGCAGCTACGAGCAAGAATTTTGATTGTTATTAAACAGTCTAAATGTAATATCGATGCCTCACATCTTACCTCTAATAGTAGATGAGACCAACGGCGAGTGAATCGGCGAGTGTTGTCTTGATGATTATAGTCTGTGTGCGGGCCGGGCAGATCAGGAAGTGTAATGAAACGGTTTGCGGCAGCCACTTCAGCCATAACCACAAAATTACAAAATTACTTTCAAACAAACTGTTAGAATATTACGAGAGATGGTCGCGAGAGTAGCAACCCCCGTGAAGTAGCGTGGAAAGCCGTCCTTCTTGTTTTGGGTCTGTTGCTAGGCAGAGCGAAACGGTTTACGGCAGCTGTAAACCGTTGCTAGGCAGAGCGAAACGGTTTACGGCCGTACCAACAGACCCAAAACAGCTGTCCTCGCTACTTTCCGCTCTCGCGAACATCTCCTCGTTATATTCTAACAGTTTGTTTGAAAGTAATTTTGTGGTTATGGCCGATTCACTCCAAGCGAGACTACTCGGCGTTGGTCTCGTCTACTATTAGAGGTAAGATGTGAGGCATCGATATTAAATTTAGACTGTTTAATAACAATGGAAAATCTTGCTCGTAGCTGCTTCAAGTACTTTGTTACATTACATCACTGCATGATAATGAACCAAAGTGGGAGGAGTCACACAGATGATGCTGTTCTTGCAAAATAATGGTTGTCTGTTGTTACAGGGTACCGAGTTCAAAGGGGGAATGGGGGGGGGTGGGGGGGGGGGGTGGAGTGTGTGTGTGTGTGTGTGTGTGTGTGTGTGTGTGTGTGTGTGTGTGTGCGTGCGTGTGTGTGTGTGTGTGTGCACGCGGGGGGGGGGGGGGGGGGGGGGGGGGTTTGCCGCCTATCATTGTGACAAAATTTTATCTTTACACCTTTAACAGCAGTGTGTCAATGACAGTGTTGGGCAAGTTACTTTCAAAATGTAATATACTACATATTACTAGTTACTCTCATTTGAAAGTGATAAGTTACTTTACAATATTACTGTCTGTGTAGAGTAACTCGTTACTTATTACACTACTTTTTGCATTACTTTCACCAAAACAACAGCAGCAGCAGAATGACATCGCCGCCCCGGAACCATCCCGAAAAATTATTTAAACCGCCTTGAAGTCAGTGTAAACAATCCAAAATTCAAAATGTTATTCTTTTCCTTTGTTATTGTCATCTATAGTGGTTATTTGCATAAAAACACACAGTTTGATTAGGAAATGATTGTATCTTTTTTTAAATATGTGCTTTGATTAAATAAAATGTAACTCAATTTGTAACTTGAGTTACTTGACAAAGTAACTGGTATAATATTACTGAAATCCTATAAGTAATAAGTTATATTACTGAGTTACTGCTAAAAGTAATATATTACATGTAATATGTTACTTTTGTAATGAGTTACCTCCAACACTGGTCAATGACATCAAACCAATGTATAAGCCATTCTGGGGGAAGCCGACCCGCCCCCTACACCCCCCGCCCCCTACACCCCCGCCCCCTACACACCCCCCCAAAAATAGGTGCCAGACAGTGTGGGCGCAGCCCTGTGGAGAAGAGGAAGAGGAAGTGATGAGTAACCCAAAGGGCAACGGAGGTCACCGCTGACCCACCTGACGCAAGAGGACTGCCAACAACCCCAGGGGGAAGAGACTCCCCCATCCCATCTCCACAGCCCATCTCCAAAATACAGAACAAATATCTGTGACGGGGTTGGTTGGTTGGTTGGGCGGGGGGGTTAGGAGGGGGAGTGGTGGTGGTGATGGTGTGGGTACCAGACTGGGGCACCTCAGGGGACTTTTGGGGAGGAAGAGCCATGCACCATGTCTCCTGCTACCAACCGTTGTTCCCTCATTTGATTGTGGGGGCCATGAATAATGCATGGCGGATGGGAGTGAGGGAGGTGGGGGGGCGGGGGTGGGGGGTGGGGAGGGGGAGGATGGGCAGGGGAGGGGAGGGGGGGGTTGCGGAGACCTCAACCTTAAAGGGGCCCTGCCACAGTGGGAGTCATTACCGACGAACAACCACACTGATGAGCCACGGAGAGAGAGAGAGAGAGAGAGAGAGAGAGAGGGGAGAGAGAGAGACACTGATGAGCCACGGAGAGAGAGAGAGAGAGAGAGAGAGGAGAGAGAGAGAGAGAGAGAGAGACACTGATGAGCCACGGAGAGAGAGAGAGAGAGAGAGAGAGAGAACAAACAAGCTGTGAAGAGAGAGAGCAGGATACCCACGGAAGCGGGCTTCTCAAAACATCCCAAGCATGCCGCTTATCAAGTGTTATTTTCCCCCTCCTCGGGTTTTCATCACAAGCATGTTTTGTTGTTGTTTTCATCTGTTCATTCATCTATTCCATAATTCAAACTCTGGGAAAAATACTCATCTGCTGCTGCCTGTTTGTTTGCATTTGTTTGCGGAGGTCTTTGTGATAGGCTTCATCTGCGCACAGACAGGCCCTGTGGTGAGCAGAGGGAATAAACATACCGTGACAACGTTTTAACTAAGATAACATGATTAGTAGGGGTGGGCATCACCAGATGCCCACGATACGATACTAAAACGATACTTGAGTCACAATACGATAGTATTGCGATATCACCGATATTGTGATATATTGAATATTGCGATATTTCGATATATTGCGATCTCTTACTTTTTCAACTGCAAATGATGTCCCCAAAGAAAAACTTTGTCAACATCTGGTTTATATAAGAACAATTTTCCAGTCTGTTCATCTGACTTCAACCATTTTATTGCAGCAACATTGTCAAGTAGACAGACCAACAACTTTCATAAAGTCATGTCATAGTTGCATGCACGTGACAAACTGAACTGTTTGTTACAGCCTACTTACGGCCCACCTTAACTGGATGTGTGTGTGGACTACTGTACTTAGGTCATTTTTGAACAATGCAACTTCACTTCACTTGCACAAAACATCTTGTGCAGCCCATTCAGTAACTGGGGAATTTGTAAATTACTGTTATGACA
>NC_139641.1:12562060-12582060 GCF_964638095.1 Poromitra crassiceps
CTACATACCTATTAGGGTGCTTAGGTACACCGCGCGCCCCGATAATTGCTTATACAACCTGGCTAATTCGGCCTTCACCCCGTTTACACACGCGCACACCATAACCCACACCTCCCCGACGTGTGATATGTCATGCTGCTAATATAACGACCCTGTGTGTGTAGTCTCTATATAGGATGGTATTTGAGAATATTCCGTGTTTAAGGGTATTGCTTCAGCGCATTACCAAAACACAAAACAAATAGGCCTATGTTTTATTTAGTCATGAATTCAGGGTTTGATACTGCATCTCTAATCTGATATTCCTTTAACGTGAATCCGATGGAATCACAGGATTCCGAACGGTATAAAAGTGCGTATAGAGCGACGCTATAATGGATTAGCGTGTCGTTAGCGTGCCACGGGAAGATATTGGAGCACGCACGCCCCGATAATACAATTAAGCGCCGTGGTGTTTCGGCGCGGAGGTGGTTACGATGGGACAGGCCCGGTTTTACAGGGGTGCAAAAGCATGCATTGCACCCTTATTTTAGTTGTCCGCATGCTCAGTTGAAAAGAGTGGTAAATTATTTATTTTTTTAGTAAATGCTGCAGCTGCACACTTACCGTTTAAACTTGAATTATAATTGTTGTTTTTCTTTGTTCTTTGATGTGAATTCATGGCTTTTTGGCACCTACATGTAACCTTTTAAGGTTGAGATAATTGTATTATCATTATATGGTCCAAATATTTCAGTAAAGCACTTGAAACACTTGAAATATTCTTGCTTGGCTGGTATCATTCTACTTGATGATGATGGTAAAATGCATTATTTTTAGTAAAAAAAAATCGGGTCGGCCCGTGCATGTGTACCCCTTCCTATCTAGGATGCATCCCTAGTCATCTTGTTCTGGAACCGGCCCTGCGATGGGAGGAGGTTCAGATCAAGGCGATTCGACGAACGAAACGTCGATGCGTTTTTTCCTCGTTTCCGTTTGGCTTTAAGAGATTATTACTGCTGATGATGCAACGATGGTGTGTGAATCGTGTGTGTGCTGCCGCGGAGTGGAACCTGTGCCAACTCCCTGTAAAGTGAACAAGGCACCGTGGAGTCTTGCCAGCAACAACACACTCCAGCAACAACACACTCCAGCAACAACACACTCCAGCAACAACACACTCCCAGGGAAGGAGACGTCCACCGTCAATCATGAGCCCCTCAAATGGAAACGCACCCGTTTGTCACTGCCCCCCCCCCTACTCGCTCCGTTTGTTAGACAGACACACGGATATATGCACGCACGCACGCACGCACAGGCACACACACAATCACCCCCACACACACACACACACACACCCCCACACACACAATCACCCAGGCACACACACACACACACAATCACCCAGACACACACACACACACACACACACACACACACACGCACGCACGCACACACACGCACGCACACACACACACACACACACACACACACACACACACACACACCCAGACACACACACACACACACACACACACACACAATCACCCCCCCACACACACACACACACACACACACACACACACACACACACACACACACACACACACACACACGCACACACACACACACACACACACACACACACACACACACATAAACAGGGGGTGCTCAAAGTGGTTGAAAAGGAGAAGTATTTCCATGGGACCCCAAAGTTGATTAATTGATTAATCCCAATGTAACTGAACTCAATGTAAGTGTGATTTGGAGGGCCCGTGAACAGCAGGGCTGAGGTTCTGGCAGAACATGAACAGGGCTGAGGGTTTCAGGAGCTGGGACTTCCACAGGCTCACTACTTGCCCGGGGCCAGAAATGTTCAGATCAGGCTCGAGTATAATTGTACTCACCGGGACAGAATTTGAGATGGAATGGGAGTTGGCGTTCTACTCGGACCGCTGCACAAACACCCTGAAACCCTCCGTAGGAACTTCTAATATGCAATCTGGTGTCATTTAAACTATTTTGAGGTTAAACTTAAATATCTGTTGAATGTGCTTATGTACAGAAATGTCCCTTCTTGATAGGAATCCTTCGCTGGTCGTTTTGGTGGGGTTGGGTGATGTGACCAGCAGCAAAAATATCATAGATAGACCAAACAATTCAACCATGAAATATTTTCCAAACCCCAACACTTCAAAACAGTCCATGTCTTCAGCAGTGTTGAGGGTAACTCATTACAAAAGTAACATATTACATGTAATATATTACTTTTAGCAGTAACTCAGTAATATAACTTATTACTTATAGGATTTCAGTAATATTATACCAGTTACTTTGTCAAGTAACTCAAGTTACAAATTGAGTTACATTTTATTAAATCAAAGCACATAAGTAAAGATACAATCATTTCCTAATCAAACTGTGTGTTTTTATGCAAATAACCACTATAGATGACAATCACAAAGGAAAAGAATAACATTTAGAATTTTGGACTGTTTACACTGATTCCAAGGCGGTTGACATTATTTTTCGGGATGGTTCCAGGGCGGCAATGTCATTCTGCTGCTGCTGTTATTTTGGTGAAAGTAATGCAAAAGTAGTGTAATAAGTAATGAGTTACTCTACACGGAAAGTAATATTGTAAAATAACTTATTACTTTCAAATGAAAGTAACTAGTAATATGTAGTATATTACATTTTGAAAGTAACTTGCCCAACACTGATCTTCAGTAGTCTTACATGGGTGTTTTATGTTGCAATGATTGGCAGGAATCATGAGCATTACAAGAAGCAAACACCTAAAATAATAGAATATAATAACATCAACAAAACATGAGATTGAATGACGATTGTGTTATATCAAAGAGCACGACAGTTAACCTGGTCCTGCCAGATGGATGGTTTTCACATAACACCTATGTGCAGTTTCAGAAAATGCCTGGCAGGTGATTGGATGAACCATCTGTCCATCACGTCTAATCACAGGCTCGCTCTCGCTGATTGGTGCGAACTACTGGTGGTGGTGCAGATTCAACCCAATAGACTGGAGCGTGGCGAGCTGGATTTGTCGTGTGATTATGATCTCATGATCTCGCACGAATCCAGCCGCCTCACAAAGTTATACGACCGTAGCAAAATGGAAATGTATTTATGTGAAAATTACATGGTTTGCTCATATCTACCTGCCTAAGCGGCAAACTTTACTCACCCAGTGTTATTATTTTGTAATGATTTATTGATTTAATTCTGTTTTTACGCACAACAAGAAAAACGTAATAACCACAAACATCTACAAAGAACACAACATACATACATAAACACAAACAAACTCACCCAGGAACATAACCCCCTCCCCCCCCCGCAGGGCCGCCCCCCCCACCCACCCACACATATCATTAGCTCACAGCAGTATGTGTGCCCAACAGCAAGAAGAAACAAACAGAACCTAGCAATCATGGCGATGCCCATGGCCCCCATGCATGGCTTCTATTCACGAGTTTCCTGGTGAGACCGTGGGCGCTTCCATGACACCCTCCCTCCCTGTTTCCAGCTGCAGGTTGCCTGTTTCCACCCAGGACCGTTCATAGCGAAAGAGACTGAAAATAATCATAATTATTATTGTGAATTTGTACCTACCTATATCTTGTAATGGAGCCCCCCAGCACAATCATTTCACACGTGCATAATTGTACAACGAAGTGACAATATCTTGAATCTTGAAAGAGAGAGACCGCTAAAGCTCCGTTCAATGACCAAATAATAAGAGTTCCGGTTTGGACGTTTAGCCTTCAAAACAAAAGCGGCCGCTATGCAACCACAGACTATTTTTAGCCATTTCAGCTAAAATAAGCCCGTACAGTACGAGTGAATTGACATTCACCTCGTTTTTGTAAAATATCGCCGCTATGCAACCACACAACGTTACTATTTTTAGCCATTTCGGATCAAATAAGCCAAACGTTCCCACTTTTTGACAGCGGCGCGCACCTCCTTGCTAGTGAAAAAAATGTAAACAGGAAGTCGACAACCGGCAACCGCTGAGAAGCATGGGAAACGTAGGTCCAGGAATAAGGTGAATAAAAGCATTCCACGGCGTAATATTTTCAACTTTAGCGCCATGCATACAGTACGGGCCAGCAACATCTCCGTGACAGCCATGGTCCACAACTGAAGATACCCATTGTTCCATAGGCAAACTACGAGGAGCCATCCATCTCTGAGCGAACATTCATTTTTGTATTGTGGCACACGTTAA
Organism: Poromitra crassiceps; assembly: GCF_964638095.1. NCBI lineage: Eukaryota > Metazoa > Chordata > Actinopteri > Beryciformes > Melamphaidae > Poromitra > Poromitra crassiceps. The sequence goes on from NC_139641.1 coordinate 12,566,295, forward strand.
TGATCACACCTCGCGTAAAGGTTGAGTGTAAGTTGTATCCATATTAACACTGAGAGGACCGAGGCAGAAAAAGAAGGACAAGATGAAGAATGAGCGAGGCCTACATATCCAGTAGTCTCCTGTCATGAATAATGTAGCGGAGGTGACAGACGCAGCGCTGATATTATGTAACGCATCGTTTGAATCGTCTGATATCAAAATGTACGTGCAGCGTGTCAACAAGTTAATATCGTTATAACTGAAGAGTGGGGTGATGTCACCTGGAAGCACCTGAAAGTGTACAAGAAATATGACATATCGAGAATTATACCGTTTACACAGCTCGTCATGGGCCAGGATTCCTAACAACACCCGTACAGTACACACAGGCAGGCGCGCACACACACGCACGCACGCACGCATGCGCGCACACACACATGCACGTGCGCGCACGCACACACACACAACGGCCAACATAGGCGATTCGAGGCTTTCCAAACAGGGGTTGCACCACCATGCCGCGCACCACCAAGAAGGTAATAGGACTCCGACTGGGGGGTATGTAGGGCTGCGCTCCCCCTAGACAAAGAAATGTTGTATATTTTAAAGTAAAATGCATTAATCTGATGCACTCTGAGAGCAAAATGAAGAGGCTAGTAGATATGATATAACTTGTCGGAGAACATCAATTTTGGTTTATTTGGCAAAAGTGGAACTGTAGCCTATTCCTTCTGGTTTTCTTCATTGTTCATGATTTTGTGGAAAGTATTCACTAAAGAGTCTATAGTGAATGCTGCTATTAACTTGTGTTTACTTTTGCTAACTAAACCAACATCAGGACATCCAAGCAAGTTCTGACAGAGAGCAATGTTATTGGACCCATTGGACAAACACATTTGCATATCCCCCAGCATGCATTGTTCCTTCCAAACTTTTGACCACAAAGTAAAGTAACCACATTAAATAAGTGGTGAGTGGAAATAATCATTAGCCTATTCTTAGTTAAACATGCAGTTTTGGAACATTCAATAAAGACAAATAAAAAAAATAGACTATGACTCAACACCCTAAGTGATACACACATGTTATTTGAGTGGTATATATATCCCTCACACTAATATCTGTTTTTAGTGTAGAATGGTTACTTCCTTGCTCTGCTCTTCCCTAGAGTGCACAACCATGTTCAACTCTGGCACCAGGCTGTTTCGGCCCTCATCAACATAAAATAAAAAATCATCTGGCCACTAGGGGTTGCACGTTTATCGTCATTCAGTGGAAACATATTATCGTCGTGACACACAATTCTGCTGTCTAAATTGATGATGACAAGCACATTTTACACACACAACAAAAAATTCAACCCAAAATGAATTATGAAGCATTTTTAGGGAATATTATTTTTGATTTTAATATTACTACATTTTGTTTGACATCACACCTAATATTACCATTCAGTTCAACTGGATTTAACAAGATTTTGCCTATGTGAGCCATATCGTGACACTATATCGATCTTTGTTATTATTGTGATATTGAATTCAACCATATCTCCCAGCCCTCTAACACACACACACACACGCACACACACACCTAAATGCATTAAATTAGGGATGGGGCCGATCCGATCCAATATCGGTATCGGGTGCCGATACCGACATAATTCACGGATCGGGATCGGATCGGAATTGCAAAGTCTTTTTTTTTTGCAATTCTAGCGCGGGCCGCACAGGGGGCACTGGCCGTAATTTGCCCATCTATAATAATATCCTTCTTTGCCTTGTATATTTTCTTAATTTTGTCTGCTTTTTGCAAGGTATATTTAAAAAAAAAAGATCTTTAATTGGCCAAATCTTTGCCTATACTGTATATTCAAGAAAAATATTGGTATCGGAATAATATCGGTATCGGCAGATAACCAAATTCAGGTATCGGAATCGGATCGGAAGTGAAAAATGTGGATCGGTGCATCTCTACGTTCAATCCCCATCCTCACACACTCCTGCACAGTATATATACACACACCACACTCACATATTGACACAATACACCCCTGCATTGTGTGTGTACACCATACACGCACACTCACAATTTCTCTCTCTCTAACACACACACACGCACGCACACACACACACACACACACACACACACACACACACACACACACACACACACACACACACACACACACACTCCCACACAGCCCTTTGGGGTGCGTTGCTGTGCCACCCCACACTCTTCCCCGTGCGTGCGTGCTCGCGGTGCCCTCTGGTTGCTGATGATTGATGAGGGCCGTGGCGAGGCAGATCATTTGGGTGGCCCCCGTCTACACAGGACGTAAATCAAATCAGCTACGCTAATGATTCTCACACGTTCATCTGGCAGCAGCCACGGCCACAACAACGCTATCGGGTCCTGCTGCCTGCCACCGCGCGCGGAGGAGGGACAAAAGAATACATCGATAAAGTCCCACGACCATTTTTATTTGACCAACTGCGCCGACGCTTGATGCCCATTATTCTCAAGGATTTCTAGAAGGGGAGAGACCAGACCTCTGTCTGGGAAGAGAGACCAGACCTCTGTCCGGGTAGAAATCAAGACATTGTCATCTGCACTGCATCACAAGTTGTGAATTTAACCCATGTGTGGTGTGTGGGCATGTGTGTATGGCAGAGATGCTCACAAGTCATTTTTTGCAAGTCCAAGTCAAGTCGCAAGTCTTTGGTCACAAGTCCAAGTCAAGTCTCAAGTCTCTTATGGATGAGCGTTCTATCTGCTACATGCCATCCAGTCTGTTTAGAACACTGCATAGCTCAAACTAAGGAATTCAAAGCATTGTATTATCCTCATGCACTCCTTATCTATTAGAATACAGTAGCAGCAATGATTAGAGATGACATTAATAGACATTTCATGCATGATATTCTTTGAATGAAATAAAGAAAAAATAAGGATTGTTCACAAGTCCCAAACCTTCAAGTCCAAGTCAAGTCTCAAGTCTTTGAGGACGAGTCTCAAGTCAAGTCTCAAGTCACTGTGTGTGTGACTTAAGTGCGACTCAAGTCCAAGTCCCCATCTCTGGTGTATGGCTCTACAGATATGCACGTCTTTAGATTGTGATGCAATGTATTGCAATGTATTGCAAAAGGAAGAGTATATTGAATTACCTGATATTAATGCTAAAGCATTGCAAGGTGTGAATCTGAAAATGCTTATGTGTCGACTCTCACGAAACAAAATGAAAACGCATATCGGCGAGAGAGAGAGAGAGAGAGAGACACGTTAAAAATGGCAGCCGCCCACACTGGACCTTCCCCTCATCCTGTTGCTGGCAGCTGATGGATAACCCTGGCAGGTGAGAGGTACCACAGCCCCCCGGGCCTCCCGGGTCGACCCATTACAACTTTTCATTAAAACGTCTGTCCGAATGCACATGCCTTGATTTGTCTCTAATTGATGATGTCATTACGAGGTAATTAGTGCCATGGATCCCTGTGCCCCGCGCGGCATGGCATGCTCTTGGCAGCTAAGAGAGGGCAACACTCCACTGGCTTTAGTCGCACAGCTAGTAGCAAAGGCTACCTCCGAGAACCAGCGAGGTCTTAGCTCTGCTCCCCAACTGGGGTCGGAATGGTTCATAAATACAGCCAGGCCCGGTTCTACAGGGGTGCAAAAGCACGCATTGCACCCTTATGTTAATTGTCTGCATGCTCAGTTGAAAAGAGTGGTAAAAAAAAAAAAAAAAAAAATGCTGCAGCTGCATACTTACTGTTTAAACTTGAATTATAATTGTTGTTTTTCTTTGTTCTTTGATGTGAATTTATGGCTTTTTGGCACCTATATGTAACCTTTTAAGGTTGAGATAATTGTATTATCATTATATGGTCCAAATATTTCAGTAAAGCACTTGAAACACTTGAAATATTCTTGCTTGGCTGGTATCATTCTACTTGAAATGATGGGAAAATGCATTATTTTTAGTAAAATAACATGTCAAATTTTTCGGGCGGCCCGTGCATGTCCTATCTAGGATCCATCCCTAGTCATCTTGTTCTGGAACCGGCCCTGAATACAGTATGGTGCTATAGAAATACTATCACTGGCATTGTTTACACTGTGGCTTTGTGGTGGAATATTTTTTGTGTTTTTCTCAGAATTCTGACATTTCGCTTTAGCCCTACTCAAAGTGTTTTGTTAAACACTTGACACTAGTTTCTTGTTTTTCTTTCTTTTTTTGTTTGCATTTCCCACGCCTTTTTTTCTTGGGTTTTTTCTGTTGAAGTTTGAGTTTCTGCATAATTATGGTGCTCTTTTCTCTGTCTGTTTCAGCCATGGGCGATTGCTGCTCGTGCTACAGTTTCTTCTTCTGTTTAACCCAAACAAACCTGCACCAGAGGATCTTTCCTTCAAAAGACCTACCGGCAGACTAAAACAAAATAAACGCTTTTATCATCTGGGTATAGGTTCAATCAGTACTGTGTTAGATCAATCGGCGATAGAGAGCAGCAAAATGGAAATCTATTTATATGAAAATGTTGCACATTATTACTTTGTAGAGCAGTGATACTCAACTTGCGGCCCACGGGCTGCATGTGGCCCGCGATGGAATTGCAAAAACATTTTTTTTACAGTGCACCTGAACGCAACATGCAAGATACCCGCCAGGGGCGGACTGGGATCATAATTCAGGCTGGGCATTAGATATCAAGCAGGCCAGGCCGATACGGGTCGACGCGCGTGCCGGCGTTCCTAAGGGCGGCGGCGAAAAAATTTGGGCCGTTTGAAGCCCAATTTGGGCTGTTTGAAGCCCAATTTGGGCCGTTTGAAGCCAGATTTGGGCCGTTTGAAGCCCAATTTGGGTCGTTTGAAGCCAGATTTGGGCCGTTTGAAGCCCAATTTGGCCGTTTGAAGCCAGATTTGGGCCGTTTGAAGCCCAATTTGGGCCGTTTGAAGCCCAATTTGGGCCAAGTCCAATTTTACAATGAGATGCACCCACTTTAACCCTGAATAAAGTAATAAAACCACTAGTAAACCAGTAGGCGGCGCCTGGCCTGCTGTTCAGTGAGTGGCCTGACTGCGAGCACCAAATTCTTTTTTTTTTTTTGCAGGCCAGGCCAGGCCAGGCCACCGGGCATTTGCCCGACGTGCCCGATTATGCAGTCCACGCCTGATACCCGCTGAATAAGTGTCCAAATGTTCATGTCACTCTGGCCAATACTCCACTTCTGTTATAGCATTTCAGTCTGGAATATGGAATATCTTTCAATAATCTATGATTTAGCTGCTAAATTGTCAAATACTGCCGTCTGCTCGCTACCCAGGCACTTATGTATGTACTTAACCTAACTAACTTAACCTAACTAAATATCCGGTGTGCACAACATTGTCAGACTAAACTCCGGCTGACACCCCAAAAACCTACAATCCGCTACAGAAAAATGTATATTGTTTGTTTATTAACTGGCCCCTGGCCTTCTATCATTTCACGAAAGTGGCCCCCGGGCAAAGCAAGTTGAGTATCCCTGCATGTAATGAATGTGCGATCTGGAGTTGAATTTAAATCTTGACCCCCCCCCCCCCCCCCCCCAAATTTCAAATTATTTCCCCCAGCAGAGGTCTTGTAACATTTCAAATGTGCATCATCTGCATAGTGAACAAGTGTTTTTAAGAGTAGCCGGGGCAGAGGAGCAGAGAGGAGTGACTGTCCTCAGCAGCTTCTCTCTATAAGATGGGTGGGCGGTTGGGGGGGAAGGGGGGTCTCATCAAAGCCAGCGCACCCGTGCGTGAAAGTCAATCCAGTGCTCGCGTGTGTTTTATTTATTCATTAGCGGCACACGGCTTGAAAAAGAAGACGAAAAACGACAAGAAAGTTCCATTCAAATAAGCGTGGCGGCATCCCCGGAGCGGGATCGTGGGGAGAGAGAGAGTGACTGAGGGGGGATAGAAAGAAAGAGAGAGAGAGAGAGAGAGAGAGAGGGTGCCGGAGGAAGGGGAGATGAGGGGAAGAGTGGGATGACTTCTTTTAATTTGGGGGACCCCCCTCGGGGGAAATGGCGCCCGTGAACACGCAATTACCACAGTCATCAGTGAGGCGCGCGCTCGCGCGAGGAAGAGGGGCGCCAAGCGTAACAAGGAAAATATCAGGACGGAGGAGAAGGAGGAGATGATTTGAAGTATTATTATCTCAAGTCTCAGACACCTCCTCTCCCATTGGTAATCACTCACGTACACACGCGCGCGCACACAGGCAAATCTCCATGCAGCGCTTCATTTTGGAAATGATAAATGTAACTAATGCATGATGGGTAATCTGTTACAGTTAACTGACGGGTTTTGGGGGTAAGGGGGAGGAGGGGCCGGATCATCATCATTGGCCAATTATCTTCTTATTATGGGCGTTAAGTGGCCCCCATATTAGGGTCAGCGCCCCTCATTTCAAGGGAGAAAATAATTGTTAACCTCTGTAATAGCGATACACAGAAACTATTTAACACACCCCAGGGGGACGCCCTCAGGCTAACGAATGGATACTTTGATGGGATAAAATGGCCATCTGTGAAAAAGAAGTCACATTGAGTCCTTAATCTGCTGAGATCCAGAGAGACACAGACAGATAACAAAGCTTTACTGAATGTTTTTTTTTACAGTACTTCTGAATTCAACGTATCGACGAACGAACACACAACGAAGATACAATTCTCATCAGACTGAACGAGGCCATTTGCAGAATAATCACATCTTTGACTCATGTGGCATAAATGTGCAATAAACTTGAAGGATGTCAGAGATTTGGCAGCGTCTTTAAAAAGTTGATTATCTTTTGCGAAACTCTGCGTGGAATGAAAATGGAAAAATCCTCATATTAGGGATGTTCGATATTGGCTTTTTTACCGATATCCGATAATGTCCAACTCTTAATTTCCGATACCGATATCAACCGATACCGATATAAGCAGGCTTTTTTCCCCACCAAAATTTCAGGTAACAAGTTACATTACATATCTCCTGTTGTGAAATTAACTCCTTTCCTACTTTTATTTTGATGCCGCACTGGATGCATTCATAAATGCAACAATACCTCTCAGTAATGCAGATCTGTTGCCAAACAAATATTAATTTCTAAAAAACTATACATCACATCACTTATATATTATTATTTTTACATTTTTAGTGAGAGCAGAAGTAGCTAAAGAGTTTAATATATAATATGCATGTTGTTTTAAAGTTGTAAGTGTTATTATCGGCATGAAAACCGATACCGATATTTTCCGATATTAATTTTTTATGCTAATATCGTCCGATAATATCGGTAGGCCGATAACATCGGACATCCCTAGTAGTATATATCCTGCTCCGCACAACCCTCCCCCTCAACGCGCCACAGGAGGAGACAACAGACTCCGCTGTGTTTTCCAATAACTTTTTCCTTTGTGTCAGGTAAAAACCAAATCCATTTAGCCTGGCGGATAACAGTCGATCTTATATGAATGACTCTCCTAAGTCAACCTGGGGTATATGATTTTTAGGAAATCACTATTTTGCAAATAACTTTCAATTTCTCCCCTCCACACCCCCCCCTTCACACACCCCTCAACCTCAATTAAGTTTTCAAAGAAAATCCTCTTTGGAGGTATATTGCATCAGAGTGAATCCTCTTTGGAGGTATATTGCATCAGAGTGAGTGGCCTGTTATTGCGCCGGCTCTCAGGTGAGTTTTTCTATAGGGGGATGGCCGCCGCCGCCGGACCCCGCAGGTCCAACGCGCGTCGCCCCCGGCTCATATTGAGACAGACACCAAAGTGGAAGATCTCCCCCCGATAGCCTGACTGGCTCACTCAGCCCATCCTCTAAGTGAGTTACCTGTCGAGGAGGGTCGCCGAGATAGAATGAAACAGTCCCTTGTCACTTTTATTAAGCCTCGTATATACCCCCCGTCTCCCCCCTACGCACCCGTCTCCCCCCACCAAACCCCACCACCGCCTGGTACTATCACTCTAACCCCTCTCTTCTTCCCCGCCCGACGACGAAATCCCCCATCTTTCTTTTCTTTTCTCTCCCCTACATTAACCAGCAATTCTCCCCTATCACACCCCCTGAAGCCAAAATCATCTCCATTCTGCATAATGCTCCATTTAAACTGATAGCGTTGACATGAACGGGGGGGAGAGGGAGAGGGGGAGGGGGGGGGGAGGGGGGGGGGAGGGGGGGGGGAGGGGGGTGAGAACGGAGGGAGTGATGAAGCTTCTCCTCCTCTCTCTCCATCTCTCTCTGTCTCTCTCTCCCTCGGCGGCTTGGTTGTGACCCCTGGTGGCAGTTATTATCCACAAGGTCGCAGTTGGTCCCTCGTCCCATGAGTAGGACACAACCCCTTCCTAATGTAGTCCCCCCAATGGGGCCTGATCGCATGGAGCCCATATACTCACTGCAACCAGCACCACCTCCTCCTCCTCCTCCTCCTCCTCTTCGGTGCATGTGCGCGCGCACACACACGCACGCACGCACGCACGCACGCACGCACGCAAACACACACACACACACTAGGGATGCACCGATCCACTTTTTTCCACTTCCGATCCGATTCCGATACCTGAATTTGGATATCTGCCGATACCGATATTATGCCGATACCAATATTTTTCTTGAATATACAGTATAGGCAAAGATTTGGCCAATTAAAGATTTTTCTTTTTAAATATACCTTGCAAAAAGCAGACAAAATTAAGAAAATATACAAGGCAAAGAAGGATACTATTATACATGGGCGCTGGAATTGCAAAAAAAAAGAAAAAAAAAGAAAAATCCAATTTCGATCCGATCCGATCCGTGAATTAGTGCCAAATCGCCACCCGATACCGATATTGGATCGGATCGGCCCCATCCCTAACACACACACACACACACACACACACACACACACACACACACACACACACACACACACACACACACACACACACACACACACACACACACACACACACACACACACACACACACACACACACACACACACACCCACCCTATAAGGTAAGTGTTTAGCCACTGACTGGCGTGTGCTTCCTGGAGGCAGAGGGCAGGTGATGTAAGAGGGTGTTCATTATATCCATCACCCGAGTTTGATGCTGATACACTATTTTAGACAAGATGCATGTTTCATAGGTTTCCATTGGGTAGTTAGGGGTTTGTTTTCGCTGTGGAATAATGCTGAATGTGACAATGCATATTGCTGTTTTTATTATTGTCATGTGAAAACCTCACAACTGCAATTTGGAGAATTTTCAAGTTTTAAAGTCGAGGTGAACCCGTTCGTCACGTGCATCTGAGTCAGTTTCAGACTGAAAACAAATTGAGAGGCGGACCCAGGCCCGGCTCCAGACCCAAGTTACAGAGGGGGCCTGCCACTAGCTTGGGGGGGCCAAGCTACCCAAGGGGGGTCCGGGGGGATTCTCCCCCGGAAGAAGATTTTGTACATTTTAAAGTAAAATTCGTCAACCTGGTGCATTTGAGAGCAAAATGAAGAGGCTAAATCTGTGAAGAACTACACACATCTCTAATGTGTTGTGACTTTACAAATAATTAGGCCTAAACAATTAATATGAAGTGTATTTACACATTGTGCACAAATTGCATTCATTGTGACAAATTTACAATAGTTAATATCCAGCCAGAATCATTGCAAATGGATGTTCAAAGTAACAGTTAGCAATAGCATTCAGTTAATCAATGCCTAATGACAGCCAGATTCCATGTTAAACTTTAAAACAGAAAAACGGAAAAACGTTTAGCAAAAAAAAAAAAAAAAAAAAAAATTAGCGCCGGGCCTGGGCGGACCATATACGGTGTCGATTATTTGATTTGACAATTCTGAGGACTGGCTTTGGCATTGGCCAATCTTGGCGTGTTCCACCCCCAAATCGGGTGGGATTCAACGTGTTGTCGTGCTACGCGATTGGGATCCGCGGAGTACCAGGCAGCCAGGCTGCTTCGTGCGGAGCGAGCCGACAATCCGATGCATGGGTGCTGCCCGCCCGCCTGGAAACTCCGAGAGACGACCCCTGACAGCCTCCCTGGCTGTCAGGGGTCGCACGCCATTATCGTTATAAATGTAAATAATATTCCTGGAATGCGTGTTTTAACGAGCCAGTTACATTTCTTTGCATTCTTAGACATTACCGTTTGATTTAGTTTGCATAATTGCTCAAGTTAGTAGTTAGTTTATGGGCTAGAAACTCTGCCAGATGACAGGCACTAGGCGCCATTTTCCCCTTCATTTGGAAGGGCATGACTGATATAGGTTCGCAAAATATTATCGACGTGCGAATGAATCGCATGAAGAAAAAACGCTCCCGATGTGTAAGGACCTTAACTGCCAATATTCATGGTCTTTATGTATCCGATATAACCAAAAAAATTTAACAAAAATATAAAAAGAGATTTTGAGAAGACTTCAGAGGACGAAAGAAAAAAGGAAGCACTTTGGGACAACTCTATCCATCTTCCCTCGTGCGACTGTCACATTCTTAAATATTCCGATCGAGAGGTGGGCAGAGACACAACACAACCTCATGAATTCAAACGGCGGACGCCCCGGAATGCCAATGGCGTTCCGTCCGTCCTTCTGCTACCAATTTAGATTTTCCATATGGGTCCTTAAACGGCGAACGGGGAGTCAGTGCGCGTGCCCTCCTACCCCCTCGCTGCTGCCCCCCGGGGGACAGAGGCGGTCAGAAGTCAAGGAAATTCCGATTCCTCCGCTGCGCCGCCACAAGGGCACCCAAACTCAAACCAAACAGCTTCCCACAATGCAATGCCTGGGTGTGTGGGCAAACTTGGACTCCCTCCCTCAGAGATCTGCCTAGTATTCTAAATGGTAATTATTACACACACACACACACACACACACACACACACACACACACACACACACACACACACACACACAAGCGCACACAAGCGCACACACTGTACTGATGAAATGCAAAAAACAAAGAGGAGAGAGGGAGGAGTTAGCAGAGAGATAGATGGAGAGGAAGATGAGGTGCGGACAGAAACGATGGAGAAAGATCGAGTCGCAAAAACAGGGTCGATAGGGGAGTAAAGGAATACACGCGGTATTTAAAATACAGAATGTGCAGTAACTGTATTCCATTACAGTTTAAATTGGTGGTATTCTGAATACTTTTGAAAATAGATTTTGTTTTTGTTTGTCATGTTTATTTCGAATATGTATGTAAACAAAACAGAGACAATATACGGGGCCTTCAAAATTACACACGTTAACAAGTCGATTGAAATAGTATTATGAAATAAAGATGAAGGGGTAACAAACGTAGACATATTCGAAAAGGAGTGAGAAGAAGTATAACTTATTAACTCCCACCCCTTTTCCACAATACTACATGATTATATATACTTATATAACAACACATACTATAGAAATATATATATATATATATATATATATACATGTATATGTACATACATAAAACACTAGTCATACAGTAATACATAACAATTATGTATATATGACAATAATTGTTACATAGTATACAATAACGTAACTATATAGTTATCAATTTTTTTAATTTAAGGCATTACTTTGTTTCTTTTGTTTTAATTGCTCTAAAATTCATATGAGGCACTGATTTTTCCCATAAAGAGATTTAAAAAAAAATGGCAAAAATGTGTGCGCGCGCAGTGCCAGGACTCGCTCAGGAATGTGTTTTTCCACATAGAAATACATAACACATTTGACTTACAAACATGCTGATGATGAAGAAGCTCGCGACGTTACATCAGTGTGCGTTTGTGTACATTCAGAGTGACCCAGACGAATGGGCTCAGCAAGACATTTTTGAAGTTTTCCAAAAAGTCATCCGACGCATTTAGAATGCGTTGCTGAACTTGGCTAATCTAATGGAATAGACATTTTCGGGCATGTATTCAGTAGCTCCATCAATCCTCCTCATACTCCTTTGGTCCTCCTTAAAACTGAACTCACTCATTCTGCTCTCCTCTTTCAAAAACTCACTACAACCAATAGTACAAGATCATTGCACTTGCTTTTAGCCATCTGCTTCTTCATATATGTCCTTATTGTTTTTAGCCATTTACTTTTTAATATGTCACCGTAAATATTGTTAAATATGACTCTTTTAGGATTGGTATGACGTGTATAATTGTATTATTTGTTTCTATGTTTTTCTTTATGTCCATTTGTTTTCTATTTGCCTTTTATGCTGCCTCTTGGCCAGGTCGTCATTGTAAATGAGAACTGGTTCTCAATTGACCTACCTGGTTAAATAAAGGTTAAATAAATAAATAAATAAATAAAGTAATCTGTCGTGGGAATATACGTTTTAAAAAGTAACCCTCCCGACACTGCGCAAAAACGGCAAGCACAAAAGAGAGAGAGTGTGAAAAAGAAAAGTGGGGGTGGATATGTAAATGTAGAGTCAGATAGTTCAGGAGGAGAGAGGAGGTATAATGTGGCTGCGCTGACCTGGGGGCCGCGGGCGGGCGTCCGGGGGCCAGTGGCCAGCTCTCAGCGGTTATCATTATGTTGGGGGGGAGGTCTCTCAATTTCTCTCCCAGGGCAAAGGTGAGGCGGCCTGGGGAGCGGCAGGGGGGAGGTGAGGGGCAGCGGAGGAGGGCAGGCGCCGGGGTCGCGCGGCGGCTGTCGTTAGCGATGCGGCTTGACCCCGCTCACCCGCAAACTTCCAAGTTCTCCTCCCCCCAAGTTTTTTTATTTGATTTTTTTTTTGTCACGCACGCGCCGTCTTGTCCTCTCCACCGCTGCCACACCGCCGAGCCGGGATTGATGAGACGTCCCCTCCTGAATGTGAAATAGGTCAAATGTTTCACTGACAAACCGAACTTGCTGAGGGAGAAGTTTGCCGGCGAACACCTTGGACAAGAATCGAAAAGCGTACGAGCATCTTCTGTACTAAGTAGAAAATATACCCGGAGGTGTTATGTTACATAATTGCCTTTTGTGAAAATATATCTGGAAGGTGTTTAGTTTTTCTCACTGCACTGAACTATTATGCCGAGACATCCTTTTTTCGAAATGCACAAATCTGACATTCGGTTTTCATCTCAGTAGGTTCTGCTGCTACAGTTACTCTTCTGCTGTTTTGCACAGCCTGCTAATGCTGGAGTCCGTGTGCACATTCACCCCCTACATCTCTACTTCATTAAAGCAGCTACGAGGAACTTTTAAAGAGCATGGTGCAGGTAAAAAAAAAGATCTGAATTGACATTTTGGGCTCATGATTACAGTGAAAACACTCCAAAAAGACAAAGATCCCCCCCCCACACACACACAGGCCTCCAGGGTATAAATATGGAGGAAAAGGTGGCATTTTATAAATGGGCGTGTGACATAACAACAGGAGTGACATCACATGAGGGGAATGTTCTGCTGGGGCTGACACACACAGGGATGCAAAGTCATGGAGAGTGAAAAAAGGTGACAGATACCAGGGCAGACATAAAACCACTCAGAAATCCTCATATTTTGGGCTGAAAAATGTGACTGTCACCTAAAGGTGACTATTTTGCATCCCTGTGACGCGTGATTTCTAACCCCACATAGGATAAGCAATAACCACGCCCTGTGGCGCCGGGATTGGCCAGGAGCAACACTGGAGGGCACGCAGTCCAGCGATTTCATGAACCAACTGAGCTCTTGAGAACGGACCGAACGGACAGCGATTTGGAGAGCGGACATTGAAATTAATTATGGTCACCTACCTTCCTTAGCATAGTAATAATAATAATAAGCATAATAATTGTAATCTACACAATGTACACAATCTACAAAAACATGCAATAATATAAACGGTGTTGTGTTCATGTTCATAGCTCATATAATATAATGTATCGTTAATTTCAAGCTCAATTCTTACCCAGAGAAAAGGTACAGCACTGAAAATGTAACAAGCAATAGTTTTTTTAACATCTTTATTTTAAAAGATGAAAAACCCCAGGTGCTTTAGTCCCAAGCTTCAATGCTCCTGGCCAATCCCGGCGCCACAGGGCGTGGTTATTGCTTATCCTATGTGGGGTTAGAAATCACGCCCCTGTGACATCACAAAAGGTAGTTCCATGAAATGGACCAGTGCCCCCTGCTGGTTACAAAAACTAGTCTAAACGCAGCTATGTGTCATTGAAAAAAAGGTTTTTCCCCCAAATCCCATTGCTATATACCCCTTCCACATATTAATGCAATGTGGTCTCCAACCTGCACCATGCCCTTTAAAGCAGCTACGCGGAACTTTTAACTGCATATGAAACAAGTGAAAATGTTAATACTGATGCCTCACATCGTAACGTTACATCAGCAAACCAGACCATCAGCAAGGAGATTGGCGATTTCTATATTGTTTTTTTTAAATGCCCCTGTGCATCCAGGCACACGCCCGTCCTGTATAGGTTGAGGCCACGTCTCGTCATAGACGCTGGTTTAGCTGGCTCAGCCTGGCTGGGGGCGGGGTCAGGGTGGGGTAAAAAAACCCTGTTCTATCCATTCAGCAAAGTTAGAATTTAGCTGATAGCCCAGCCCAGGCAGACACGATCGGGGATTTAACCACCGCACTAAACGCACATCTGAGCAGACGTCTTGTGTTCTGCTCTAGAACCCCCAAACATGTAGTTTAGAGCCGCAGCACCGTCTTTTGGTGAGTCGGCCCATTGAGATATATGGGCGGTTTTACCCCACTCGCGCGCCAGCCGGTTAACATTTTGTGGGCGTTCCCAGACATGCGGACTGTCTCTATAACGTCCTGTGCATCCAGGCACACGCGCGTCCTGTATAACGTCCTGTGCATCCAGGCACACGCGCGTCCTGTATAACGTCCTGTGCATCCAGGCACACGTGCGTCCTGTATAACGTCCTGTGCATCCAGGCACACGTGCGTCCTGTATAACGTGCTGTGCATCCAGGCACACGTGCGTCCTGTATAACGTCCTGTGCATCCAGGCACACGCGCGTCCTGTATAACGTGCTGTGCATCCAGGCACACGCGCGTCCTGTATAACGTGCTGTGCATCCAGGCACACGTGCGTCCTGTATAACGTCCTGTGCATCCAGGCACACGCGCGTCCTGTATAACGTCCTGTGCATCCAGGCACACGTGCGTCCTGTATAACGTCCTGTGCATCCAGGCACACGTGCGTCCTGTATAACGTCCTGTGCATCCAGGCACACGTGCGTCCTGTATAACGTCCTGTGCATCCAGGCACACGTGCGTCCTGTATAACGTCCTGTGCATCCAGGCACACGTGCGTCCTGTATAACGTCCGTGTGAAACTGGTTGTATTTTTTGTTCCGGCCGGTGAATGAAGCAACAGAGCTCAACGGTCACGTGACTTTCCGGCCCCGGAAGAGAGTTCCTCATTGATTTTCCCCATAGACATTTTGAAAAATCCTTATATAACTTCAGACAGAGGTCACTATTCTTCTGATGACAAGGATTTATTATTAACATGTGCAATGATACATGTGATCAAGATTATGAATGACAGATTATGAATGTTCAACGGTTATAAAAAGTTCAAAGTCTTTGGCGATTAGACTCCATCACGACTCTGAGACGTCATGCTGACGTGATGGAGAGACGTCATGCTGACGTCATGGTGATTATGAAGGAGGTAGTGAAGCCGTGAGTAGAATAGGATATCCCCCCCGTGGAGTCTAGACCTGGTGGTGGTGAACTAAGAAGGCTTCTGGAGATCTCTGACCTGGAGGAGAATGGGGTGGAGGAGGAGGGTTGCAGCAGCACTGAAA
>NC_139641.1:12592060-12597060 GCF_964638095.1 Poromitra crassiceps
TGGTTAAGGTTATGATTTGGGGTTAGGGTTCAATAACAATTATTTCTGCCGGTATGACTAAGCCGGTGACTAGGCCGATAAACTAAAATGCTGACTAAATTGCCTAAAGAGTATAGACGGTTTTCACCAGCTGCAACCCCACAGCACTTCCTTTTTCTCAGCTTCTTCTTCTGTGTTTTATGGCGGTTGGCATCCTTAAATGTTGCATTACCTGAATTCTATCATCTTCACAGTGCTAACTATTTACAGTGTGCACTTTCTCAGCTGTTCAGGGGGAATCACTGAATTAGCCTACTTTTATTTATATTTGTTTATTTTTGCTATACGTTTAAATGTAAAGATAGGCCTATGCGAGCAATAACATACTGATAGTCAGCTTACTCTGTAACATGTAGCTTTTATTAGCCTCTCAGGCTAGCTCCGGACCAGACAACAACGCTTCCTACTACCCAACGTGTGCACGTCTTTCTGACAGGGGTGGTTGGTTGTTATGGCAACTATCAACAACAACAACAACAACAACAACAACAACAACAACAACAACAACAACATCAACTACTACTACTAACTACTACAAGACATAAAGACTGAAATAGGCTACGTTGTTACTGTGTCTGTCGGAGACACGGCCTAACATTAACATTTAATATGAGCCGAATATCAGCCTGCGCTCAGCTATGTATACAGGAAGTACACCGGATATCCAGGTGGGTTGTGACAGTTATTGTTGTCAAGTTAAAACCGTCTATAGAGACAGTCCGCATGTCTGGGAACGCCCATACAGGCTCTAGGAATGCCCACAATAGACGCTGGGTTAGCCTGGGGGCGGGGTCAGGGTGGGGTAAATTCCCCCGTTCTATCCATTCAGCAAAGTTAGAATTTAGCTGCTAGCCCAGCCCAGGCAGACACGATCGGGGATTTAACCACCGCAGTAAACGCACATCTGAGCAGACGTCTTGTGTTCTTGCTCTAGAACCCCCAAACCTGTAGTTTAGAGCCGCAGCACCGTCTTTTGGTGAGTCAGCCCATGAGATATATGGGCGGTTTTACCCCACTCGCGCGCCAGCCGTTTAACATTTTGTGGGCGTTCCCAGACATGCGGACTGTCTCTATCGGCATAATAATGTGTTACTTCCACAACAGGAGAGACCTGATGCTCTCTGAAATGAGGTGGGGGGGAAATGCATGCAGATATCGGCAATCTTCCAAAAGAGTTGGAAAATATCGGGCCTATTGGATATCGGCAAAACAATCCAATATTGTGCATCGCTACCAACATTTTATTCTGGCAACTGATCTGTCCTCTCTCATGCTGTGGCCCCTCCCACCTCCCCCCCCTCTCATGCTGTGGCCCCTCCCACCCTCTCTATCTCCGTCTCTCTCTCTCTTGCCACTCCCAGGGCGAGTTGGTTTAGTATGCCACCCCCGCCACAGAAAGTTCAACCCTTTCATTATGTGGTGCACGTGCCCTCTCTCTCTCTCTCTCTCTCTCTCTCTCTCTCTCTCTGTCTCTCTCTCTCTCTCTGTCTCTCTGTCTCTGTCTCTCTCTCTCTCTCTCTCTCATCACCAGGTCAGTCCCCTTGACTCACTGCTCGCTTTTAATTGTATTCTGCCCTGCACCCCTCCCACCCTCTCACCCCCCACACCCCTACCCCCCCACACCATCCAACCCCTCCTCCAAGAATCCCAAAAAGACCCCCCCCCCCCTCCTCTTTTCCTTTTCAAAATAGTGCAGACTCGCCGGGTCTCGGCCCGAGGTTCTGATTTGAGTTCGGTGAACTCTGTGTTTTTCAATTTGTGCGCCGGCGCTCTGGCCTGTGATGTCACTGTGATGGCGGCTAATGAGGGAGGCCTGACCCCCGCGTGTAGCTTGCGCCTGAGGACGGGGGCCGCGGTCCACTCCGCCAAGGGTTCTGATCCGCTCCCCCCCGCAGCTCATTACCGCAGGTGGCAAAGGAGAGAGAGAGAGAGAGAGTGTGAGAGAGAGTTGGTGATTAGGAGTTAGAGCGCACACACACACACACACACACACACACACACACACACACACACACACACACACACACACACACACACACACACACACACACACACACAGAGTGAGACACAGTCATTGACATGTATTCATGACAACCCACTGCACACACAGAGGGCCACATCGAAATATTCCCATGCCATACACACACACACACACACACACACACACACACACACACACACACACACACGCACACACACACACCTTACACACACCCTTTAACTAGGGATGTCCGATATTATCGGCCTACCGATATTATCGGCCGATATCAGCATAAAAAATTCCCATCGGAAAATATCGGTATCGGTTTTCATGCCGATAATAACACTTACAACTTTAACACAACATGCATATTATATATTAAACTCTTGAGCTACTTCTGCTCTCACTAAAAATGTAAAAATAATATATTATATTAATATATTATATATATATATATAATATATATATATATATATATATATATATTAATATTAATATATATATTTTAGAAACGCAAAGCCATTTTCAACTTACATTATCTTCTGGGAAGTGCACAGATTTACCGCTCTGTTGGGATTCTCGTTTTTCTCCATTTACCAGAACATAATGTATGCACTTTCACTTAGACACACAGACACATCCATAAACACACACACACACACACATATACATCTACGCACATACTGTCTCTACAGTACACACACAAATGCATACACACAAACACACACCAAACAGCCTTAACACACACACACACACACACACACACACACACACACACACACACACACACACACACACACACACGCGCGCGCGCGCGCGCACACGCACGCACGCATGCACACACACACCCTCACACCCTCCTCTCCTCCAAGATGACTAGGGATGCATCGATATGAACATTGTTGTTACGGCCGATCAATATTGACCTATGTCGATATGATCTGTATAAAAACAAGTATATCGTAATCGGTTTGTGTACATATTGAAAAGTACATTCGAACACTGTGAATTTGAAAAAGTAACGTCCAAAAAAGTGACGTCCAAAACATTTGGTAGAGCCCATAAATCATATAGATTTACCGCATTGTTTCCTCTCAATATGAAAATATTGGCCGATACAGATAACCGATATAAACATCGCTGTTATTTTGCTCATCACACTGATATGATACGATATGATTGCAGATAGGGGTGGGAATCACCAGATACGATACTAAAACGATACTTGAGTCACGATATGATAGTATTGCGATATTGCGATATGCTAGTATTGCGATATATTGAATATTGCGATATTTCGATATATTGTCTAACTCCTTTTCCTTGACCTCACCGGAAGTAAAACATTCAGTGTTTTTTAGTTTAGTTTAGTTTTTGCCCCACACGTAGGCTACATTATTAAGCTTCTCTGGACTCACTACGCCACTGCAGGTGTGGACTGCACCATCGGGCGCTTCTTCGGACAGATGCCCGGTGGCCTGGCATGACATGGCCTGCACACACACCAAAAAAAAGAAAAGAAAAAAAAAAGTTTTTTAATATCGATACAATATCGCCAGGCAAAATATCGCGATACTATGGCGTATCGATTTTTCCCCCTCCCTCTCTCCTCCACCTCCCTCAGATACTCTCTCTCCTCATCCCTCCATTCACCCCTCCCTCTCTCCTCCACCTCCCTCAGATACTCTCTCTCCATCCCTCCATTCAGCCCTCCCTCTCTCCTCCACCTCCCTCAGATACTCTCTCTCTCTCCATCCCTCCATTCAGCCCTCCCTCTCTCCTCCACCTCCCTCAGATACTCTCTCTCTCTCCATCCCTCCATTCAGCCCTCCCTCTCTCCTCCACCTCCCTCAGATACTCTCTCTCTCCATCCCTCCATCCAGCCCTCCCTCTCTCCTCCACCTCCCTCAGATACTCTCTCTCTCTCCATCCCTCCATTCAGCCCTCCCTCTCTCCTCCACCTCCCTCAGATACTTTCTCTCCATCCCTCCATTCAGCCCTCCCTCTCTCCTCCACCTCCCTCAGATACTCCTCTCTCTCCATCCCTCCATTCAGCCCTCCCTCTCTCCTCCACCTCCCTCAGATACTCTCTCTCTCCATCCCTCCATTCAGCCCTCCCTCTCTCCTCCACCTCCCTCAGATACTCTCTCTCTCCATCCCTCCATTCAGCCCTCCCTCTCTCCACCACCTCCCTCAGATACTCTCTCTCCATCCCTCCATTCAGCCCTCCCTCTCTCCTCCACCTCCCTCAGATACTCTCTCTCCATCCCTCCATTCAGCCCTCCCTCTCTCCTCCACCTCCCTCAGATACTCTCTCCTCATCCCTCCATTCAGCCCTCCCTCTCTCCTCCACCTCCCTCAGATACTCTCTCCTCACCCCTCCATTCAGCCCTCCCTCTCTCCTCCACCTCCCTCAGATACTCTCTCTCCTCATCCCTCCATTCAGCCCTCCCTCTCTCCTCCACCTCCCTCAGATACTTTCTCTCCATCCCTCCATTCAGCCCTCCCTCTCTCCTCCACCTCCCTCAGATACTCCTCTCTCTCCATCCCTCCATTCAGCCCTCCCTCTCTCCTCCACCTCCCTCAGATACTTTCTCTCCATCCCTCCATTCAGCCCTCCCTCTCTCCTCCACCTCCCTCAGATACTCTCTCTCTCCATCCCTCCATTCAGCCCTCCCTCTCTCCTCCACCTCCCTCAGATACTCTCTCTCTCCATCCCTCCATTCAGCCCTCCCTCTCTCCACCACCTCCCTCAGATACTCTCTCTCCATCCCTCCATTCAGCCCTCCCTCTCTCCTCCACCTCCCTCAGATACTCTCTCTCCATCCCTCCATTCAGCCCTCCCTCTCTCCTCCACCTCCCTCAGATACTCTCTCTCCATCCCTCCATTCAGCCCTCCCTCTCTCCTCCACCTCCCTCAGATACTCTCTCCTCATCCCTCCATTCAGCCCTCCCTCTCTCCTCCACCTCCCTCAGATAC
>NC_139641.1:12602060-12607060 GCF_964638095.1 Poromitra crassiceps
ATATTAGCTATACAGTTCCTATGTCTTTCTGCTTTAATAATGCTAACATAGACCCTAAACATAGCCTCTGCCCACTGAATAAAGAAATTAAATACACACTGACTCTAGCTGAAACTACACACAGCGTGTTTGGGCTTTGGCAGAGGGGCGGAGCGCACTGTTGCAAGGGAAAGGTGTGCGCTGGATTTACAACACAAGACAAAATGATCAGATGCTGAGTGGGAATGCATGACGCATGATGTAAATAAAACCACTTTTGTTATTCATTGCGTTTCAGGCAGTTTTTGTGTTTATTGCGCATGTTCATATTGCGATGACGATGAAAATACGATTAATTGTGCAGCCCTACCTCCCCACCACATCAAACTCGTGGTCAGATCAACAGCGACATCAAAGTTGAATCTTATAAAAAACAAACTTCTCTTCGAGCGACGCCCGTTAACGCAGTGTATCGTAGCCGAGGGGAGCGTTGCTAATACAGCGAGTGGTGCGTGGAGAGCTTCAGTCAGAGGACTGCTGACTAATGTGCCGAAATGGCTGGAAAGACTGTGTGGTTATTGCAGATGGCAGAGCTATTTGTTATGCATACAGTACAGTATGGCCCTTAAGGTGCATCCACAAGGCTTGCGTGAAGGAGTGTGTGTGTGTGCACGTGTAGGTGTGTGTGTGTGCGCGTCCATGTTTTTGTGCGTCTAGGTGTGTGTGTGTGCGCGCGTTCATCTTTTTGTGCTTGTAGGTGTGTGTGTGTGTGTGTGCGCGCGTGCGTCCATGTTTTTGTGCGTGTGTGTGCGCGTCCATCTTTTTGTGCGTCTAGGTGTGTGTGTGTGTGTGTGTGTGCGCGCGTTCATGTTTTTGTGCTTGTAGGTGTGTGTGTGTGTGTGCGCGCGTGCGTCCATGTTTTTGTGCGTGTAGGTGTGTGTGTGTGTGCGCGTGCATGTTTTTGTGCGTGTAGGTGTGTGTGTGTGTGTGCGCGTGCGCGTCCATGTTTTTGTGCGTGTGTGTGTGCGCGTCCATGTTTTTGTGCGTCTAGGTGTGTGCGTGTGTGTGTGTGTGTGTGTGTGTGTGTGTGTCTAGAACTGCATCCTCAGTGCTGAGGATGCCATTAATGCTTGCTGCTGATCGCCCTCCCACATTTAAATAACAATAGTGCCAGTCAGAGAAAGCATTGGTGTGAATCCAACCCGCAAAACACCCAGGGGCTGCAGACACCCACTCCTGCTCTGTGTGTGTGTGTGTGTGTGTGTATGTGTGTGTGCGTGTGTGTGTGTGTGTGTGTGTGTGTGTGTGTGTGTGTGCTGTGTGTGTGTGTGTGTGTGTGTGTGTGTGTGTGTGTGTGTGTGTAGGTTTAGGTGCACGTGCTCCAACATTCACACATGTGAGTCTGAGACAGAGAGTGAGACTTCACACCCTGTACATAGACAGGCTGTACATACCTCTTCACATATTGTACATAGTCATGCTGTACATATCTACATACTGTACAATAATCTTTAACTCATCTGTCTATATCCTACTTCTAAACTTTTGTTACCCATAGACTTATGTACCTTGTTTGCAAAATATAAATACATAGCTCTGTTTACACATCTCTGTATTAAAACAGGCTAACATTAATAGCTGTGCTACATTTTTGTTTATAATTGTGTTATTATTATTATATTATATGTTAAGTTTTATATTATTATTGTGCATTTTTAGTTTTGTTTCACACCTGCTTTGGCAATGTAACTTATGCAATAAAGCCTTTTTGAATTTAATTGAGAGAGAGAGAGAGAGAGAGAGAGAGAGAGAGAGAGAGAGAGAGAGAGAGAGAGAGAGAGAGAGAGAGAGAGAGAGAGAGAAGGGAGTGGGGTGCAGTAGAGTTTAAAATACCCATAGATGGGCTGTATGATGAGAAGGTGCAGGTCCAGGGAGCTCCATTAACATGTAGTGGTGGTCCTGGATTCCTCACTGGATGTGCTGCCTGACTTCTAAACTGAATATGGCACTGGGCAGGGCCGGTTCCAGAACAAGATGACTAGGGATGCATCCTAGATAGGAAGGGGTGCACATGCACGGGCCGGCCGAAAAATTTGACATGTTATTTGACTAAAAATAATGCATTTCACCAAGATTCAAGATTCAAGATTCAAGATTTTTATTGTCACTCCATGGTACAAGTATCACGTGTGAAATTATTGTGCTCTGGACTCCGTTTACGACATAGTACAAATAGGCAACAAGCAATGAGCAATAGGCAATAAGAAATAGGCATCAATAAGCAATACTAAGCAGCAATAGGCAATAAGGCAGAATAGCGATAAGACAAGTCAGTGGCATATTCATTGCACATAGGTGCACATGGCACCATCATTTCAAGTAGAATGATACCAGCCAAGCAAGAATATTTCAAGTGCTTTACTGAAATATTTGGACTATAATAATGATAATACAATTATCTCAACCGGTTACATGTAGGTGCCAAAAAGCCATACATTCACATCAAAGAACAAAGAAAAACAACAATTATAATTCAAGTTTAAACAGTAAGTGTGCAGCTGCAGCATTTATTTAAAAACAAATACCACTCTTTTCAACTGAGCATGCAGACAATTAAAATAAGGGTGCAATGCGTGCTTTTGCACCCCTGTCAAACCGGGCCTGGCACTGGGCCAGAGGTGGAGGGAGTACCGGCATGGTTTCCCTCCAGTAGAGTTATGCTATTTCCAGTCAAATTAAAGAATTGATATTTAGAAAGTAAAGTAAAACACACAAAAAACACAAGTAAGCTATTCAGTCATTTCAAAATAAAATCAAGATTTTTCAACGTTTTCAGACCCATCGATTTTGTCATGTTCCTTGCAAACAAATTGCACGCAAAGTTGTGGTATCGGTTATGGATGCCATTATTACTCACTATATCTACAAATAATTTCCTCAAATCAAAACAGGAGATCGTTGAGCAACACATCTGGTTCCACCTGATCCCAAAGCAGGCCCGGTTTGACAAGGGTGCAAAAGCACGCATTGCACCCTTATTTTAATTGTCTGCATGCTCAGTTGAAAAGAGTGGTAAAAAATAATAATTATAATAATTATAATAAATGCTGCAGCTGCACACTTACTGTTTTAACTTGAATTATAATTGTTGTTTTTCTTTGTTCTTTGATGTGAATGTATGGCTTTTTGGCACCTATATGTAACCTTTTAAGGTTGAGATAATTGTATTATCATTATATGGTCCAAATATTTCAGTA
This sequence comes from Poromitra crassiceps, assembly GCF_964638095.1. NCBI lineage: Eukaryota > Metazoa > Chordata > Actinopteri > Beryciformes > Melamphaidae > Poromitra > Poromitra crassiceps. The sequence goes on from NC_139641.1 coordinate 12,605,297, forward strand.
AAGCACTTGAAACACTTGAAATATATATATATTTTTTTTTCCTCCACGATTTTTTATCCCATTTTTATCCCCCATTAGTGCTAACGTAATTTCTTTATCCTGGTTGCTGCTCCACCCTCTGCCGATCTGAGGAGAGCCGAAACTGATGTCACAATGCCTATGACATCATCAGTACGGCTGGGTTAAAAAAAAACTATATAGTATCGAAGAATCGATATTTTACACACACACCAAAAAAATATATACCGTAAATTTCGGACTATAAGCCGCGGCTTTTTCCCCGTTTTTTGGCCCTGCGGCTTATATAACGGTGCGGCTTATCTATGGATTTTTTCAAAAAAAAAAAAAAAAAAAAAAAACGGAATTCTCTCTTTTTTAGCACTCTTTCTAACTATAAATCCACTTCTGTTTTAATTTCCTCTCTTGCCCTCTTTTCACCACACCGCGGACACTGTGTGCACTGTAAAAAAAAACACAGGTGGTGTTGTGTTATGTTGTTTTGTTGAAATGTTAATAAATGGGAGCTTCCTCAAACAGCCATCTCTTTCCCGACAATCCCCTCTGTGCATGAACCCTTACATATGGTAATTAAACATTAACTCATTGAGTGCCAGCCACTTTTGGAGAACGGACGCTCCCAGTGCCAGAGTTTCAGAGCGTTTTCAGTGATTTCTCGAGGCCCACAGAATATTGTGTGATATTACTATGTAAACACCGAACACGCAAAAAGAACAAGGAGACTCTATTGTATCATCAGCAAAAAAAAGTTTATTGATACCATTTTCCGTTCTTTAGTTATGAGCCGGAGAAGATAGGTCAAAAACAGCAAAAATATGCATTTCTATCAGGAAGCTGAGATATTCACCCTTTTGTGAAATGCAGCATTTCAAGCACATTCACTGACTCTAGCTAATATTTTCTGATGATGTGACCTGGTTTAGTTCTGTGGTGCATGCGTGCCCCACCCCCCTCTCCCCCCCTCTCCCCGAGTCAGCTGCAAACTCCTCCCCACACGCACCCAGTCAGGACCCTCTCTCCGTTTTTGCGGCGCGCGGCTCCTGGGCAGCTCACAGCCGCAACAAGGAAATGCCAAGCGGGCCTGCCGCTAAAGGTTTGGCCCCCTCGGCGTCGGGTGCTGCCTTTCTGGTGGGTAATGTGTGGAGAAACTGCAGACAGACAGACAGGCAGAGGAGCTCAGTTGTGTGCGCGGATTGATTGCTGTTGGCAAGCAGCCCAGAGCCATCTACATGATGGCTCTGGGCTGCAGCATGAGCGTGGTTTCTCTTTGATCACGGCTATTTCAGGCTGTATTCCTGACATTTCTGTCATCTGGAGAGCACTGTCGCCACCTAATGGCTCGGTAAAATAGGTTATAGACATTCAACATGTCCCAAAATTTTACAGGACATAGATCTGGCTTCGATGGACCCCCCCCCCGTCAAAAAACGCAATTGACGACAATCGTCGTCTTTGGCACTCTACGTCAGTATTTGAATTGACGACAGCTGTCGTCATTGGCACTCAATGAGTTAAAACACAATAAAAAAAAACAAAAAAAAAAAACATTAAAACATTAAAACACCTGCGGCTTATAGTCCGGTGCGGCTTATATATGTAACAAACAGGCAATTTTGCTGCTGCGGCTTATACTCCGGTGCGGCTTATAGTGCGGAAATTACGGTATATATCTAAATTTGTTTGGCTTCTCACAGAAGACTGTAAATAAAGAGACAGAAGATTGTAAAGAAAGATAAGATGTTGAAT
>NC_139641.1:12612060-12819560 GCF_964638095.1 Poromitra crassiceps
GTCACGTCAGCACTCAACCTGGACTGTTGTTGATGTGTGCGTTGCTGTGCACTGATTACCCCGGGCTGAACGGGGCTGAACCAGGTGAGGGAAAGAGAATTTCCGTGTTCGTCCTTTGAAGTGGTGACGTTATTGACGTATATATCCCCATCGACTCAACAGTGTAGCCTCATTTAGCCGTTTGCTAGCTAGCCGCCCTTTTAACGGCACGTAAAAGCTTCAAAACTCATAAAAGTGGTCCTCGTGTGTGAAGATGATATTAATAAACACTGGTTCGCGTTTGATTAAGCCAGCGTTGCCCAGAGAGATTATTAGAAGCATCGTGCCAAAAACCCATTCAAAACTCCCATAGGCGAAAACAGTGAAGAACCAGCAGTGGTAGCATCGATGATTTCCGAACTCGTTCCTGCGGCTCTCTATGGCATGGTGCAACATTGGATATTTCCAAGTCCAGACCTTCACCATGTGGTGTGCCTGTGTGCTGGACGCTGCCAGGAGGTTCTTAAACATTGGGGACATTTCAGGAGACGAGCTGAACAGAAAACTGAATGAAGCGTTCTCACCAGCGTAGACACTTTGGGTCACAGTCTGGACAGGTGGGTGAATAGGACACATATTATAGTAGTTTGAAATGTGAAGCTGAAATGTGAAATGTGAAACACTAGGTGGCAGTGTAATGCAACACAAGTTGCCAACCGCCATGAAACCTAAAAGAGGAAGTGGAAGAAAAAGAGGAAGTGGTGTGCTTGTTCCATTTGCTTCGTCACTTCTACTTTCAGAGTCTCTGTGCGGGCAGCTCCAGTAAATGTAAGTCATATCAATTGCAATAATCTCTGTAATAAGAGTTCATTTATGTTGCTATGCCAAGTCATTTGCATCTGTATGATAACAGCAATTTAAATCTTGTATTTTATTTCTGGGTTTCTTTCTGTAGAACCACACATAACAATAGAGGCCTAGTTGTAACGGAAAGAGAAGAGGACAGTAAATAAAGTAACGTAGTGTACATTGTCTCGTTGCGTTCTTACTGGACATGCTGTAGTGGAGTCGATGCCAGTCACCGTCTGAGATCATCTATAATGTAGAAGTCACACTTCAAAACACACTCAGTGTTCTGTGATCAATGTCTATAGTTGAACAGGCTGTGGGCCTATAGTCTATTTCAACACACAGGAAATGAGTCAGATAGAGCTGGCTTCCTCCTGCCTCTCCCTGACGCGTGATTTCTAACCCCACATAGGATAAGCAATAACCACGCCCTGTGGCGCCGGGATTGGCCAGGAGCATTGAAGCTTGGGACTAAAGCACCTGGGGTTTTTCATCTTTTAAAATAAAGATGTTTAAAAAACTATTGCTTGTTACATTTTCAGTGCTGTACCTTTTCTCTGGGTAAGAATTGAGCTTGAAATTAACGATACATTATATTATATGAGCTATGAACATGAACACAACACCGTTTATATTATTGCATGTTTTTGTAGATTGTGTACATTGTGTAGATTACAATTATTATGCTTATTATTATTATTACTATGCTAAGGAAGGTAGGTGACGATAATTAATTTCAATGTCCGCTCTCAATGTCCGCTCTCCAAATCGCTGTCCGTTCTCAAGAGCTCAGTTGGTTCATGAAATCGCTGGGCTGCGTGCCCTCCAGTGTTGCTCCTGGCCAATCCCGGCGCCACAGGGCGTGGTTATTGCTTATCCTATGTGGGGTTAGAAATCACGCCTCCCTGACTGGTTCCTCTGCAGCTGCTGAACTTGGCCTAACGTTAACCTGGACATGAATGACACAAATCAATTTCTACCAACACTCCACTACATTTCAGAGGGGAATATTGTACTTTCTACTCCACTACATTTATTTCACAGCACTGTTGTTGGAATTCTCTTTATTTTATTGATTTGCTCTGTACTTTGTGTGAAACGTGCTTTACAAATAGTGTTTTATCATCATCATCATTATTATTAAATATTATTACAGTATTATTATTAATATTATTATAACGGTATTATTACCATTGTGTTCCCTGTTTTACCAACAGTCTCTGTTTGATTATGTCAGAGCTGATTGGCAGGAAGAGATCTGGTGGAGAAGGAAAGCAAGAGAGAAAGATGAATTCTTCAGAAGAGGTGAGAAAATTTGAATCTGTCTGTAAAATTAACTTGTTCTATTTGTGTGTGTGTGTGTGTGTGTGTGTGTGTATTCCTTTCTTCCTTCTTTCCTTTTCCTAGTGTGTTTTGTTGTGGTGTAGTTGTGTAGAAGTGTAGGGGTGGGAGGTTGGGGGTTTGAACGAAATGTGCACAACTGACTATGAAATGTTTGAATATTTTTTGTGAAACTTAATAAAAAGAAAATAAATTAACCCGTTAGCTCGTTTATTTAAAGTCCCTGGAAACCAGAAATATTTTTTTATTATTTAGCATTTTGAGTTCATCACATCAGAGGAATCTATGTTAATAAGCCACCAGCCAAATTTGAACGATGATGAACGTCGCAAAGTATATAAATTTAGGTTTTACTTCGTTTCGAACTCAAGCTCTCACTAGTGCCTACAACGCTACGACGCAGCCCTATGGAAGACTGTCATTTTGCTCCAAAATTACTTTTCATTAAAACCGACCACCCACCCGTAGGTGGCGTGGTACCCCCTGGGGCTGACACGGATCCACGTGACTACGTCACGTCCTGTCAGCCCAGGGATAATCACTTACGTTTTCTTCCAGCCGCTGAGAAGACGTGTTTTCTAAAGCTCCGCGGTTAACTCTGAGTTAGCTCTCTTACATAGCTTTAGATACTAGGCTCGTTCCGGCTGATTTGCCCACCTCAAGAGGTTTGCGTGGAGGGGATAAAGCAGGCTTCGGGGACCCGACCCTGTACCCTTCACCCTGCGGCGTCGGAACAAGTCATCAAATCTAAGAGTATCTTCCTTAGTTAACTGTTTATTGCTACCGCCGTGTAGTTCTGCTGCTACCGCCGTGTAGTGGTTATTGCTGCCGCTGTGTAGCTTTGCTTCGCTCCCCTGGCTGGGGCAGCGCTATCGTTTGAGGGCCGACTTAGGTCCGCGCTCAAAACTGTTAGGCTAGATTGCATACGTGCTGTTAGCTTACAGTGTAGCACTAGAACATTAGGCTAGCCAGCCTGGTTCTTGCGGATTAGCTAGCGTGCACCCTTGTCATTAGCGTCCGTTTGCTTGTTTTAGGCGCCGGCTATATTGTCAGAGCGCGCACGTTACTCCAGGAGTAACGTTAAATAGATAGTTAGCGAGTTGCTCAGTGCAGCTAGCTTGGACTAGCTTGTAGCACTCCAGCTATCTGGCTGCGTCCCCAGACAGGGTAACGACTACCTCTGTGTAGGGCGCGCGGTAAGCGAGAGTAGTAGCTAGAAGCCATGCTCTTCAGTTAGCTAGATAGCTAGCTTGCTACCCGTGCAGCCAGTATCTAGTTTTGTAGCACTCCAGCTTCTTACCGTCGCAGGCTATTGCTTACACGGTAACCCCGTTATTCCTGTTAGCAGAGAGAGGGGGGAACAGCTAGGTGCTGTGTTAGCTGTGAGGCTACGCTGGCCGGTTACGACCGGCACTATGAAAATGATGTGTGCACTGCCTAAGGGCATGAGCACGCTGCACAGGCGTTGCTGGGACCTACATACTGCTTGTAGTGTAGATTTTACTGCCGTCGGCCCCTAAGGGGGCACTCTGAGATTTAGCTGAGCGAGTACGCTAGCTAAAAGTTGTGTTGACTTCTCTCAGCTCTTACGCCTTCTTAGCCAGCTTGCTTGTCTGCTAAGTGTTGCGTGCAAATAGCATCTACTAGATTGTAACTCCCTCTGAGGAGTTTCTTCTGAGATTGACTAGCTTCGCGGGCCGCTGGCCTCTGCCTGCGGTCACGCTTGCTTCCCCGTGTTACACAGGGTAGAGACTCGCTGCACCGGCTTGTGCGCAGGCTTGTGTTAGCGCACGCTTGTCTCTCAGTGCTTACGCTAGCTTAGCTAGTGGCTGGTTCACACCTGTTCTCGCGGTTAACAGGTTGTGGGTATTGTTGCCTCCCCTTCGGGCTGGGCTATTGCCGCTTACGTTACGTTGCACGCGCACGTTCGCTAGCCTCCGGGTTGCTTACTGTCTAGCCTGTGCTTCTTGTTAGCCTGCTAGCCTGCTTAAACGGTACTCCTGCTAACACGGTGCGGCCCGCTGGAGCTTGCTATTAGTGATTAGCTTCCGGCTTTCTCTTGCTACTAGCAGGGAAAGTCAGCGAGGGGATGGGCTGTGTGTATCACTGCATTGGCCGAGTATGAACCGGCACGTTAAGTGCGTGTTCTGCCTTGGGCATGAGCACGCTGCACAAGCGCCTTGAACCCGCGGTCTTGCAGCTGCTGGGCTATCTTCACGAGCGAGCCCTCCAAGGGAGCAGTTCGTGGGGCGACGCCCAGGGCCGCAGCTAAGCTCTTGAGAGCGGACCAAGGTCCGCTCTCAAAAGAGTGTGAAAGCTAGCTTGCATACGTGCAGATAGCATTAGTACTGTTTAGCACAGAACTATAGTATGGTTGCAGATAGCTGGCGTGCACCCGTGCAGTTAGTATCTGTGTGCTAAGTACATTGGGCACGAGCTACCTCCGCTACAATAGACGTACCGCCCCGTGCTGGCGCTACGCGTCCAGCAGGGGTTACAGCTCGCCAAGGTCTGGGCTTAGTGCCAGCCTTTGGCTTGTAGCTCTAAGGACAAGCCCACCGCCCTTGGTGCCCAAGGCCCGGGGTGGTTGGGAGCTCTCCATGGGTCGCACTCCCTTGTTGGGGCGCCCCCTGCAAGTGCGGGGAGCCTGGCAGGGGGCACAGCGCACCTTGGTCCATGGCCATGGCCTGGCCTCGGTTGGCAGCGCTCAGGTCAAGCCCACCGGTTGGCTCACCAAGGCTGGGCTCAGTTCCAGCCTGCGGCTTGTAGCTTTAGACCCACCGTCCTCGGTGCCCAAGGCCCGAGTTAGGTCGGGAGCTCCCCCAGGGTCTCATACCCATCATCAAGGCTCGCCTTGGTCCATGGCTACGGCCTGGCCTCGGCTAGAGGCTCCTAGGACAGCCCACCATCAATGGCACCGACGGCCCATTGCTGGTCGGGAGCTCGCCTGGGGGCCGCACTGTCGGACAAGTCCACGTGCGGCCGGTCTCGAGAAAGAACGTTACCTCCGCAGTCCCCCCAGCCTGCGAAAGTCGCATGGCAGGAGGGGGGGGGGCTACTTCGATACAACAGCGCGTCAGTAGGCGGAGCTTGCGTAAGAAGTTCTCCCCCAGCATGCACAGCTTCTACGGAACTGACCATGCGGCGGGGGGCGTAGCCTCTCACGTCCCGCCCCCCCATCAGGGTACCGGATCAAAAGGTCCCGGTGCCCAGCGATATACTCAGGACGGGTTCCGCTCCTTTGGCCACAAGAGACCATCTTGTCCAACAGGCTCGATGCCTGGGAGCATCTATGTTTCCCGTCCCCATTACGGCGCACCCTCCAGAAGGGATACGCTCTACAGTTGCCAGGCCCACACCCACGTTCGACGGGACCCCCGATCCGGCCATGGAGGGGGAGGCCATGGACATACTCCACAAGGAGGTTATTCGTTCCTCGCCAGAGGGGCAATTCGCTCGGTTCCCAAGGCAGATGTGCGCTTGGGTTTTCTACCACAGGTACTTATCGTACCCAAGAACAACAAGACGCTGAGGAAGTCCCGTTCCGAATGCTCTCTTTCCCCACCTGTTCAACGAGTTGAGACAGGGGGATTTCTTACTTCCGGGGATCTGAAAGGTGCGTTCTTCCATGTCCACGTGGTCAGGAGACACAGGAAATACCTGAGGTTCTCCTTCCTGGGGAAGGCTTACGAGTTCTGTGTCTTGCCATTCGGCATGTATTTGAGCCCGCGAACCCTCTCGGTGTGCGTGGAGACAGCCTTGGCTCCCCTCCGCGCGAGGGGGATCCACGTCTTCCTATATCTCGACGACGTTCGCTTAGCGGCCGACTCGAGGGTCCGTGCCACGGAACATACCTAGGTGGTGACCGATCACCGGCAAACCTTAGGGTGTTTGGTGAACTGGCAGAAGAGTGGCCTCGTCCCAGCGCAGGCGGCGACCTTCCTGGGGCTCGAGCTAGACTTCCTGCGAGCCTTTCGCCAGAGCGACAGGCTCGCACGGTTCGGACAGCAAGCCAAGGACGGTAGGTCTGTGCCCTCGGTGTCGGTGCATCAGTGCACAGTGATGTTGGGCCTGATGGCCTCAGCACTGCATGTGCTCCCGCTGGGAGGCTACACATGCTCCTGTGGTCCAAATACGGTTCTCAGGCTTCGCCTGGACTCGGCCGGGGACCGCCATCGCAGGGTTCCTCTGACAGGTCAGGCCTGGCAGGCCCTGGCCATATGGGCAGACCCCCGTTACCTCTCGAGAGGTACTCGGTGGGGCCCTGTCCCGCTCAGGATGGTGATCCGCACAGACGCCTCCCACTGGGGAGGGGGTGCGATTTGCGGGCTTTTTTCGGCGAACGGCCGGTGGGAGGCTCAGGAGCTTCACCACATAAACGTGCTAGAGCTGAAGGCGATTCGCCGGGCTCTGCTTCAGGACAAGCCCACCATCAATGTCGCCGTGGGCCCATTGTTGGTTGGGAGCTCTCTTGGGGACCGCACTGCCGGACAAGTCCGCGTGCGGCCAGACTCGAAAGAGAACGTTGCCTCCGCAGTCCCCCCAGCCTGCGGAGGTAACACTTCCAGCGGCTCACACATGGGCACCATGTGCTGATTCGCTCGGGCAATATGGCAGCGATCGCCCACCTGAACAAACAGGGCGGTGTGCGGTCGGGGGCGCTGAACCATAGCGGGGATTCACCTGTGGGTGTATCCCCGTCTCCTTTCAGTGTCAACGGTCTATCTGCCGGGACGGCGGAGTTACGACCGGCCTGCTGTCTCGAGGTAATCCCCGTTATACGGAGTGGTGCCTCCACCCTCGGGTGACGGAACAGGTTTGGGCCAGGTTGGTCGCGCCTGCGTCGATCTCTTGCATCGCGGCGCACGACACACTGCCCACTGCGGTTCTCGATCCAGGAGGACAGCCCCCGTTAGGTCATGACGCGCTGAAAGCGCACGTGTGGCCGAGGGAGGGGCTCTATGCGTTTCCCCCAACCCCCCTGATCCGTCAGTTGTTGGACAGGGTGAGGGAACAGCACCTCCGACTCGTTTTAGTCTGTTTTGGCCCAGGCAGACATGGTTTGCGGACCTGGTCTCCCTGGCGCAAGATCCGCCCTGGGCATTGCCGGTACGGGCCGATCTCCTATCCCAGGCGGAGGGGGAGGTGTTCCACCCCTCCCCAGGCAGGTGGAAGCTAGCGGTCTGGCTCCTGAATGGGACCAGTTGCTAGCACAGGGCTTGCCCGACAATGTGGTGCGCACTATTCAGAGTGCTAGGGCTGCTTCGACCCGCACTCAGTACGCGTACAAGTGGCGGGTTTTTTCGCGATGGTGCACAAGTAAGGGTGTGGATCCAGTGAACTGCAGCGTGCGCCCAGTTCTCTGTTTCCTTCAAAGCTTGCTTGACGCGGGCCAGTCCCCGCAGTCGCTTAAAGGAGGACTTACCCCCTAGATATGTATTAGAACAGTGATTTGAAAAAACCAAGAAATGACATATGCTCTTGTCTATACTAGACTCTTTGACTGTGTTCAAGTCCAGATTTTTTTTCGGAAATCGACGCCATTACAGTTTGCCTACTGCCTCAAAAATAATTTATTTGAGAGGGGCAATATCTTTATAAATATCAACAACTAGCCAACGCTGGTGGCCTGTTTGGAAACAGCTTTGCTCAAAATGGTTTTAAGTTATATCAATTTGGTAATTCAGTGGCGAACTAGAAATTTAATTATTTTTCTGCATGTATCTCTATGGAAACTACTCAAACTACGTTACGAGAGCAAAGTGACGTGGGCTCGTTACAGCAGCACACCGCACAATACGACAAACCCCCCGTTCTGGGGTAACACAATGCGAGATTTCTCTACGTCATTCCCTCGTCCAAGTTGCCATATAGTCCCTTTTTCATTTTAGTTTGGGGGCTTTTCGTGATTCTTGTTAAAAGTTGTGCAAAAGTTTTCCTCTCAGCGCAGTACAGGCTGCGCCTCCTTCCTCCTGCCAGACCCCGGCTGGCGAAACAGCCTGCTGCATGCATGGGGCGTTCTGTAACCTCACGGAGCAACAAACAAACACAGACAGAAATAGCTGTTGTGCGATTTTTCTGCTCAATACAGTATGAGATTGGGTACAGGATTGAGGGAATCCCGCATCTGTTTGCGAAGGTGCGACTGGACAGGACGCTTTTCACAGACGGGCACAGGGCTACTCAGGGCACAGCTGCAGATTTCTCCTCCTCCTCCTCCGCGCATTCAGTCTGTCCAAAATCAATACCGATATAATCTCAGTAGGAGGGATGCAGGGAAATATATGATAGCCGATGTGTTTAGAGAAGCTTTGTCACGTTGTCGTAGTATAGCGTTATATTTTACATGTGCGCTGCGATAAGATTTGTTTGCGGAAGGATGAAAGTGAGGCTCTCTCTTTGATGCTGGGCTCTCGGAGCTGATTGAAAACACACACGAGTCAACGTGGAGGGCGCGCGCCCCCGGAGCTTGGCGCTAGTGCATGAGTACGACTCGCTCCCACCTGCCTGGGCTGGAGGCAGCTGCTTCCAACTCGGACTGATAGTATATACATCATCATTCGAGCTTATCCAGGTAAGATATTAATAAAGTAGTGGCACATTCAGCGGGAAACTAACTATAATTAAGACATGTGCCAACTTTGACGACGTTTGGTTCAGTATTTTAAGAGCAAACTTCAATATGAATAGGCTTGGAGTTCTGAGGAGCCGAAAGGGTACAGGGGGGGTAGGGGAGTAATTATCTTGAAATCCCATAGTCTTTGGGAACACTGTGACGTCAATGTGTTCCTAATATCCCATTCATTTGAGAAAAAGAAAAAAAAGCAGTGTTAGACCCTTAGAGGGCGCTTATGCCAGGTATGCTGCTGAAAAATGATACAAATGGTAAAATGGCAACAGTTTGGTGTCAAATGTGGAAATTCTGACCAGAATTCTTCACACATCACCCCCAAAGTCATATATATTGGTTAAAAGCTGAAAAAAAGTGTTTTGGAGGTAAGTTCTCCTTTAACTCATTGAGTGCCAGCCACTTTTGGAGAACGGACGCTCCCAGTGCCAGAGTTTCAGAGCTTTTTTCAGTGATTTCTCGAGGCCCACAGAATATTGTGTGATATTACTATGTAAACAATGAACATGCAAAAAGAACGATGAGACTCTTTTCTATCATCAGCAAAAACAGGTTTATTGATATCATTTTCCGTTCTTTAGTTATCAGCCGGAGAAGATAGCTTGATTTAACAAAAAAGAGCAGTTTTTTTCTAGAAGCTGAGATAATGGCTCTTTTGTGAAATTAAACATTTCAAACACATCACTGACTCTGAAGCTAATTTTCTGATGTAGTCACACCTCAAAAATAATTTCCTTCAATAAAACAGTGAAGGGCAGGGAATTTTGTTTGGCAGAATAATATTTTTAGCTGCAACCAGCAGCGCTGGCCCCTGCGTGCGCTGCTGGTTGCAGCTTCTTGCTGCTGGTGGGCATCGGATATTCTGGCTTGCGTTTGCCAACCCTGTCCTGCTGCTGCCTGGGTCTGTCTGGGTGTTGTGTGGCTGTGTGCTGCTCTGCGTGCCCCCCCCCCCCCCCCCCCGCCCGCCCCGCCTCGCCTCAACTGCACACTCCTCCTGTATGGGAGGTGGCTCTGTGCTGAGTTTGCTCTGCACTGTGAAGGGTGCGCGACATCTAGCTTTTTCCGCGTGTGTTTGTCACCGGCTCCTATGCTTCCAGTTGAGAATAATAACGTCTCCACGGCTGATCATGCGAATCGGCTGTTGCAGCGGACATGGAGGAGCTCAATTGTGGGAGCAGATTGACTGCTGCAGGCACATCTAACGTTAAAACGCTTCATGCATATCGATGCATACGGATGCGATGCGATTTCTGTTTCCCCAATGACTTATTCTCTGTTTTTCTCTGCCTTTCTGTTAACCTGGAGAGCACTGTCGCCACCTAAGGGTTCTGTAAAATAGGTTATAGACCTCCAATAGCTACAATAGTTGTACAGGAGCTGCGGAAGGCTTTGATCGACGTCCCACCGTCAAAAAACGCATTGGACGTCGAAAGACGTCCGTGGCACTCTACGTCACTATTTAATTGGACGTCGAAAGACGTCCATGGCACTCAATGAGTTAAGGTGTACGTAGCCGCGATTTCGACTTGCCACATGGGGATTGAAGGGACCCCCGTGGGGGTGTGCCCTTTGGTCTCGCGCTTCATGAAGGGGGCGCGTAAACTGCGCCCGCCGTTGCGGTGCGTTTTTCCCAAATGGGACCTGGTTACGGTGCTGGACGGACTAACGGGTCATCCGTTTGAGCCCTTGGACTCCGCCGATTTAAAGGTTCTGTCCTTAACTCATTCTCTGCCAGGGTCATTTCGGTCTGTGTGCTCCCAGTGCCAGGATTTTGAGCATATTTCCTGATCTTCCAGGACCCACAGAATATTCTGTGCCAGGAATAAAATTACACAACATATCTCACAATAAAGCGGAGACTCTCTTCTTACCCCTTGTAAAAAACTGAAACTCTACCATGTTTCCTTGTTTAGTTACAAGCAGTGGAAGTTAGCTTGTTTTTACTAAAAATCCCTCATTGGAACAGAAATAGGAGAAAAAGAGGTTTTTAGTGAAGGACACCGTTTCAAGCAGAACTCTCTTTTGAGCCTTTTATTTTTTGCCTCAGTGACACATCAGACACATTATACAGTATTTGTTTTCCCAAATAAATAAATAAAAAATAAAAAATAAGAGAATGTATTTGAGGGAGCTGTGTCGGTCCATCCCGCCCAGTGAGCGGCTACAGAGAGAGAGAGAGAGTCTGGCCCCTGGGGTTTCTTGACAGATGAGGCTTGGGCGCAGTATTTATCAAAGTATGATAAATATGTGCACAAAATCAAATAAATAATTTACTTTTACAGTTGCCATGTGGATTTTTAGCTTAGCTTGATAAAAGCATAAACAAATGGAACGAACCCTTATGTGGTCACACTCACACACTCTCTCTCTCTCTCACACACACACACACACACACACACACACACACACACACACACACACACACAGACACACAGGAATAACGAGTGCTGTAACGTTACCTGCTGTCACGTTACCTCTCATAACTAACGTTAGCACAGAAGATCACACAATAGCTACGTTAGTGCTGTAAACTTTGAAATGTTTATGTGACACATGTTTTGCCTTGGTTGCTGGGGACGGGTGTGTGACGCGGTTTGACGCTTTGACGTATCCATGTGATTCCCCCTCCCTTGAGTGTGACAGAGAGCTCCCCTTGAGAGGGAGAGCTGGCAAGAGGAAACGTGAAGCGAGTCATGCCGGCGGCATAAGTTATAAACAATGCGTGACAATTATACTCAAATGTTGTGTGTGATCATTTCATCTCAAACGCGATACAAAAAATAGGCTACTTTTTACCATCGTCATCGCTCTCTCCAAGTGGCACCCATTTCTCCTCCTCCGATCAGACGGATCAGAACGCTGTGAAGGGGAGCCTTCAGTCGCCCTGGCGCTCCGTCGTGGACCAACAACAAAAACGCCGGCGTCTTCCTCGCCATCGTCGCCATCCGAGAACTCTGGGTCGGACTCTGTTTCGACCACAGGCTCCACCCATAAATACTAAACTAGCGGGTTCCTTTTATCAGTTTGACCTGAAACAATGTCACAGGCTGGGAAAGTGTCTGATGTAATGTAAACAGCCAAAACATGAAAGTACGTCCGAGTACGTCTTTGGCACAGAACGCCATTGTTAAAAGTACGTCCGGGTACGTCTTTGGCAGAGAATGAGTTAAAGACCGCGCTGCTGCTGGCCTTATCGTCAGGAAAGAGAGTCGGTGACCTGATTGCCCTCTCGGTGCAGCAGGCCTGTATGGTTTTTGGGGACGATGGGCGCAGGGTTACGTTGCGACCTAACCCGGCGTACCAGCCCAAGAATATTAATGTCAGCTTTAGGTCTATGGTTATAGACTTATCGGCATTCTGTCCCCCGCCGTTCAGTTCGGGTGAGGAGAGACATTTGCACATGCTGTGCCCCGTAAGGGCGCTCTCGGCCTATGTGGCCAGGACGCGTTCATTACGCATTACAGATCAGCTGTTGGTTTGCTTTGGGCAAAGGGCCCAGGGCGGACCCCTTTCCAAGGATTGCTTATCACACTGGATAGTGGAGGCGATCGCGTTGGCATACTCTGCCGTGGGTAAGATACCCCCGGAGGGTATCAAGGCGCATTCTACGCGAGGTGTTGCGACATCCTCTGCGTTGTTGCGTGGTGTGTCGGTGGAGGACATGTGTGCCGCGGCCTCATGGTCCTCTCATCACACTTTTGTCAGGTACTACAGTCTCGACGTGTCCGGTTCGCAGTTCGCGCACGCGGTGCTGTCGGTGGCAAGAAAGTAGTATCGTTGCCACTCTAATATGTCAGACGGTTAGGCATAAACGTTGCCATATGGCCGTGGTTCACCGGTGCCTTTCGGGTCGCCCTGTGGGTGCTCCCGGCAGCAAGGTCGGTTGAATTGAGGCACTAGTGAGAGCTTGAGTTCGAAACGAAGTAAAACGTTAGGGTTGTGCCACAACCCAGGTTTTACGAGTGAGAACGAGAGCTCTCACTACCCAGCCTTGCTGTGTCGATGCGTCACGGGGTGCGTCGGATCTCAGCGGGCTGGAAGAAATTAGAGTGATTATCCCTGGGCTGACAGGACGTGACGTAGTCACGTGGATCCGTGTCAGCCCCAGGGGGTACCACGCCACCTACGGGTGGGTGGTCGGTTTTAATGAAAAGTAATTTTGGAGGAAAAAATGACAGTCTTCCATAGGGCTGCGTCGCAGCGTTGTAGGCACTAGTGAGAGCTCTCGTTCTCACTCGTAAAACCTGGGTTGTAGCACAACCCTAACGTTTGACAGTCATGCCAAAAGTAATGAGAATCAATTAGTTTTTAGAGTGTATTTTCTCCCGCGGACTGTGTGGGCGTGTCCCGTCTGCAGCAGGGCTCCGAGAGAGAGAGAGCGCGAGACAGAGGGGGGGAGGGAAACGGAGAAAGAGAGATCGAGTGTGTGTGTGTGTGTGTGTGTGTTCGTTGCTCGGAGAGGGAGAGAGAGAGACTTGCTGCGACTGCACAGCGCTACTGTGTCTGTGTGTGTGTGTGTGTGTGTGTGTGTGTGTGTGAGTAACCTCGCGTCACCAGGCTGTGTCGAGCGCTATGCTGCCTTCTCTCTCACTAGTCCCGAGAGAGAGAGAGAGAGAGAGAGAGAGAGAGAGAGAGAGAGAGAGAGAGAGAGAGAGAGAGAGAGAGAGAAGCATAGCGCTCGCACACAGAGTGGGAGGGAGACAGACAAGACACTGAGCGAGCGCTGTCACTGGGTGCAAATAACAGACAAAAGGAGGGTGGGTGCGGATTGTGCGCATGTACAAAGGTTATATAGAGCTTATGACGTCATAAGCTCCTGCATTTTAGCACCTCGCGCACTGCTGTCTTCAATGAGGAAGTACCTTGTACAATCTTGTAGAAAAGTGTCGATTTTAAGGCTTTGGGTTGAAAGTAATGTATAATAATTTCTGAGGGACACAATTACTAACATAAGACCCTAAATAACATAGTTAGAACGTTTTTGTGGATTTTGGTTTCCAGGGACTTTAAAGGATGCTGTACTGTACGTTAGCATGATTGCTAATTATTCTCTCTGCCTCCTTAATTGTGGTAACATTAGCCTGTTGGCTTGGTTATTCATACATTTATGATGAGATATTTTACAATGCAAAGCTGCTGCTGTTGGCCAGATCTGGATGAAAGAAAATATGATGTAATTTATTGTATGATGTGATAATCTGATATGTTACACAGTACATACAACAAGATACAGTATATGTTTGTCTGTTAGCATGCTTTCATATCATAAAATACTTTATCAGAGATAGTAATGACTTCATATCCTTTATATCTTTCTCTATGAAACAGAGAAACACCAACAGACCAAAACGCCACCACTGTCTGCAGTGTGGGAAATCTTTCCGTGGGCCAGGTGAACTAAAAAGACATCAACGCATTCACACTGGAGATAAGCCATTTTCCTGTGACCAATGTGGAAGCAGCTTCAGTCAGTTAACTAACCTAACAACACATCAACGCATTCACACTGGAGAGAAGCCATTTTCCTGTGACCAGTGTGGACGCAGCTTCAGTCAGTTAGCTAACCTAACAACACATCAACGCATTCACACTGGAGAGAAGCCATTCTCCTGTGACCAGTGTGGACGCAGCTTCAGTCAGTTAGCTAACCTAACAACACATCAACGCATTCACACTGGAGAGAAGCCATTCTCCTGTGACCAATGTGGACGCAGCTTCAGTGTGTTAGCTAACCTAACAACACATCAATGCATTCACACTGGAGAGAAGCCATTCTCCTGTGACCAGTGTGGAAGCAGCTTCAGTCAGTTAACTAGCCTAACAAGACATCAACGTATTCACACTGGAGAGAAGCCATTCTCCTGTGACCAGTGTGGACACAGCTTCAGTGAGTTAACTAGCCTAACAACACATCAACGTATTCACACTGGAGAGAAGCCATTCTCCTGTGACCAGTGTGGAAGCAGCTTCAGTCAGTTAGCTAACCTAACAACACATCAACGCATTCACACTGGAGAGAAGCCATTCTCCTGTGAGCAATGTGGACGCAGCTTCAGTGTGTTAGCTAGCCTAACAAGACATCAGCGCATTCACACTGGAGAGAAGCCATTCTCCTGTGAGCAATGTGGACGCAGCTTCAGTGTGTTAACTAGCCTAACAACACATCAACGTATTCACACTGGAGAGAAGCCATTCTCCTGTGACCAATGTGGAAGCAGCTTCAGTCAGTTAGCTAACCTAACAACACATCAACGTATTCACACTGGAGAGAAGCCATTCTCCTGTGACCAATGTGGAAGCAGCTTCAGTCAGTTAGCTAGCCTAACAACACATCAACGCATTCACACTGGAGAGAAGCCATTCTCCTGTGAGCAATGTGGACGCAGCTTCAGTCTGTTAGGTAGCCTAACAAGACATCATCAATGCTTTCACACTGGAGTGAAGCCATTCTCCTGTGACCAATGTGAGGGCAGCTTCAGTCTCTCAAGTGACCTATTCATACATCAACGCATTCACAGATGAGTTGTGTTCAGGGAAGCCTCAACGTCCGTTCTCTTTGACACCTAACAAGACATGAACACATTCACACTGGAGAGAAGCCATAATGCTGATGAGAAAGAGATAGATGAAGTACACGAGTTTACATTTTTAGGTGTTATTTTAGATTCCCATCTTAAGTTGGACAGACATGTATAGAAGTTGTGCAAAACTGTCAAAACAAATTGTAATAATAATAATAATAATAATAATAATAATAATAATACTATTTTAATAAGAGAAAGAACATATAGCCTAGCTCTGATGGCAGCACAGCAGTTTATGCATGCCATGATATTTTCTCATTTATCATGAGTCTGAGGCCAGTCCAACCAAACAACAATTACACCCATTAGATCTTTATATACTGTATAAACAGGCACTGATACGAAATCAGTCAGATGGCATAATTCTACAGAAACATAAGCTACTAAGTTTGCAGTTTCGTAGACTTTTCATTGATAAAACAGATTTTTAAGTGTGTCAACAACCTTCCCCCAGATATATTCTGTCAACTGCTAAACAAACAAGACAGTGGGATCAGAACTAGAGGTGCAACAAGTGGAAATTGTAGAGCAGCAAAACACAGAAGAGCATTTGGTCAGTCATCTTTCTCAGTACGAGGTACACAGCTGTGGAATACATTAGCATCTGACATTAAACACCTGACAGAGATGAAGGCTTTCAACACACGTGCAAAACAATGTCTGAAACTGAAACAAGCCTGTGAACACTGACTGTTCACAGGCTTGTATAGCTACTGTACATACTGTCTGTGAACACTGACTGTTCACACAGGCTTGTATAGCTACTGTACATACTGTCTGTGAACACTGACTGTTCACAGACTTGTATAGCTACTGTACATACTGTCTGTGAACACTGACAGTTCACAGGCTTGTATAGCTACTGTACATACTGTCTGTGAACACTGACTGTTCACAGGCTTGTATAGCTACTGTACATACTGTCTGTGAACACTGACTGTTCACAGGCTTGTATAGCTACTGTACATATTGTCTGTGAACACTTACTTTCGTTTCTTTTCTCGTTAAATTTTAATTTGATTTCATACTTGCTGATTTTGTTTCTACTTATGATGTTATACTTATTCACAAGTAGAGGCCTCGTATAGGCCCTTGCGGGTCTCTTGCCTCTACTTTGCACATGTTTGTGTGTGTTTATCTTGGTAACTTTCAGTATTTCTGTATGTTTTAATATGTGCTAAAAAAAAATAGAAAATAGAAAATAATAAAATAAAATAAATAAACACTGACTGTTCACAGGCTTGTATAGCTACTGCACATACTTTATTTCCCGTGTGTTGCCCTCAAATGTCATCTTCACTCATTACTGTCTCAGTTACTGTTGTAATGGTTGTTTTGTTTCTCTGCATATGAGTTTAGTTTGAGTTAGTTTGAGTCCTATGTGTTTTTATATAGCTATGTGCATTCAAGCTTCCAAAAGCCTAACCAGGGACAAGGACTGCAAATTAGCTACAGTATGGCTAGAAGTCCTATATACACTGCATCTATATAGAAGTCCTATATACACTGCATCTATATACAGTAGAAGTCCTATATACATTGTTGCATCGGCTGCACATTTTAAATGTAGCAATGCTTATGACCAGTGGTTCCCAACCTTAGGGTCGCGACCCTAAGTGCCGTCGCCTGGAATTCAAATAAGGTCACCTGAAATGTCTAAAAGAAGAAGAAAAAATACACCACACACAATTTAAAACTAGCCAAGATGATTAGGGTCACTTGTGTTTTTTAGGTTTTTTTTAGTTCTGAGTTTAAAGTGAAAGTGATCATCTCTAAGACTTCAGTTTTGTTCTCTTGGGTGACACCTACAGTATGGCGATGAGTGGTAATTGCAGGTGAAACAGTGTCCATGGGCTCACTATCAGACAGATAGTGACTTTAATTATTTAAAATGTTTTAGATGAAAATGTTTGAGATTATAACTTTAAATCAAGATTCTTAGGATAAAGTCAGAATTCTGAAAATAAAGTCAGAATTCTGAAAATAAAGACATAATTCTGAGATTAAAGACATAATTCTCAGATGAAAGTCAGAATTCTGAGGGGAAAAAGAAGCATACTGTTACATGTGAGATGTCACTGATGATATTATTGATGGTGTACCGCAATTTGAATGTCTAGGGTTATGTGACGTCAAAATCGAGTCACAAGCCAAAAAAGGTTGGGAACCCCTGGCTTATGTATTGTCCCTGTCAAATAAACAAATACATAATAAATAAATAATAAATAATGTTTGGGGGGAGATCTTTGTTCTTCTTCGTCGATTGGAAGGGTCGCAAGGTATTATGGGATATCCTAACCCACCAAAGGTACCATTGTATGGTTCCTCGAAAATTGGGCAAAACCAGGTACCTAGAAAGGTTGCAAATTCAGTGAATTATGTATGTGGCAAAGTCCGTTGTTGCCCTACTAACTGAGTTGGGCATTCGGGGACGGAGCCTGAAACTTGAGGTTAGCAACATGTCTCAGGCAGCAGAACGAGCAAGTGAATGGCTGTGGCTAAGGAGGAAACATGCTAGCTGGGGAGCTCGCTAAGGTAAGATTGTTTGTTGTTGGTCATGATTGACGGTCCGCATCAACAGGGCTGAATCATTGACAGTGGTGGTGTAGTTAGGAATGTCATAGCGAACCGACCTGGATAGCTAGGCTTAGATAGTGAGGTAATATGCAGTTGTGCGGTGGTAGCATGGAGGGGGGTGTTTCCAGGATGCTGGATTACACCGTTAAGCCTTCTTGAGGTGTCGTGGGCCTAACATAACGAAACATCGGTGAAGGAAGGTGCCCACTTGAAAACCCCAATGACATGCTTCAAACTGCTGCTGGCTAGGGTAGGTAACTGGTGATTTGTGTCTTGTTTATTGGTTTGTTAGCCTGTTAGCTTGTTTTATTCTGGATTGGGCTTCTAAATGTGTTTTTCCTTGGATTTTGGCACAAGGGATAGTAACATCTTGTCCTGTGTATTAATTAATAATGTATCAAACTGGTTTCAGACGGCCTAATTACAACTTCCTACCTAGAAATGCCACCTATATAGCTCGTTCACTTGAGTATTGGATGATTTTCACAACTAAACTCAACAATGTTAACACATTCACTGCCAGCCTTTTTTTTTTTTTACTGTAGGTAGGTTCTGCCAGAGGTTTTTTTTTGAGGATTCTGGCTCATTTTACAAGAGCCGAGGATTATTTTCTGCTTGGACTTTGTGAACACAAAGTTCACAAAAGTACTAATAGAATGTGTGCTTTCTCTGTCTAAAAGAGTTAGTTTGTAGAGTTAGTAGTTATGTAGATATTAGCCGTTGAGTACAGCATGGTTTCAACGTCTGAGACTGAAAGCTGAGATAATCGCAGTTTTGTGAAATTCAATCAAACAGGCAGAACAGTCACTTTAACCATTTATTTTTGGCATCAGTGAGAGATCAGACATCTAAACAATATAGTTCTGAACGCCCTCTCCTTCAAACTCCTCCCTCCTTGGGCGTGTCTGGTGGCTTTCAGCAGCGTTTGTCACAAGCGAGTGTTCTGCTGCTGCGAGTTTGAGCAGCCTCCCTCCCTGGCAGCGAGTGTGGATAGGGCTCACTCGTTTCTTGGGTTTGAGAGCTTTGATGAAGCTTTGTGCGATTCTAGGCTTTATGCTGCGTGTTTCAAAGTGTGTTTTCCACCCAGTCTATTTTTGGAATCCCCCACCGCCAGCTCCCAGCGCGATAATGCGCGAAAGTGAAAGCGTTTTCGCCAATCCATTTTACAGTAGAGAATGGTTTCCTCGCGCGTTCCCCTACAGTTTTGGCTGTGCTTTTTTCTAGTGTGGAGAGCACTGTCGCCACTTAGTGGGTCCGTGGAATGGGTTGTACACGTTCGCTGACTCCAATATTTTTATAGGAGACGTGGGGAGCGTTGATCCACGTCCCACCGTCAAATTTTTTTTTTTTTTTTTTAAGCCGAGATATCTCGTCATTGGCAGTGAACCGTTGGATTCTGTAAGCCGAGATATCTCGTCAATGGCAGTGAACGTGTTAACATTCAGAGAGATTATTTCCTGCCTCCTGGTAACTTTGTATGTATAAAATAACAAGGAGTGTGAATACATGCGCACTAATATTCCACTATTTTTTCACTGTCACCATGTGTTTTTGTTTGTTTGTGACAAACTTTATATAAACAATATGGCATGGTGCAAACATTGGATATTTCCAAGTCCAGACCTTCACCATGTGGTGTGCCTGTGTGTTGGACGCTGCCAGGAGGTTCTTAAACATTGGGGACATTTCAGGAGACGAGCTGAACAGAAAACTGAATGAAGCGTTCTCACCAGCGTAGACACTTTGGGTCACAGTCTGGACAGGTGGGTGAATAGGACACATATTATAGTAGTTTGAAATGTGAAGCTGAAATGTGAAATGTGAAACACTAGGTGGCAGTGTAATGCAACACAAGTTGCCAACCGCCATGAAACCTAAAAGAGGAAGAAGAAGAAAAAGAGGAAGTGGTGTGCTTGTTCCATTTGCTTCGTCACTGCTACTTTCAGAGTCTCTGTGCGGGCAGCTCCGGGAAATGTAAGTTTATCAATTGCAATAATCTCTGTAATAAGAGTTAATTTATGTTGCTATGCCAAGTCATTTGCATCTGTATGATAACAGCAATTTAAATCTTGTATTTTATTTCTGTAGACCCACACATAACAATAGAGGCCTAGTTGTAACGGAAAGAGAAGAGGACAGTAAATAAAGTAACGTAGTGTACATTGTCTCGTGGTGTTCTTGCTGGACATGCTGTAGTGTAGTCGATGCCAGTCACCGTCTGAGATCATCTATAATGTAGAAGTCACACTTCAAAACACACTCAGTGTTCTGTGATCAATGTCTATAGTTGAACAGGCTGTGGGCCTATAGTCTATTTCAACACACAGGAAATGAGTCAGATAGAGCTGGCTTCCTCCTGCCTCTCCCTGACTGGTTCCTCTGCAGCTGCTGAACTTGGCCTAACGTTAACCTGGACATGAATGACACAAATCAATTTCTACCAACACTCCACTACATTTCAGAGGGGAATATTGTACTTTCTACTCCACTACATTTATTTCACAGCACTGTTGTTGGAATTCTCTTTATTTATTTTATTTATTTGCTATGTACTTTGTGTGAAACGTGCTTTACAAATAGTGTTTTATCATCATCATCATTATTATTAAATATGATTACAGTATTATTATTAATATTACTATAACAGTATTATTAACATTGTGTTCCCTGTTTTACCAACAGTCTCTGTTTGATTATGTCAGAGCTGATTGGCAGGAAGAGATCTGGTGGAGAAGGAAAGCAAGAGAGAAAGATTAATTCTTCACAAGAGGTGAGAAAATTTGAATCTGTCAGTAAAATTAACTTGTTCTATTTGTGTGTGTGTGTGTGTGTGTGTGTGTGTGTGTGTGTGTGTGTGTGTGTGTGTGTGTGTGTATTCCTTTCTTCCTTCTTTCCTTTTCCTAGTGTGTTTTGTTGTGGTGTAGTTGTGTAGAAGTGTAGGGGTGGGAGGTTGGGGGTTTGAACGAAATGTGCACAACTGACTATGAAATGTTTGAATGTTTTTTGTGAAACTTAATAAAAAGAAAAAAAATTAACCCGTTAGCTCGTTTATTTAAAGGATGCTGTACTGTACGTTAGCATGATTGCTAATTATTCTCTCTGCCTCCTTAATTGTGGTAACATTAGCCTGTTGGCTTGGTTATTCATACATTTATGATGAGATATTTTACAATGCAAAGCTGCTGTTGGCCAGATCTGGATGAAAGAAAATATGATGTAATTTATTGTATGATGTGATAATCTGATATGTTACAGAGTACATACAACAAGATACAGTATATGTTTGTCTGTTAGCATGCTTTCATATCATAAAATACTTTATCAGAGATAGTAATGACTTCATATCCTTTATATCTTTCTCTATGAAACAGAGAAACACCAACAGACCTAAACGCCACCACTGTCTGCAGTGTGGGAAATCTTTCCGTGGGTCAGGTGACCTAAAAAGACATCAACGTATTCACACTGGAGAGAAGCCATTCTCCTGTGACCAGTGTGGAAGCAGCTTCAGTGTGTTATCTAACCTAACAACACATCAACGCATTCACACTGGAGAGAAGCCATTCTCCTGTGACCAGTGTGGAAGCAGCTTCAGTCTGTTAGCTCACCTAAAAAGACATCAACGCATTCACACTGGAGAGAAGCCATTCTCCTGTGACCAATGTGGAAACAGCTTCAGTCAGTTAGCTCACCTAACAAGACATCAACGCATTCACACTGGAGAGAAGCCATTCTCCTGTGACCAGTGTGGACGCAGCTTCAGTCACTCAGGTGACCTAACAACACATCAACGCATTCACACTGGAGAGAAGCCATTCTCCTGTGACCAGTGTGGAAGCAGCTTCAGTCGGTTAGATGCCCTAAAACAACATCAGCGCATTCACACTGGAGAGAAGCCATTCTCCTGTGACCAGTGTGGAAGCAGCTTCAGTCGGTTAGATGCCCTAAAACAACATCAGCGCATTCACACTGGAGAGAAGCCATTCTCCTGTGAGCAATGTGGACGCAGCTTCAGTGTGTTAGCTAACCTAAAAAGACATCATCAATGCTTTCACACTGGAGTGAAGCCCTTCTCCTGTGACCAATGTGAGGGCAGCTTCAGTCTCTCAAGTGACCTATTCATACATCAACGCATTCATAGATGAGTTGTGTTCGAGGAAGCCTCAACGTCCGTTCTCTTTGACACCTAACAAGACATGAACACATTCACACTGGAGAGAAGCCATAATGCTGATGAGAAAGAGCTAGATGAAGTACACAAGTTTACATTTTTAGGTGTTATTTTAGATTCCCATCTTAAGTTGGACAGACATGTATAGAAGTTGTGCAAAACTGTCAAAACAAATAATAATAATAATACTATTTTAATAAGAGAACATATAGCCTACCTCTGATGGCAGCACAGCAGTTTATGCATGCCATGATATTTTCTCATTTATCATAGTGTATAACCGTCTGAGGCCAGTCCAACCAAACAACAATTACACCCATTAGATCTTTATATACTGTATAAACAGGCACTGATACGAAATCAGTCAGATGGCATAATTCTACAGAAACATAAGCTACTAAGTTTTGACAGTTTCGTAGACTTTTCATTGATAAAACAGATTTTTAAGTGTGTAAACAACCTTCCCCCAGATATATTCTGTCAACTGCTAAACAAACAAGCCAGTGGGATCAGAACTAGAGGTGCAACAAGTGGAAATTGTAGAGCAACAAAACACAGAAGAGCATTTGGTCAGTCATCTTTCTCAGTAAGAGGTACACAGCTGTGGAATACATTAGCATGTGACATTAAACACCTGACAGAGATGAAGGCTTTCAACACACATGCAAAACAATGGCTGAAACTGAAACAAGCCTGTACTGTACTGACTGTACATTAGGGCATTCACAGACTAGTCGACTAGTCGACTAGTCGACTAGTAAAACCACTAGTCGACACTGTGCTTAGTAGTCGACTAGTCGTTTTAGCAAAAAAAAAAAAAAAAAAAAAAAAAAATTTTTTTTTTAAATATCTTTAAGAAAGAACATACATGGACTATCATATCCCATATCCCCCACAAAGAACATCAAAACACAACAAAACAAAACAAGAAAACTGCATAAAATACACAATAATCCAAGAACAAACAAGACTATTGGACAAACAACCAAACAAAAACAATGCATTCAAAGTAAATACATAGATCTTGCCCTGTTGGCAGCTAGGAAATGCATAGCTTTAAATTGGAAAGCATCCAATCCCCCAGCTGTAGTTCACTGGTGGAATGAACTCTCAAGCTACCATACGTTGGATAACATTTACTACAAGAAATTTACTACAAGAATCAGATTCTTAGACATCCCCAAAATATGGCAACCACATACAGAGTTTGACTTTAAGAACTTTTTACCCCAGTGTCATTAGGCTTATCAGGATAGGAGCTGAATGCATTGTTTTTGTTTGGTTGTTTGTCCAATAGTCTTGTTTGTTCTTGGATTATTGTGTATCTTATGCAGTTTTCTTGTTTTGTTTTGTTGTGTTTTGATGTTCTTTGTGGGGGATATGGGATATGATAGTCCATGTATGTCGTGTAAATACCTCATGTTCTTTCTTAAAGATTAAAAAAAAAAAAAAAAAAAAAAAAAATTTTTTATTAAAAATAAATTAAAAACGGTTAGTCGACTAGTCGACTACCTTTAGGGACGACTAGTCGACTAGTAAAATTCACTAGTCGTGAATGCCCTACTGTACATACTGTCTGTGAACACTTACTTTCGTTTATTTTCTCGTTAAATTTTAATTTGATTTCATACTTGCTGATTTTGTTTCTACTTATGATGTTATACTTATTCACAAGTAGAGGCCTCGTATAGGCCCTTGCGGGTCTCTTGCCTCTACTTTGCTACTACATGTTTGTGTATGTTTATCTTGGTAACTTTCAGTATTTCTGTATGTTTTAATATG
Organism: Poromitra crassiceps; assembly: GCF_964638095.1. NCBI lineage: Eukaryota > Metazoa > Chordata > Actinopteri > Beryciformes > Melamphaidae > Poromitra > Poromitra crassiceps. The sequence goes on from NC_139641.1 coordinate 12,635,972, forward strand.
TGCTAAAAAAAATAAAAATAAAAATAGAAAATAATAAAATAAAATAAATAAACACTGACTGTTCACAGGCTTGTATAGCTACTGCACATACTTTATTTCCCTTGTGTTGCCCTCAAATGTCATCTTTACTCATTGCTGTCTGAGTTACTGTTGTAATGTAATGGTTGTTTTGTTTCTCTGCATATGATTTTTGTTTGAGTTAGTTTGAGTCCTATGTGTTTTTATATAGCTATGTGCATTCAAGCTTCCAAAAGCCTAACCAGGGACAAGGACTGCAAATTAGCTACAGTATGGCTAGAAGTCCTATATACACTGCATCTATATAGAAGTCCTATATACACTGCATCTATATACAGTAGAAGTCCTATATACACTGTTGCATCGGCTGCACATTTTAAATGTAGCAATGCTTATGACCAGTGGTTCCCAACCTTAGGGTCGCGACCCTAAGTGCCGTCGCCTGGAATTCAAATAAGGTCACCTGAAATGTCTAAAAGAAGAAGAAAAAATACACCACACACAATTTAAAACTAGCCAAGATGATTAGGGTCACTTGTGTTTTTTAGTTTTTTTTTAGTTCTGAGTTTAAAGTGAAAGTGATCATCTCTAATACTTCAGTTTTGTTCTCTTGGGTGACACCTACAGTATGGCGATGAGTGGTAATTGCAGGTGAAACAGTGTCCATGGGCTCACTATCAGACAGATAGTGACTTTAATTATTTAAAATGTTTTAGATGAAAATGTTTGAGATTATAACTTTAAATCAAGATTCTTAGGATAAAGTCAGAATTCTGAAAATAAAGTCAGAATTCTGAAAATAAAGACATAATTCTGAGATTAAAGACATAATTCTCAGATGAAAGTCAGAATTCTGAGGGGGAAAAGAAGCATACTGTTACATGTGAGATGTCACTGATGATATTATTGATGGTGTACCGCAATTTGAATGTCTTCTAGGGTTTTGTGACGTCAAAATCGAGTCACAAGCCAAAAAAGGTTGGGAACCCCTGGCTTATGTATTGTCCCTGTCAAATAAACAAATACATAATAAATAAATAATAAATAATGTTTGGGGGGAGATCTTTGTTCTTCTTCGTCGATTGGAAGGGTCGCAAGGTATTATGGGATATCCTAACCCACCAAAGGTACCATTGTATGGTTCCTCGAAAATTGGGCAAAACCAGGTACCTAGAAAGGTTGCAAATTCAGTGAACTTATGTATGTGGCAAAGTCCGTTGTTGCCCTACTAACTGAGTTGGGAATTCGGGGACGGAGCCTGAAACTTGAGGTTAGCAACATGTCTCAGGCAGCAGAACGAGCAAGTGAATGGCTGTGGCTAAGGAGGAAACATGCTAGCTGGGGAGCTCGCTAAGGTAAGATTGTTTGTTGTTGGTCATGATTGACGGTCCGCATCAACAGGGCTGAATCATTGACAGTGGTGGTGTAGTTAGGAATGTCATAGCGAACCGACCTGGATAGCTAGGCTTAGATAGTGAGGTAATATGCAGTTGTGCGGTGGTAGCATGGAGGGGGGTGTTTCCAGGATGCTGGATTACACTGTTAAGCCTTCTTGAGGTGTCGTGGGCCTAACATAACGAAACATCGGTGAAGGAAGGTGCCCACTTGAAAACCCCAATGACATGCTTCATACTGCTGCTGGCTAGGGTAGGTAACTGGTGATTTGTGTCTTGTTTATTAGTTTGTTAGCCTGTTAGCTTGTTTTATTCTGGATTGGGCTTCTAAATGTGTTTTTCCTTGGATTTTGGCACAAGGGATAGTAACATCTTGTCCTGTGTATTAATTAATAATGTATCAAACTGGTTTCAGACGGCCTAATTACAACTTCCTACCTAGAAATGCTACCTATATAGCTCGTTCACTTGAGTATTGGATGATTTTCACAACTAAACTCAACAATGTTAACACATTCACTGCCAGCCTTTTTTTTTTTACTGTAGGTAGGTTCTGCCAGAGGGTTTTTTTGAGGATTCTGGCTCATTTTACAAGAGCCGAGGATTATTTTCTGCTTGGACTTTGTGAACACAAAGTTCACAAAAGTACTAATAGAATGTGTGCTTTCTCTGTCTAAAAGAGTTAGTTTGTAGAGTTAGTAGTTATGTAGATATTAGCCGTTGAGTACAGCATGGTTTCAACGTCTGAGACTGAAAGCTGAGATAATCGCAGTTTTGTGAAATTCAATCAAACAGGCAGAACAGTCACTTTAACCATTTATTTTTGGCATCAGTGAGAGATCAGATATCTAAACAATATAGTTCTGAACGCCCTCTCCTTCAAACTCCTCCCTCCGTGGGCGTGTCTGGTGGCTTTCAGCAGCGTTTGTCACAAGCGAGTGTTCTGCTGCTGCTGCTGCTGCTGCGAGTTTGAGCAGCCTCCCTCCCTGGCAGCGAGTGTGGATAGGGCTCACTCGTTTCTTGGGTTTGAGAGCTTTGATGAAGCTTTGTGCGATTCTAGGCTTTATGCTGCGTGTTTCAAAGTGTGTTTTCCACCCAGTCTATTTTTGGAATCCCCCACCGCCAGCTCCCAGCGCGATAATGCGCGAAAGTGAAAGCGTTTTCGCCAATCCATTTTACAGTAGAGAATGGTTTCCTCGCGCGTTCCCCTACAGTTTTGGCTCTGCTTTTTTCTAGTGTGGAGAGCACTGTCGCCACTTAGTGGGTCCGTGGAATGGGTTGTACACGTTCGCTGACTCCAATATTTTTATAGGAGACGTGGGGAGCGTTGATCCACGTCCCACCGTCAAATTTTTTTTTTTTTTTTTTAAGCCGAGATATCTCGTCATTGGCAGTGAACCGTTGGATTCTGTAAGCTGAGATATCTCGTCAATGGCAGTGAACGTGTTAACATTCAGAGAGATTATTTCCTGCCTCCTGGTAACTTTGTATGTATAAAATAACAAGGAGTGTGAATACATGCGCACTAATATTCCACTATTTTTTCACTGTCACCATGTGTTTTTGTTTGTTTGTGACAAACTTTATATAAACAATATGGCATGGTGCAAACATTGGACATTTACAAGTCCAGACCTTCACCATGTGGTGTGCCTGTGTGTTGGACGCTGCCAGGAGGTTCTTAAACATTGGGGACATTTCAGGAGACGAGCTGAACAGAAAACTGAATGAAGCGTTCTCACCAGCGTAGACACTTTGGGTCACAGTCTGGACAGGTGGGTGAATAGGACACATATTATTATAGTAGTTTGAAATGTGAAGCTGAAATGTGAAATGTGAAACACTAGGTGGCAGTGTAATGCAACACAAGTTGCCAACCGCCATGAAACCTAAAAGAGGAAGAAGAAGAAAAAGAGGAAGTGGTGTGCTTGTTCCATTTGCTTCATCACTGCTACTTTCAGAGTCTCTGTGCGGGCAGCTCCAGGAAATGTAAGTCCTATCAATTGCAATAATCTCTGTAATAAGAGTTAATTTATGTTGCTATATGCCAAGTCATTTGCATCTGTCATTATTTCTGTAGAACCACACATAACAATAGAGGCCTAGTTGTAACAGAAAGAGAAGAGGACAGTAAATAAAGTAACGTAGTGTACATTGTCTCGTCGTGTTCTTACTGGACATGCTGTAGTGTGGTCGATGCCAGTCACCGTCTGAGATCATCTATAATGTAGAAGTCACACTTCAAAACACACTCAGTGTTCTGTGATCAATGTCTATAGTTGAACAGGCTGTGGGCCTATAGTCTATTTCAACACACAGGAAATGAGTCAGATAGAGCTGGCTTCCTCCTGCCTCTCCCTGACTGGTTCCTCTGCAGCTGCTGAACTTGGCCTAACGTTAACCTGGACATGAATGACACAAATCAATTTCTACCAACACTCCACTACATTTCAGAGGGGAATAGTGTACTTTCTACTCCACTACATTTATTTCACAGCACTGTTGTTGGAATTCTCTTTATTTTATTGATTTGCTCTGTGAAACGTGCTTTACAAATAGTGTTTTATCATCATCATCATTATTATTAAATATTATTACAGTATTATTATTAATATTATTATAACAGTATTATTACCATTGTGTTCCCTGTTTTACCAACAGTCTCTGTTTGATTATGTCAGAGCTGATTGGCAGGAAGAGATCTGGTGGAGAAGGAAAGCAAGAGAGAAAGATGAATTCTTCAGAAGAGGTGAGAAAATTTGAATCTGTCGGTAAAATTAACTTGTTCTATTTGTGTGTGTGTGTGTGTGTGTGTGTGTGTGTGTGTGCGTGCGTGTGCGTGTGCGTGTGTGTGTGTGTGTGTGTGTGTGTGTATTCCTTTCTTCCTTCTTTCCTTTTCCTAGTGTGTTTTGTTGTGGTGTAGTTGTGTAGAAGTGTAGGGGTGGGAGGTTGGGGGTTTGAACGAAATGTGCACAACTGACTATGAAATGTTTGAATGTTTTTTGAAACTTAATAAAAAGAAAATAAATTAACCCGTTAGCTCGCTTATTTAAAGGATGCTGTACTGTACGTTAGCATGATTGCTAATTATTCTCTCTGCCTCCTTAATTGTGGTAACATTAGCCTGTTGGCTTGGTTATTCATACATTTATGATGAGATATTTTACAATGCAAAGCTGCTGCTGTTGGCCAGATCTGGATGAAAGAAAATATGATGTAATTTATTGTATGATGTGATAATCTGATATGTTACACAGTACATACAACAAGATACAGTATATGTTTGTCTGTTAGCATGCTTTCATATCATAAAATACTTTATCAGAGATAGTAATGACTTCATATCCTTTATATCTTTCTCTATGAAACAGAGAAACACCAACAGACCAAAACGCCACCACTGTCTGCAGTGTGGGAAATCTTTCCGTGGGTCAGGTGAACTAAAAATACATCAACGTATTCACACTGGAGAGAAGCCATTCTCCTGTGACCAGTGTGGAAGCAGCTTCAGTCAGTTAACTAACCTAAAAACACATCAACGCATTCACACTGGAGAGAAGCCATTCTCCTGTGACCAGTGTGGACGCAGCTTCAGTCGGTTAGCTCACCTAACAACACATCAACGCATTCACACTGGAGAGAAGCCATTTTCCTGTGACCAATGTGGAAGCAGCTTCAGTCTGTTAGCTCACCTAACAACACATCAACGCATTCACACTGGAGAGAAGCCATTTTCCTGTGACCAGTGTGGAAGCAGCTTCAGTCGGTTAGATGCCCTAAAACAACATCAGCACATTCACACTGGAGAGAAGCCCTACAACTGTGACCAATGTGGGAGCAGCTTCAGTCGGTTAGGTACCCTAAAGACACATCAACGCATTCACATGGGAGAGAAGCCATACTCCTGTGAACAATGTGGACGCAGCTTCAGTCTGTTAAGTGTCCTAACAAAACATCATCAACGCTTTCACACTGGAGTGAAGCCCTTCTCCTGTGACCAGTGTGAGGGCAGCTTCAGTCTCTCAAGTGACCTATTCATACATCAACGCATTCACAGATGAGTTGTGTTCGGGGAAGCCTCAACGTCCGTTCTCTTTGACACCTAACAAGACATGAACACATTCACACTGGAGAGAAGCCATAATGCTGATGAGAAAGAGATAGATGAAGTACACGAGTTTACATTTAAGGTGTTATTTTAGATTCCCATCTTAAGTTGGACAGACATGTATAGAAGTTGTGCAAAACTGTCAAAACAAATAATAATAATAATACTATTTTAATAAGAGAACATATAGCCTACCTCTGATGGCAGCACAGCAGTTTATGCATGCCATGATATTTTCTCATTTATCCTAGTGTATAACCGTCTGAGGCCAGTCCAACCAAACAACAATTACACCCATTAGATCTTTATATACTGTATAAACAGGCACTGATACGAAATCAGTCAGATGGCATAATTCTACAGAAACATAAGCTACTAAGTTTTGACAGTTTTGTAGACTTTTCATTGATAAAACAGATTTTTAAGTGTGTAAACAACCTTCCCCCAGATATATTCTGTCAACTGCTAAACAAACAAGACAGTGGGATCAGAACTAGAGGTGCAACAAGTGGAAATTGTAGAGCAACAAAACACAGAAGAGCATTTGGTCAGTCATCTTTCTCAGTAAGAGGTACACAGCTGTGGAATACATTAGCATGTGACATTAAACACCTGACAGAGATGAAGGCTTTCAACACACATGCAAAACAATGGCTGAAACTGAAACAAGCCTGTACTGTACTGACTGTACATACTGTCTGTGAACACTTACTTTCGTTTATTTTCTCGTTAAATTTTAATTTGATTTCATACTTGCTGATTTTGTTTCTACTTATGATGTTATACTTATTCACAAGTAGAGGCCTCGTATAGGCCCTTGCGGGTCTCTTGCCTCTACTTTGCACATGTTTGTGTATGTTTATCTTGGTAACTTTCAGTATTTCTGTATGTTTTAATATGTGCTAAAAAAAAAAAAAATAGAAAATAGAAAATAATAAAATAAAATAAATAAACACTGACTGTTCACAGGCTTGTATAGCTACTGCACATACTTTATTTCCCGTGTGTTGCCCTCAAATGTCATCTTTACTCATTGCTGTCTCAGTTACTGTTGTAATGGTTGTTTTGTTTCTCTGCATATGAGTTTAGTTTGAGTTAGTTTGAGTCCTATGTGTTTTTATATAGCTATGTGCATTCAAGCTTCCAAAAGCCTAACCAGGGACAAGGACTGCAAATTAGCTACAGTATGGCTAGAAGTCCTATATACACTGCATCTATATAGAAGTCCTATATACACTGCATCTATATACAGTAGAAGTCCTATATACACTGTTGCATCGGTTGCACATTTTAAATGTAGCAATGCTTATGCAGAGTGGTTCCCAAACTTAGGGTCACGACCGGCGTCGCCTGGAATTCAAATAAGGTCACCTGAAATGTCTAAAAGAAGAAGAAAAAATACACCACACACAATTTAAAACTAGCCAAGATGATTAGGGTCACTTGTGTTTTTTAGTTTTTTTTTAGTTCTGAGTTTAAAGTGAAAGTGATCATCTCTAAGACTTCAGTTTTGTTCTCTTGGGTGACACCTACAGTATGGCGATGAGTGGTAATTGCAGGTGAAACAGTGTCAATGGGCTCACTATCAGACAGATAGTGACTTTAATTATTTAAAATGTTTTAGATGAAAATGTTTGAGATTATAACTTTAAATCAAGATTCTTAGGATAAAGTCAGAATTCTGAAAATAAAGTCAGAAGTCTGAGATTAAAGACATAATTCTCAGATGAAAGTCAGAATTGTGAGGGGAAAAAGAAGCATACTGTTACATGTGAGATGTCACTGATGATATTATTGATGGTGTACCGCAATTTGAATGTCTTCTAGGGTTTTGTGACGTCAAAATCGAGTCACAAGCCAAAAAAGGTTGGGAACCCCTGGCTTATGTATTGTCCCTGTCAAATAAACAAATACATAATAAATAAATAATAAATAATGTTTGGGGGGGAGATCTTTGTTCTTCTTCGTCGATTGGAAGGGTCGCAAGGTATTATGGGATATCCTAACCCACCAAAGGTACCATTGTATGGTTCCTCGAAAATTGGGCAAAACCAGGTACCTAGAAAGGTTGCAAATTCAGTGAACTTATGTATCAAACTGGTTTCAGACGGCCTAATTACAACTTCCTACCTAGAAATGCCACCTATAAAGCTCGTTCACTTGAGAATTGGACAGGGCCACAGATTTTCACAACTAAACTCAACAATGTTAACATCCAGAGAGATTATTTCCTGCCTCCTGGTAACTTTGTATGTATAAAATAACAAGCAGTATGAATACATGCGCACTAATATTCCACTATTTTTTCACTGTCACCATGTGTTTTTGTTTGTGACAAACTTTATATAAACAATATGGCATGGTGCAACATTGGACATTTCCAAGTCCAGACCTTCACCATGTGGTGTGCCTGTGTGTTGGACGCTGCCAGGAGGTTCTTAAACATTGGGGACATTTCAGGAGACGAGCTGAACAGAAAACTGAATGAAGCGTTCTCACCAGCGTAGACACTTTGGGTCACAGTCTGGACAGGTGGGTGAATAGGACACATATTATAGTAGTTTGAAATGTGAAGCTGAAATGTGAAATGTGAAACACTAGGTGGCAGTGTAATGCAACACAAGTTGCCAACCGCCATGAAACCTAAAAGAGGAAGAAGAAGAAAAAGAGGAAGTGGTGTGCTTGTTCCATTTGCTTCGTCACTGCTACTTTCAGAGTCTCTGTGCGGGCAGCTCCAGGAAATGTAAGTCATATCAATTGCAATAATCTCTGTAATAAGAGTTCATTTATGTTGCTATGTCATTTGCATCTGTATGATAACAGCAATTTAAATCTTGTATTTTATTTCTGTAGAACCACACATAACAATAGAGGCCTAGTTGTAACAGAAAGAGAAGAGGACAGTAAATAAAGTAACGTAGTGTACATTGTCTCGTCGCGTTCTTACTGGACATGCTGTAGTGTAGTCGATGCCAGTCACCGTCTGAGATCATCTATAATGTAGAAGTCACACTTCAAAACACACTCAGTGTTCTGTGATCAATGTCTATAGTTGAACAGGCTGTGGGCCTATAGTCTATTTCAACACACAGGAAATGAGTCAGATAGAGCTGGCTTCCTCCTGCCTCTCTCTGACTGGTTCCTCTGCAGCTGCTGAACTTGGCCTAACGTTAACCTGGACATGAATGACACAAATCAATTTCTACCAACACTCCACTACATTTCAGAGGGGAATATTGTACTTTCTACTCCACTACATTTATTTCACAGCACTGTTGTTGGAATTCTCTTTATTTTATTGATTTGCTATGTACTTTGTGTGAAACGTGCTTTACAAATAGTGTTTTATCATCATCATGATTATTATTAAATATTATTACAGTATTATTATTATTATTATTATAACAGTATTATTACCATTGTGTTCCCTGTTTTACCAACAGTCTCTGTTTGATTATGTCAGAGCTGATTGGCAGGAAGAGATCTGGTGGAGAAGGAAAGCAAGAGAGAAAGATGAATTCTTCAGAAGAGGTGAGAAAATTTTAATCTGTCGGTAAAATTAACTTGTTCTATTTGTGTGTGTGTGTGTGTGTGTGTGTGTGTGTGTGTGTGTGTGTGTGTGTGTGTGTGTGTGTGTGTGTGTGTGTGTGTGTGTGTGTGTGTGTGTGTGTGTGTGTGTGTGTGTATTCCTTTCTTCCTTCTTTCCTTTTCCTAGTGTGTTTTGTTGTGGTGTAGTTGTGTAGAAGTGTAGGGGTGGGAGGTTGGGGGTTTGAACGAAATGTGCACAACTGACTATGAAATGTTTGAATGTTTTTTGTGAAACTTAATAAAAAGAAAATAAATTAACCCGTTAGCTCGTTTATTTAAAGGATGCTGTACTGTACGTTAGCATGATTGCTAATTATTCTCTCTGCCTCCTTAATTGTGGTAACATTAGCCTGTTGGCTTGGTTATTCATACATTTATGATGAGATATTTTACAATGCAAAGCTGCTGCTGTTGGCCAGATCTGGATGAAAGAAAATATGATGTAATTTATTGTATGATGTGATAATCTGATATGTTACACAGTACATACAACAAGATACAGTATATGTTTGTCTGTTAGCATGCTTTCATATCATAAAATACTTTATCAGAGATAGTAATGACTTCATATCCTTTATATCTTTCTCTGTGAAACAGATAAACACCAACAGACCAAAACGCCACCACTGTCTGCAGTGTGGGAAATCTTTCAGTCAGTCAGGTGACCTAAAAAGACATCAACGTATTCACACTGGAGAGAAGCCATTCTCCTGTGACCAATGTGGAAGCAGCTTCAGTCGGTTAGCTCACCTAACAACACATCAACGCATTCACACTGGAGAGAAGCCATTTTCCTGTGACCAGTGTGGAAACAGCTTCAGTGTGTTAGCTCACCTAACAACACATCAACGCATTCACACTGGAGAGAAGCCATTTTCCTGTGACCAGTGTGGACGCAGCTTCAGTCAGTTAGCTAACCTAACAAGACATCAACGCATTCACACTGGAGATAAGCCATTCTCCTGTGACCAATGTGGAAGCAGCTTCAGTCGGTTAGCTCACCTAACAACACATCAACGCATTCACACTGGAGAGAAGCCATTTTTCTGTGACCAGTGTGGAAGCAGCTTCAGTCTGTTAGCTAACCTAACAACACATCAACGCATTCACACTGGAGAGAAGCCATTCTCCTGTGACCAGTGTGGAAGCAGCTTCAGTGTGTTAGCTGCTCTAAGAAGACATCAACGCATTCACACTGGAGAGAAGCCATTCTCCTGTGACCAGTGTGGAAACAGCTTCAGTGTGTTAGCTGCTCTAAGAACACATCAACGCATTCACACTGGAGAGAAGCCATTCTCCTGTGACCAATGTGGAAGCAGCTTCAGTCAGTTAGCTACTCTAACAACACATCAACGCATTCACACTGGAGAGAAGCCATTCTCCTGTGACCAGTGTGGAAGCAGCTTCAGTCGGTTAGCTCACCTAACAACACATCAACGCATTCACACTGGAGAGAAGCCATTCTCCTGTGACCAGTGTGGAAGCAGCTTCAGTGTGTTAGCTACTCTAACAACACATCAACGCATTCACACTGGAGAGAAGCCATTCTCCTGTGAACAATGTGGACGCAGCTTCAGTCACTTAGCTAGCCTAACAAGACATCATCAATGCTTTCACACTGGAGTGAAGCCCTTCTCCTGTGACCAGTGTGAGGGCAGCTTCAGTCTCTCAAGTGACCTATTCATACATCAACGCATTCACAGATGAGTTGTGTTCAGGGAAGCCTCAACGTCCGTTCTCTTTGACACCTAACAAGACATGAACACATTCACACTGGAGAGAAGCCATAATGCTGATGAGAAAGAGATAGATGAAGTACACGAGTTTACATTTTTAGGTGTTATTTTAGATTCCCATCTTAAAGGGATAGTTCGGTTTGTTTGAAGTGGGGTCCTATCAGCTAGTGAGATACACTAACTTAATTAGGTACAGTGGTCTTGAAGCGGGGCGCAGCGTCTAACGAGATCCGGCACCCAGAGCAGCAGCTAAACCAGCCTTTTCTCTCTCAGTACTGGGGGTCAACAACTAAAACTATAACTGTAATTTAGCCACCTAAAACAACGCCCACATAAACAAATCGATATCCGTGTACATGCACGCTCTATTTTGACAATTTTCAGCGCTTTACTTTTCCGCAAAACAGCAGTTTCATTCGGCACTGCTTTTTCTCCCAACCGTACAACGACCGTATTCCTCCGCTCAAAGCCTGCACACAGCCGCAGCACTGGATTACTCCGCAGTTATTTGGGGGTAGGCTATTTTATTTCTCCCGGTTTGAAGACACAACAAATAGAATACACAGACGAAAATATGAGTGATTTTGATAGCGAGGATGATATGCCATTCACCTTGGTGACAAGAGGATACAATTATGAACCAGAGAGAATACAGAAGAGGAACTTTTGCAGAGAGTGAACAGGCAGAGAGATGCGCCTGCTGTCTAAATGCCTGGGTGCCCTGGCTGCAGACCTTATTCACCATTCCCAGGATAAATTGTGGAAAACGACCCAGACCAGAGAGGCCAGGTGACTTGTTGTCTCTAAAGTAAGTCAGTGTTTTATCTCTCTTCTAAGCCTTCCTGTTTTGTAAACCGCGGCTCTGTGCTCTGTGCTGGCTTTTAGCGGAGGAATACGGTGGTTGTACGGTTGGGAGAAAAAGCAGTGCCGAATGAAACTGCTGTTTTGCGGAAAAGTAAAGCGCTGAAAATTGTCAAAATCGAGCGTGCATGTACACAGATATCGATTTGTTTAGGTGGGCGTTGTTTTAGGTGTTTTAGGTGGCTAAATTACGTTTTAGTTGTTGACCCCCCGTACTTACAGAGAAAAGGCTGGTTTGGCTGCTGCGCTGAGTGCGCGGTCTCGTTCCACAATGCGCACTCACTCCTGAACACTGTACCTAATTAAGTTAGTGTATCGAACTAGCTGATAGGACCCCACTTCAAACAAACCAAACTATCCCTTTAAGTTGGACAGACATGTAAAGAAGTTGTGCAAAACTGTCAAAACAAATTTTTAATAATAATAATAATACTATTTTAATAAGAGAACATATAGCCTACCTCTGATGGCAGCACAGCAGTTTATGCATGCCATGATATTTTCTCATTTATCATAGTGTATAACCGTCTGGGGCAAGTCCAACCTAACAACAATTAGACCCATTAGATCAGGGGTCAGCAACCTTTTTGAGGTCGAGGGCTACCTGTTGAAATTTGCTTATCAATAAACTTTATTGTCCAAATTGACATCAATGCAATGAAATAAAACTGGGGATTTAATAATGATAAATAACTAGAAATACAAAAACACAAATATAACAAATATAAAATATAACTTGAATTAAGAAAAAAGATCAAATATACACAACATGTTGTCTATGACTTAAAAAATACAAAATAAAAAAAATATCGGCATATCGGCAAACATATCGGCCGATAACGATATATCTGTTATCGGCCAATATCGGCCGATAATGGCTGGGTTTCCCAAAAGCTTCTTAGCGCTAAGAAGCTTTAACCCTTCTTAAGGCCCCCTTAAGAAGCAAACGCGTTTCCCAATTGCTTCTTTACGAAAGCATGCGTTTCCCAAAAGCTTCTTAGCGCTAAGAAGCTTCTTTGACCCTTCTTAAGGCTCCCGTAAGAAGCCAACGAAGCCAACGCGTTTCCCGATTGCTTCTTAGCCTAAAATGATCTTCCATTAACTCATTGAGTGCCAGCCACTTTTGGAAAACGGATGCTCCCAGTGCCAGAGTTTCAGAGCGTTTTCAGTGATTTCTCGAGGCCCACAGAATATTGTGTGATATTACTATGTAAACACCGAACACGCCCAAAGAACGATGAGACTCTCTTCTATCATCAGCAAAAAAAAGTTTATTGATATCATTTTCCGTTCTTTAGTTATGAGCCGGAGAAGATAGGTTGATTTCACCAAAAACAGACGTTTCAAATTAGAAGCTGAGATAATCAGCCTTTTGTGAAATGAAGCATTTCAAGCACATCACTGACTCTGAAGCTAATATTTTCTGATGTAGTGACACCTCAAAAATAATTTCCTTCAATAAAACAGTGAAAACAAAGGAATTTTGTTTGTCAAAATAATATTTTTTAGCTGCAACCAGCAGTGCTGGCCCCTGCGTGCGCTGCTGGTTGCAGCTTCTTGCTGGTCTTGATTTACTGCTGGTGGGCATCAGATATTCTAGCTTGTGTTTGCCAATCCTGTCCTGCTGTCTGGGTCTGTCTGGGTCGGTGTTGTATGCTGCCCTGCGTGCCCCACCCCGCTCAACTGCAAACCCCACCTCCGTGGGAGTGTCTCTGGTGGCTCTCTGCTGCGTTTGCTCTTCACTGAAAAGTGCGCTACATCCAGCTTTTTTACAGCGTTCCGCGTGTATTTGTCACCGGCTCCCATCGCTTCCAGTTGAGAATAATAACAACTCCAGAACTAATCATGCGGATGGGCTATCGCAGCGGAGACGGAGGGGCTCAATTGTGGCAGCAGATTGGCTGCTGTTCACAGGCACAGCTAACGTTATGCTTCATGCATATCGATGCATACCGATGCGATTTCCGTTTCCCCATGACTTCTTCTCTGTTTTTTCCTCGCCTTTCTCTAATCTGGAGAGCACTGTCGCCACCTAATGGGTCCGTAAAATAGCTTTTACACATTCAACATCCACCATATTTTTACAGGAGATGCATCAGGCTTTGATCCACGTCCCACCGTCAAAAAACACAATTGACGACAATCGTCGTCATTGGCACTCTACGTTAGTATTTGAATTGACGACGATTGTCGTCATTGGCACTCAATGAGTTAAGAAGGCTGCGTTTCCCAAAAGCTTCTTAGCGCTAAGATGATCTTTTGTTAAGAAGGTTTTGTAAGAAGGGTCTGGGGCATTCTTAACACCTTCTTAATGACGAAACACTGGCAGATCCAGCCGCGTCAGGCAAAAGGAGATACTTGTGTCCACTGTTCCTCTTGTGTTTTTCCCTTTTTCCTTTATTTGATGCACCCTTTAGTGCAGGGGTGCCCAATACGTCGATCGCGATCGACCGGTCGATCGCGAAGGTAGTGTGGTCGATCGCATGGCATTGAGGGGCAGATTTTTTTTTTTTTTTTTTTTACTGTTTTTCCACTGTTTCCACTGTTTTTCCACTGTTCCACTGTTTTCCACTGTATACTCGGTGTATATATATATAAATAAATATGTTTGGTAGATCACTTTGACTTGGTCATTTTAAAAGTAGCTCCCAAGCTGAAAAAGTGTGGGCACCCCTGCTTTAGTGTTTAAAATTGGGGAACACTTGAAAATCTCCCCTGTATGTATGGTTACTTGTGTTTTAAATGTTTTACCGTAGGCTATATTCCTCTAATCAGAATGGATTCCTTTTATAATAAGAATCTTGTGGATTTATATAGCACCTTTCACAGAACTCAAGGTCGCTTAAATTCTGTAGTGTTTCTTGCAATTTTGTTGTATGCTGTGTATATAAAGCAATTTGAACTGCAGTCCATGTCTGAAATAAATAATGTTTAATAGAAGAAGTTCTTGTTTAACACGACCACGATTAGGTTATTCTACAACAGTGTTTCTCAACCACTGGGTCGTGGCCCACTGGTGGGCTCAGAGTGCCATCTAGTGGGCCGCAGAGGACCTCTGACATCGAGATGGTGGACAGCTCCAGTTAAGATGCTTCTTAAGAGCCTTCTTTTTTTCTCTCTCTCTTCTGTTAAGAAGGCATTTGGGAAACACTTCTTTGGAGCCTTCTTAACTCCTTAAGAAGCTTCTTAACTCTTAAGAAGCTTCTTTGTTGGGAAACTCGGGGTTAGGGTTACATAGGTTACATTTTGGTGTGGGAAAACGATTTCAAAGGGGTCCCTTGACCTCTCAGTTCAATTGATCTGAATAGAAATTGGTTCAATGGGTACCCACCAGTCTCCCCTTTACAGATAAGGTAGCATTTTTCACGGCCTAGCATTCATAGCTTGTGGATTGATTTTATTGTTGTTGTTCATCACATTTTGTCTCAACAAATGTGTTATTTTACTGTCTTATTTTATGTATTTTTGTTTCTGTTGGAATGGGACTGGGTTGTGGGGAGGCAAATGAGGTAGATGTGTTGGTTGGGATGTTTCAATGTAAAAAAAAAAAAAAAGAATTACACTTGTTATTGTATTGTAACGCCAATGCTCCCTGCTCAAAAATAAATATTATAAAAAAAAAAAAAAAAAAAAATGTGTTATGCATGCAAATACTTCTGATGAGTAAGGGGGGGGGGGGGGTAAAATGTTAGCAATCTGCTTTTGGGATGTGGATGGATTATTAATTTCCCTTATGCCCAAGTTCACATGGTCTGTTAATGAAATAAAAATATATAATATAAAAAAACATATTGGGAAATACATCATCTTAGTCTTATGTGTTGATCAGAGTTGTGATTAAAGGGTTAGGTCGGCCCTGGAAGATTTTCACATTTCAAAGTGGGCCGCGGCATTCTTAAACCCCTGCTCTAAAGGGCTCCATCTACATCATAAAACATGTCTCATGGGTCTTCAAAACAAGATAATGAATTCTGTGGCAAAAAAAAAAAAATCAAATCCAGCCAGATAGACTTCTTTATCCAAACAACTGATCATAGTCTATCATCCAACAGGCTCATAAAGTAGTGTCTCATGTTCTCCACCATGTGTCTATTAAGCTCCTAAACCACACATGGGCAAAATGCACCATGGAATTGCAAATTGCTTTTTTTTTTTTTTACAGTGCACCTGAACGCAACATGCAAGATACCCACTGAATAAGTGTCCAAGTGTTCATGTCATTCTGGCCAATACTCATACTCAATAACATTTCAGTCTGGAATATGGAATATCTTTCAATAATCTTTATGACTAAAAGGCTCAAAGTAATCTCATGTGTAAGAAATGACTGTTCTAGTCATTTCTTGCGGCCCTGGGGCCTGGGGCAAAATGCGGCCCCAGGGCTGGACTCAAAGAAAAACATAATCTCCAATGTGTGGCCCTTCGCTTACTTGATGTAAGTCAGTATGGCCCTCGGCAAAAAACGGTTGCCCACCCCTGCTATAGAGACACTGCGTAACGCGTCATCATTCAGAAGCCACGCCCAAGACGGAGGAAAACAGAAACCCTCCCTCCAATCCTGGCGTTCTGCTATGTCACGTGCATGGTTGCGTGTTGCACAAAAATATTGTATATACGGAAGATGAACACTCCAACTTACTTCCTTGACAGCTAGATCCACATTTTTCTTCTCGCCAATTCTCAATGGCTTCCTTGTTTTGCTCAGGAGTACAAAAAAAACTTTAACTGGCGATTTTTTACATTTGTTGTCTGCGCAGCCCACCACACAACAGCTTTTAGCTATGTTTAATTCAAGGACAATTACGCTGGTGTGTGGAAATTAACAGAGTTTTTTTCCCCGTGATGGGCATGGCCTAAGACAGACCATAATAAATATGACAGCTTACAGACCCTGTTGCAACCATTAATATAAAGATATTTCCAAAAGTTTCAAAAGCTTTCTCCCCCCAAAATTGACATCTGTTTTGTCTGCAAATTTCTATGCCCCCCCCCAAAAAAACAAACAAACAAACAAAACAAAAAAACAAATGTATAGTAGGCTATACCCACAAAGCTAAGTATAAGTGATGGGACGTAAATGTAAACATGAAAAAATACTTAAAAGTAAATGAGAAAAGCAGCGCTGCTCCACCGGAGGAGTTCCTGTCTCTCCATCTCTGCTTTCATGTTTTCTAAACCTCTGGGATGGAGAGACCTGAACTCTGACCTCTGACCTGTGCTTTCACACAACTGATCTTCACAGCCCTCTCATTCAAGCGAGACTCTAAAACCCTAACATGTAATATACAGTGTAATGCAACACAAGATGCCAACCGCCATAAAAGCTAAAAGAGGAAGAAGAAGAAAAAGAAGAAGTGGTGTACTTGTTCTATTTGACGAGCGTCAAGTGAGCAGCAATTTCACTTCCGGCCAGCAGGAATTTCACTCGGGTTTAGTGATTTTGCCTTCAAAGTAAAAGCATGATAAAGTTCGGTTTTTTTAACCATACAAATTGAAGTAGAAATCTAACTCTGTCCAACATAATGAACATACGAACACTAAGATACACCTCTAGTTTAATGTTTGAATGAAAATAGACATACAAAGGAGACAGTGTGTTATTTGTTGAAATGCTTGGCACAGGGTGTGTCTCTAGCTCACTGGTCAATAGAGGGTACCTCTCACCTGATTATGGCCTCTATAGGGAAGACATCAAGAGAAAATATTATCAAGCTATAGGCTAGGCTAGGTGACCCATTATGCAAATGCATGGATAATGTGCTCTTGTGAGAAGTAGGTACTTGCCAGATGTGTGCAAATAATTCTAAATCCATAGCCTACTTGAAGTCAATTGTTGCACATCAAACTCACTTGATCCATGTAGAGGCATAGTCCATCTATCATAGGGAAGTCATCCTGAGGCTGGATGGGTGTACATTTTTGTGTTTTTGGACATGTATGTACAGTGTCAAGTGAGCAGGAATTTTCAAGCTGCCCGCTCCCATTCAGAACACCATGAAAACACACCGATAAACGGAGTCCACAGCACAAGAATTTCACACGTGATACTTGTACT
The DNA here is from genome assembly GCF_964638095.1 of Poromitra crassiceps. NCBI lineage: Eukaryota > Metazoa > Chordata > Actinopteri > Beryciformes > Melamphaidae > Poromitra > Poromitra crassiceps. The sequence continues at coordinate 12,653,732 of NC_139641.1, forward strand.
ACAGAGTGACAATAAAAATCTTCCAAGCATGGTGTTCTGAATGGGAGCGGGCAGCTTGAAAATTCCTGCTCACTTGACACTGTACATACATGTCCAAAACACAAAGATTTACACCCATCCAGCCTCAAGATGACTTCCCTATGATAGATGGACTATGCCTCTACATGGATCAAGTGAGTTTGATGTGCAACAATTGACTTTAGATTTTTAATCTTTATTTAAAATCGGACCGTTTTCATGGTGTTCTGACTGATTGGAGCAAGCTTAATATAATAATATAGAAGTAGTTAGTACTACAATACCAAAGGATATATAGATCTAAATGCAATATAACCTTTTCCATGTGTATTTTTATTCAATTTGTGTGATATAACTTCAAGTTGTGTATTTTATCGCGTTTGAATGATCGCTTTTATTCTGAAAAATCGTGACCGGAAGTAAGAAATTCCTGCTCAGAAATTCCTGCTCATTTGACGCTGGCTTCCATTTGCTTCATCACTTCTACTTTCAGAGTCTCTGTGCGGGCAGCTCCAGGAAATGTAAGTCCTATCAATTGCAATAATCTCTGTAATAAGAGTTAATTTATGTTGCTACGCCAAGTCATTTGCATCTGTATGATAACAGCAATTTAAATCTTGTATTTTATTTCTGTAGACCCACACATAACAATAGAGGCCTAGTTGTAACGGAAAGAGAAGAGGACAGTAAATAAAGTAACGTAGTGTACATTGTCTCGTGGTGTTCTTGCTGGACATGCTGTAGTGGTCGATGCCAGTCACCGTCTGAGATCATCTATAATGTAGAAGTCACACTTCAAAACACACTCAGTGTTCTGTGATCAATGTCTATAGTTGAACAGGCTGTGGGCCTATAGTCTATTTCAACACACAGGAAATGAGTCAGATAGAGCTGGCTTCCTCCTGCCTCTCCCTGACTGGTTCCTCTGCAGCTGCTGAACTTGGCCTAACGTTAACCTGGACATGAATGACACAAATCAATTTCTACCAACACTCCACTACATTTCAGAGGGGAATATTGTACTTTCTACTCCACTACATTTATTTCACAGCACTGTTGTTGGAATTCAAGATTCAAGATTCAAGATTCAAGATTCAAGATTTTTATTGTCACTCCATGGTACAAGTATCACGTGTGAAATTCTTGTGCTGTGGACTCCGTTTACAACATAGTACAAATATAGCAGGGCATATGAGTGCAAAAAAACAACAAGAGACACAACAAGCAATAAGGCACTATAGTGATAAGACAAGTCAGAGACAGTGGCATATTCACTGCACATAGGTGCACATGTCGGGTGCATACTTTAGACGTGCTTAAACATTTTAAATTCGGCGTATTTGACATACAGGTGCAAATAGCATATTCCTTATTAAACATACAATTAAACTCAGCGTTTTAAATTCGGCGTATTTGACATACAGGTGCAAATAGCATATTCCTTATTAAACATACAATTAAACATTAGACATACGTAATGGTAGCAGCTACAGTACGGTACAGTGCGGCTACTACACTATTTGTGTATGTTAAGGAGTCTCGTGGGCTGCGGGAAGAAACTGTTCCTCAAGTGATTTGTGCGTGCTTTTGGAACCCTGTATCTTCTCCCTGAGGGTAACAGGGAGAACAGGCTGTTGTGGGGATGTTTTGTGTCTTTGATGATCTTCAGGGACCTCCTGAGGCACCGCTGTTTATACAGTTCATGCAGTTCTGGCAACTCACATCCTGTTACGTGCTGGGCCGCGTGTCTCACTCTCCGTAGCGCCCTGCGGTCCATGGTGGTACAGTTCCCGTACCAGGTGGTGAAGCAGCCAGTCAGCAGGCTTTCAATGGTGCCTCTGTAGAAGTCCCTAAGGATTTCTGGCCTTAGCCCAAATTTCTTCAGGCGCCTGAGTCCGTGTATTCGCTGTTGGGCCTTTTTGACAACAGTGGCGGTGTGGCCGGCCCAAGTCAGGTCCTGGTGGATGTTGACTCCCAGGTACTTGAAGCTGTCCACCCTTTCCACCACTGTGCCGTTGATAGTGATTGGGGGGTGTGTGCCCCCCCCCCCCTCCTGTAGTCTACAATGATCTCCTTGGTCTTGGAGACGTTCAGAGAGAGGTGGTTGTCCTGGCACCATTGTTCCAGGGCCCCCACCTCCTCTCTGTAGGCCGTCTCGTCGCCCCCCGAGATCAGCCCCACGACCGCTGTGTCGTCTGCAAACTTCACGATGGTGTTCGAAGTTTGAGTCGCCACGCAGTCGTGGGTGTAGAGGTCGTACCAGAAGGGGCTGGAGACGCACCCCTGAGGCGCTCCTATGCTGATGGTCAGTGGTGAGGAGGTGAGGTTGCCCACCCTCACCACCTGGCGGCGGTCTGTCAGGAAATCCAGGATCCAGTGTTGCTGTGTTTAGTCCCAGATCCTTGAGCTTGCGTACCAGCCTGGTACGCAATTCTCTTTATTTTATTTATTTGCTCTGTACATTGTGTCAAACGTGCTTTACAAATAGTGTTTTATCATCATCATCATTATTATTAAATATTATTACAGTATTATTATTAATATTATTATAACAGTATTATTAACATTGTGTTCCCTGTTTTACCAACAGTCTCTGTTTGATTATGTCAGAGCTGATTGGCAGGAAGAGATCTGGTGGAGAAGGAAAGCAAGAGAGAAAGATGAATTCTTCAGAAGAGGTGAGAAAATTTGAATCTGTCGGTAAAATTAACCTGTTCTATTTGTGTGTGTGTGTGTGTGTGTGTGTGTGTGTGTGTGTGTGTGTGTGTGTGTGTGTGTGTGTTCCTTTCTTCCTTCTTTCCTTTTCCTAGTGTGTTTTGTTGTGGTGTAGTTGTGTAGAAGTGTAGGGGTGGGAGGTTGGGGGTTTGAACGAAATGTGCACAACTGACTATGAAATGTTTGAATGTTTTTTGTGAAACTTAATCAAAAGAAAATAAATTAACCCGTTAGCTCGTTTATTTAAAGGATGCTGTACTGTACGTTAGCATGATTGCTACCGGTAATTATTCTCTCTGCCTCCTTAATTGTGGTAACATTAGCCTGTTGGCTTGGTTATTCATACATTTATGATAAGATATTTTACAATGCAAAGCTGCTGCTGTTGGCCAGATCTGGATGAAAGAAAATATGATGTAATTTATTGTATGATGTGATAATCTGATATGTTACACAGTACATACAACAAGATACAGTATATGTTTGTCTGTTAGCATGCTTTCATATCATAAAATACTTTATCAGAGATAGTAATGACTTCATATCCTTTATATCTTTCTCTATGAAACAGAGAAACACCAACAGACCAAAACGCCACCACTGTCTGCAGTGTGGGAAATCTTTCCGTGGGTCAGGTGACCTAACAACACATCAACGTATTCACACTGGAGAGAAGCCATTTTCCTGTGACCAATGTGGAAACAGCTTCAGTCGGTTAACTAGCCTAACAAGACATCAACGCATTCACACTGGAGAGAAGCCATTCTCCTGTGACCAGTGTGGAAGCAGCTTCAGTGTGTTAGCTAACCTAACAACACATCAACGCATTCACACTGGAGAGAAGCCATTCTCCTGTGACCAGTGTGGACGCAGCTTCAGTCGGTTAGATAACCTAACAACACATCAACGCATTCACACTGGAGAGAAGCCATTCTCCTGTGACCAATGTGGAAGCAGCTTCAGTCAGTTAGCTACTCTAACAACACATCAACGCATTCACACTGGAGAGAAGCCATTCTCCTGTGACCAATGTGGAAGCAGCTTCAGTCAGTTAGCTCACCTAACAACACATCAACGCATTCACACTGGAGAGAAGCCATTCTCCTGTGACCAGTGTGGAAGCAGCTTCAGTGTGTTAGCTAACCTAACAACACATCAACGCATTCACACTGGAGAGAAGCCATTCTCCTGTGAACAATGTGGACGCAGCTTCAGATGGTTAGCTAACCTAACAAAACATCATCAACGCTTTCACACTGGAGTGAAGCCCTTCTCCTGTGACCAGTGTGTGGGCAGCTTCAGTCTCTCAAGTGACCTATTCATACATCAACGCATTCACAGATGAGTTGTGTTCGGGGAAGCCTCAACGTCCGTTCTCTTTGACACCTAACAAGACATGAACACATTCACACTGGAGAGAAGCCATAATGCTGATGAGAAAGAGATAGATGAAGTACACGAGTTTACATTTTTAGGTGTTATTTTAGATTCCCATCTTAAGTTGGACAGACATGTAAAGAAGTTGTGCAAAACTGTCAAAACTCATTTTAATAATAATAATAATAATACTATTTTAATAAGAGAACATATAGCCTACCTCTGATGGCAGCACAGCAGTTTATGCATGCCATGATATTTTCTCATTTATCATAGTGTATAACCTTCTGAGGCCAGTCCAACCAAACAACAATTACACCCATTAGATCTTTATATACTGTATAAACAGGCACTGATAAGAAATCAGTCAGATGGCATAATTCTACAGAAACATAAGCTACTAAGTTTTGACAGTTTGGTAGACTTTTCATTGATAAAACAGATTTTTAAGTGTGTAAACAACCTTCCCCCAGATATATTCTGTCAACTGCTAAACAAACAAGACAGTGGGATCAGAACTAGAGGTGCAACAAGTGTAAATTGTAGAGCAACAAAACACAGAAGAGCATTTGGTCAGTCGTCTTTCTCAGTAAGAGGTACACAGCTGTGGAATACATTAGCATGTGACATTAAACACCTGACAGAGATGAAGGCTTTCAACACACGTGCAAAACAATGGCTGAAACTGAAACAAGCCTGTGAACACTGACTGTTCACAGGCTTGTATAGCTACTGTACATACTGTCTGTGAACACTGACTGTTCACAGGCTTGTATAGCTACTGTACATACTGTCTGTGAACACTGACTGTTCACAGGCTTGTATAGCTACTGTACATACTGTCTGTGAACACTGACTGTTCACAGGCTTGTATAGCTACTGTACATACTGTCTGTGAACACTGACTGTTCACAGGCTTGTATAGCTACTGTACATACTGTCTGTGAACACTGACTGTTCACAGGCTTGTATAGCTACTGTACATACTGTCTGTGAACACTAACTGTTCACAGGCTTGTATAGCTACTGTACATACTGTCTGTGAACACTGACTGTTCACAGGCTTGTATAGCTACTGTACATACTGTCTGTGAACACTGACTGTTCACAGGCTTGTATAGCTACTGTACATACTGTCTGTGAACACTGACTGTTCACAGGCTTGTATAGCTACTGTACATACTGTCTGTGAACACTGACTGTTCACAGGCTTGTATAGCTACTGTACATACTGTCTGTGAACACTGACTGTTCACAGGCTTGTATAGCTACTGTACATACTGTCTGTGAACACTGACTGTTCACAGGCTTGTATAGCTACTGTACATACTGTCTGTGAACACTGACTGTTCACAGGCTTGTATAGCTACTGTACATACTGTCTGTAAACACTGACTGTTCACACAGGCTTGTATAGCTACTGTACATACTGTCTGTGAACACTGACTGTTCACACAGGCTTGTATAGCTACTGTACATTACTGTCTGTGAACACTGACTGTTCACAGGCTTGTATAGCTACTGTACATTACTGTCTGTAAACACTGACTGTTCACAGGCTTGTATAGCTACTGTACATACTGTCTGTGAACACTGACTGTTCACACAGGCTTGTATAGCTACTGTACATACTGTCTGTGAACACTGACTGTTCACAGGCTTGTATAGCTACTGTACATACTGTCTGTGAACACTTACTTTCGTTTCTTTTCTCGTTAAATTTTAATTTGATTTCATACTTGCTGATTTTGTTTCTACTTATGATGTTATACTTATTCACAAGTAGAGGCCTCGTATAGGCCCTTGTGGGTCTCTTGCCTCTACTTTGCACATGCTTGTGTGTGTTTATCTTGGTAACTTTCAGTATTTCTGTATGTTTTAATATGTGCTAAAAAAAAAAAAATAGAAAATAGAAAATAATAAAATAAAATAAATAAACACTGACTGTTCACAGGCTTGTATAGCTACTGCACATACTTTATTTCCCGTGTGTTGCCCTCAAATGTCATCTTTACTCATTGCTGTCTCAGTTACTGTTGTAATGGTTGTTTTGTTTCTCTGCATATGAGTTTAGTTTGAGTTGTAGTATGTGTTTTTATATAGCTATGTGCATTCAAGCTTCCAAAAGCCTAACCAGGGACAAGGACTGCAAATTAGCTACAGTATGGCTAGAAGTCCTATATACACTGCATCTATATAGAAGTCCTATATACACTGCATCTATATACAGTAGAAGTCCTATATACACTGTTGCATCGGTTGCACATTTTAAATGTAGCAATGCTTATGACCAGTGGTTCCCAACCTTAGGGTCACGACCCTAAGTGGCGTCGCCTGGAATTCAAATAAGGTCACCTGAAATGTCTAAAAGAAGAAGAAAAAATACACCACACACAATTTAAAACTAGCCAAGATGATTAGGGTCACTTGTGTTTTTTAGTTTTTTTTTAGTTCTGAGTTTAAAGTGAAAGTGATCATCTCTAAGACTTCAGTTTTGTTCTCTTGGGTGACACCTACAGTATGGCGATGAATGGTAATTGCAGGTGAAACAGTGTCAATGGGCTCACTATCAGACAGATAGTGACTTTAATTATTTAAAATGTTTTAGATGAAAATGTTTGAGATTATAACTTTAAATCAAGATTCTTAGGATAAAGTCAGAATTCTGAAAATAAAGTCAGAATTGTGAGATTAAAGACATAATTCTCAGATGAAAGTCAGAATTCTGGGGGGAAAAAGAAGCATACTGTTACATGTGAGATGTCACTGATGATATTATTGATGGTGTACCGCAATTTGAATGTCTTCTAGGGTTTTGTGACGTCAAAATCGGGTCACAAGCCAAAAAAGGTTGGGAACCCCTGGCTTATGTATTGTCCCTGTCAAATAAACAAATACATAATAAATAAATAATGTTTGGGGGGGAGATCTTTGTTCTTCTTCGTCGATTGGAAGGGTCGCAAGGTATTATGGGATATCCTAACCCACCAAAGGTACCATTGTATGGTTCCTCGAAAATTGGGCAAAACCAGGTACCTAGAAAGGTTGCAAATTCAGTGAACTTATGTATCAAACTGGTTTCAGACGGCCTAATTACAACTTCCTACCTAGAAATGCCACCTATATAGCTCGTTCACTTGAGAATTGGACAGGGCCACAGATTTTCACAACTAAACTCAACAATGTTAACATCCAGAGAGATTATTTCCTGCCTCCTGGTAACTTTGTATGTATAAAATAACAAGCAGTATGAATACATGCGCACTAATATTCCACTATTTTTTCACTGTCACCATGTGTTTTTGTTTGTGACAAACTTTATATAAACAATATGGCATGGTGCAACATTGGACATTTCCAAGTCCAGACCTTCACCATGTGGTGTGCCTGTGTGCTGGATGCTGCCAGGAGGTTCTTAAACATTGGGGACATTTCAGGAGACGAGCTGAACAGAAAACTGAATGAAGCGTTCTCACCAGCGTAGACACTTTGGGTCACAGTCTGGACAGGTGGGTGAATAGGACACATATTATTATAGTAGTTTGAAATGTGAAGCTGAAATGTGAAATGTGAAACACTAGGTGGCAGTGTAATGCAACACAAGTTGCCAACCGCCATGAAACCTAAAAGAGGAAGAAGAAGAAAAAGAGAAAGTGGTGTGCTTGTTCCATTTGCTTCCTCACTGCTACTTTCAGAGTCTGTGCGGGCAGCTCCAGGAAATGTAAGTCATATCAGTTGCAATAATCTCTGTAATAAGAGTTAATTTATGTTGCTATATGCCAAGTCATTTGCATCTGTATGATAACAGCAATTTAAATCTTGTATTTTATTTCTGTAGAACCACACATAACAATAGAGGCCTAGTTGTAACGGAAAGAGAAGAGGACAGTAAATAAAGTAACGTAGTGTACATTGTCTCGTGGTGTTCTTGCTGGACATGCTGTAGTGTAGTCGATGCCAGTCACCGTCTGAGATCATCTATAATGTACAAGTCACACTTCAAAACACACTCAGTGTTCTGTGATCAATGTCTATAGTTGAACAGGCTGTGGGCCTATAGTCTATTTCAACACACAGGAAATGAGTCAGATAGAGCTGGCTTCCTCCTGCCTCTCCCTGACTGGTTCCTCTGCAGCTGCTGAACTTGGCCTAACGTTAACCTGGACATGAATGACACAAATCAATTTCTACCAACACTCCACTACATTTCAGAGGGGAATATTGTACTTTCTACTCCACTACATTTATTTCACAGCACTGATGTTGAGATTCTCTTTATTTATTTTATTTATTTGCTATGTACTTTGTGTGAAACGTGCTTTACAAATAGTGTTTTATCATCATCATCATTATTATTAAATATGATTACAGTATTATTATTAATATTACTATAACAGTATTATTAACATTGTGTTCCCTGTTTTACCAACAGTCTCTGTTTGATTATGTCAGAGCTGATTGGCAGGAAGAGATCTGGTGGAGAAGGAAAGCAAGAGAGAAAGATTAATTCTTCACAAGAGGTGAGAAAATTTGAATCTGTCGGGAAAATTAACTTGTTCTATTTGTGTGTGTGTGTGTGTGTGTGTGTGTGTGTGTATTCCTTTCTTCCTTCTTTCCTTTTCCTAGTGTGTTTTGTTGTGGTGTAGTTGTGTAGAAGTGTAGGGGTGGGAGGTTGGGGGTTTGAACGAAATGTGCACAACTGACTGTGAAATGTTTGAATGTTTTTTGTGAAACTTAATAAAAAGAAAATAAATTAACCCGTTAGCTCGTTTATTTAAAGGATGCTGTACTGTACGTTAGCATGATTGCTAATTATTCTCTCTGCCTCCTTAATTGTGGTAACATTAGCCTGTTGGCTTGGTTATTCATACATTTATGATAAGATATTTTACAATGCAAAGCTGCTGCTGTTGGCCAGATCTGGATGAAAGAAAATATGATGTAATTTATTGTATGATGTGATAATCTGATATGTTACACAGTACATACAACAAGATACAGTATATGTTTGTCTGTTAGCATCCTTTCATATCATAAAATACTTTATCAGAGATAGTAATGACTTCATATCCTTTATATCTTTCTCTATGAAACAGAGAAACACCAACAGACCAAAACGCCACCACTGTCTGCAGTGTGGGAAATCTTTCCGTGGGTCAGGTGACCTAACAACACATCAACGTATTCACACTGGAGAGAAGCCATTCTCCTGTGACCAGTGTGGAAGCAGCTTCAGTGTGTTAGCTAACCTAACAAGACATCAACGTATTCACACGGGAGAGAAGCCATTCTCCTGTGAACAATGTGGAAACAGCTTCAGTCGGTTAACTAGCCTAACAACACATCAACGCATTCACACTGGAGAGAAGCCATTCTCCTGTGACCAGTGTGGAAGCAGCTTCAGTCTGTTAGCTAACCTAACAACACATCAACGCATTCACACTGGAGAGAAGCCATTCTCCTGTGACCAGTGTGGACGCAGCTTCAGTCGGTTAGATAACCTAACAACACATCAACGCATTCACACTGGAGAGAAGCCATTCTCCTGTGACCAGTGTGGACGCAGCTTCAGTCGGTTAGATAACCTAACAACACATCAACGCATTCACACTGGAGAGAAGCCATTCTCCTGTGAACAATGTGGACGCAGCTTCAGTGTGTTAAGTGCCCTAACAAGACATCATCAATGCTTTCACACTGGAGTGAAGCCCTTCTCCTGTGACCAATGTGAGGGCAGCTTCAGTCTCTCAAGTGACCTATTCATACATCAACGCATTCACAGACGAGTTGTGTTCGGGGAAGCCTCAACGTCCGTTCTCTTTGACACCTAACAAGACATGAACACATTCACACTGCAGAGAAGCCATAATGCTGATGAGAAAGAGATAGATGAAGTACACGAGTTTACATTTTTAGGTGTTATTTTAGATTCCCATCTTAAGTTGGACAGACATGTAAAGAAGTTGTGCAAAACTGTCAAAACTAATTTTAATAATAATAATAATAATACTATTTTAATAAGAGAACATATAGCCTACCTCTGATGGCAGCACAGCAGTTTATGCATGCCATGATATTTTCTCATTTATCATAGTGTATAACCTTCTGAGGCCAGTCCAACCAAACAACAATTACACCCATTAGATCTTTATATACTGTATAAACAGGCACTGATAAGAAATCAGTCAGATGGCATAATTCTACAGAAACATAAGCTACTAAGTTTTGACAGTTTGGTAGACTTTTCATTGATAAAACAGATTTTTAAGTGTGTAAACAACCTTCCCCCAGATATATTCTGTCAACTGCTAAACAAACAAGACAGTGGGATCAGAACTAGAGGTGCAACAAGTGTAAATTGTAGAGCAGCAAAACACAGAAGAGCATTTGGTCAGTCGTCTTTCTCAGTAAGAGGTACACAGCTGTGGAATACATTAGCATGTGACATTAAACACCTGACAGAGATGAAGGCTTTCAACACACGTGCAAAACAATGGCTGAAACTGAAACAAGCCTGTTGGAGCCATGTTGGGAATATTTAAGTTGAATAAGGAAACCTGTAAAAGAAAATATATTTTGAATTCTAATTTTATTCAGATTGATGAAATATGTAATTAATGAGATTTACTTACCATTACGACTTACCTGTATTTAAATTGATATTGAAATGAATAGTTACCTGATATACTTACCTGATGATGACTGGGGGGTGACGTGGGTGACGCTCCTCCCCTCTGTAGTACCTTAAGTTAATGAATGAAATGTGGAACAGGTGGGGTTAGACGGCGGAGAGCTACAGTTTTCCGACCGCATCGCTTCACTATAAGACAAGATATACTAGTTTGTCAATCCTGTGTTTTATATTATTTTGTTCATATGGAAAAGTAAACCGGAGTTTGTTTATTAAAAGCCATGTTGATAGTACAACTTCTCCGTGCGTGCTTTACAACGAATGTGTGTCGGCAACTCCTGCATCTAACCTGGTGACTAAATGGAATGGTGGATTAGTCAAAACAAAGTCGGAAAACTCTGCGCAAAGACGCAAAAAGCAATGACGGGCGAGCTGGTTTTCAAGAAAGACAAACGAGGAAATGAGGATTCAAGCTTGATGTCCGTGTGAAGTGGATCCCCAGACGCGACCAGCTTTGTGAATGGAAACGGCGGTCGTGAGTAAACCAAGCCAAATAAACGATTTATGAATGAATACGCTTGGGCTTTACTTACTGGATGGCGAAGTGAAGCGCTATGACGCGCTACATTCCGCAACGGGGAAATAGGAATGGAAGCGCTTTTACGCGCTATGAAGGTGTTTTGAATGGAAGCATGCCAACAGCGCATCTGATGATTTAAAGGATGTCTGTGTAAATACATGCAACGCAAAATAGCGGAGGATTATGGAGTAAAATTGATACTAATTAAACTGATGTCAAAGAAGATAAAAGCAACTTGTGGATAAAAAGTGTCTAAGACAAAATGACCAGCCCACCTAAGACTGCTGCTGAGGCAGAGGAACTCCTAAAATCTCTGATTGCAACTCGCAAAGGAAAACTTGCAGGATGCACAAGGAAATTAAATGAGACAAAACCGTTGCTTGTGGATGGTGGAAATGTGGATCATGTTAATATCAATGTGGACGTGTTGAGCCAAGCTGTTGATGAACTCAATGATGTGCATCAACGGGTGCAACGGCTTTTATCAGAGGATGAAAAGGAGAAAGACCAGACTGAGTGGTATAAACCCAGAATGATGAATTTCACTAATTTTTTAATGCAAGTTGAAACTTGGAGAAATGAACAAATTGCACAGACAAAAGTCAGTCCCCAGGACAGTATCTCTGTTGCAACAAAAGGCTCAAAATCATCAAAAGGCTCAAAATCATCATCAAGAGCCTCCTCTAGGGCCTCCTCTGCAGCTAAAATGGCAGCAGCTGAAAAGGCAGCTCTGGAGGCCCGATCTGCGGCTTTAAAGGACATACATGCTTTAAGGATGGAAGAAACTGTGATCAAAGCAAAGATGGAAAAAGTGGAGTTGGAGGCACAAATAGCAGCAGCAGATGCCAAAATGAAAATACTCCTAAGCAATGATGAGTCTGAGTCACAAGTGGATGCTATGAATGAATATTTTGATCAAGGAACGGTGGAATCAGCACCAAAGGTGGAATATACACTGGATTCTGACACTTCTCCTGTGGAATTCATTCAATTGACTGCACTACCAAAGACCCCACTGCAGAGGGCAGTGGGACACATCCACAGTAGTTCTCAAGGTCCTGCAGTACCTAATACCCAACGACAGGGGGCAGTGGGACACATCAGCAGTAGCCTTCAAAGAGCCACAAGTGCATCTCTCCCACAGTTGGAAGATCATGACGTCAGTAATGTATCGCACGAAGATCTCAGTGCTATGGTGCAAAAACAAAATGAATTTGCTGATCTTATGATAAGACAGCAAAATATCTCCCTATTACCGAAAAGAGAAGTCCCAGTGTTTGATGGGGATCCGCTATCTTATCAGTCTTTCATGCTTGCATTTAAATACTCAATTGAGGACAAGACAAGTAGCTGCCAGGATAGGCTCTACTTTCTTGAACAGTTCACAGCAGGTCCAGCCAGAGCTATAGTAAGCAGCTGTCTGCACATGAATGTGCGAAGAGGATATTCAGAAGCTATGCGACTGTTAAAGACACATTTTGGTGATGAGATGAAGATCGCAAATGCATACCTGGATAAAGCACTTAACTGGACAGCTGTTAAAGCAGACGAGGGGAAATCACTCCATGCATATGCCTTATACCTGAGGGAATGTTGCAATGCTATGCAAGACTTGGAGTACATGGATGAACTGGATGTTACATCTACTTTAAGACTGATATTATCCAAGCTCCCATACAAGCTCAGAGAACGATGGCGGACTACAGCGTATGAGAAATTCCAAAAAACAAACACAAGGGCTCGATTCATACATCTGGTGGAATTTATGGAAGCACAGGCTAACATCCTGCTGCACCCTGTGTTTGGAGACATTAAAGATAAAGATCCAACTACTCAACCTAAAAGGTTAATCTCAAAGATTAAAACATCTGACTTGAGAGCACCGAGAAGAGGCAGTAGCTTTGTTACCACCGTGGCAGCAGCTGAAGAAAGCAGCACCAAACAACAAACACCTAAAGTGCAGCAGCACACTAGCACACAGGTTGCTATTCAGGCCTCATGTAGCTTCTGTAAAGGCAAACATGCAATATGGGATTGCTTTCGATTTAGATCAGAGCCACATGAGAAAAAGGTGGAACATCTGAAAAGGAATGGCCACTGCTTTGGATGCTTAAAGAAAGGTCACATGAGCAAAGAGTGCAAAAGAAAACTGGATTGCCAGACATGTCAGCGAAAGCATCCAACATTGCTGCACATTGATGGCAAAAACTCAAAACAGGAAACTGCACAACACCTGACTCCCACAAATTCAAATGAAACCTCCATCAACAGTGCATTAGTCTCAGCAGATCAAGGAACAGGGGCCGGCAAAGAATGTGCACTAGCAATTGTGCCGGTTCAAGTTAAAGTCGCAAAAGGAAACAAGTCTATTACAACCTATGCTTTTCTGGATCCAGGAAGCTCGGCGACATTTTGCACTGAAAGCCTCATGAATCAGCTGAATGCAAAAGGACGCAGAACGCAAATTCTCCTGCGAACAATGGGACAAGAAGGACCTGTCAAGAGCTATGAACTCAAAGGACTTGAGGTAGGCAATCTAGATGGGGGTGGATATATTGACTTGCCTAAAGTATATACACAAGCCAAGATTCCCGTTTCCAAGGAAAATCTACTCAACCAGTCTGATCTGAAAAAATGGCCTTATCTCAGTGGAATCCAACTGAAGGAGATCGATGCGGACATTGAAATCTTGATAGGAATGGACGTTCCTAAAGCCATGGAACCTTGGCAAATAATAAACAGTCAAGGAAATGGACCATACGCAGTCAAGACACGTCTAGGATGGGTGGTCAATGGCCCACTCAACTCTTGTTCTGCTATGGAGGAATCTGGAACAAAGTCAGTGTCAGTTAATCGGATCTCAATGGAAAATATTAAGGACATGCTGATTAAACAATACAACCAGGACTTCCCTGAAAAGGAGCATGAAGAGAAAAGGGAGATGTCATGTGAAGACAAGAAATTCATGGACCTAGCCACCAGTTCAGTTGTTTTCAAAAACGGACACTACAACTTGCCTTTGCCTTTTCGAGACAAAGATGTTGTCTTGCCAGACAACTATGCAATGGCAGTGCAACGCACAGTGAACCTTGCAAAGAAGTTCAAAAGAGATTCTGCTTATGCTACAGAATACAAAGCCTTTATGGAAAATGTACTGACTAAAGGTCATGCAGAAAAAGTGCCGCAAAAGGAGCTGCAAAGATATGACGGCCATGTGTGGTATATCCCTCATCACGGGGTTTACCACAAGCAGAAGAAAAAACTCAGAGTTGTCTTTGACTGTTCATCGTCATACAAGGGTCAATCTCTCAATACAGAACTTCTCCCAGGTCCAGATTTGGCTAACCCGCTTCTAGGCGTGCTGCTTAGGTTCCGCAAGGAACAAACGGCAATAATGGCGGATATTGAAGCCATGTACTATCAAGTACAAGTACATGAAGATCACAGAGACTTTCTAAGATTCTTGTGGTGGCCAGAAGGGGATGTTACTAAGCCGCTGGAAGTGTACCGCATGACTGTTCATCTCTTTGGGGCGGTGTCATCTCCAAGCATCGCCAACTTTGCCCTACAGCAAACAGGAAAGGACAACTCAGATAAATACGACATGAAGGTACTTGATACAATTAAGCATGGCTTCTACGTAGATGATTGTCTCAGATCTGTGGCTTCCCCTAGGCAAGCGATCAAACTCACAAGGGACCTTAGGGAAGCATGCGCCCTAGGAGGCTTTACCCTAACCAAATGGGTGAGCAATAGCCGGGAAGTACTTACAACTGTTCCTGAAAGTCACAGAGCCAAGCTAGTGCAACAACTTGATTTGGATAGAGAAAAGCCACCGCTGGAGAGGGTACTGGGTATCCAATGGAACATTTACAGAGACACTTTCACCTTCATGGTTTCTGTAAAAAACAGAGCTCCTACAAGACGAGCTATCCTTTCCATAGTCAGTTCCATATATGACCCTCTGGGTTTCCTTTCCCCCTTTATCCTCAAGGCCAAGCAGATCCTACAGAGGCTTTGCATCGGAAAGTGTGGATGGGATGACCTCATTCCAGAGGAACTATCAAAGCCCTGGCAAAGATGGATGACAGAGCTAGATCAACTCAGCAGATTTGAAGTGGAGAGATGCATAAAGCCTGAGAACTTTGGACTTGTAAGGACTGCTGAGCTGCATCACTTTTGTGACGCGAGTGAGTCAGGATTTGGGGCTGTAAGCTACCTGAGACACACAAATGACATAGGAAACGTTGCGGTTACCTTTGTGCTGGGCAAATCCAGGGTAACTCCGCTAAAACAAATCACCATCCCAAGGCTTGAGCTTGCAGCTGCAACGCTTGCTGTGAAAATTGACAGAATGTTACGAAGGGAGCTACATATGGAATTGGAGAATTCTACATTCTGGACAGACAGTACGTCAGTACTGAAATACATTCACAACCAAACAAAACGATTCCACACGTATGTAGCCAATAGGATTGCAGTGATCCATAATCTGTCTCACCAAAATCAATGGAGGCATGTAAGTTCCAGGGACAATCCGGCGGATGACGCCTCACGTGGATTGCATATAGAACCATTTCTGCATTCTACCAGATGGTTGTATGGCCCTGACTTCCTGTCAAAAAAGAAAGCTGAATGGCCTGAAGTTCCTGAGGATCTTCGCCATATCCCTCCAAGTGACCCAGAGGTCAGAAAGGACATCACTGTAAATTACTTGAACATGGAGAACAGTGCCACTAGCAAGTTAGTGGAATACTACTCTACATGGAAGAAGCTACAGAGAGCTGTTGGTTGGTGGCTGAAACTTAAGAAACTCCTACTGCTTCGAAGTCAAAAGGCCAAGGTTCGTGTGACTCGCTCCTCCAAGCTTAAAGATGAGCAACAAGGCTTATCTGTGGAGGACTTGGACGAAGCAGAGAAGTCAATAATTCGCTATGAACAACAGCGCTACTTTGATTCAGAGCTCACTCTTCTGAGAAAAGGCAAACCAGTTAAAGCGGACAGCTCCATACGCAAACTGGATCCGATCATTGATGAAGGCATCCTACGGATTGGAGGACGGCTAAGTAAAACAGCTATGCCAATAAGTTTAAAAAATCCAATTCTACTTCCCAAAGACTCGCATGTATCCAAATTGATCTTGCGTGATATCCATCAGCAGGTTGGGCACTCGGGACGAAACCACATGCTCTCCAAACTGGGTCAGAAATTCTGGCTACCATCAGCAAACTCTGCTTCCAGGAAAATCATCAAATCTTGCGTATTTTGCAGACGCATGCAAGCAAGAGTGGGGGAGCAAAAAATGGCTGACTTGCCAGAGGATCGTGTAGCTCCAGATCTCCCACCTTTCTCTCATGTGGGCATCGATTATTTCGGACCCATAGACGTCAAAAGAGGCAGAGCACACGTGAAACGATGGGGGGTAATATTTACCTGCCTCGTGAGTCGAGCAGTGCACCTAGAAGTGGCGAGCACTTTGGACACAGATTCCTGCATCAACGCCATACGGCGATTTTTATGTCGGAGAGGACCAGTACTGACGATTTGAACAGATCGTGGTACCAATTTTGTGAGTGCTCAGAAAGAACTTAAAGCTGCTTTGATTCAGCTACATCATCAAAGAATTCAGGACGCACTGCTGACCAGTCAAGTCAAGTGGTTGTTCAATCCCCCTTCTGGAGCCCACTTTGGAGGAGTGTGGGAGAGACTGATCAGGCTAGTCAAGAAGGTACTCTTCTCAGTACTAAAGCAACAAACGATGGATGATGATGTGCTACAGACTGCGCTATGCGAGGTCGAATCCATTCTCAATGATAGACCCATCACAACTGTTTCAACTGATCCAAATGATCTAGAGCCTTTAACGCCTAACCACCTGCTGCAGTTAAAGACCAAACCCCTCTTGCCACCTGGACTCTTTTGTAAAGATGAACTCTATGCAAGAAGAAGATGGAAACAGGTGCAATACCTTGCAGACCTGTTCTGGCGAAGGTGGACTAAAGAATATCTTTCACTCATGCAACAAAGGCAAAAGTGGCTCAAGACAAGAAAGAACTTCAACGTCAATGATGTAGTCGTCATAGTGGACGAAACTGCACCAAGGAATTCTTGGCCCCTAGCCCGTGTGGTCAAGACCTTGCCAGACTGTAAAGGGCTGGTTCGGAGTGTTTTAGTTCAAACCAAGACAAACACACTCCAAAGGCCCGTTGATAAGCTCTGCTTGCTTCTGGAAGCTGAAGATTGAGCTTAAAATGAAAATGTTCAAATCCCTTGCCCCTGCCCACTATGCCCTTGCCCCTGCCCACTATGCCCTTGCCCCCTGCATACACCACCCCTTTCACCCATCTTTACATACATAAACTCGCACCACATCTACTGCCATTGGACATTCCTTTCCTTTTCAATGGACTGCGTATCGTGGTCTTACCACCATGAACACGTTTGCCGCTGTGACTTTGGGGGGTGGGGGGTCAAGTTGGGGCATGATGAATATGGACTGGGGGGGGGGGGTTTCAAGTTGGGACATTATGAAATGCTAAAAAAGAAAAAAAAAAGAGAAAAAAAAATGTATATTGAACATTACTGAATGTGATGAATTGATTTCTGATATTTCTTGTTTATAATTTCATGTGTATTCTGGCTCCATTTAATGTTATTGATATAACTATAATTGTTTTGCTATGGCGTCTCCAATTAGGGGCCGGTATGTTGGAGCCATGTTGGGAATATTTAAGTTGAATAAGGAAACCGGTAAAAGAAAATATATTTTGAATTCTAATTTTATTCAGATTGATGAAATATGTAATTAATGAGATTTACTTACCATTACGACTTACCTGTATTTAAATTGATATTGAAATGAATAGTTACCTGATATACTTACCTGATGATGACTGGGGGGTGACGTGGGTGACGCTCCTCCCCTCTGTAGTACCTTAAGTTAATGAATGAAATGTGGAACAGGTGGGGTTAGACGGCGGAGAGCTACAGTTTTCCGACCGCATCGCTTCACTATAAGACAAGATATACTAGTTTGTCGATCCTGTGTTTTATATTATTTTGTTCATATGGAAAAGTAAACCGGAGTTTGTTTATTAAAAGCCATGTTGATAGTACAACTTCTCCGTGCGTGCTTTACAACGAATGTGTGTCGGCAACTCCTGCATCTAACCTGGTGACTAAATGGAATGGTGGATTAGTCAAAACAAAGCCTGTGAACACTGACTGTTCACAGGCTTGTATAGCTACTGTACATACTGTCTGTGAACACTGACTGTTCACAGGCTTGTATAGCTACTGTACATACTGTCTGTGAACACTGACTGTTCACAGGCTTGTATAGCTACTGTACATACTGTCTGTGAACACTGACTGTTCACAGGCTTGTATAGCTACTGTACATACTGTCTGTGAACACTGACTGTTCACAGGCTTGTATAGCTACTGTACATACTGTCTGTGAACACTGACTGTTCACAGGCTTGTATAGCTACTGTACATACTGTCTGTGAACACTGACTGTTCACAGGCTTGTATAGCTACTGTACATACTGTCTGTGAACACTGACTGTTCACACAGGCTTGTATAGCTACTGTACATACTGTCTGTGAACACTGACTGTTCACAGACTTGTATAGCTACTGTACATACTGTCTGTGAACACTGACTGTTCACAGACTTGTATAGCTACTGTACTGTCTGTGAACACTGACTGTTCACAGGCTTGTATAGCTACTGTACATACTGTCTGTGAACACTGACTGTTCACACAGGCTTGTAAAGCTACTGTACATACTGTCTGTGAACACTGACTGTTCACAGGCTTGTATAGCTACTGTACATACTGTCTGTGAACACTGACTGTTCACAGACTTGTATAGCTACTGTACATACTGTCTGTGAACACTGACTGTTCACAGGCTTGTATAGCTACTGTACATTACTGTCTGTGAACACTGACTGTTCACAGGCTTGTATAGCTACTGTACATACTGTCTGTGAACACTTACTTTCGTTTATTTTCTCGTTAAATTTTAATTTGATTTCATACTTGCTGATTTTGTTTCTACTTATGATGTTATACTTATTCACAAGTAGAGGTCTCGTATAGGCCCTTGCGGGTCTCTTGCCTCTACTTTGCACATTTTTGTGTGTGTTTATCTTGGTAACTTTCAGTATTTCTGTATGTTTTAATATGTGCTAAAAAAATCAAATAGAAAATAATAAAATAAAATAAAATAAATAAACACTGACTGTTCACAGGCTTGTATAGCTACTGCACATACTTTATTTCCCGTGTGTTGCCCTCAAATGTCATCTTTACTCATTGCTGTCTCAGTTACTGTTGTAATGGTTGTTTTGTTTCTCTGCATATGAGTTTAGTTTGAGTTAGTTTGAGTCCTATGTGTTTTTATATAGCTATGTGCATTCAAGCTTCCAAAAGCCTAACCAGGGACAAGGACTGCAAATTAGCTACAGTATGGCTAGAAGTCCTATATACACTGCATCTATATAGAAGTCCTATATACACTGCATCTATATACAGTATAAGTCCTATATACACTGTTGCATCGGCTGCACATTTAAAATGTAGCAATGCTTATGACCAGTGGTTCCCAACCTTAGGGTCGCGACCCTAAGTGGCGTCGCCTGGAATTCAAATAAGGTCACCTGACATTTCTAAAAGAAGAAGAAAAAATACACCACACACAATTTAAAACTAGCCAAGATGATTAGGGTCACTTGTGTTTTTTAGTTTTTTTTTTAGTTCTGAGTTTAAAGTGAAAGTGATCATCTCTAAGACTTCAGTTTTGTTCTCTTGGGTGACACCTACAGTATGGCGATGAGTGGTAATTGCAGGTGAAACAGTGTCCATGGGCTCACTATCAGACAGATAGTGACTTTAATTATTTAAAATGTTTTAGATGAAAATGTTTGAGATTATAACTTGAAATCAAGATTCTTAGGATAAAGTCAGAATTCTGAAAATAAAGTCAGAATTCTGAGATTAAAGACATAATTCTCAGATGAAAGTCAGAATTCTGAGGGGGAAAAGAAGCATACTGTTACATTATTGATGGTGTACCGCAATTTGAATGTCTTCTAGGGTTATGTGGCGTCAAAATCGGGTCACAAGCCAAAAAAGGTTGGGAACCCCTGGCTTATGTATTGTCCCTGTCAAATAAACAAATACATAATAAATAAATACTAAATAATGTTTGGGGGGAGATCTTTGTTCTTCTTCGTCGATTGGAAGGGTTGCAAGGTATTATGGGATATCCTAACCCACCAAAGGTACCATTGTATGGTTCCTCGAAAATTGGGCAAAACCAGGTACCTAGAAAGGTTGCAAATTCAGTGAACTTATGTATCAAACTGGTTTCAGACGGCCTAATTACAACTTCCTACCTAGAAATGCCACCTATAAAGCTCGTTCACTTGAGAATTGGACAGGGCCACAGATTTTCACAACTAAACTCAACAATGTTAACATCCAGAGAGATTATTTCCTGCCTCCTGGTAACTTTGTATGTATAAAATAACAAGCAGTATGAATACATGCGCACTAATATTCCACTATTTTTTCACTGTCACCATGTGTTTTTGTTTGTTTGTGACAAACTTTATATAAACAATATGGCATGGTGCAAACATTGGACATTTCCCAGTCCAGACCTTCACCATGTGGTGTGCCTGTGTGTTGGACGCTGCCAGGAGGTTCTTAAACATTGGGGACATTTCAGGAGACGAGCTGAACAGAAAACTGAATGAAGCGTTCTCACCAGCGTAGACACTTTGGGTCACAGTCTGGACAGTTGGGTGAATAGGACACATATTATAGTAGTTTGAAATGTGAAGCTGAAATGTGAAATGTGAAACACTAGGTGGAAGTGTAATGCAACACAAGTTGCCAACCGCCATGAAACCTAAAAGAGGAAGAAGAAGAAAAAGAGGAAGCGGTGTGCTTGTTCCATTTGCTTCGTCACTGCTACTTTCAGAGTCTCTGTGCGGGCAGCTCCGGGAAATGTAAGTTTATCAATTGCAATAATCTCTGTAATAAGAGTTAATTGATGTTGCTATGCCAAGTCATTTGCATCTGTATGATAACAGCAATTTAAATCTTGTATTTTATTTCTGTAGACCCACACATAACAATAGAGGCCTAGTTGTAATGGAAAGAGAAGAGGACAGTAAATAAAGTAACGTAGTGTACATTGTCTCGTGGTGTTCTTGCTGGACATGCTGTAGTGTAGTCGATGCCAGTCACCGTCTGAGATCATCTATAATGTAGAAGTCACACTTCAAAACACACTCAGTGTTCTGTGATCAATGTCTATAGTTGAACAGGCTGTGGGCCTATAGTCTATTTCAACACACAGGAAATGAGTCAGATAGAGCTGGCTTCCTCCTGCCTCTCCCTGACTGGTTCCTCTGCAGCTGCTGAACTTGGCCTAACGTTAACCTGGACATGAATGACACAAATCAATTTCTACCAACACTCCACTACATTTCAGAGGGGAAGATTGTACTTTCTACTCCACTACATTTATTTCACAGCACTGTTGTTGGAATTCTCTTTATTTTATTGATTTGCTCTGTACTTTGTGTGAAACGTGCTTTACAAATAGTGTTTTATCATCATCATCATTATTATTAAATATTATTACAGTATTATCATTAATATTATTATAACAGTATTATTACCATTGTGTTCCCTGTTTTACCAACAGTCTCTGTTTGATTATGTCAGAGCTGATTGGCAGGAAGAGATCTGGTGGAGAAGGAAAGCAAGAGAGAAAGATGAATTCTTCAGAAGAGGTGAGAAAATTTTAATCTGTCGGTAAAATTAACTTGTTCTATTTGTGTGTGTGTGTGTGTGTGTGTGTGTGTGTGTGTGTGTGTGTGTGTGTGTGTGTGTGTGTATTCCTTTCTTCCTTCTTTCCTTTTCCTAGTGTGTTTTGTTGTGGTGTAGTTGTGTAGAAGTGTAGGGGTGGGAGGTTGGGGGTTTGAACGAAATGTGCACAACTGACTATGAAATGTTTGAATGTTTTTTGTGAAACTTAATAAAAAGAAAATAAATTAACCCGTTAGCTCGTTTATTTAAAGGATGCTGTACTGTACGTTAGCATGATTGCTAATTATTCTCTCTGCCTCCTTAATTGTGGTAACATTAGCCTGTTGGCTTGGTTATTCATACATTTATGATGAGATATTTTACAATGCAAAGCTGCTGCTGTTGGCCAGATCTGGATGAAAGAAAATATGATGTAATTTATTGTATGATGTGATAATCTGATATGTTACACAGTACATACAACAAGATACAGTATATGTTTGTCTGTTAGCATGCTTTCATATCATAAAATACTTTATCAGAGATAGTAATGACTTCATATCCTTTATATCTTTCTCTGTGAAACAGATAAACACCAACAGACCAAAACGCCACCACTGTGTGCAGTGTGGGAAATCTTTCAGTCAGTCAGGTAACCTAAAAATACATGAACGTATTCACACTGGAGAGAAGCCATTCTCCTGTGACCAATGTGGAAGCAGCTTCAGTCGGTTAGCTCACCTAACAACACATCAACGCATTCACACTGGAGAGAAGCCATTTTCCTGTGACCAGTGTGGAAACAGCTTCAGTGTGTTAGCTCACCTAACAACACATCAACGCATTCACACTGGAGAGAAGCCATTTTCCTGTGACCAGTGTGGACGCAGCTTCAGTCAGTTAGCTAACCTAACAAGACATCAACGCATTCACACTGGAGATAAGCCATTCTCCTGTGACCAGTGTGGAAACAGCTTCAGTGTGTTAGCTACCCTAACAACACATCAACGCATTCACACTGGAGAGAAGCCATTCTCCTGTGACCAGTGTGGAAGCAGCTTCAGTCTGTTAGTTAACCTAACAAGACATCAACGCATTCACACTGGAGAGAAGCCATTCTCCTGTGAGCAATGTGGACGCAGCTTCAGTGTGTTAACTAGCCTAACAACACATCAACGTATTCACACTGGAGAGAAGCCATTCTCCTGTGACCAGTGTGGAAGCAGCTTCAGTCAGTTAGCTCACCTAACAACACATCAACGCATTCACACTGGAGAGAAGCCATTCTCCTGTGAGCAATGTGGACGCAGCTTCAGTGTGTTAGCTAGCCTAACAACACATCAACACATTCACACTGGAGAGAAGCCATTCTCCTGTGAGCAATGTGGACGCAGCTTCAGTCTGTTAGGTAACCTAACAAGACATCATCAATGCTTTCACACTGGAGTGAAGCCCTTCTCCTGTGACCAGTGTGAGGGCAGCTTCAGTCTCTCAAGTGACCTATTCATACATCAACGCATTCACAGATGAGTTGTGTTCAGGGAAGCCTCAACGTCCGTTCTCTTTGACACCTAACAAGACATGAACACATTCACACTGGAGAGAAGCCATAATGCTGATGAGAAAGAGATAGATGAAGTACACGAGTTTACATTTTTAGGTGTTATTTTAGATTCCCATCTTAAGTTGGACAGACATGTATAGAAGTTGTGCAAAACTGTCAAAACAAATTGTAATAATAATAATAATAATAATAATAATACTATTTTAATAAGAGAAAGAACATATAGCCTAGCTCTGATGGCAGCACAGCAGTTTATGCATGCCATGATATTTTCTCATTTATCACAGTGTATAACCGTCTGAGGCCAGTCCAACCAAACAACAATTACACCCATTAGATCTTTATATACTGTATAAACAGGCACTGATACGAAATCAGTCAGATGGCATAATTCTACAGAAACATAAGCTACTAAGTTTTGACAGTTTTGTAGACTTTTCATTGATTAAACTGATTTTTAAGTGTGTAAACAACCTTCCCCCAGATATATTCTGTCAACTGCTAAACAAACAAGACAGTGGGATCAGAACTAGAGGTGCAACAAGTGTAAATTGTAGAGCAGCAAAACACAGAAGAGCATTTGGTCAGTCGTCTTTCTCAGTAAGAGGTACACAGCTGTGGAATACATTAGCATGTGACATTAAACACCTGACAGAGATGAAGGCTTTCAACACACGTGCAAAACAATGGCTGAAACTGAAACAAGCCTGTGAACACTGACTGTTCACAGGCTTGTATAGCTACTGTACATACTGTCTGTGAACACTTACGTTCCTTTCTTTTCTCGTTAAATTTGAATTTGATTTCATACTTGCTGATTTTGTTTCTACTTATGATGTTATACTTATTCACAAGTAGAGGTCTCGTATAGGCCCTTGCGGGTCTCTTGCCTCTATTTTGCACATTTGTGTGTGTGTTTATCTTGGTAAATTTCAGTATTTCTGTATGTTTTAATATGTGTTAAAAAATAAATAGAAAATAATAAAATAAAATAAATAAACACTGACTGTTCACAGGCTTGTATAGCTACTGCACATACTTTATTTCCCTTGTGTTGCCCTCAAATGTCATCTTCACTCATTGCTGTCTCAGTTACTGTTGTAATGGTTGTTTTGTTTCTCTGCATATGAGTTTAGTTTGAGTTAGTTTGAGTCCTATGTGTTTTTATATAGCTGTTATGATCCTGGGGGTCATATAGGTGACTTTATTCCCTGTAGCCTACTGGGATCCTCTGTATTTTCTTTTCTTCATCTGCATGCCTGATTGACTGATGGGAGCCTGGTGCATGTCAGTGTGTTTGTGCTGTGTGACTGGTTGGCTGTGTTCTAGGTGTCTGCATGCTGGTGATTGGCTGTGTTCTAGGTGTCTGCATGCTGGTGATTGGCTGTGCTCTAGGTGTCTGCATGCTGGTTGGAGAGAAGTCATTCCACAAGGCTGTTGCTGATGGTGGCTGATTGGAGAAGATCAGCCACTGCTCCTCTACAAATGTGGAGGACGGCACAGTTGAACAGCAGAGTGGAGGCGACAGGGGCTCCACTCTCATCTGTCTGCTCATTCAGAAACCCATGTTCACTTTTGTTGGTATTTGGTTCTGGTTGGTGTCTGTTAAGGTTGAAGTTAAGGTAATTGTAATGTCTGTCTTTATGTTAAATTGTGTTAAGTGTACCATCACTCCAGAAAAGGAACATACCCTGTAACTGATTTTAATCAAAGTAAAGTATTTTTGTACAATTTATCTTGGTTTCTGTGTGAACGTCCTTGCTGCGGCCTAAACCCTAGACTGGGTCGTAACAATTGGGGGCTCGTTCCGGTCTTTTCTCGGTGGATTTAGTTGGTTCAGCAACTAAATCTTAATTTGGTTTTGTTTGTAACTTAGTTATCTGGTTAAGTGAAAATTTCAGCTTAGCTTTTTGTTTTCAGGCTTGTATGACAGTTTTGTTTCGTTTTGTAGAATCTCTTTGAGTGGTCTTCAGTAACATCACAAATACCTTGTAGAAGTGTTTTGCTTGGCAGTTTTGCAACTTTGTGTGCCATTTTGGTTTGTGTTCGTATCGTGTCGTTCTGGTTAAATAAGTTTGTGCAGTGGCCAGTGGGTTTGAATCAGTGGAGCTGGTTTAAGCAGTTGGTGGGGGATGGCTACACAGGCTGGTTTCCTGGTGTCATCTCTAGTGGTTAAAGGAGGGACGTGGAGACGGTGAAAAGGTGAGTTTGTTTTTCGTCCCGATGGCTCCAGTGGAGCGTAAGACAGAGGTGAGTTGTACTGGTTACTGGTGTGGATGAGGTGGTGACGATTGCTTTGCCCATGCTGAGAGCTGGTGTGCGGCACGGGGTGGGGACAGGAATGCAGATTGCTGGATTCACTCCAGGTGCACACTGAAGTTTTTCATTTCACTGAACCCAGGTGTTGGCGTTTTGGCAATCAGTCCTGATGGAGCGGGAGGTGGAGCTAGCACATCCCCGCATCCAGGAACGGGAGGCCAAGGTAAAGCCATGCCCATGCAGAGTAGCATCTGATGGGTTAAGATCGCTCAGCCAGGATAGAGGCTGGTGAGTATAGCACCTGTAACCGTATACATCCTCCTGATGACTTCGATGTGTCCAACAAGCCAGCCGATCTACTATGAATCACCTCATTCAATGGAAAGGAATTGCTTCAAAATGTCCCCATTCGATGGGGTGGAGTTGTACAATCTCTACAACCCAGTTTCTCTGGGTTGTAGAGATTACTTGCAAAACCCCATTCAATGGACAGCTCTACAACCCAGTTTCTCTGGGTTGTAGAGATTACTTGCAAAACCCCATTCAATGGATAAACCTGGGGTCTCCGAGGCCTGGGTGGGCCGCAGGACCCTGTGGAGGTCCTGGGGTCGCTTCGGGGGGTCTGCGGGCCGAACGGAAGGTCTGGGGGCCGAACGGAGGGTTCGAGACCCTCGGGGGTCGTCTCTGGAGACCCCTCCAAGCCTCTCCCATGCCCCATGCCTAATCCTAACACAGACCCTAACCTCTCCCACCCCCATGCCTAAACCTAACCTCTCCCACCCCCATGCCTAAACCTAACCTCTCCCACCCCTAACCCTGAACCTAACCTCTCCCACCCCCCATGCCTAAACCTAGCCTCTCCCACCCCTAACCCTAAACCTAACCTCTCCCACCCCCATGCCTAAACCTAACCTCTCCCACCCCCATGCCTAAACCTAACCTCTCCCACCCCTAACCCTAACCCACCCCCCATGCCTAAACCTAACCTCTCCCACCCCTAACCCTAACCTCTCCCACCCCCCATGCCTAAACCTAACCTCTCCCACCCCCATGCCTAAACCTAACCTCTCCCACCCCTAACCCTAACCTCTCCCATCCCCCATGCCTAAACCTAAGGACACAGGGGTCCAAGCAGACCCTCCCCATGCCTGCAGAGGTGGGCAGGGTGGTTGAGAGAAGAGCCAATGGAGAATCCTATCCATTAAATGAGGTTTTGCAAGTAATCTGTACAACCCCCGAATCCTACCCATTAAATGAGGTTTTGCAAGTAATCTGTACAACCCCTGAATCCTACCCATTAACTCATTAAGTGCCATAGACGACCTAACTCGTCTTACATAATCCAGCGCTTGAGTGCCAAGGACGAGCTAACTCGTCTTACATAAACATTTTTTTTTTTTGACGGTGGGACATCAATCAACCCCTTTTACATCTTCGAGATAACTATTGGAGCAAGACAATGTGTGTAATCTATTTTACCGACCACTAAGTGGCGACAGAGACAGATAGAAGCCACAGCCACGGACCCGTGGACCAAAAGCAGCCTCCTCCCGCGGAAATGGCTTGGCGATTTTACAGTCAGAAGCCCGGAGACACACACACAGAACGGACAGAGATCCCCTCCGCCCCGGAGCCGCGGAGCAACGCGCGAACACACACACACACACACACACACACACACACACACCGCGGGAGCAAGCCATTCAAGGAAATGGCGAGGCGATTTGACAGTAATCCATTTCAGACTCGTCTTGCCCGAGAGCGGCCGCACGCAGACAGGCAGGCAGGCAGCAGCAGCAACGCGCTTCTGACACGCCCGCTGTTAGAGCCAGGAGGAAGGAGGAGAAGACACACGGAGGGAGGAGTTTGAATGAGAGGGGTGTTTCCTGTTGTTATGGAGGAAATTACTGTTCAAAACTATTGTTTAGAATGTCTGACGGTCTTACTGATGCCAAAAATGAATGGTTAAAGTGACTGTTTCACAAAAAGCCATTTATCTCTGAATAAATTTCCAGACGCTGAAACCATGCTGTACTCAACGGCTAATATCTACATAACTACTAACTCTGCAAACTAACTCTTTTAGACAGAGAAAGCACACATTCTATTAGTTATTTTTAGATGATTGGTGTTCATGAATTCTTAACAGAAAAGAATCCTCGGCTGTTCTAAAATGAGCCAGAATCGTCAAAAACACCCCTGGCACAACTTACCTACAGGAATGAAAACATGGCTGGCATTCAATGTGTTAAATGGGGTTTTGCAAGTAATCTCTACAACCCCAGGGAAACTGGGTTGTAGAGATTGTACAACTCCTCTCCATTCAATGGGGGCATTTGAATGCAATTCCTTTCCATTGAATGAGGTGATTCATAGTAGATCGGGTGCACAAGCTGCATGTGGAACTGCACTTATTTATTCTTATGGGCCAGTCTTAATTATAAAAATGGACTTTGTTTTGCGTGTGTACAATTTAGTTATAGGGGCATACTGGTAAAAGTTTGCTCTTGTGTTAACTGCCAACCAAACATGCATTGAATTAAGTTGTGTTAAAACCACTGAGCTATGGTTAAAATGTGTCAAGCAGAGAATTGTTTCCAATGTTGAGTTATTTGTATTGGGGAACCTTTTGGGTCTGTGAGTGGGGTTGATTTGTCTTTGAATGAGCAGAATTATGTTACCTGATGCAGCTGTGGCTGGTCAGTTTGTGTGGGGGGTTTTGGGGGTGCGTTGGGGAAGCGCAGGCTAAAATCTTTGTGACTTCTATTGGAGAGGTTTTAATTCTTGTCGCCAAAACAGATATTGGTTGGAGTGCGCATCCCGTGGTCTGGTTTTTTTTTGCCTAGATTGCGTCAAAGTCTATGTCTGGCTTGTGTAAAGTGCAATTTTGCAGCCGTCCTTTATTTTAAAAGGGTTCGGTCACTAAAAAGGACATAGACGTGCCAAATACTGTTTTGTGCACAATCTGTTGTTTTTGCCTCTTCAGTTTTCGTGCGCCGGTGCATTTCGTAGTTCGTCGTTTCAATTTTGTAGTTCTTTAGTAGCTTGCTTCGGTAGCTTGCTAAATTTCAAGGCTTTTCGGTTGCGGTCCTTCATTGAATTTCGTGGTCCTTCGGTAGCTTGCTGGGATAGCTTGCTTGAACACATTGGTTGCCATTAGGAAAGAGGGGTAACGTGGTTCCCATTAGGAGAGATGGGTTGGCAGGGGTCAACATGAGGAAGAAGAGTGACAGTGGTCACCATTAGGAGTGATGGGGTGACAATGTGTATTTTTGTTGTTAGGTCTGTTTTTCTTCTCATTCGTCTCATTCCTGAGTAATCAAACATGTAATTAGGGGTGGGATGTTTGATTTTTAGGAGGGGAGGTGTTATGACCCTGGGGGTCATATAGGTGACTTTATTCCCTGTAACCTACTGGGATCCTCTGTATTTTCTTTTCTTCATCTGCATGCCTGATTGACTGATGGGAGCCTGGTGCATGTCAGTGTGTTTGTGCTGTGTGACTGGTTGGCTGTGTTCTAGGTGTCTGCATGCTGGTGATTGGCTGTGCTCTAGGTGTCTGCATGCTGGTGATTGGCTGTGTTCTAGGTGTCTGCATGCTGGTTGGAGAGAAGTCATTCTACAAGGCTGTTGCTGATGGTGGCTGATTGGAGAAGATCAGCCACTGCTCCTCTACAAATGTGGAGGACGGGACAGTTGAACAGCAGAGTGGAGGCGACAGGGGCTCCACTCTCATCTGTCTGCTCATTCAGAAACCCATGTTCACTTTTGTTGGTATTTGGTTCTGGTTGGTGTCTGTTAAGGTTGAAGTTAAGGTAATTGTAATGTCTGTCTTTATGTTAAATTGTGTTAGTGTACCATCACTCCAGAAAAGGAACATACCCTGTAACTGATTTTAATCAAAGTAAAGTATTTTTGTACAATTTATCTTGGTTTCTGTGTGAACGTCCTTGCTGCGGCCTAAACCCTAGACTGGGTCGTTACAATAGCTATGTGCATTCAAGCTTCCAAAAGCCTAACCAGGGACAAGGACTGCAAATTAGCTACAGTATGGCTAGAAGTCCTATATACACTGCATCTATATAGAAGTCCTATATACACTGCATCTATATACAGTAGAAGTCCTATATACACTGTTGCATCGGTTGCACATTTTAAATGTAGCAATGCTTATGACCAGTGGTTCCCAACCTTAGGGTCGTGACCCTAAGTGGCGTTGCCTGGAATTCAAATAAGGTCACCTGACATTTCTAAAAGAAGAAGAAAAAATACACCACACACAATTTAAAACTAGCCAAGATGATTAGGGTCACTTGTGTTTTTTTAGTTTTTTTTTAGTTCTGAGTTTAAAGTGAAAGTGATCATCTCTAAGACTTCAGTTTTGTTCTCTTGGGTGACACCTACAGTATGGCGATGAGTGGTAATTGCAGGTGAAACGGTGTCTCAATGGGCTCACTATCAGACAGATAGTGACTTTAATTATTTAAAATGTTTTAGATGAAAATGTTTGAGATTATAACTTTAAATCAAGATTCTTAGGATAAAGTCAGAATTCTGAAAATAAAGTCAGAAGTCTGAGATTAAAGACATAATTCTCAGATGGAAGTCAGAATTGTGAGGGGAAAAAGAAGCATACTCTTACATGTGAGATGTCACTGATGATATTATTGATGGTGTACCGCAATTTGAATGTCTTCTAGGGTTTTGTGACGTCAAAATCGGGTCACAAACCAAAAAAGGTTGGGAACCCCTGGCTTATGTATTGTCCCTGTCAAATAAACAAATACATAATAAATAAATAATAAATAATGTTTGGGGGGGAGATCTTTGTTCTTCTTCGTCGATTGGAAGGGTCGCAAGGTATTATGGGATATCCTAAACCACCAAAGGTACCATTGTACCATGTGTTTCCATTGTGACGTATTTTTGTAGTCACAATTTTTGACTTCCTGGTTCTTCACTGTTTCTGTCTATGGGATTTTTGAATGGGTTTTTGCCGCGATGCTTCAAATAAGGTATCTGGGCAAGGCACGCTTAATCAAACGCGAACCAGAGTTCAGTCGGATAATCTTCACACATGAGGACCACTTTCATGAGTTTTGTAGCGTAAATGCGAGCCCTAGAAGTAAAAAGCTTGAGCTAAGCTAATCCAGAACTACACACTGTCGCATAGGCTTCCACGTCACATCAGCACTCAACCTGGACTGTTGTTGATGTGTGCGCTGCTGTGCACTGATTACCGCGGGCTGAACGGGGCTGAACCAGGTGAGGGAAAGAGAATTTCCGTGTTCGTCCTTTGAAGTGGTGACGTTATTGACGTATATATCCCCATCGACTCAACAGTGTAGCCTCATTTAGCCGTTTGCTAGCTAGCCGCCCTTTTAACGGCACGTAAAAGCTTCAAAACTCATAAAAGTGGTCCTCGTGTGTGAAGATGATATTAATAAACACTGGTTCGCGTTTGATTAAGCCAGCGTTGCCCAGAGAGATTATTAGAAGCATCGTGCCAAAAACCCATTCAAAACTCCCATAGGCGAAAACAGTGAAGAACCAGGAGTGATAGCATCGATGATTTCCGGACTTGTTCCTGCGGCTCTCTATGGCATGGTGCAACATTGGACATTTCCAAGTCCAGACCTTCACCATGTGGTGTGCCTGTGTGTTGGACGCTGCCAGGAGGTTCTTAAACATTGGGGACATTTCAGGAGACGAGCTGAACAGAAAACTGAATGAAGCGTTCTCACCAGCGTAGACACTTTGGGTCACAGTCTGGACAGGTGGGTGAATAGGACACATATTATAGTAGTTTGAAATGTGAAGCTGAAATGTGAAATGTGAAACACTAGGTGGCAGTGTAATGCAACACAAGTTGCCAACCGCCATGAAACCTAAAAGAGGAAGAAGAAGAAAAAGAGGAAGTGGTGTGCTTGTTCCATTTGCTTCGTCACTGCTACTTTCAGAGTCTCTGTGCGGGCAGCTCCAGGAAATGTAAGTCATATCAATTGCAATAATCTCTGTAATAAGAGTTAATTTATGTTGCTATGCCGAGTCATTTGCATCTGTATGATAACAGCAATTTAAATCTTGTATTTTCTTTCTGTAGACCCACACATAACAATAGAGGCCTAGTTGTAACGGAAAGAGAAGAGGACATAAATAAAGTAACGTAGTGTACATCGTCTCGTCGTGTTCTTGCTGGACATGCTGTAGTGTAGTCGATGCCAGTCACCGTCTGAGATCATCTATAATGTACAAGTCACACTTCAAAACACACTCAGTGTTCTGTGATCAATGTCTATAGTTGAACAGGCTGTGGGCCTATAGTCTATTTCAACACACAGGAAATGAGTCAGATAGAGCTGGCTTCCTCCTGCCTCTCCCTGACTGGTTCCTCTGCAGCTGCTGAACTTGGCCTAACGTTAACCTGGACATGAATGACACAAATCAATTTCTACCAACACTCCACTACATTTCAGAGGGGAATAGTGTACTTTCTACTCCACTACATTTATTTCACAGCACTGTTGTTGGAATTCTCTTTATTTTATTGATTTGCTCTGTACTTTGTGTGAAACGTGCTTTACAAATAGTGTTTTATCATCATCATCATTATTATTAAATATTATTACAGTATTATTATTAATATTATTATAACAGTATTATTACCATTGTGTTCCCTGTTTTACCAACAGTCTCTGTTTGATTATGTCAGAGCTGATTGGCAGGAAGAGATCTGGTGGAGAAGGAAAGCAAGAGAGAAAGATGAATTCTTCAGAAGAGGTGAGAAAATTTGAATCTGTCGGTAAAATTAACTTGTTCTATTTGTGTGTGTGTGTGTGTGTGTGTGTGTGTGTGTGTGTGTGTGTGTATTCCTTTCTTCCTTCTTTCCTTTTCCTAGTGTGTTTGTTGTGGTGTAGTTGTGTAGAAGTGTAGGGGTGGGAGGTTGGGGGTTTGAACGAAATGTGCACAACTGACTATGAAATGTTTGAATGTTTTTTGTGAAACTTAATAAAAAGAAAATAAATGAACCCGTTAGCTCGTTTATTTAAAGGATGCTGTACTGTACGTTAGCATGATTGCTAATTATTCCCTCTGCCTCCTTAATTGTGGTAACATTAGCCTGTTGGCTTGGTTATTCATACATTTATGATGAGATATTTTACAACAGCTGCTGCTGTTGGCCAGATCTGGATGAAAGAAAATATGATGTAATTTATTGTATGATGTGATAATCTGATATGTTACACAGTACATACAACAAGATACAGTATATGTTTGTCTGTTAGCATGCTTTCATATCATAAAATACTTTATCAGAGATAGTAATGACTTCATATCCTTTATATCTTTCTCTATGAAACAGAGAAACACCAACAGACCAAAACGCCACCACTGTCTGCAGTGTGGGAAATCTTTCCGTGGGTCAGGTGACCTAACAACACATCAACGTATTCACACTGGAGAGAAGCCATTCTCCTGTGACCAGTGTGGAAGCAGCTTCAGTCTGTTAGCTAACCTAACAACACATCAACGCATTCACACTGGAGAGAAGCCATTCTCCTGTGACCAGTGTGGAAGCAGCTTCAGTGTGTTAGCTAACCTAACAACACATCAACGTATTCACACTGGAGAGAAGCCCTTCTCCTGTGAACAATGTGGAAACAGCTTCAGTCGGTTAACTAGCCTAACAAGACATCAACGCATTCACACTGGAGAGAAGCCATTCTCCTGTGACCAGTGTGGAAGCAGCTTCAGTGTGTTAGCTAACCTAACAACACATCAACGCATTCACACTGGAGAGAAGCCATTCTCCTGTGACCAGTGTGGAAGCAGCTTCAGTCAGTTAGCTAACCTAACAACACATCAACGCATTCACACTGGAGAGAAGCCATTCTCCTGTGACCAGTGTGGACGCAGCTTCAGTCGGTTAGATAACCTAACAACACATCAACGCATTCACACTGGAGAGAAGCCATTCTCCTGTGACCAGTGTGGAAGCAGCTTCAGTCAGTTAGCTCACCTAACAACACATCAACGCATTCACACTGGAGAGAAGCCATTCTCCTGTGACCAGTGTGGACGCAGCTTCAGTCGGTTAGATAACCTAACAACACATCAACGCATTCACACTGGAGAGAAGCCATTCTCCTGTGAACAATGTGGACGCAGCTTCAGTGTGTTAAGTGCCCTAACAAGACATCATCAATGCTTTCACACTGGAGTGAAGCCCTTCTCCTGTGACCAGTGTGAGGGCAGCTTCAGTCTCTCAAGTGACCTATTCATACATCAACGCATTCACAGACGAGTTGTGTTCGGGGAAGCCTCAACGTCCGTTCTCTTTGACACCTAACAAGACATGAACACATTCACACTGGAGAGAAGCCATAATGCTGATGAGAAAGAGATAGATGAAGTACACGAGTTTACATTTTTAGGTGTTATTTTAGATTCCCATCTTAAGTTGGACAGACATGTAAAGAAGTTGTGCAAAACTGTCAAAACTAATTTTAATAATAATAATAATAATACTATTTTAATAAGAGAACATATAGCCTACCTCTGATGGCAGCACAGCAGTTTATGCATGCCATGATATTTTCTCATTTATCATAGTGTATAACCTTCTGAGGCCAGTCCAACCAAACAACAATTACACCCATTAGATCTTTATATACTGTATAAACAGGCACTGATAAGAAATCAGTCAGATGGCATAATTCTACAGAAACATAAGCTACTAAGTTTTGACAGTTTGGTAGACTTTTCATTGATAAAACAGATTTTTAAGTGTGTAAACAACCTTCCCCCAGATATATTCTGTCAACTGCTAAACAAACAAGACAGTGGGATCAGAACTAGAGGTGCAGCAAGTGTAAATTGTAGAGCAGCAAAACACAGAAGAGCATTTGGTCAGTCGTCTTTCTCAGTAAGAGGTACACAGCTGTGGAATACATTAGCATGTGACATTAAACACCTGACAGAGATGAAGGCTTTCAACACACGTGCAAAACAATGGCTGAAACTGAAACAAGCCTGTACTGTACTGACTGTACATACTGTCTGTGAACACTTACTTTCGTTCATTTTCTCGTTAAATTTTAATTTGATTTCATACTTGCTGATTTTGTTTCTACTTATGATGTTATACTTATTCACAAGTAGAGGCCTCGTATAGGCCCTTGCGGGTCTCTTGCCTCTACTTTGCACATGCTTGTGTGTGTTTATCTTGGTAACTTTCAGTATTTCTGTATGTTTTAATATGTGCTAAAAAAAAATATAGAAAATAGAAAATAATAAAATAAAATAAATAAACACTGACTGTTCACAGGCTTGTATAGCTACTGCACATACTTTATTTCCTGTGTGTTGCCCTCAAATGTCATCTTCACTCATTGCTGTCTCAGTTACTGTTGTAATGGTTGTTTTGTTTCTCTGCATATGAGTTTAGTTTGAGTTAGTTTGAGTCCTATGTGTTTTTATATAGCTATGTGCATTCAAGCTTCCAAAAGCCTAACCAGGGACAAGGACTGCAAATTAGCTACAGTATGGCTAGAAGTCCTATATACACTGCATCTATATAGAAGTCCTATATACACTGCATCTATATACAGTAGAAGTCCTATATACACTGTTGCATCGGTTGCACATTTTAAATGTAGCAATGCTTATGACCAGTGGTTCCCAACCTTAGGGTCGCGACCCTAAGTGCCGTCGCCTGGAATTCAAATAAGGTCACCTGAAATGTCTAAAAGAAGAAGAAAAAATACACCACACACAATTTAAAACTAGCCAAGATGATTAGGGTCGCTTGTGTTTTTTAGGTTTTTTTTAGTTCTGAGTTTAAAGTGAAAGTGATCATCTCTAATAGACTTCAGTTTTGTTCTCTTGGGTGACACCTACAGTATGGCGATGAGTGGTAATTGCAGGTGAAACAGTGTCAATGGGGCTCACTATCAGACAGATAGTGACTTTAATTATTTAAAATGTTTTAGATGAAAATGTTTGAGATTATAACTTGAAATCAAGATTCTTAGGATAAAGTCAGAATTCTGAAAATAAAGTCAGAATTCTGAGATTAAAGACATAATTCTCAGATGAAAGTCAGAATTCTGAGGGGGAAAAGAAGCATACTGTTACATTATTGATGGTGTACCGCAATTTGAATGTCTTCTAGGGTTATGTGACGTCAAAATCGGGTCACAAGCCAAAAAAGGTTGGGAACCCCTGGCTTATGTATTGTCCCTGTCAAATAAACAAATACATAATAAATAAATACTAAATAATGTTTGGGGGGAGATCTTTGTTCTTCTTCGTCGATTGGAAGGGTTGCAAGGTATTATGGGATATCCTAACCCACCAAAGGTACCATTGTATGGTTCCTCGAAAATTGGGCAAAACCAGGTACCTAGAAAGGTTGCAAATTCAGTGAACTTATGTATCAAACTGGTTTCAGACGGCCTAATTACAACTTCCTACCTAGAAATGCCACCTATAAAGCTCGTTCACTTGAGAATTGGACAGGGCCACAGATTTTCACAACTAAACTCAACAATGTTAACATCCAGAGAGATTATTTCCTGCCTCCTGGTAACTTTGTATGTATAAAATAACAAGCAGTATGAATACATGCGCACTAATATTCCACTATTTTTTCACTGTCACCACGTGTTTTTGTTTGTTTGTGACAAACTTTATATAAACAATATGGCATGGTGCAAACATTGGATATTTCCAAGTCCAGACCTTCACCATGTGGTGTGCCTGTGTGTTGGACGCTGCCAGGAGGTTCTTAAACATTGGGGACATTTCAGGAGACGAGCTGAACAGAAAACTGAATGAAGCGTTCTCACCAGCGTAGACACTTTGGGTCACAGTCTGGACAGGTGGGTGAATAGGACACATATTATTATAGTAGTTTGAAATGTGAAGCTGAAATGTGAAATGTGAAACACTAGGTGGCAGTGTAATGCAACACAAGTTGCCAACCGCCATGAAACCTAAAAGAGGAAGAAGAAGAAAAAGAGGAAGCGGTGTGCTTGTTCCATTTGCTTCGTCACTGCTACTTTCAGAGTCTCTGTGCGGGCAGCTCCAGGAAATGTAAGTCCTATCAATTGCAATAATCTCTGTAATAAGAGTAAATTTATGTTGCTATGCCGAGTCATTTGCATCTGTATGATAACAGCAATTTAAATCTTGTATTTTATTTCTGTAGAACCACACATAACAATAGAGGCCTAGTTGTAACGGAAAGAGAAGAGGACAGTAAATAAAGTAACGTAGTGTACATTGTCTCGTGGTGTTCTTGCTGGACATGCTGTAGTGTAGTCGATGCCAGTCACCGTCTGAGATCATCTATAATGTAGAAGTCACACTTCAAAACACACTCAGTGTTCTGTGATCAATGTCTATAGTTGAACAGGCTGTGGGCCTATAGTCTATTTCAACACACAGGAAATGAGTCAGATAGAGCTGGCTTCCTCCTGCCTCTCCCTGACTGGTTCCTCTGCAGCTGCTGAACTTGGCCTAACGTTAACCTGGACATGAATGACACAAATCAATTTCTACCAACACTCCACTACATTTCAGAGGGGAATATTGTACTTTCTACTCCACTACATTTATTTCACAGCACTGTTGTTGGAATTCTCTTTATTTTATTGATTTGCTCTGTACTTTGTGTGAAACGTGCTTTACAAATAGTGTTTTATCATCATCATGATTATTATTAAATATTATTACAGTATTATTATTATTATTATTATAACAGTATTATTACCATTGTGTTCCCTGTTTTACCAACGGTCTCTGTTTGATTATGTCAGAGCTGATTGGCAGGAAGAGATCTGGTGGAGAAGGAAAGCAAGAGAGAAAGATGAATTCTTCACAAGAGGTGAGAAAATTTTAATCTGTCGGTAAAATTAACTTGTTCTATTTGTGTGTGTGTGTGTGTGTGTGTGTGTGTGTGTGTGTGTGTGTGTGTGTGTGTGTGTGTGTGTGTGTGTGTGTGTGTATTCCTTTCTTCCTTCTTTCCTTTTCCTAGTGTGTTTTGTTGTGGTGTAGTTGTGTAGAAGTGTAGGGGTGGGAGGTTGGGGGTTTGAACGAAATGTGCACAACTGACTATGAAATGTTTGAATGTTTTTTGTGAAACTTAATGAAAAGAAAATAAATTAACCCGTTAGCTCGTTTATTTAAAGGATGCTGTACTGTACGTTAGCATGATTGCTAATTATTCTCTCTGCCTCCTTAATTGTGGTAACATTAGCCTGTTGGCTTGGTTATTCATACATTTATGATGAGATATTTTACAATGCAAAGCTGCTGCTGTTGGCCAGATCTGGATGAAAGAAAATATGATGTAATTTATTGTATGATGTGATAATCTGATATGTTACACAGTACATACAACAAGATACAGTATATGTTTGTCTGTTAGCATGCTTTCATATCATAAAATACTTTATCAGAGATAGTAATGACTTCATATCCTTTATATCTTTCTCTGTGAAACAGATAAACACCAACAGACCAAAACGCCACCACTGTCTGCAGTGTGGGAAATCTTTCAGTCAGTCAGGTGACCTAAAAAGACATCAACGTATTCACACTGGAGAGAAGCCATTCTCCTGTGACCAATGTGGAAGCAGCTTCAGTCGGTTAGCTCACCTAACAACACATCAACGCATTCACACTGGAGAGAAGCCATTTTCCTGTGACCAGTGTGGAAACAGCTTCAGTGTGTTAGCTCACCTAACAACACATCAACGCATTCACACTGGAGAGAAGCCATTTTCCTGTGACCAGTGTGGACGCAGCTTCAGTCAGTTAGCTAACCTAACAACACATCAACGCATTCACACTGGAGATAAGCCATTCTCCTGTGACCAATGTGGAAGCAGCTTCAGTCGGTTAGCTCACCTAACAACACATCAACGCATTCACACTGGAGAGAAGCCATTCTCCTGTGACCAGTGTGGAAGCAGCTTCAGTCTGTTAGCTACCCTAACAAAACATCAACGCATTCACACTGGAGAGAAGCCATTTTCCTGTGACCAGTGTGGAAACAGCTTCAGTGTGTTAGCTGCTCTAAGAAGACATCAACGCATTCACACTGGAGAGAAGCCATTCTCCTGTGACCAGTGTGGAAGCAGCTTCAGTCAGTTAACTACCCTAACAACACATCAACGCATTCATACTGGAGAGAAGCCATTCTCCTGTGACCAATGTGGAAGCAGCTTCAGTCAGTTAGCTACTCTAACAACACATCAACGCATTCACACTGGAGAGAAGCCATTCTCCTGTGACCAGTGTGGAAGCAGCTTCAGTCGGTTAGCTCACCTAACAACACATCAACGCATTCACACTGGAGAGAAGCCATTCTCCTGTGACCAGTGTGGAAGCAGCTTCAGTGAGTTAGGTACCCTAAAAAGACATCAACGCATTCACACTGGAGAGAAGCCATTCTCCTGTGAACAATGTGGACGCAGCTTCAGTCACTTAGCTAGCCTAACAAGACATCATCAATGCTTTCACAGTGGAGTGAAGCCCTTCTCCTGTGACCAGTGTGAGGGCAGCTTCAGTCTCTCAAGTGACCTATTCATACATCAACGCATTCACAGATGAGTTGTGTTCAGGGAAGCCTCAACGTCCGTTCTCTTTGACACCTAACAAGACATGAACACATTCACACTGGAGAGAAGCCATAATGCTGATGAGAAAGAGATAGATGAAGTACACGAGTTTACATTTTTAGGTGTTATTTTAGATTCCCATCTTAAAGGGATAGTTCGGTTTGTTTGAAGTGGGGTCCTATCAGCTAGTGAGATACACTAACTTAATTAGGTACAGTGGTCTTGAAGCGGGGCGCAGCGTCTAACGAGATCCGGCACCCAGAGCAGCAGCTAAACCAGCCTTTTCTCTCTCAGTACTGGGGGTCAACAACTAAAACTATAACTGTAATTTAGCCACCTAAAACAACGCCCACATAAACAAATCGATATCCGTGTACATGCACGCTCTATTTTGACAATTTTCAGCGCTTTACTTTTCCGCAAAACAGCAGTTTCATTCGGCACTGCTTTTTCTCCCAACCGTACAACGACCGTATTCCTCCGCTCAAAGCCTGCACACAGCCGCAGCACTGGATTACTCCGCAGTTATTTGGGGGTAGGCTATTTTATTTCTCCCGGTTTGAAGACACAACAAATAGAATACACAGACGAAAATATGAGTGATTTTGATAGCGAGGATGATATGCCATTCACCTTGGTGACAAGAGGATACAATTATGAACCAGAGAGAATACAGAAGAGGAACTTTTGCAGAGAGTGAACAGGCAGAGAGATGCGCCTGCTGTCTAAATGCCTGGGTG
Organism: Poromitra crassiceps; assembly: GCF_964638095.1. Classification (NCBI taxonomy): domain Eukaryota; kingdom Metazoa; phylum Chordata; class Actinopteri; order Beryciformes; family Melamphaidae; genus Poromitra; species Poromitra crassiceps. The sequence goes on from NC_139641.1 coordinate 12,694,079, forward strand.
CCCTGGCTGCAGACCTTATTCACCATTCCCAGGATAAATTGTGGAAAACGACCCAGACCAGAGAGGCCAGGTGACTTGTTGTCTCTAAAGTAAGTCAGTGTTTTATCTCTCTTCTAAGCCTTCCTGTTTTGTAAACCGCGGCTCTGTGCTCTGTGCTGGCTTTTAGCGGAGGAATACGGTGGTTGTACGGTTGGGAGAAAAAGCAGTGCCGAATGAAACTGCTGTTTTGCGGAAAAGTAAAGCGCTGAAAATTGTCAAAATAGAGCGTGCATGTACACAGATATCGATTTGTTTAGGTGGGCGTTGTTTTAGGTGTTTTAGGTGGCTAAATTACGTTTTAGTTGTTGACCCCCCGTACTTACAGAGAAAAGGCTGGTTTGGCTGCTGCGCTGAGTGCGCGGTCTCGTTCCACAATGCGCACTCACTCCTGAACACTGTACCTAATTAAGTTAGTGTATCGAACTAGCTGATAGGACCCCACTTCAAACAAACCGAACTATCCCTTTAAGTTGGACAGACATGTAAAGAAGTTGTGCAAAACTGTCAAAACAAATTTTTAATAATAATAATAATAATAATACTATTTTAATAAGAGAACATATAGCCTACCTCTGATGGCGGCACAGCAGTTTATGCATGCCATGATATTTTCTCATTTATCATAGTGTATAACCGTCTGGGGCAAGTCCAACCTAACAACAATTACACCCATTAGATCAGGGGTCAGCAACCTTTTTGAGGTCGAGGGCTACCTGTTGAAATTTGCTTATCAATAAACTTTATTGTCCAAATTGACATCAATGCAATGAAATAAAACTGGGGATTTAATAATGATAAATAACTAGAAATACAAAAACACAAATATAACAAATATAAAATATAACTTGAATTAAGAAAAAAGATCAAATATACACAACATGTTGTCTATGACTTAAAAAATACAAAATAAAAAAAATATCGGCATATCGGCAAACATATCGGCCGATAACGATATATCTGTTATCGGCCAATATCGGCCGATAATGGCTGGGTTTCCCAAAAGCTTCTTAGCGCTAAGAAGCTTTAACCCTTCTTAAGGCCCCCTTAAGAAGCAAACGCGTTTCCCAATTGCTTCTTTACGAAAGCATGCGTTTCCCAAAAGCTTCTTAGCGCTAAGAAGCTTCTTTGACCCTTCTTAAGGCTCCCGTAAGAAGCCAACGAAGCCAACGCGTTTCCCGATTGCTTCTTAGCCTAAAATGATCTTCCATTAACTCATTGAGTGCCAGCCACTTTTGGAAAACGGATGCTCCCAGTGCCAGAGTTTCAGAGCGTTTTCAGTGATTTCTCGAGGCCCACAGAATATTGTGTGATATTACTATGTAAACACCAAACACGCCCAAATAACGATGAGACTCTCTTCTATCATCAGCAAAAAAAAGTTTATTGATATCATTTTCCGTTCTTTAGTTATGAGCCGGAGAAGATAGGTTGATTTCACCAAAAACAGACGTTTCAAATTAGAAGCTGAGATAATCAGCCTTTTGTGAAATGAAGCATTTCAAGCACATCACTGACTCTGAAGCTAATATTTTCTGATGTAGTGACACCTCAAAAATAATTTCCTTCAATAAAACAGTGAAAACAAAGGAATTTTGTTTGTCAAAATAATATTTTTTAGCTGCAACCAGCAGTGCTGGCCCCTGCGTGCGCTGCTGGTTGCAGCTTCTTGCTGGTCTTGATTTACTGCTGGTGGGCATCAGATATTCTAGCTTGTGTTTGCCAATCCTGTCCTGCTGCCTGGGTCTGTCTGGGTCGGTGTTGTATGCTGCCCTGCGTGCCCCACCCCGCTCAACTGCAAACCCCACCTCCGTGGGAGTGTCTCTGGTGGCTCTCTGCTGCGTTTGCTCTTCACTGAAAAGTGCGCTACATCCAGCTTTTTTACAGCGTTCCGCGTGTATTTGTCACCAGCTCCCATCGCTTCCAGTTGAGAATAATAACAACTCCAGAACTAATCATGCGGATGGGCTATCGCAGCGGAGACGGAGGGGCTCAATTGTGGCAGCAGATTGGCTGCTGTTCACAGGCACAGCTAACGTTATGCTTCATGCATATCGATGCATACCGATGCGATTTCCGTTTCCCCATGACTTCTTCTCTGTTTTTTCCTCGCCTTTCTCTAATCTGGAGAGCACTGTCGCCACCTAATGGGTCCGTAAAATAGCTTTTACACATTCAACATCCACCATATTTTTACAGGAGATGCATCAGGCTTTGATCCACGTCCCACCGTCAAAAAACACAATTGACGACAATCGTCGTCATTGGCACTCTACGTTAGTATTTGAATTGACGACGATTGTCGTCATTGGCACTCAATGAGTTAAGAAGGCTGCGTTTCCCAAAAGCTTCTTAGCGCTAAGATGATCTTTCGTTAAGAAGGTTTTGTAAGAAGGGTCTGGTGCATTCTTAACACCTTCTTAATGACGAAACACTGGCAGATCCAGCCGCGTCAGGCAAAAGGAGATACTTGTGTCCACTGTTCCTCTTGTGTTTTTCCCTTTTTCCTTTCTTTGATGCACCCTTAAAGTTTAGTGTTTAAAATTGGGGAACACTTGAAAATCTCCCCTGTATGTATGGTTACTTGTGTTTTAAATGTTTTACCGTAGGCTATATTCCTCTAATCAGAATGGATTCCTTTTATAATAAGAATCTTGTGGATTTATATAGCACCTTTCACAGAACTCAAGGTCGCTTAAATTCTGTAGTGTTTCTTGCAATTTTGTTGTATGCTGTGTATATAAAGCAATTTGAACTGCAGTCCATGTCTGAAATAAATAATGTTTAATAGAAGAAGTTCTTGTTTAACATGACCACGATTAGGTTATTCTACAACAGTGTTTCTCAACCACTGGGTCGTGGCCCACTGGTGGGCTCAGAGTGCCATCTAATGGGCCGCAGAGGACCTCTCACATCAAGATGGTGGACAGCTCCAGTTAAGATGCTTCTTAAGAGCCTTCTTTTTTTTTCTCTCTCTTCTGTTAAGAAGGCATTTGGGAAACACTTCTTTGGAGCCTTCTTAACTCCTTAAGAAGCTTCTTAACTCCTTAAGAAGCTTCTTAACTCTTAAGAAGCTTCTTTGTTGGGAAACTCGGGGTTAGGGTTACATAGGTTACATTTTGGTGAGGGAAAACGATTTCAAAGGGGTCCCTTGACCTCTCAGCTCAATTGATCTGAATAGAAATTGGTTCAATGGGTACCCACCAGTCTCCCCTTTACAGATAAGGTAGCATTTTTCACGGCTTACCATTCATAGCTTGTGGATTGATTTTATTGTTGTTGTTCATCACATTTTGTCTCAACAAATGTGTTATTTTACTGTCTTATTTTATGTATTTTTGTTTCTGTTGGAATGGGACTGGGTTGTGGGGAGGCAAATGAGGGTAGATGTGTTGGTTGGGATGTTTGAATGTAAAAAAAAAAAAGAAAATTACACTTGTTATTGTATTGTAACGCCAATGCTCCCTGCTCAAAAATAAATATTATAAAAAAAAAAAAAAAAATGTGTTATGCATGCAAATACTTCTGATGAGTAAGGGGGGGGGGGTAAAATGTTAGCAATCTGCTTTTGGGATGTGGTTGGATTATTAATTTCCCTTATGCCCAAGTTCACATGCTCTGTTAATGAAATAAAAATATATAAAAAAAACATTGGGAAATACATCATCTTAAGGCTCTTTCATACACAGATCGCGCAAAAATTGCCGTTTAGGAGTCCCGTAAAGCGAGCCGCCTCGCCACAGAAATTGCTTTCACACGAGCCAAAGAGCACGGCAACATTCCCGTGCTGCTCTGTACTTTCAGGTGAAATCCCCTGCTCCCGCAGTAGCCTAGGCTACTGTATGATGAACAAATTCATTCAACAAGACTTTATAGTCCGCTGAGCAGGGAGGATAGGTGCACTCGCATGGTGGGCGGGCAGATCGATATGGTGTCCTACTAAAATTGGAACGATACACGACCGCCCGCATATCAAACAGCTGCAGTCTGCATAACGTTCGTCGGGGGAATAGTATAGGCTATAAATGCACATGACTACTTAACGTTAACTAATGTCAACATCGTTTGAGCATAAAGCCTAACCGCACGGAGCATTCCTCCTGGCGTCCCTGCAGTCATGATAGGCTACTTTTTTTACTTTCACTACTGCACTTTCTTGATCACATGAGGTGATTTCCCCTGTCATTTTTTTATGAATGAGGAGACCATTCGCACCTTTTCCGGCTCGCTGCGACAACCTTTCAAGTGGAGGCGGGTTGCCAGGTAACCCGGCGCTGTTACTACCTCCCGTCGCGGGACAAAAGGCGTAAAACAATTGTCCACCAAAGCGCATTCACGACTTTCACATCGGAGGCGCTAATCCTATTTCCCGTGCATTTTTCGGCTTTCAAGGCCTGTGTGAAAGAGCCTTTAGTCTCGTGTGTTGATCAGAGTTGTGATTAAAGGGCAGTGTTTGGAATAACGCCGTTTAAAAGAACGGCGTTAGGTAACGCCATTATTTTTTCAGTAACGGGGTAATCTAACTAATTACTGTTTCCGTCGTTACAACGCCGTTATCGTTACTGAACGCTAAATGCGGTGCGTTACTATGAAATGATTGAGTAAACTACCCGTAGCCTACACTAGTGTTGTCAAGTGAGGAGACCGGGTGGGTTAACATAACGAGATAAACGATTATGATTGGCTAAGGCAGAGTCATGTGTTTCATGGTAGCCAATCGGAGCCAGTGTTACACACGAGCCAGGAGTCAGGACACGGGCGACACACACACACAGACACACACACACACACACACACACAGACACACCAAACAGATTCGAGGAAGCAGCAGAAATGGCGAGTCCGGAGTAGAGAGCTGCGCGGGCCTGAAATTTCGGCCCGAGCCCTCCCCGGCCCGTGACATGCAGACCCGTGCCCGATCCAGCCCGTTGCGAGGCCCGAAGCCAATATTACGATATAATGACACATCTCTCTCCCTCTCTGTTCCGCGCGGCCGTCCTGCGCAGCCTCTCTCTGTCTGTCTCTCTATTTGACTCTCTCTCTCTCTCTCTGTGTTCGTTAGCTGTCCGCTCGCTGTACATGGACGGACACGGCACAAACGGCTTGTTTCTCTCTCTATCTCTCTTCGGGAGCTGTCTACAGCTACTAACGTCACGTAAGGGTCTGTGTGTGGCTGGGGGAGTGTCTGTGCACTCCTCCTCTTTGTCTGACTGTGCTCCGCTGTGTAAAATTAAGCGAGTACGCTAATACAACATTATTTAATTGAATTATTGAAACAGCCCGACCCTGGACCTATTAATTAAAAATAAATAAAAAACAAGCCCGGCCTCGGCCCGTTTTGGTCGCCCGAGGGGCCCGTGAGGGTACCCTCAGGTTTGCAGCAATCCATGAAAATTTGGCATTTTCAAGGTGGAGATAACGCAAATAGTTACTTTCCCTGGTAACTAGTTACTTTTATTATAGAGTAATTCAGTTACTAACTCAGTTACTTTTTGGAACAAGTAGTGAGTAACTATAACTAATTACTTTTTTAAAGTAACGTTCCCAACACTGTTAAAGGGTTAGGTGGGCCCTGGAAGATTTTCACATTTCAAAGTGGGCCGTGGCATTCTTAAACCCTTGCTCTAAAGGGCTCCATCTACATCACCCGCTGTCAAAATAATCTAATTCAAATTACTTGTTTACCAGAACCGAAAACTACTACCGCTAAGACAGTATTTCTAGCATTTTAATCGATTAATGGATCTCTGTCAAATAACCCTCCATTCCCTGGACATAGTTTGACTTATGCTCTGGTAGCAGTTATCCACACATCTGATTTCAAATTATTTCCATTGTGGTGCGTCCTGTCCTGGTGGCTCACTTGGTAGCATGCGTACGACTTTGCGTGGCCGACGCGGGTTCGAATCCGACCTGAGGTTCTTTGCCGCATGTCATCCCCTCTCTCTCCCCACCTTTGCTGTCTGCCTACTCTGCCCTCCAAATCAAAACCGCAGTAACTACAATTTTGGTCAAAATATAGTTATTATTGAAATTGAACTTTTAGATATCTGTTTTATCATGTGACAAATTTTCTAAGTTCAGTCTTGCTCTATATTTGAAAAAACAGTATAAAAGTTGCAGTAACTACGAAATCCAACCAAAAACCAGACAAAACTGCAGTAACTACACTTACTGCAGTAAGTCATGGAAGCCAAATGAGGGAGAAGACTCGTCATCTCGCTGTCACCACGATTGCAGATTTAACATCCAAAACAGCAGCATTGTGGATGTGAGTGGATCTACGTTTACTAGTTTAATATTATCAATTGCCTGGCCTCCCAGGATACCTCGTTATGTTGCATTTACCCTCATGCACATCGTTTGACCACTTTTTCAACTTATAAATGTATAAAACCAGAGGAAACTCGCGTTTTCTAGTGCTTCTCTATGGAGCTCTAAGCTGAGAATGTCCGAGTGTATTGTAGAGCTGCACGCGCTGTGATTGGCTCTAACTAATTGACCGGTGATAGGTCAATTAGTTTAAGGTCAAACCTTATTTTGCCCGGACTATACTCATTGTGCACCAGTCTGCTCTGGCATTTTAACCCATTGATACCTGATGCAGCATTTGCGTGTATATCCCTTTAAGACCTTAAGGTCTTAAAGGGATACACACAGAAATGCTGCATCAGGTATCAATGGGTTAAACTCTACTGCCAGCACATTCTCAGTGGCCTTTTTGACTACAGCCAACACTCCTCTCATGCCCTATGCTCAACAGCCAGGAGCTGCTGTATAGTTTGAATAGCACCTGCTTTAGTATTCTTAATGCTGATGCTCCCTTTAAGAACAAATCAAGAAAGAAAATGGGATGGCTAAATGAATATGACGACACGGTGGCTCAGTGGTTAGTACTGTTGCCTCACAGCAAGAAGGTCCCGGGTTCAAACCCCGGTCCATCCCAGGTCCTTTCTGTGTGGAGTTTGCATCTGCCTCGTAGTTGACATCGTTAACGGGCCAATCAGGAACGCCGCTGACAAAACAGTAATGGATGCTTCCGTGCCTGTCCTCCTCGAGGAGTACCGTCAACGTTCGTCCAGTTTAAACAGCCATAAAGTGCAGTTATTGCAGAAATAGACTCAATAACAACAATTAAGCAAGTACAGGAGTATCGCCGCAACAGCGGAGTTTCTTGCCGGAAAATATGTTTTGCCGTTCTCTGGATTTGGATTTGACTGGATCCAACGCTGATTGGCTGAAGAAGTTGTCTGTCAAGGCAAGTACACCCGCCCAACTTCCACCCACTGCAAAGACTGGGTGAAAGCCTGAGGTCAGACAGTCTGGTAGAACCAAATGAAATGTGAGTTCACGTGACCGGCTGGTTTACCAGGCTACCTATCGCTGATCTTATTTCGAAAAGAAAAAGAAAAAAAAATCTAGGGTCCATTTCAATGTTATAGAGAGCCGCAGGGATGAAGTATTTTTGTAGTCAGAACGCGGAAGTCCCGGACTTCCTGGTTCTTCACTGTTTCTGTCTATGGGATTTTTGAATGGGTTTTTCTTCAAATAAGGTCTCTGGGCAACGCAAGCTTAATCAAACGCGAACCAGAGTTCAGTCGGATAATCTTCACACATGAGGACCACTTTCATGAGTTTTGTAGCGTAAATGCGAGCCCTAGAAGTAAAAAGCTCGAGCTAAGCTAATCCAGAACTACACACTGTCGCATAGGCTTCCACGTCACATCAGCACTCAACCTGGACTGTTGTTGATGTGTGCGCTGCTGTGCACTGATTACCCCGGGCTGAACGGGCTGAAGCAGGTGAGGGAAAGAGAATTTCCGTGTTCGTCCTTTGAAGTGATGACGTTATTGACGTATAATATCCCCGTCGACTCAACAGTGTAGTCTCATTTAGCCGTTTGCTAGCTAGCCGCCCTTTTAACGGCACGTAAAAGCTTCAAAACTCATAAAAGTGGTCCTCATGTGTGAAGATGATATTACTAAATACTGGTTCGCGTTTGATTAAGCTTGTGTTGCCCAGATACCTTATTAGAAGCATCGCGCCAAAAACCCATTAAAAAATCCCATAGGCGAAAACAGTGAAGAACCAGGAGTGTTAGCATCGATGATTTCCGGACTCGTTCCTGTGGCTCTCTATTGACTCAGTTGTTAAATGCCGTAGCCAGGGTTCCGAAATAGGGGAGGTCCAGCAAGGGGAGGCGGATTCGGTGGCGCCCGTTAGGGCGCCGCCGAAAAAAATTTGAGGGTTTTTTCCCCCCTTTTTTAGCCATATTTAGAGTAATATATCATTTTAAATCAACATTAGGATTATACTGTTGTGATGTAATTATTCAGTATATTCTCTTTCATGTCACCACCTGCTCAGCTCTCCTGTCAACATAATTGTAACTAACAAACACAAACTGTTTTAGCCAAATTCATATCAAAATGACACCTACAAACACAGGTACACAACCCAAGCCGTACACAACACACAAAGTCATCATCGATAATAAAAAAAACATACAGAGGGACATTTATTTATTCCTGATAGGAACGATTGAAAAATAAAATAAAATATATTATGATGTTTTTAACTTTACACCACCTCTTTTTGTTACTTATTGGGTCATGAAACTGAAACCATGCATATAGCCACCTGCATACCTGACTTCGGGAGCTTGGCAATTGGCATCATGCATGATTAGCCAGTAGCATCCCAACGTGTCACACAGGTAACATTACTTAAGAGACAGACTAGACACTTACTTTCTTGGTTGTTGCTAAAAAATCTGTCAGTGTCACTCACTGTCGTTCACTCGCTCACTGTCTCGCAGCTCGCTCACCTTCAATTATCTCGCCAGGCAGACAGAGAGTCATCACTCACCACCATGCTGCTGCTCTCTCAGAATCAAGTTACCGCGGACGCGGCGTCAGATGACTTCCTGCCTGACCTGCCTTTCGTTTCAAAATAAAAGAGATCCCGTGTTTTTCATGCTTTTCCATGCAGATTGTTTTATTTTTTTCTCTGAAATATTAGGGGAGGTCCGGACCTCCCCGTCCTCATAGCTAGCTACGGCCATGTTGTTAATCCCTCTTCAATTTGCTGTATTAAAACCTTGCCTGAAAACTTGTAATATTCTTATAAAGTAACAGGATATAAGACTCCAGACTTCACCTGTTTCTGTTGAAGACACAGACAGTGAAGTCATGCACCTGTCCCTTTTGATTTTGTTCTGACACATTTCTTAAAAGTCCCATTCATGCTATTTTGACTTAGCTGTTTAAAACATGTCTCATGGGTCTTCAAAACAAGGTTATGAATTCTGTGGCAAAAAAAAAAAAAAAAAAATCAAATCCAGCCAGATAGACTTCTTTATCCAAACAACTGATCATAGTCTATCATCCAACAGGCTCATAAAGTAGTGTCTCATGTTCTCCACCATGTGTCTATTAAGCTCCTAAACCACACATGGGCAAAATGCGCCATGGAATTGCAAATTGCTTTATTTTTTATTTTTACAGTGCACCTGAACGCAACATGCAAGATACCCACTGAATAAGTGTCCAAATGTTCATGTCATTCTGGCCAATACTCCACTTCTGTTATAACATTTCAGTCTGGAATTATGGAATATCTTTCAATAATCTTTATGACTAAAAGGCTCAAAGTAATCTCATGTGTAAGAAATGACTGTTCTAGTCATTTCTTGCGGCCCTGGGGCCTGGGGCAAAATGCGGCCCCAGGGCTGGACTCAAAGAAAAACATAATCTCCAATGTGTGGCCCTTCGCTTACTTGATGTAAGTCAATATGGCCCTCGGCAAAAAACGGTTGCCCACCCCTGTCCTAAACCCTAACATGTAATATACAGTGTAATGCAACACAAGTTGCCAACCGCTATAAAAGCTAAAAGAGGAAGAAGAAGAAAAAGAAGAAGTGGTGTACTTGTTCCATTTGACGAGCGTCAAGTGAGCAGGAATTTCACTTCCGGCCAGCAGGAATTTCACTCAGGTTTAGTGATTTTGCCTTCAAAGTAAAAGCATGATAAAGTTTGTTTTTTTTAACCATAAAAATTGAAGTAGAAATCTAACTATGTCCAACATAATGAACATACGAACACTAAGATAAACCTCTAGTTCAGTGATTCCCAACCTGTGGTCCGCGGCCCCCTGGTGGGCCGCAAAGGTATTGCAAGTGGGCCGCCAAATCATTTCCAAAAAAGTATGATTTTTGTGGGGGGGAATATAATTATATAAAAATATACAGAATAATGTTTTAAATGTTAAAACTCAGTTATGTTTAAAATGATATTAAAAATGTTTAAATATTATTTTGATTATTTTGTTTTGTTTTTCCTTCAAGTATTAGACATGTGACAAGCAAATGAGCGATAGGAACTTTTGTTGTTATGGTCGGACCACTTTGCAGCGGGACTGCATTGCACTTGACTTGTTTACGTTTTAATGCTGATACCTGAAAATGGAGTTTAAAGATGGATAGCTGGCTAGCAACAGGGAGAATTAAAAAGAGACAAGAGACCGATGGTGAATCGACAGGTGATCTCCCCGCCGTCAAACAAAAAAGAAGAGTTTGGAGAAAGTACAGTGCTGAGTACTTAGCGCTGGGATTTTTTTGGACCGGCACAGAAGATGAACCGTTACCGCTGTGCGTTGTGTGCTCTGAGATACTGTCAAACGAGGCCTTGAAGCCAAGTAAACTGCGCCGTCACCTCGAGACAAAACATGGACAGTATGTAGCCAAGCCACTGGCTTTTTTTGAGAACAAGCTCAGGGAATATCAGAGTAAAAAGAAGGTAATCGAGTGTATGGGCAGCGAGAATACGAATGCTGTGGAAGCGTCCTTTCGGGTCTCCCAACTCATAGCCAAAGCGGGAAAACCACACACCATCGGCGAGACTTTAATTCTTCCCGCAGCAAAACAGATCGTTGCGGTGATGTTGGGAGAGAAGGCAGTGCAGCCTATCAACCTCGTCTCACTGTCGGATAATACAGTCAAACGAAGAATTGATGACATGGCAGATAATGTGTCGGAACAGCTGATCCAAAGCATAAAAGAGAGCCGCTTTTATGCACTGCAACTGGATGAATCGACCGACGTCGCAAGTCTGTCACAACTGCTTGCTTATGTGCGGTACGAAGAAAGTGGCGAGATAAAAGAGGAGTTTTTATTTTGTAAACCTCTGCCCACCCGTTCAACTGCTGAGGCCATTTTTGACATTTTGAACACTTTTATTGTTTCCAATGGGATTGACTGGTCCAAATGTGTTGGAGTGAGCACTGACGGAGCCCGTGCAATGCTGGGGCAGCACAGCGGAGTTGTCAGGCGTGTGAAAGCGGTGGCTCCGCAAGCAGCATCTGTCCACTGCAGCATACACCGTGAAGCACTAGCTACAAAGAAAATGCCCCCGGATCTGAAGACTGTTTTAGATGAGGCGGTCAAAGCAGTCAACTTCATCAAGAGCCGTCCACTGCAAACACGTTTATTTGCGGTGTTATGTGGAGAGATGGGCAGTGATCATCACCAGCTGTTGTTACACACTGAAGTGCGCTGGCTCTCCCGGGGCAAAGTACTGACGCGCCTGTTTGAGTTACGCGATGAAGTGCGTGTGTTTTTTCTCGACACAAAGTTTGAACTTGCAGACCGCTTTAATGATTTTGAGTGGTTGGCTAAGTTGGGTTACCTGGCCGATATTTTCAGCCACTTAAATGGACTGAACCTCGGTCTTCAAGGGACAGCAGTGAACACGTTCAATGTCCAGAATAAAGTGGAAGCGACCATAAGAAAACTGGCGCTGTGGGCTAAGCGTGTCGACCAGTCAAACTATGACTCATTTGAAAATCTGTCCGATTTTCTGACAAAGGAACAGAGTCAGCTTCCCATCACCGTGAGCAATGCTGTCAGAGAGCACCTGCAAGGTTTGAGCACCCAGCTGCGCGCATACTTCCCCATCCCAGATGTGCAGTGTAACTGGATCCAGCCACAGTGACGAGGCCCTCGCCGCTCTGAGCGCAAAAGAGCAAGATAGTCTCCTGGATCTTGCTTGTGACACCGCGCTGAAGCTGGTCTTCTCAGAGAAGCACCTGACAAACTTTTGGCTTCATGTTGCTTCTGAGTATCCTGATCTGGCCAACAGAGTTGTGAGATTCCTGATGCCTTTCCCGATGACGTACCTCTGTGAGACTGGATTTTCTGCACTCGTGGCATTAAAAACTAAGTACAGAAACAAACTGGATGTTGAGCCAGATCTTCGACTGAAACTTTCATCCATTGTGCCAGACATCAAGCATCTGGTTGCCGCCATGCAACACCAGCCGTCTCATTAGGTGAGTCAACATGTTGTTGGCCTGTTGTTGGACTGATCCACTGCAGCTTTATAAAAGTTTTAATTTTGTTTCGTTGCAATTATTGCTTTTGCTTGTATGTAAATAGTTTTCTTCTGCCGAGGCCTAACATTACATGCTAAATTTTGCAATCTGTACACTGGTTTGTTTGTAGGCTCATGATTTAATATAAAAACACATCTGTAATTTTTCGTTAATGAGCTGTGGAAATGCGTCGGGGATGAAAGCCCCTATATGAGCCAGCAGACGCATGCTCTCTTTATATGCGGGGAGTCGTGAGTAGGATGGAAATTAACTGTGTTTTGGCTTGTTTTGATATTTGGGTTTTGGTTGTGTTCTGCGACATTGTATGTCAAACACCAACACCATGACGTCTTAATATGATCCACTGCAGTTTATTTTAAAAGGAAAAAGCCATGAGTGCAATGTTTTAATTTTGTTTCTTTGATGTTATTGCTTTTGCTTGAATTGAAGTTTCATCTTTACATCATCTTTATATTGGGTTTGTGTTTATTTGTAACCCTATCGATTTAATGGGCTTTCTTCTGATATTTGGATTTTGTTTGGATCTGATATTGGATGTCAAATTGTTATGAGAATGCACTTTTCCATTGTTGAAGGATACCGTTATTTATTAATCATTTGTTAATTAGCCTGTTACAGCCTTGCTTGTCATTTCTGACATCTGTGTGGTGCTGATGGACAGCTCCTTGAATGATTGGTGTGTGTGTGTGTGTGTGTGTGTGTGTGTGTGTGTGTGTGTGTGTGTGTGTGTGTGTGTGTGTGTGCGTGTGTGTGTGTGTGTATGTGTGTGTGTGTGAACAGCTCCTTGAAAACTGTAATACTGAAGGTGTTGCAACATGTTACAGGTGCTGTGTTAGTGACTGTGGAGCTTCCAACATGTTTCTCCTGTATTCAGTTCAGTCCTTTATGTTCAATTTTCAATAAAAAAGTGCTCTGAGAACGCATTATATGGCCTTTGTATTTATGGGGTCGGAGGTGGGCCGCGGAAAATTTTGAGACATAAAAGTGGGCCCTGAGTTGGAAAAGGTTGGGAACCACTGCTCTAGTTTAATGTTTGAATGAAAATAGACATACAAAGGAGACAGTGTGTTATTTGTTGAAATGCTTGGCACAGGGTGTGTCTCTAGCTCACTGGTCAATAGAGGGTACCTCTCACCTGATTATGGCCTCTATAGGGAAGACATCAAGAGAAAAGATTATCAAGCTATAGGCTAGGCTAGGTGACCCATTATGCAAATGCATGGATAATGTGGTCTTGTGAGAAGTAGGTACTTGCCAGATGTGTGCAAATAATTCTAAATCCATAGCCTACTTGAAGTCAATTGTTGCACATCAAACTCACTTGATCCATGTAGAGGCATAGTCCATCTATCATAGGGAAGTCATCCTGAGGCTGGATGGGTGTACATTTTTGTGTTTTGGAATTTGGACATGTATGTACAGTGTCAAGTGAGCAGGAATTTTCAAGCTGCCCGCTCCCATTCAGAACACCATGAAAACACACCGATAAACGGAGTCCACAGCACAAGAATTTCACACGTGATACTTGTACTACGGACTGACAATAAAAATCTTCCAAGCATGGTGTTCTGAATGGGAGCGGGCAGCTTGAAAATTCCTGCTTACTTGACACTGTACATACATGTCCAAAACACAAAGATTTACACCCATCCAGCCTCAAGATGACTTCCCTATGATAGATGGACTATGCCTCTACATGGATCAAGTGAGTTTGACGTGCAACAATTGACTTTAGATTTTTAATCTTTATTTGAAATCGGACCGTTTTCATGGTGTTGTGACTGATTGGAGCAAGCTTAATATAATAATATAGAAGTAGTTAGTACTACAATACCAAAGGATATATAGATCTAAATGCAATATAACCTTTTCCATGTGTATTTTTATTCAATTTGTGTGATACAACTTCAATTTGTGTATTTTATCGCGTTTGAATGATCGCTTTTATTCTGAAAAATCGTGACCGGAAGTAAGAAATTCCTGCTCAGAAATTCCTGCTCATTTGACGCTGGCTTCCATTTGCTTCATCACTTCTACTTTCAGAGTCTCTCTGCGGGCAGCTCCAGTAAATGTAAGTCATATCAATTGCAATAATCTCTGTAATAAGAGTTAATTTATGTTGCTATGCCAAGTCATTTGCATCTGTATGATAACAGCAATTTAAATCTTGTATTTTCTTTCTGTAGAACCACACATAACAATAGAGGCCTAGTTGTAACGGAAAGAGAAGAGGACAGTAAATAAAGTAACGTAGTGTACATTGTCTCGTGGTGTTCTTGCTGGACATGCTGTAGTGTAGTCGATGCCAGTCACCGTCTGAGATCATCTATAATGTAGAAGTCACACTTCAAAACACACTCAGTGTTCTGTGATCAATGTCTATAGTTGAACAGGCTGTGGGCCTATAGTCTATTTCAACACACAGTAAATAAGTCAGATAGGGCTGCTTCCTCCTGCCTCTCCCTGACTCGTGATCTGCAGCTGCTGAATTGGGCCTAACGTTAACCTGGACATGAATGACACAAATCAATTTCTACCAACACTCCACTACATTTCAGAGGGGAATATTGTACTTTCTACTCCACTACATTTATTACACAGCACTGTTGTTGGAATTCTCTTTATTTTATTTATTTGCTCTGTACTTTGTGTGAAACGTGCTTTACAAATAGTGTTTTATCATCATCATCATTATTATTAAATATTATTACAGAATTATTATTAATATTATTATAACAGTATTATTACCATTGTGTTCCCTGTTTTACCAACAGTCTCTGTTTGATTATGTCAGAGCTGATTGGCAGGAAGAGATCTGGTGGAGAAGGAAAGCAAGAGAAAAAGATGAATTCTTCAGAAGAGGTGAGAAAATTTGAATCTGTCGGTAAAATTAACTTGTTCTATTTGTGTGTGTGTGTGTGTGTGTGTATTCCTTTCTTCCTTCTTTCCTTTTCCTAGTGTGTTTTGTTGTGGTGTAGTTGTGTAGAAGTGTAGGGGTGGGAGGTTGGGGGTTTGAACGAAATGTGCACAACTGACTATGAAATGTTTGAATGTTTTTTGTGAAACTTAATAAAAAGAAAATAAATTAACCCGTTAGCTCGTTTATTTAAAGGATGCTGTACTGTACGTTAGCATGATTGCTAATTATTCTCTCTGCCTCCTTAATTGTGGTAACATTAGCCTGTTGGCTTGGTTATTCATACATTTATGATGAGATATTTTACAATGCAAAGCTGCTGCTGTTGGCCAGATCTGGATGAAAGAAAATATGATGTAATTTATTGTATGATGTGATAATCTGATATGTTACACAGTACATACAACAAGATACAGTTTGTCTGTTAGCATGCTTTCATATCATAAAATACTTTATCAGAGATAGTAATGACTTCATATCCTTTATATCTTTCTCTATGAAACAGAGAAACACCAACAGACCAAAACGCCACCACTGTCTGCAGTGTGGGAAATCTTTCCGTGGGTCAGGTAACCTAAAAAGACATCAACGTATTCACACTGGAGAGAAGCCATTTTCCTGTGACCAGTGTGGAAACAGCTTCAGTGTGTTAGCTAACCTAACAAGACATCAACGCATTCACACTGGAGAGAAGCCATTCTCCTGTGAGCAATGTGGAAGCAGCTTCAGTGTGCTAGCTAGCCTAACAAAACATCAACGCATTCACACTGGAGAGAAGCCATACTCCTGTGACCAGTGTGGAAGCAGCTTCAGTGTGTTAGCTAACCTAACAACACATCAACGTATTCACACTGGAGAGAAGCCATTCTCCTGTGACCAGTGTGGAAGCAGCTTCAGTCAGTTAACTAACCTAACAACACATCAACGCATTCACACTGGAGAGAAGCCATTCTCCTGTGACCAGTGTGGAAGCAGCTTCAGTCAGTTAGCTAGCCTAACAAAACATCAACGCATTCACACTGGAGAGAAGCCATTCTCCTGTGACCAGTGTGGAAGCAGCTTCAGTCAGTTAACTAACCTAACAACACATCAACGCATTCACACTGGAGAGAAGCCATTCTCCTGTGAGCAATGTGGACGCAGCTTCAGTCTGTTAAGTAGCCTAACAAGACATCATCAATGCTTTCACACTGGAGTGAAGCCCTTCTCCTGTGACCAGTGTGAGGGCAGCTTCAGTCTCTCAAGTGACCTATTCATACATCAACGCATTCACAGATGAGTTGTGTTCGGGGAAGCCTCAACGTCCGTTCTCTTTGACACCTAACAAGACATGAACACATTCACACTGGAGAGAAGCCATAATGCTGATGAGAAAGAGATAGATGAAGTACACGAGTTTACATTTTTAGGTGTTATTTTAGATTCCCATCTTAACACATTCACTGCCAGCCTTTTTTTTTTTTTTTACTGTAGGTAGGTTCTGCCAGAGGGTTTTTTTGAGGATTCTGGCTCATCTTTCAAGACCCGAGGATTCTTTTCTGCTAAGATTTTGTGAACACACAATATCTCAAAAGAACTAATAGAATGTGTGCTTTCTCTGTCTAAAAGAGTTAGTTTGTAGAGTTAGTAGTTATGTAAGCATTAGCAGTTGAATACAGCATGGTTTCAGCGTCTGGAAATTTATTCTGAGATAAACGGCTTTTTGTGAAATTCGATAGAACAGTCACTTTAACCATTCATTTTTGGCATCAGTAAGACGTCAGACATCTAAACAATAGTTTTGAACAGTAATTTCCTCCATAACAGCAGGAAACCCCCCTCTGCTTCCAACTCCTCCCTCCGTGGGCGTTCTCCTCCGCAGCGTTTGTCACAAGCGAGTGTTCTGCTGCTGCTGCTGCTGCTGCTGCGAGTTTGAGCAGCCTCCCTCCCTGGCAGCGAGTGTGGATAGGGCTCACTTGTTTCTTGGGTTTGAGAGCTTTGATGAAGCTTTGTGCGATTCTAGGCTTTATGCTGCGTGTTTCAAAGTGTTTTCCACCCAGTCTATTTTTGGAATCCCCCACCGCCAGCTCCCAGCGCGATAATGCGCGAAAGAGAAAGCGTTTTCGCCAATCCATTTTACAGTAGAGAATGGTTTCCTCGCGCGTTACCCTATAGTTTTGGCTCTGCTTTTCCTAGTGTGGAGAGCACTGTCGCCACTTAGTGGGTCCGTGGAATGGGTTGTACACGTTCGCTGACTCCAATATTTTTATAGGAGACGTGGATCCACGTCCCACCGTCAAATTTTTTTTTTTTTTTTTAAGCCGAGATAACTCGTCTTTGGCAGTGAACCGTCGGATTCTGTAAGCCGAGATAACTCGTCAATGGCAGTGAACGTGTTAAGTTGGACATGTAAAGAAGTTGTGCAAAACTGTCAAAACAAATTTTAATAATAATAATAATAATAATAATAATAATAATAATAATAATAATACTATTTTAATAAGAGAACATATAGCCTACCTCTGATGGCAGCACAGCAGTTTATGCATGCCATGATATTTTCTCATTTATCATAGTGTATAACCGTCTGAGGCCAGTCCAACCAAACAACAATTACACGCATTAGATCTTTATATACTGTAGGCACTGATACGAAATCAGTCAGATGGCACCATTGCATAATTCTACAGAAACATAAGCTACTAAGTTTTGACAGTTTGGTAGACTTTTCATTGATAAAACAGATTTTTAAGTGTGTAAACAACCTTCCCCCAGATATATTCTGTCAACTGCTAAACAAACAAGACAGTGGGATCAGAACTAGAGGTGCAACAAGTGGAAATTGTAGAGCAGCAAAACACAGAAGAGCATTTGGTCAGTCATCTTTCTCAGTAAGAGGTTCACAGCTGTGGAATACATTAGCATGTGACATTAAACACCTGACAGAGATGAAGGCTTTCAACACACGTGCAAAACAATGGCTGAAACTGAAACAAGCCTGTGAACACTGACTGTTCACAGGCTTGTATAGCTACTGTACATACTGTCTGTGAACACTGACTGTTCACAGGCTTGTATAGCTACTGTACATACTGTCTGTGAACACTTACGTTCCTTTCTTTTCTCGTTAAATTTGAATTTGATTTCATACTTGCTGATTTTGTTTCTACTTATGATGTTATACTTATTCACAAGTAGAGGCCTCGTATAGGCCCTTGCGGGTCTCTTGCCTCTACTTTGCACATTTGTGTGTGTGTTTATCTTGGTAACTTTCAGTATTTCTGTATGTTTTAATATGTGCTAAAAAATAAATAGAAAATAATAAAATAAAATAAATAAACACTGACTGTTCACAGGCTTGTATAGCTACTGCACATACTTTATTTCCCTTGTGTTGCCCTCAAATGTCATCTTCACTCATTGCTGTCTATTGTTGTAATGGTTGTTTTGTTTCTCTGCATATGAGTTTAGTTTGAGTTAGTTTGAGTCCTATGTGTTTTTATATAGCTGTTATGATCCTGGGGGTCATATAGGTGACTTTATTCCCTGTAGCCTACTGGGATCCTCTGTATTTTCTTTTCTTCATCTGCATGCCTGATTGACTGATGGGAGCCTGGTGCATGTCAGTGTGTTTGTGCTGTGTGACTGGTTGGCTGTGTTCTAGGTGTCTGCATGCTGGTGATTGGCTGTGTTCTAGGTGTCTGCATGCTGGTGATTGGCTGTGTTCTAGGTGTCTGCATGCTGGTGATTGGCTGTGTTCTAGGTGTCTGCATGCTGGTGATTGGCTGTGTTCTAGGTGTCTGCATGCTGGTGATTGGCTGTGTTCTAGGTGTCTGCATGCTGGTGATTAGCTGTGTTCTAGGTGTCTGCATGCTGGTTGGAGAGAAGTCATTCCACAAGGCTGTTGCTGATGGTGGCTGATTGGAGAAGATCAGCCACTGCTCCTCTACAAATGTGGAGGACGGACAGTTAAACAGCAGAGTGGAGGCGACAGGGGCTCCACTCTCATCTGTCTGCTCATTCAGAAACCCATGTTCACTTTTGTTGGTATTTGGTTCTGGTTGGTGTCTGTTAAGGTTGAAGTTAAGGTAATTGTAATGTCTGTCTTTATGTTAAATTGTGTTAAGTGTACCATCACTCCAGAAAAGGAACATACCCTGTAACTGATTTTAATCAAAGTAAAGTATTTTTGTACAATTTATCTTGGTTTCTGTGTGAACGTCCTTGCTGCGGCCTAAACCCTAGACTGGGTCGTAACAATAGCTATGTGCATTCAAGCTTCCAAAAGCCTAACCAGGGACAAGGACTGCAAATTAGCTACAGTATGGCTAGAAGTCCTATATACACTGCATCTATATAGAAGTCCTATACTGTATACACTGCATCTATATACAGTAGAAGTCCTATATACACTGTTGCATCGGTTGCACATTTTAAATGTAGCAATGCTTATGACCAGTGGTTCCCAACCTTAGGGTCGCGACCCTAAGTGGCGTCGCCTGGAATTCAAATAAGGTCACCTGACATTTCTAAAAGAAGAAGAAAAAATACACCACACACAATTTAAAACTAGCCAAGGTGATTAGGGTCACTTGTGTTTTTTTAGTTTTTTTTTAGTTCTGAGTTTAAAGTGAAAGTGATCATCTCTAAGACTTCAGTTTTGTTCTCTTGGGTGACACCTACAGTATGGCGATGAGTGGTAATTGCAGGTGAAACAGTGTCAATGGGGCTCACTATCAGACAGATAGTGACTTTAATTATTTAAAATGTTTTAGATGAAAATGTTTGAGATTATAACTTGAAATCAAGATTCTTAGGATAAAGTCAGAATTCTGAAAATAAAGTCAGAATTCTGAGATTAAAGACATAATTCTCAGATGAAAGTCAGAATTCTGAGGGGGAAAAGAAGCATACTGTTACATTATTGATGGTGTACCGCAATTTGAATGTCTTCTAGGGTTTTGTGACGTCAAAATCGGGTCACAAGCCAAAAAAGGTTGGGAACCCCTGGCTTATGTATTGTCCCTGTCAAATAAACAAATACATAATAAATAAATACTAAATAATGTTTGGGGGGAGATCTTTGTTCTTCTTCGTCGATTGGAAGGGTTGCAAGGTATTATGGGATATCCTAACCCACCAAAGGTACCATTGTATGGTTCCTCGAAAATTGGGCAAAACCAGGTACCTAGAAAGGTTGCAAATTCAGTGAACTTATGTATGTGGCAAAGTCCGTTATTGCCCTACTAACTGAGTTGGGCATTCGGGGACGGAGCCTGAAACTTGAGGTTAGCAACATGTCTCAGGCAGCAGAACGAGCAAGTGAATGGCTGTGGCTAAGGAGGAAACATGCTAGCTGGGGAGCTCGCTAAGGTAAGATTGTTTGTTGTTGGTCATGATTGACGGTCCGCATCAACAGGGCTGAATCATTGACAGTGGTGGTGTATTTAGGAATGTCATAGCGAACCGACCTGGATAGCTAGGCTTAGATAGTGAGGTAATATGCAGTTGTGCGGTGGTAGCATGGAGGGGGGTGTTTCCAGGATGCTGGATTACACTGTTAAGCCTTCTTGAGGTGTCATGGGCCTAACATAACGAAACATCGGTGAAGGAAGGTGCCCACTTGAAAACCCCAATGACATGCTTCATACTGCTGCTGGCTAGGGTAGGTAACTGGTCATTTGTGTCTTGTTTATTAGTTTGTTAGCCTGTTAGCTTGTTTTATTCTGGATTGGGCTTCTAAATGTGTTTTTCCTCGGATTTTGGCACAAGGGATAGTAACATCTTGTCCTGTGTATTAATTAATAATGTATCAAACTGGTTTCAGACGGCCTAATTACAACTTCCTACCTAGAAATGCCACCTATATAGCTCGTTCACTTGAGAATTGGATGATTTTCACAACTAAACTCAACAATGTTAACATTCAGAGAGATTATTTCCTGCCTCCTGGTAACTTTGTATGTATAAAATAACAAGGAGTGTGAATACATGCACACTAATATTCCACTATTTTTTCACTGTCACCATGTGTTTTTGTTTGTTTGTGACAAACTTTATATAAACAATATGGCATGGTGCAAACATTGGATATTTCCAAGTCCAGACCTTCACCATGTGGTGTGCCTGTGTGCTGGACGCTGCCAGGAGGTTCTTAAACATTGGGGACATTTCAGGAGACGAGCTGAACAGAAAACTGAATGAAGCGTTCTCACCAGCGTAGACACTTTGGGTCACAGTCTGGACAGGTGGGTGAGTAGGACACATATTATTATAGTAGTTTGAAATGTGAAGCTGAAATGTGAAATGTGAAACACTAGGTGGAAGTGTAATGCAACACAAGTTGCCAACCGCCATGAAACCTAAAAGAGGAAGAAGAAGAAAAAGAGGAAGTGGTGTGCTTGTTCCATTTGCTTCCTCACTGCTACTTTCAGAGTCTCTGTGCGGGCAGCTCCAGGAAATGTAAGTCATATCAATTGCAATAATCTCTGTAATAAGAGTTAATTTATGTTGCTATATGCCAAGTCATTTGCATCTGTATGATAACAGCAATTTAAATCTTGTATTTTATTTCTGGGTCTCTTTCTGTAGACCCACACATAACAATAGAGGCCTAGTTGTAACGGAAAGAGAAGAGGACAGTAAATAAAGTAACGTAGTGTACATTGTCTCGTGGTGTTCTTGCTGGACATGCTGTAGTGTAGTCGATGCCAGTCACCGTCTGAGATCATCTATAATGTAGAAGTCACACTTCAAAACACACTCAGTGTTCTGTGATCAATGTCTATAGTTGAACAGGCTGTGGGCCTATAGTCTATTTCAACACACAGGAAATGAGTCAGATAGAGCTGGCTTCCTCCTGCCTCTCCCTGACTGGTTCCTCTGCAGCTGCTGAACTTGGCCTAACGTTAACCTGGACATGAATGACACAAATCAATTTCTACCAACACTCCACTACATTTCAGAGGGGAATATTGTACTTTCTACTCCACTACATTTATTTCACAGCACTGTTGTTGGAATTCTCTTTATTTTATTTATTTGCTCTGTACTTTGTGTGAAACGTGCTTTACAAATAGTGTTTTATCATCATCATCATCATTATTATTAAATATTATTACAGTATTATTATTAATATTATTATAACAGTATTATTACCATTGTGTTCCCTGTTTTACCAACAGTCTCTGTTTGATTATGTCAGAGCTGATTGGCAGGAAGAGATCTGGTGGAGAAGGAAAGCAAGAGAGAAAGATGAATTCTTCAGAAGAGGTGAGAAAATTTGAATGTCGGTCAAATTAACTTGTTCTATTGTGTGTGTGTGTGTGTGTGTGTGTGTGTGTGTGTGTGTGTGTGTGTGTGTGTGTGTGTGTGTGTGTGTGTGTGTGTGTATTCCTTTCTTCCTTCTTTCCTTTTCCTAGTGTGTTTTGTTGTGGTGTAGTTGTGTAGAAGTGTAGGGGTGGGAGGTTGGGGGTTTGAACGAAATGTGCACAACTGACTATGAAATGTTTGAATGTTTTTTGTGAAACTTAATAAAAAGAAAAAAAATTAACCCGTTAGCTCGTTTATTTAAAGGATGCTGTACTGTACGTTAGCATGATTGCTAATTATTCTCTCTGCCTCCTTAATTGTGGTAACATTAGCCTGTTGGCTTGGTTATTCAAACATTTATGATGAGATATTTTACAACAGCTGCTGCTGTTGGCCAGATCTGGATGAAAGAAAATATGATGTAATTTATTGTATGATGTGATAATCTGATATGTTACACAGTACATACAACAAGATACAGTATATGTTTGTCTGTTAGCATGCTTTCATATCATAAAATACTTTATCAGAGATAGTAATGACTTCATATCCTTTATATCTTTCTCTATGAAACAGAGAAACACCAACAGACCAAAACGCCACCACTGTCTGCAGTGTGGGAAATCTTTCCGTGGGTCAGGTGACCTAAAAAGACATCAACGCATTCACACTGGAGAGAAGCCATTCTCCTGTGACCAGTGTGGAAGCAGCTTCAGTCAGTTAGCTACCCTAACAACACATCAACACATTCACACTGGAGATAAGCCATTCTCCTGTGACCAGTGTGGAAGCAGCTTCAGTCAGTTAGCTACCCTAACAACACATCAACGCATTCACACTGGAGAGAAGCCATTCTCCTGTGACCAGTGTGGGAGCAGCTTCAGTCAGTTAGGAAACCTAACAAAACATCAACGCATTCACACTGGAGAGAAGCCTTTTTCCTGTGACCAGTGTGGGAGCAGCTTCAGTCAGTTAGGAAACCTAACAAAACATCAACGCATTCACACTGGAGAGAAGCCATTCTCCTGTGAGCAATGTGGACGCAGCTTCAGTGTGTTAGCTAACCTAACAACACATCAACGCATTCACACTGGAGAGAAGCCATTCTCCTGTGAGCAATGTGGACGCAGCTTCAGATGGTTAGCTAACCTAACAAAACATCATCAACGCTTTCACAGTGGAGTGAAGCCCTTCTCCTGTGACCAGTGTGAGGGCAGCTTCAGTCTCTCAAGTGACCTATTCATACATCAAGGCATTCACAGATGAGTTGTGTTCGGGGAAGCCTCAACGTCCGTTCTCTCTGACACCTAACAAGACATGAACACATTCACACTGGAGAGAAGCCATAATGCTGATGAGAAAGAGATAGATGAAGTACACGAGTTTACATTTTTAGGTGTTATTTTAGATTCCCATCTTAAGTTGGACAGACATGTAAAGAGGTTGTGCAAAACTGTCAAAACTAATTTTAAAAATAATAATAATAATAATAATAATAATACTATTTTAATAAGAGAACATATAGCCTAGCTGTGATGGCAGCACAGCAGTTTATGCATGCCATGATATTTTCTCATTTATCATAGTGTATAACCGTCTGAGGTCAGTCCAACCAAACAACAATTACACCCATTAGATCTTTATATACTGTATAAACAGGCACTGATAAGAAATCAGTCAGATGGCACCATTGCATAATTCTACAGAAACATAAGCTACTAAGTTTTGACAGTTTCGTAGACTTTTCATTGATAAAACAGATTTTTAAGTGTGTAAACAACCTTCCTCCAGATATATTCTGTCAACTGCTAAACAAACAAGACAGTGGGATCAGAACTAGAGGTGCAACAAGTGGAAATTGTAGAGCAGCAAAACACAGAAGAGCATTTGGTCAGTCATCTTTCTCAGTAAGAGGTACACAGCTGTGGAATACATTAGCATGTGACATTAAACACCTGACAGAGATGAAGGCTTTCAACAGACGTGCAAAACAATGGCTGAAACTGAAACAAGCCTGTGAACACTGACTGTTCACAGGCTTGTATAGCTACTGTACATACTGTCTGTGAACACTGACTGTTCACAGGCTTGTATAGCTACTGTACATACTGTCTGTGAACACTGACTGTTCACAGGCTTGTATAGCTACTGTACATACTGTCTGTGAACACTGACTGTTCACAGGCTTGTATAGCTACTGTACATACTGTCTGTGAACACTGACTGTTCACAGGCTTGTATAGCTACTGTACATACTGTCTGTGAACACTGACTGTTCACACAGGCTTGTATAGCTACTGTACATACTGTCTGTGAACACTGACTGTTCACAGGCTTGTATAGCTACTGTACACACTGTCTGTGAACACTGACTGTTCACAGGCTTGTATATCTACTGTACATACTGTCTGTGAACACTGACTGTTCACACAGGCTTGTATAGCTACTGTACATACTGTCTGTGAACACTGACTGTTCACAGGCTTGTATAGCTACTGTACACACTGTCTGTGAACACTGACTGTTCACAGGCTTGTATATCTACTGTACATACTGTCTGTGAACACTGACTGTTCACACAGGCTTGTATAGCTACTGTACATACTGTCTGTGAACACTGACTGTTCACAGGCTTGTATAGCTACTGTACACACTGTCTGTGAACACTGACTGTTCACAGGCTTGTATAGCTATTGTACATACTGTCTGTGAACACTGACTGTTCACAGGCTTGTATAGCTACTGTACACACTGTCTGTGAACACTGACTGTTCACAGGCTTGTATAGCTACTGTACATACTGTCTGTGAACACTGACTGTTCACAGGCTTGTATAGCTACTGTACATACTGTCTGTGAACACTGACTGTTCACAGGCTTGTATAGCTACTGTACATACTGTCTGTGAACACTGACTGTTCACAGGCTTGTATAGCTACTGTACATACTGTCTCTGAACACTGACTGTTCACAGGCTTGTATAGCTACTGTACATACTGTCTGTGAACACTGACTGTTCACAGGCTTGTATAGCTACTGTACATACTGTCTGTGAACACTGACTGTTCACAGACTTGTATAGCTACTGTACATACTGTCTGTGAACACTGACTGTTCACAGGCTTGTATAGCTACTGTACATACTGTCTGTGAACACTGACTGTTCACAGGCTTGTATAGCTACTGTACATACTGTCTGTGAACACTGACTGTTCACAGGCTTGTATAGCTACTGTACATACTGTCTGTGAACACTGACTGTTCACAGGCTTGTATATCTACTGTACATACTGTCTGTGAACACTGACCGTTCACAGGCTTGTATAGACTGTACATACTGTCTGTGAACACTGACTGTTCACAGGCTTGTATATCTACTGTACATACTGTCTGTGAACACTTACTTTCATTTCTTTTCTCGTTAAATTTTAATTTGATTTCATACTTGCTGATTTTGTTTCTACTTATGATGTTATACTTATTCACAAGTAGAGGCCTCGTATAGGCCCTTGCGGGTCTCTTGCCTCTACTTTGCACATTTTTGTGTGTGTTTATCTTGGTAACTTTCAGTATTTCTGTATGTTTTAATATGTGCTAAAAAAAATAAAATAGAAAATAGAAAATAATAAAATAAAATAAATAAACACTGACTGTTCACAGACTTGTATAGCTACTGCACATACTTTATTTCCCGTGTGTTGCCCTCAAATGTCATCTTTACTCATTGTTGTCTCAGTTACTGTTGTAATGGTTGTTTTGTTTCTCTGCATATGAGTTTAGTTTGAGTTAGTTTGAGTCCTATGTGTTTTTATATAGCTATGTGCATTCAAGCTTCCAAAAGCCTAACCAGGGACAAGGACTGCAAATTAGCTACAGTATGGCTAGAAGTCCTATATACACTGCATCTATATAGAAGTCCTATACTGTATACACTGCATCTATATACAGTATAAGTCCTATATACACTGCATCTATATAGAAGTCCTATATACTGTACACTGCATCTATATACAGTATAAGTCCTATATACACTGCATCTATATAGAAGTCCTATATACTGTACACTGCATCTATATACAGTAGAAGTCCTATATACACTGCATCTATATAGAAGTCCTATATACACTGCATCTATATACAGTAGAAGTCCTATATACACTGTTGCATCGGTTGCACATTTTAAATGTAGCAATGCTTATGTCAGTGGTTCCCAACCTTAGGGTCACGACCCTAAGTGGCGTCGCCTGGAATTCAAATAAGGTCACCTGACATTTCTAAAAGAAGAAGAAAAAATACACCACACACAATTTAAAACTAGCCAAGGTGATTAGGGTCACTTGTGTTTTTTAGTTTTTTTTTAGTTCTGAGTTTAAAGTGAAAGTGATCATCTCTAAGACTTCAGTTTTGTTCTCTTGGGTGACACCTACAGTATGGCGATGAGTGGTAATTGCAGGTGAAACAGTCTCAATGGGCTCACTATCAGACAGATAGTGACTTTAATTATTTAAAATGTTTCAGATGAAAATGTTTGAGATTATAACTTTAAATCAAGATTCTTAGGATAAAGTCAGAATTCTGAAAATAAAGTCAGAATTCTGAAAATAAAGAGATAATTCTGAGATTAAAGACATAATTCTCAGATGAAAGTCAGATTTCTAAGGGGGAAAAAGAAGCATACTGTTACATGTGAGATGTCACTGATGATATTATTGATGGTGTACCGCAATTTGAATGTCTAGGGTTTTGTGACGTCAAAATCGGGTCACAAGCCAAAAAAGGTTGGGAACCCCTGGCTTATGTATTGTCCCTGTCAAATAAACAAATACATAATAAATAAATAATAAATAATGTTTGGGGGGGAGATCTTTGTTCTTCTTCGTCGATTGGAAGGGTCGCAAGGTATTATGGGATATCCTAACCCACCAAAGGTACCATTGTATGGTTCCTCGAAAATTGGGCAAAACCAGGTACCTAGAAAGGTTGCAAATTCAGTGAACTTATGTATCAAACAGGGCCCCGTTCCAATACCCATACTTCCATACTACTTAGTAGGCAAAAAAAGAATTAGTATGTCCCAATACATAGTATATCAGATGCAGTATGCCAAGAGTACGAGGATGTTGTACTACATCAGCTCCTATTTCGGAGTATGCATCGATGCATGCTGCGTCAGCCAAACTTCCCCACAATCCTTTGCGCAGCGGAAGTTCTTCTTCTAATGTTTTATGGCGGTTGGCAAACAACTTTTTGTGCATTACCGCCACCTACCGGAGTTACGTCGCACTGAGTGAGCTGCGTGTATAATCCACGCCCACCTCCATGACGCCATGAACACGTCAATAACTATGATAAAAACACTGACAGAAATATGCACGTTATTATACTGTTAAGAATGAGACTGCATGTAAGTATCATCACATCAGTTTATTAGAAACAACATACATTACAATATAACAGCAATCTGTTTATTTGATTGTCTGTTCCAATTTTGTAAATGCTTAGTCTGATTTTTTTGTATAATGTACTGTTTGTTATTGCCAGACTTTGTTTATTGGGGGGGGGGAAAAAAAAAATCCAATGTGGCGCTGCGGACATCGGCGGAAGTGAGCAAGAGGTCGGAGTTCAGGAAGCTCACGTGACGACAGATGTAGTGTGTCCCAATAGTATGCATTTTGCATGCATGCTACACACTACAATCCATACTTTGTGAGGGCAGCGGCAGTACATACTACAAGAAAGAAGTACAAGTATGGGTATTGGAACGCAGCCCTGGTTTCAGACGGCCTAATTACAACTTCCTACCTAGAAATGCCACCTATAAAGCTCGTTCACTTGAGAATTGGACAGGGCCACAGATTTTCACAACTAAACTCAACAATGTTAACATCCAGAGAGATTATTTCCTGCCTCCTGGTAACTTTGTATGTATAAAATAACAAGGAGTACGAATACATGCTCACTAATATTGCACTATTTTTTCACTGTCACCACGTGTTTTGGTTTGTTTGTGACAAACTTTATATAAACAATATGGCATGGTGCAAACATTGGACATTTCCAAGTCCAGACCTTCACCATGTGGTGTGCCTGTGTGCTGGACGCTGCCAGGAGGTTCTTAAACATTGGGGACATTTCAGGAGACCAGCTGAACAGAACACTGAATGAAGCGTTCTCACCAGCGTAGACACTTTGGGTCAAAGTCTGGACAGTTGGGTGAATAGGACACATATTATAGTAGTTTGAAATGTGAAGCTGAAATGTGAAATGTGAAACACTAGGTGGCAGTGTAATGCAACACAAGTTGCCAACCGCCATGAAACCTAAAAGAGGAAGAAGAAGAAAAAGGAAGCGGTGTGCTTGTTCCATTTGCTTCGTCACTGCTACTTTCAGAGTCTCTGTGCGGGCAGCTCCAGTAAATGTAAGTCATATCAATTGCAATAATCTCTGTAATAAGAGTTAATTTATGTTGCTATGCCAAGTCATTTGCATCTGTATGATAACAGCAATTTAAATCTTGTATTTTATTTCTGTAGAACCACACATAACAATAGAGGCCTAGTTGTAACGGAAAGAGAAGAGGACAGTAAATAAAGTAACGTAGTGTACATTGTCTCGTCGTGTTCTTGCTGGACATGCTGTAGTGTAGTCGATGCCAGTCACCGTCTGAGATCATCTATAATGTACAAGTCAGGGGCGGCTCCAGGATTTCAGTTTTGGGTGGGCTCAACAAATGTAGGCTGGGCCCATCTTGGGCCCAATTTTGAGGTCTTTTTTTTTACATTTTTAGCGATATTTAGAGGAATATCTCATTTAAATTAATGATTTGAGGGCTTTTTTTGACCTTTTTTAGCTACACTGTACATTACAACAACAACTCTTTTATCTGAATAGCTCTGGGGGTAGTTCTGAGAGTCCGATTTACTCCCGTCAGTACTTGAAGTCTAATATAACAGTTTTATTTTTCTTTTATTGTTAGAAAGAGTCAGGAAACGTTTTTGTGTGTTTATTTTGTATTCAAATGTTCGTTTTAAAAATTAATTAATTAAAAAAACATATATATATATTAAAAAAAAAAAAAAAAAAAAAAAAATCTGATTGGGCCTGGGGAAAAAGTGGGTGGGCCTAGGCCCGCCAGGCCCAATACTGGAGCCGCGCCTGGTACAAGTCACACTTCAAAACACACTCAGTGTTCTGTGATCAATGTCTATAGTTGTACAGGCTGTGGGCCTATAGTCTATTTCAACACACAGGAAATTAGTCAGATAGAGCTGGCTTCCTCCTGCCTCTCCCTGACTGGTTCCTCTGCAGCTGCTGAACTTGGCCTAACGTTAACTCATTCATGGCCAGTTTAGGACTGCCAATATTTAGCACAGGCCAAAGATTTTCATAATTGTTGGTCATCTTTCAAGACCCACAGTAAATTATCTATTAGCACCAAAGTGATTTGCAATACCTCAAAATTAAGATGTACGTCTCTGGGTTCACCAGAAAAAAAAAAGTGAGCTTTTAGCATGTTCTGTACTCTACTTATAGCCATTTATATACACCCTGTTTTCACCAAAAAGGTCTCTCTGAGAAGAGAAATTGCAGAAAATTGCATTTTTGTAAAAGACACAATCTCAGGCAGAACTCGCTCTCAATTCTTTTATTTTGAACTGTATTGACATCAGACATGTAAATATTATTCGTTATGACACAAATGACAAAAAAAAATATATATATATATATATATATATATATATATATATATATATATATATATATATATATATATATATATATTTATAAAACGGCTCTCTCAAATCAAGCAATCTGATTGGTTCACAGCCATTGTATAATTCCAGTAACCGAGTTCAATAACCCATGGCCATGGGTTATTGGTTGCCATGGCAACTCTCTTACTAAGAGAGTAATAATAAGGCTTACCTCAAATGACAACGTAGAAAAAAAAATGGCGGAGACAGCTGTCAGATCCTTGTGAATCGATCTTCGCTTATAACTTTACTAATACTTCGCAGAAAATGATGTTTTGTACAAGAATAGATGCGGGCTAATGTCTTCTTTGCAAAAGAAAGGCTGTTAACCCCGCATTTAACCCCGCATTTAACCCCGTAACGTTAGTTGGTGTCGGCTTTGCAGAAAGCATTCAGCTTCTCAAGCGCTGAGAATGCAGCGCTGCGGCTGGAGCTGCCTGTCGGGGATTCCAGAAAGCTCTCAGCTACTCAGCAAGCGCCAGGATTGGCCAATGTCAACTTCAGTCTCCAGAACGATCCAATCAAATCACCCGCAAGTTCTTGCGGTCCCGCCTTACAGTAGTGTTTCAACTGACTCTATCAGAATGACATGCCAGTCGGAGTCGGACTTATAGTATTATTATTATTATTATATTATCATACTTGGAAACCGTTTTATAAAAGCAATATAGCACTCGAGCTGCGTGTGTTGTGGAATATATCCCCCTGCTCAGCAGTTATCCCACTCGGCCTGCGGCCTCGTGGGATAACAGCTGATCAGGGGGATATATTCTTCACAACACACTGGCTCTCATGCTATATTGCTTAAATATATATATATATATATATATATATATATATATATATATATACATGAAGTGCTTTTTTTACATTCAACAATACAGTTTACTCAGTGTGAGTGAGTGTGAATGTGTGTGTGTGTGCGCGGGGCCCATGTGTGTCTCTTTACATTACATTACATTTCGTCATTTAGCAGACCTAAATGACCGTCCTGACCTCATTCTGAGATGTGGGCTCACAATCGACTCATCTGAAATAAAAGCAACATATCCTCAGTAAACTATATAATCACATTTAGTACAGAGACAGTGTAGTGCAGAGGTTCTCAAATGTTTTTCAGCCAAGGACCCCTTACAAGATAGAAAATATACCGGGGACCCCCTCATTCTGATTTGTGATTTTGGACTAAGCTTAATTGTTTCCACGGTAACGTGCTTGACTTTTAATTTGATAGGTTTGTTATTAGAATGTAATCCATGAACGATTTTAGATTTAAAGCATAAACTATTTTCGTTGAACTATGAAGATTTTGCAAAAAAAAATATATATATTTTTTTTTTATTACATTACATTTACATTACGTCATTTAGCAGACACTTTTGTTTTATCCAAAGCGACTTACAATATCACAATTTGTCAACAGTACAGAAAACCACTATGCTATGTTTTTTGTGCTTGTGCTTCGGCAATGGGTGTGGGTTGGGGAGGAGAGGAATGGGGGTAAATTTGAAAATATGGAGGGACCCCCTTGATTTGTACTTTCCTGCATAACTCTGTACACCTCTTTTTCCTCTTAATAAATTATATATAAAAAAAGAAAAGAAAACCACTATGCAACACAATCAATGACAGCCAAGATATTTTGATAGACTAGCACCATGTAGGAAGTAGTTTGAGAAGGAATAAGTAACATGTAGCATTTTATTAAAAAAAAAAATTACTTTACCCCCATTTGAGAACCACTGGTGTAGTGTACTACTAGTGTCTCAGTAAACTATACGATCATAGAATGCAGAGATCAGTGTAGTCTCTCTCACACACACACACACACACACACACACACACACACACACACACACACACACTCCTTACCGCGAGATCATCCGGGTCCTGTCGCATTGGAGTCCAGTCTTCCTCGCCCTCGACAGGAAAGTGGCCGTGCTGCTTGGCTCTGTGTGAAAGCCATTTCTGTGGCGAGGCTGCTCGTTCTCCTCCTGCTCACAAAGTTGTGACTCCGTCTCGTCTCTTTCGGGGTGGCACACAGGAACGGGGTCCAGGGACCAGGATCGATCATGTTGGTCACGGGTTTGACTACCGCGAACAACTGATCGATGTCCCTGCCCCGCAGCAAGCCGACCAGCTCGTGCAGCGCGCCGAGGGGCGTTTCAATGGCGTTTCTCCTCTGCACAAGGAAGCGCGTTTCTCTGTTTTCTGTTTTTCCTCCTGCTCATTTCAAAACAACAGCTGCGGTATGTGTTTGATAACGTGTTGTCGGCTTGTCTTTGAGGGTTTTAGGGACCTGATAACATGTCACAGGCTGGGGAAGTCTTTGAACTACGCGCTGCACTAATAAAAACAAAAACACGTCAAACACGTCATTGGCGGGGAGGGCTATTCCTGATAACACGTCAAAGACGTCTTTGGCGGTGAATGAGTTAACCTGGACATGAATGACACAAATCAATTTCTACCAACACTCCAATACATTTCAGAGGGGAATATTGTACTTTCTACTCCACTACATTTATTTCACAGCACTGTTGTTGGAATTCTCTTTATTTTATTGATTTGCTCTGTACTTTGTGTGAAACGTGCTTTACAAATAGTGTTTTATCATCATCATCATTATTATTAAATATTATTACAGTATTATTATTAATATTATGATAACAGTATTATTACCATTGTGTTCCCTGTTTTACCAACTGTTGGATATTAAAAGAAGTATTTTCAATTTGCTTAAGCATGTAAGCTTTGCTCAAGCTAAATGCTGTACTGCACTGTGACCTATGTCCTATATATGTATTGTACATCTTGTGCTTAAAACATTCTGCAGCTGTGAGACGGCCTCAGGCCTCAAGCTATGCAAACGGATATTGGGGTTGATGGGTTTACAGCTTTAGAATGACAGTTTGACAGCTCAAACACCCACAGGGTAAAAACGTTCAACTGTCTTTGAAGGTGTGATGAGCACATGCGTACGTGCAGTTTCCCATAGCATGAACTGGGAGAACCAGTTCCGCATGTTGCTTCTTATGTAACCACTGAGTTGTACAATAAAAGCTGAGCACTGAGAGTGGAAAGCAGAAGGGTCTCGGAGCCGTGCAAAGGTGCAAGCTCAGACACTCTCTCCTTGCAGCAAGTTAAACTGAAACTCGAGTCTGTCATCTTTGCTTCACCTGGGTTGTTGGTCTGTGTAAAGAACATCGTGGGGTTTCTTTAGAAAAACCCCACACCAACAGTCTCTGTTTGATCATGTCAGAGCTGATTGGCAGGAAGAGATCTGGTGGAGAAGGAAAGCAAGAGAGAAAGATGAATTCTTCAGAAGAGGTGAGAAAATTTGAATCTGTCGGTAAAATTAACTTGTTCTATTTGTGTGTGTGTGTGTGTGTGTGTGTGTGTGTGTGTGTGTGTGTATTCCTTTCTTCCTTCTTTCCTCTTCCTAGTGTGTTTTGTTGTGGTGTAGTTGTGTAGAAGTGTAGGGGTGGGAGGTTGGGGGTTTGAACGAAATGTGCACAACTGACTATGAAAAGAAAATAAATGAACCCGTTAGCTCGTTTATTTAAAGGATGCTGTACTGTACGTTAGCATGTTGGCTAATTATTCTCTCTGCCTCCTTAATTGTGGTAACATTAGCCTGTTGGCTTGGTTATTCATACATTTATGATGAGATATTTTACAATGCAAAGCTGCTGCTGTTGGCCAGATCTGGATGAAAGAAAATATGATGTAATTTATTGTATGATGTGATAATCTGATATGTTACACAGTACATACAACAAGATACAGTATATGTTTGTCTGTTAAGCATGCTTTCATATCATAAAATACTTTATCAGAGATAGTAATGACTTCATATCCTTTATATCTTTCTCTATGAAACAGAGAAACACCAACAGACCAAAACGCCACCACTGTCTGCAGTGTGGGAAATCTTTCCGTGGGTCAGGTGACCTAAAAAGACATCAACGTATTCACACTGGAGAGAAGCCATTTTCCTGTGACCAATGTGGAAACAGCTTCAGTCGGTTAACTAGCCTAACAACACATCAACGTATTCACACTGGAGAGAAGCCATTCTTCTGTGACCAGTGTGGAAGCAGCTTCAGTCAGTTAGCTAACCTAACAACACATCAACGCATTCACACTGGAGAGAAGCCATTCTCCTGTGACCAGTGTGGAAGCAGCTTCAGTCTGTTAGCTAACCTAACAACACATCAACGCATTCACACTGGAGTGAAGCCATTCTCCTGTGACCAGTGTGGAAGCAGCTTCAGTCGGTTAGATGCCCTAAAAAAACATCAACGCATTCACACTGGAGAGAAGCCATTCTTCTGTGACCAGTGTGGAAGCAGCTTCAGTGTGTTAGCTAACCTAACAACACATCAACGCATTCACACTGGAGTGAAGCCATTCTCCTGTGACCAGTGTGGACGCAGCTTCAGTCGGTTAGATGCCCTAAAACAACATCAACGCATTCACACTGGAGAGAAGCCATTCTCCTGTGACCAGTGTGGAAGCAACTTCAGTCAGTTAGCTCACCTAACAAAACATCAACGCATTCACACTGGAGAGAAGCCATTCTCCTGTGACCAGTGTGGAAGCAACTTCAGTCAGTTAGCTCACCTAACAACACATCAACGCATTCACACTGGAGAGAAGCCATTCTCCTGTGACCAGTGTGGAAGCAACTTCAGTCAGTTAGCTAACCTAACAAAACATCAACGCATTCACACTGGAGAGAAGCCATTCTCCTGTGAACAATGTGGAAGCAGCTTCAGTCTGTTAGCTAACCTAACAAGACATCAACGCATTCACACTGGAGAGAAGCCATTCTCCTGTGAGCAATGTGGACGCAGCTTCAGTGTGTTAGCTAGCCTAACAAGACATCATCAATGCTTTCACACTGGAGTGAAGCCATTCTCCTGTGACCAGTGTGAGGGCAGCTTCAGTCTCTCAAGTGACCTATTCATACATCAACGCATTCACAGATGAGTTGTGTTCGGGGAAGCCTCAACGTCCGTTCTCTCTGACACCTAACAAGACATGAACACATTCACACTGGAGAGAAGCCATAATGCTGATGAGAAGGAGATAGATGAAGAACACGCGTTTACATTTTTAGGTGTTATTTTAGATTCCCATCTTAAGTTGGACAGACATGTAAAGAAGTTGTGCAAAACTGTCAAAACAAAT
This sequence comes from Poromitra crassiceps, assembly GCF_964638095.1. NCBI lineage: Eukaryota > Metazoa > Chordata > Actinopteri > Beryciformes > Melamphaidae > Poromitra > Poromitra crassiceps. The sequence continues at coordinate 12,729,662 of NC_139641.1, forward strand.
TTTAATAATAATAATAATAATAATACTATTTTAATAAGAGAACATATAGCCTACCTCTGATGGCAGCACAGCAGTTTATGCATGCCATGATATTTTCTCATTTATCATAGTGTATAACCGTCTGAGGCCAGTCCAACCAAACAACAATTACACCCATTAGATCTTTATATACTGTATAAACAGGCACTGATAAGAAATCAGTCAGATGGCACCATTGCATAATTCTACAGAAACATAAGCTACTAAGTTTTGACAGTTTCGTAGACTTTTCATTGATAAAACAGATTTTTAAGTGTGTAAACAACCTTCCCCCAGATATATTCTGTCAACTGCTAAACAAACAAGACAGTGGGATCAGAACTAGAGGTGCAGCAAGTGTAAATTGTAGAGCAGCAAAACACAGAAGAGCATTTGGTCAGTCATCTTTCTCAGTACGAGGTACACAGCTGTGGAATACATTAGCATGTGACATTAAACACCTGACAGAGATGAAGGCTTTCAACAGACGTGCAAAACAATGGCTGAAACTGAAACAAGCCTGTGAACACTGACTGTTCACAGGCTTGTATAACTACTGTACATACTGTCTGTGAACACTGACTGTTCACAGGCTTGTATAGCTACTGTATATACTGTCTGTGAACACTGACTGTTCACAGGCTTGTATAGCTACTGTACATACTGTCTGTGAACACTTACTGTTCACAGGCTTGTATAGCTACTGTACATACTGTCTGTGAACACTGACTGTTCACAGGCTTGTATAGCTACTGTACATACTGTCTGTGAACACTGACTGTTCACAGGCTTGTATAGCTACTGTACATACTGTCTGTGAACACTGACTGTTCACAGGCTTGTATAGCTACTGTACATACTGTCTGTGAACACTGACTGTTCACAGGCTTGTATAGCTACTGTACATACTGTCTGTGAACACTGACTGTTCACAGGCTTGTATAGCTACTGTACATACTGTCTGTGAACACTGACTGTTCACAGGCTTGTATAGCTACTGTACATACTGTCTGTGAACACTGACTGTTCACAGGCTTGTATAGCTACTGTACATACTGTCTGTGAACACTGACTGTTCACAGGCTTGTATAGCTACTGTACATACTGTCTGTGAACACTGACTGTTCACAGGCTTGTATAGCTACTGTACATACTGTCTGTGAACACTGACTGTTCACAGGCTTGTATAGCTACTGTACATACTGTCTGTGAACACTGACTGTTCACAGGCTTGTATAGCTACTGTACATACTGTCTGTGAACACTGACTGTTCACAGGCTTGTATAGCTACTGTACATACTGTCTGTGAACACTGACTGTTCACAGGCTTGTATAGCTACTGTACATACTGTCTGTGAACACTGACTGTTCACAGGCTTGTATAGCTACTGTACATACTGTCTGTGAACACTGACTGTTCACAGGCTTGTATAGCTACTGTACATACTGTCTGTGAACACTGACTGTTCACAGGCTTGTATAGCTACTGTACATACTGTCTGTGAACACTGACTGTTCACAGGCTTGTATAGCTACTGTACATACTGTCTGTGAACACTGACTGTTCACAGGCTTGTATAGCTACTGTACATACTGTCTGTGAACACTGACTGTTCACAGGCTTGTATAGCTACTGTACATACTGTCTGTGAACACTGACTGTTCACAGGCTTGTATAGCTACTGTACATACTGTCTGTGAACACTGACTGTTCACAGGCTTGTATAGCTACTGTACATACTGTCTGTGAACACTGACTGTTCACAGGCTTGTATAGCTACTGTACATACTGTCTGTGAACACTGACTGTTCACAGGCTTGTATAGCTACTGTACATACTGTCTGTGAACACTGACTGTTCACAGGCTTGTATAGCTACTGTACATACTGTCTGTGAACACTGACTGTTCACAGGCTTGTATAGCTACTGTACATACTGTCTGTGAACACTGACTGTTCACAGGCTTGTATAGCTACTGTACATACTGTCTGTGAACACTGACTGTTCACAGGCTTGTATAGCTACTGTACATTAGAGCCCGACCGATACTGGATTTTTGATGCCGATGCCGATACCGATATTAGGGAGTAAAAAAATTCCGATATCGATATATCGGCCGATATTCTTATATTAAATATCTTCAGAATGCTTGTATGATGTTCCAGGCTGTGCACAAGCTAAATCTTAGACTGTGTGAACTCATTCCAATTCGCCTTCCTCCACACTCATATGACACTAGAGAAAAGTACTTAATCAGTGGGAAAAAACGAAAACTAAAATGTACTAGTTTCAGTGTTGTGTGTAGAGGTCCGCAAATTTGGAATGAGCTTGATGTATCATTAAAAATGTCATATTCTGTCTCCTCTTTCAAGAAAAAGTTAAAAAAAAATGTCTACTGTCAAATTATGTTTGATCGTAAGTATGGAACGTTAAATACACGTATATAATATTTGGGATTGTTTTGTTTTATTGTTTTTGTCTTGTTTTGTTGTTGTGTCTGCCGGTTATATCTTTGGTTCTGGTGGGTATATGACCAGTACCCTACGCTCTGGACATTACTTTCTTGTTTTATTTGTAGGCCCCCTCTAATAAGCTTTTAGTAGCTTCCTTTGGGTACCCTTTCGTACACACTGCATCATTGTTGTATATGAAGCTACCTGTATTGTGAAATTTCTTGTGTGTATGAATAAACTAAAAATCAAATCAAAAACCAAAAAATCAAATATACACATTATATTACACAATGTTTTTGCAATGATCCCTCAAATATCAAACACTTGAAAAAGATATGACTTGACATGACTTAAGATATGTAATGTAGGCAGGATATTTTACAGCTTATCAATAAACTTTATTGTCCAAATTGACATCAATGCAATGAAATAAAACTGGGGATTTAATAATGATAAATAACTAGAAATACAAAAACACAAATATAACAAATATAAAATATAACTTGAATTAAGAAAAAAGATCAAATATACACAACATGTTGTCTATGGCTTAAAAAATACAAAATAAAAAAAATATCGGCATATCGGCAAACATATCGCCTGATAACGATATATCTGTTATCGGCCAATATCGGTCGATAATGGCTGGGTTTCCCAAAAGCTTCTTAGCGCTAAGAAGCTAATTTAACCCTTCTTAAGGCCCCCTTAAGAAGCAAACGCGTTTCCCAATTGCTTCTTTACGAAGGCATGCGTTTCCCAAAAGCTTCTTAGCGCTAAGAAGCTTCTTTGACCCTTCTTAAGGCTCCCGTAAGAAGCCAACGAAGCCAACGCGTTTCCCGATTGCTTCTTAGCCTAAAATTATCTTCCGTTAAGAAGGCTGCGTTTCCCAAAAGCTTCTTAGCGCTAAGATGATCTTTCGTTAAGAAGGTTTTGTAAGAAGGGTCTGGGGCATTCTTAACACCTTCTTAATGACGAAACACTGGCAGATCCAGCCGCGTCAGGCAAAAGGAGATACTTGTGTCCACTGTTCCTCTTGTGTTTTTCCCTTTTTCCTTTCTTTCATGCACCCTTTAGTGTTTAAAATTGGGGAACACTTGAAAATCTCCCCTGTATGTATGGTTACTTGTGTTTTAAATGTTTTACTGTAGGCTATATTCCTCTAATCAGAATGGATTCCTTTTATAATAAGAATCTTGTAGATTTATATAGCACCTTTCACAGAACCCAAGGTCGCTTAAATTCTGTAGTGTTTCTCGCAATTTTGTTGTATGCTGTGTATATAAAGCAATTTGAACTGCAGTCCATGTCTGAAATAAATAATGTTTAATAGAAGAAGTTCTTGTTTAACATGACCACGATTAGGTTATTCTACAACAGTGTTTCTCAACCACTGGGTCGTGGCCCACTGGTGGGCTCAGAGTGCCATCTAGTGGGCCGCAGAGGACCTCTCACATCGAGATGGTGGACAGCTCCAGTTAAGATGCTTCTTAAGAGCCTTTTTTTTTTCTTCTCTCTCTCTTCTGTTAAGAAGGCGTTTGGGAAACACTTCTTTGGAGCCTTCTTAACTCCTTAAGAAGCTTCTTAACTCTTAAGAAGCTTCTTTGTTGGGAAACTCAGCCAATATCGGTGGGCCGTATCGGTCGGGCTCTAGTTGAGACTAGGGTTAGGATTACATAGGTTACATTTTGGTGGGAAAACGATTTCAAAGGGGTCCCTTGACCTCTCAGCTCAATTGATCTGAATAGAAATTGGTTCAATGGGTACCCACCAGTCTCTCCTTTACAGATCAGGTAGCATTTTTCACAGCCTAGCATTCATAGCTTGTGGATTGATTTTATTGTTGTTGTTCATCACATTTTGTCTCAACAAATGTGTTATCTTATTTTATGTAGGTCTTATTTTATGTATTTTTGTTTCTGTTGGAATGGGACTGGGTTGTGGGGAGGCAAATGAGGGTAGATGTGTTGGTTGGGATGTTTCAATGTAAAAAGAAAAAGAAAATTACACTTGTTATTGTATTGTAACGCCAATGCTCCCTGCTCAAAAATAAATATTATTAAAAAAAAAAAAAAAAAAAAAGTGTTATGCATGCAAATACTTCTGATGAGTAAGGGGGGGGGGGGGTAAAATGTTAGCAATCTGCTTTTGGGATGTGGATGGATTATTAATTTCCCTTATGCCCAAGTTCACATGCTCTGTTAATGAAATAAAAATATATAATATAAAAAAACATATAGGGAAATACATCATCCTAGTCTTATGTGTTGATCAGAGTTGTGATTAAAGGGTTAGGTGGGCCCTGGAAGATTTTCACATTTCAAAGTGGGCCGTGGCATTCTTAAACCCCTGCTCTAAAGGGCTCCATCTACATCACCCGCTGTCAAAATAATCTAATTCAAAATACTTGTTTACCAGAACCGAAAACTACTACCGCTAAGACAGTATTTCTAGCATTTTAATCGATTAATGGATCTCTGTCAAATAAGACCTTCATCTGCCAACACTTCATTACGTATAGGGACCATAGGGACTACAGATGTAAACTAGCCTCGGGCTAAAATCTGGCATATTTACATTTCAAGCAAATGTTCATTAATGTACATTGTCCCTGTTCAAATAAATAAATAAATAAATAAAACCCTCCATTCCCTGGACATAGTTTGACTTATGCTCTGGTAGCAGTTATCCACACATCTGATTTCAAATTATCTCCATTGTGGTGCGTTCTGTCCTGGTGGCTCACTTGGTAGCAATGCGTACGACGGAGGCTCGGTCCTTCGCGTGGCCGACGGGGGTTCGAATCCGACCTGAGGTTCTTTGCCGCATGTCATCCCCTCTCTCTCCCCACCTTCGCTGTCTGCCTACTCTGCCCTCCAAATCAAAACCACAGTAACTACAATTTTGGTCAAAATTGAGTTATCATTGAAATTGAACTTTTAGATATCTGTTTTATCATGTGACAAATTTTCTAAGTTCAGTCTTGCTCTATATTTGAAAAAACAGAGTATAAAAGTTGCAGTAACTATGAAATCCAACCAAAATCCAGACAAAACGGCAGTAACTACACTTACTGCAGTTTGATTTGCTTTCACAGAGCTTCAGCTGGACTTAAACAGAGATAAACGCAGTAACTACACTTTGAGGTGTAGTTACTGCGGTTCAGACTGGTTTTTGGTTGGATTTTGTAGTTACTGCAATTTTCCCGCTCTTTCCATAACAAAGCCCAACATATCAATCACTCATAATGGCACAATCTGTTTAGTTAATCCAGTCAATTCCCAATATGAGAGCGCACTGACAGCTGTCCAAAGTGTTAAGTCTTCAGTGTCTTTAAAATCGTAAATGCTGTATTCCAAGATAATAATCCATAAAAGATCATCCAATAAAGAAGGGAATTGTGTTCTCCACTGGGAAGTGTTAATCTGGTTGTAGATAGTGATAATTGTTTGGTATCACTACCTAGCTCATCAGGACAAGCTTTTGAATCGCTGCATAAATTATCAGCATTCAGACTCAGTCTGTAATTCATTTTATTCAAAATCATTTTAATATGCTATGTAATATACTGTATATGTTCTTGTATGAATTATCAATCTGAAAAGCTGATCTGATTTGTAAAGAAAACCTGTTCTAAATTAAGATAATAAAACAACTGTGCTCATTAATTAATTGTGTCAGAATGATGACCAAAAATCAACACCAGTGGTGAAGATTACATCAACTTCAGGACTCTGAAATTGGAATTTATCTGTTACTCATCCATTTAAACATGTAAACAATAAAACAATTAAATACAGATATGATATGGTATCGAAATCAACACCAATTACAATTGTCTCATGAAAAACAAGACAGGAGAAGTGAGGTCTCCAGACCATATTTCAAGCTGAAGGCCACTCATGCATAATCCGATCATCCCCTGACGACAGTCAAGTCCTAGCATAACGTGGTCAGTCAAAGTCCTAGTATGACGTCTGCTATGACGTCAGTTAATCCTCATATATATAGCAAGGGTTCTACGTCACCTCTCTCTCTCTGGCCGATCATAGCAGCAGTAGCTTCACGGCAGTCCATCTCCCTCGAAGCCGTCCTCCGAAGCGTTGTTTTGCACCATATCTGCAGAACGAATCAGCACCCCCAAGTCCTCTCTACCCGTGGACAATCCCCACTCCTGGTATGTCGGATCCCGAGCCAGAACAGTCCATGGGCAGCGACGACAGCTCAAACAACGATACCCTGTTCCGGGAGTGGAGCGCATTGGCCTTCCGAGACGGCCGGGCCGCAGGCTGCCAACGCGGGGCGCTCCACTGCGAGGGGCCGCCGTGAGACGCCATGTTCTACGTTGGCTTGCACGTCGTCAATCTTTTCCTTGCTATCTCCATTCACGGAGCAAATCGGCTCAAGCAAAGCGGCCATTTCCCTCCAGCCAGGAGTCCGCCCCAAGTCAACAACAGACTTTCAGACTGACAATCAGTGACTAACATTTTCGTTCAACAAGCAGCATGCATGCAGCCCCACTATTCTTCATCGGACGGGTGTCCAGGCGGGTGTCCAGGCGTCCAAGCATTCAGGCTTCCGCACCGCGATCATCGCGTCCCCGGCGCATGACTCCATTAGCCAGTGGCGCTGCTCTTGAGGCAAGAGGAGGGCATCTGCTTAGGCTAGGAGATCCCCCCCCCCGTGGGGGATCAGGAGTCACGACTCGTTGGTGGCGGACTGGGAAGGTGGGTGGGGCAAAACAACGCTCCGGAGGACGGCTCAAGGGAGATGGACTGCCGTGAAGCTGCTGCTGTTATGATCGGCCAGAGAGAGAGAGGTGACGTAGAACCCTTGCTATATATATGAGAATTAACTGACGTCATATCTGACGTCATTACGGACGTCATACTAAGACTTTGACTGACCACGTCATACTAGAACTTGACTGACGTCAGGGGTGATTGGATTAGATTATGCACAAATGGCCTTCTGCTTGAAATATGGTCTAGAGACCTCACTTCAATCATGAGAGGCCAGTTGGTAGGATTTAACAAACTTTATTTAGCAATCGGCATGCATGGCAAATACTTTGGCGCATGACTCCATAGCCAGTGGCGCTGCTCTTGAGGCAAGAGGAGGGCATCTGCGTAGGCTAGGAGATCCCCCAAAAGGAAGATCTGATTACAGGAGGTTAATTGAGATCTGCGGGCACCGGTAGTTGATTGTACTTTTCTGGCCTTTGACCTTTTTAACGACTTATGGCTACTTGCGGCTGGCGCTTCCCAACTCGGTCGGGCCTTCGATCTTGACCCCCCTACTTGCGTTGCGGCTGGCGCTTCCCGGCTCGGTCGGGCCTTGCGCGCCGCACGACTTGGCCTTCTGACTGACCCTGACTCTCTCTCGACTCTCTCTCTCCCCCGGGGGGGGGATAGAGAAAGAGAGAGCCGGAGAAAGTCAGGGTAGTTGCGCCAAGGCAGCCAAGTAGGCCAAGCCGGGAAGCGCCAAGTTAAGCATTAATGTACCAAGATCAAAGGCCCGACCGAGTTGGGAGCGCCAGCCGCAAATAGCTTGTAAGTCGCTAAAAAGGTCGAAGGCCGGAAAAGTACAATCGCGAAGCGCCAAGGCGGCCAGGTGAGCCAAGCTGGGAAGCGCTATCGCGAGGTGCCCGACCGAGTTGGGAGCGCCAGCCGCAAATAGCTTGTAAGTCGCTAAAAAGGTCGAAGGCAGGAAAAGTACGTACCAAGATCGAAGGCCCGACCGAGTTGGGAGCGCCAGCCGCAAATAGCTTGTAAGTCGCTAAAAAGGTCGAAGGCAGGAAAAGTACGTACCAAGATCGATCAAAGGCCCGACCGAGTTGGGAGCGCCAGCCGCAAATAGCTGTAAGTCGCTAAAAAGGTCGAAGGCCGGAAAAGTACAATCGCGAAGCGCCAAGGCGGCCAGGTAGGCCAAGCTGGGAAGCGCTATCGCGAGGTGCCCGACCGAGTTGGGAGCGCCAGCCGCAAATAGCTGTAAGTCGCAAAAAAGGTTGAAGGCAGGAAAAGCATGCACCAAGGCCCGACCGAGTTGGGAGTGCCAGCCGCAAATAGCTGTAAGTCGCTAAAAAGGTCGAAGGCCGGAAAAGTACAATCGCGAAGCGCCATGGCGGCCAGGTAGGCCAAGCTGGGAAGCGCTGTCGCGAGGTGCCCGACCGAGTTGGGAGCGCCAGCCGCAAATAGCTGTAAGTCGCTAAAAAGGTCGAAGGCAGGAAAAGCATGTACCAAGAACGAAGGCCCGACCGAGTTGGGAGCGCCAGCCGCAAATAGCTGTAAGTCGCTAAAAAGGTCGAAGGCCGGAAAAGTACAATCGCGAAGCGCCAAGGCGGCCAGGTAGGCCAAGCTGGGAAGCGCTATCGCGAGGTGCCCGACCGAGTTGGGAGCGCCAGCCGCAAATAGCTGTAAGTCGCAAAAAAGGTCGAAGGGAAAAGTACAATCAACTACTGGCGCCTGCAGATCTCAATTAACCTCCGGTAATTAGATCTTCCTTTTGGGGGATCTCCTAGCCTATGCAGGTGCCCTCCTCTTGCCTCAAGAGCAGCGCCACTGGCCAATGGAGTCAAGCGCCAAAGTATTTGCCATGCATGCCGATTGCTAAATAAAGTTTGTCTAATCCTACCAACTGGCCTCTCATGATTGAAGTGAGGTCTCCAGACCATATTTCAAGCTGAAGGCCACTCATGCATAATCCGATCATCCCCTGACGACAGTCAAGTCCTAGCATAACGTGTTCAGTCAAAGTCCTAGTATGACGTCTGCTATGACGTCTGCTATGACGTCAGTTAATCCTCATATATATAGCAAGGGTTCTACGTCACCTCTCTCTCTCTGGCCGATCATAGCAGCAGTAGCTTCACGGCAGTCCATCTCCCTCGAAGCCGTCCTCCGAAGCGTTGTTTTGCCCCACCCACCTCCCCAGTCCGCCACCAACGAGTCTTGACTCCTGATCCCCCACGGGGGGGGGGATCTCCTAGCCTATGCAGGTGCCCTCCTCTTGCCTCAAGAGCAGCGCCACTGGCCAATGGAGTCAAGCGCCAAAGTATTTGCCATGCACGCCGATTGCTAAATAAAGTTTGTCTAATCCTACCAACTGGCCTCTCATGATTGAAGCACATTAGATTGTAGTTACTGCGCTTTTCCCTTGTACTACCTACAAATCTGTTTAAGGTAATACACAGACAGAGTGCCGTATCTGCATTTCTGGGGTCATAGGTCAAGTAATTGATAATTGTTTTGCCCCAAAACAATACTTTAACGTATAGATATTTAATAAACGCATTGCCACTTTTCAACCTATATCTCATTTGGCTGGACAGTCAAAAAAAGTCAAAAAACTTTAAAGCCTTTTTTCTCAGTTTCAGTGTTGGCGTAGTTACTGCGGTTATGATTTGTAGGGCAGAATTAGTTTAAGGTCAAACCTTATTTTGCCCGGACTATACTCATTGTGCACCAGTCTGCTCTGGCATTTTAACCCATTGATACCTGATGCAGCATTTGCGTGTATATCCCTCATTTGTGTGTGTATCCCTTTAAGACCTTATGGTCTTAAAGGGATAGACACACAAATGCTGCATCAGGTATCAATGGGTTAAACTCTACTGCCAGCACATTCTCAGAGGCCTTTTTGACTACAGCCAACACTCCTCTCATGCCTATGCTCAACAGCCAGGAGCTGCTGTATAGTTTGAATAGCACCTGCTTTAGTATTCTTAATGCTGATGCTCCCTTTAACACTTTGAGTGCCACGGCCCTTGGGCAAAAGGTTGCTTGCTGTGCCACATAGGCCGCAATGCATTTTAAAACAGTCATATAATTTCTTTAATAATTACTATGTAAACACTGAACACGCACAAATAACGATGAGACTCTCTTCTATCACCTGCAAAAAAAAGTTTATTGATCCCATTTTCCGTTCTTTAGTTATGAGCCGGAGAAGATAGCTTGATTGAACGAAAAACAGACCTTTTTTTCTACGAGCTGAGATAATGAGCCTTTTGTGAAATTAAACATTTCAAGCACATCACTGACTCTGAAGCTAATTTTCTGATGTAGTCACACCTCAAAAATAATTTCCTTCAATAAAACAGTGAAGGCAAGGGAATTTTGTTTGGAAGAATAATATTTTTAGCTGAAACCAGCAGCGCTGGCCCCTGCGTGCGCTGCTGGTTGCAGCTTCTTGCTGATCTTTTGCTGCTGGTGGACATCGGATATTCTGGCTTGCGTTTGCCAACCCTGTCCTGCTGTCTGGGTCTGTGTTGTGTACTTGGCTCTGCGTGCCCCACCTCCCCCCCTCCTCCTCCCCCCCTCCTCCTCCCCCCCCCCGTTGTGGGAGGAGTGTCTCTCTGCTCTGCTGTTTTCTCTGCCTGTGCTCAGCACTGAAAAAGTCCGCTAGATCCTGCTTTTTTACAGCCGCGTGTACCAGCTCCCATGCTTCAAGTTGAGAATAATAACAAATCCACGGCTGATCATGCAAATGGGTGTTGCAGCGGACACGGAGGCTGTTGCAGCGGACACCGAGGTGCTCAATTGTGATAGCAGATTGGCTGCTGCAGGGGCACAGCTAAACGTTGCTTCAATGAAGCCGCTGCATACGGACGGATGCGATGCGATTTCCTTCCCCCCAATGACTTCTTCTGTGTGTTTCACTCCACGTTCTCTCATCTGGAGAGCGCTGTCGCCACCTAAGGGTTCTGTAAAATAGGTTAGACACATTCAATACCTCTGATATTGTAAGAGGCGATGTAAGAAGCTGAGATGGACACCCCCCCGTCAAAAAAAAAAATTCGAGTTATTGACGCCATTTGGCGTCGCTGGCACTCTACGGTAAATTTCTAATGACGCCATATGGCGTCGCTGGCACTCAATGTGTTAAGAACAAATCAAGAAAGAAAATGGGATGGCTAAATGAATATGACGACATGGTGGCTCAGTGGTTAGTACTGTTGCATCGCAGCAAGAAGGTCCCGGGTTCAAACCCCGGTCCGTCCCAGGTCCTTTCTGTGTGGAGTTTGCATGTTCTCCCCGTGTCCGTGTGGGTTTTCTCCGGGTGCTCCGGTTTCCTCCCACCATCAAAGAAAGACATGTATGTTAGGGTTAAGACTCCTGTCAGTGCCCCTGACCAAGGCACTGGCAAAAGAACTGGAGTTGGTCCCTGGGCGCTGCACTGCGGCTGCCCACTGCTCCTAGTTCTAGGAAGGTTCCTAGTAGAGGATGGGTCAAATGCAGAGGATGAATTTCCCCATGGGGATAAATAAAGGATAACTTAACTTAACTTAACTTATGAAGCTGGGGGAAATGTAACAAAGCCAAACGTCTTTGGAAGGCTGATAAACTGCGAGACGAGTGATATTATGAAGGGCTGGTTAAGGATGCAAGAGCGGCTCCTATCACTTGATAGAACATGAACTCACATTTCATTTCCTTCTACAGACCGTCTGGCCTCAAGCCCTGGGAGGGGATTTGCAGAAACTGCAAAGTCTACTAGCCAATCAGCGACCTGCCTCGTAGTTGACATCGTAACGGGCCAATCAGGAACGCCGCTGACAAAACAGTAATGGATGCTTCCGTGCCTGTCCTCCTCGAGGAGTACCGTCAACGTTCGTCCAGTTTAAACAGCCATAAAGTGCAGTTATTGCAGAAATAGACTCAATAACAACAATTAAGCAAGTACAGGAGTATCGCCGCAACAGCGGAGTTTCTTGCCGGAAAATATGTTTTGCCGTTCTCTGGATTTGGATTTGACTGGATCCAACGCTGATTGGCTGAAGCAGTTGTCTGTCAAGGCAAGTACACCTGCCCAACTTCCACCCACTGCAAAGACTGGGTGAAAGCCTGAGGTCAGACAGTCTGGTAGAACCAAATGAAATGTGAGTTCACGTGACCGGCTGGTTTACCAGGCTACCTATCGCTGACCTTATTTAGAAAAAATAAAATAATCTAGGGTCCATTTCAATGTTATTGACTTAGTTGTTAATCCCTCTTCAATTTGCTGTATTAAAACCTTGCCTGAAAACTTGTAATATTCTTATAAAGTAACAGGATATAAGACTCCAGACTTCACCTGTTTCTGTTGAAGACACAGACAGTGAAGTCATGCACCTGTCCCTTTGATTTTGTTCTGACACATTTCTTAAAAGTCCCATTCATGCTATTTTTACTTAGCTGTTTAAAACATGTCTCATGGGTCTTCAAAACAAGGTTATGAATTCTGTGGCAAAAATAAAAAAATAAATCAAATCCAGCCAGATAGACTTCTTTATCCAAACAACTGATCATAATCTATCATCCAACAGGCTCATAAAGTAGTGTCTCATGTTCGCCACCCTATGTCTATTAAGCTCCTAAACCACACATGGGCAAAATGCGGCATGGAATTGCAAATTGCTTTTTTTTTTTTTTACAGTGCACCTGAACACAACATGCAAGATACCCACTGAATAAGTGTCCAAATGTTCATGTCATTCGGGCCAATACTCCACTTCTGTTATAACATTTCAGTCTGGAATATGGAGTATCTTTCAATAATCTTTATGACTAAAAGGCTCAAAGTAATCTCATGTGTAAGAAATGACTGTTCTAGTCATTTCTTGCGGCCCTGGGGCCTGGGGCAAAATGCGGCCCCAGGGCCGGACTCAAAGAAAAACATCATCTCCAATGTGTGGCCCTTCGCTTACTTGATGTAAGTCAGTATGGCCCTCGGCAAAAGACGGTTGCCCACCCCTGTCCTAAACCCTAACATGTAATATACAGTGTAATGCAACACAAGTTGCCAACCGCCATTAAACCTAAAAGAGGAAGAAGAAGAAAAAGAGGAAGTGGTGTACTTGTTCCATTTGACGAGCGTCAAGTGAGCAGGAATTTCACTTCTGGCCAGCAGTAATTTCACTCGGGTTTAGTGATTTTGCCTTCAAAGTAAAAGCATGATAAAGTTTGTTTTTTTTAACCATAAAAATTGAAGTAGAAATCTAACTATGTCCAACATAATGAACATACGAACACTAAGATAAACCTCTAGTTTAATGTTTGAATGAAAATAGACATACAAAGGAGACAGTGTGTTATTTGTTGAAATGCTTGGCACAGGGTGTGTCTCTAGCTCACTGGTCAATAGAGGGTACCTCTCACCTGATTATGGCCTCTATAGGGAAGACATCAAGAGAAAAGATTATCAAGCTATAGGCTAGGCTAGGTGACCCATTATGCAAATGCATGGATAATGTGGTTTTGTGAGAAGTAGGTACTTGCCAGATGTGTGCAAATAATTCTAAATCCATAGCCTACTTGAAGTCAATTGTTGCACATCAAACTCACTTGATCCATGTAGAGGCATAGTCCATCTATCATAGGGAAGTCATCCTGAGGCTGGATGGGTGTACATTTTTGTGTTTTGGACATGTCAAGTGAGCAGGAATTTTCAAGCTGCCCGCGCCCATTCAGAACACCATGAAAACACTCCGATAAATGGAGTCCACAGCACAATAATTTCACACATGATACTTGTACTACAGAGTGACAATAAAAATCTTTCAAGCATGTTGTTCTGAATGAGAGCGGGCAGCTTGAAAATTCCTGCTCACTTGACACTGTACATACATGTCCAAAACACAAAGATTTACACCCATCCAGCCTCAAGATGACTTCCCTATGATAGATGGACTATGCCTCTACATGGATCAAGTGAGTTTGACGTGCAACAATTTACTTTAGATTTTTAATCTTTATTTGAAATCGGACCGTTTTCATGGTGTTCTGACTGATTGGACCAAGCTTAATATAATAATATAGAAGTAGTTAGTACTACAATACCAAAGGATATATAGATCTAAATGCAATATAACCTTTTCCATGTGTATTTTTATTCAATTTGTGTGATAACTTCAATTTGTGTATTTTATCGCGTTTGAATGATCGCTTTTATTCTGAAAAATCGTGACCGGAAGTAAGAAATTCCTGCTCAGAAATTCCTGCTCATTTGACGCTGGCTTCCATTTGCTTCATCACTTCTACTTTCAGAGTCTCTGTGCGGGCAGCTCCAGTAAATGTAAGTCATATCAATTGCAATAATCTCTGTAATAAGAGTTAATTTATGTTGCTATGCCAAGTCATTTGCATCTGTATGATAACAGCAATTTAAATCTTGTATTTTCTTTCTGTAGACCCACACATAACAATAGAGGCCTAGATGTAACGGAAAGAGAAGAGGACAGTAAATAAAGTAGTGTACATTGTCTCGTGGTGTTCTTGCTGGACATGCTGTAGTGTAGTCGATGTCAGTCACCGTCTGAGATCATCTATGTAGAAGTCACACTTCAAAACACACTCAGTGTTCTGTGATCAATGTCTATAGTTGAACAGGCTGTGGGCCTATAGTCTATTTAAACACACAGGAAAGAAGTCAGATAGAGCTGGCTTCCTCCTGCCTCTCCCTGACTGGTTCCTCTGCAGCTGCTGAACTTGGCCTAACGTTAACCTGGACATGAATGACACAAATCAATTTCTACCAACACTCCACTACATTTCAGAGGGGAATATTGTACTTTCTACTCATCTACATTTATTTCACAGCACTGTTGTTGGAATTCTCTTTATTTTATTGATTTGCTCTGTACTTTGTGTGAAACGTGCTTTACAAATAGTGTTTTATCATCATCATTATTATTAAATATTATTACAGTATTATTATTAATATTATTATAACGGTATTATTACCATTGTGTTCCCTGTTTTATCAACAGTCTCTGTTTGATTATGTCAGAGCTGATTGGCAGGAAGAGATCTGGTGGAGAAGAAAAGCAAGAGAGAAAGATGAATTCTTCAGAAGAGGTGAGAAAATTTGAATCTGTCGGTAAAATTAACTTGTTCTATTTGTGTGTGTGTGTGTTTGTGTGTGTGTGTGTGTGTGTGTGTGTGTGTGTGTGTGTGTGTGTGTGTGTGTGTGTGTGTATTCCTTTCTTCCTTCTTTCCTTTTCCTAGTGTGTTTTGTTGTGGTGTAGTTGTGTAGAAGTGTAGGGGTGGGAGGTTGGGGGTTTGAACGAAATGTGCACAACTGACTATGAAATGTTTTAATGTTTTTTGTGAAACTTAATAAAAAGAAAATAAATTAACCCGTTAGCTCGTTTATTTAAAGGATGCTGTACTGTACGTTAGCATGATTGCTAATTATTCTCTCTGCCTCCTTAATTGTGGTAACATTAGCCTGTTGGCTTGGTTATTCATACATTTATGATGAGATATTTTACAATGCAAAGCTGCTGCTGTTGGCCAGATCTGGATGAAAGAAAATATGATGTAATTTATTGTATGATGTGATAATCTGATATGTTACACAGTACATACAACAAGATACAGTATATGTTTGTCTGTTAGCATGCTTTCATATCATAAAATACTTTATCAGAGATAGTAATGACTTCATATCCTTTATATCTTTCTCTATGAAACAGACAAACACCAACAGACCAAAACGCCACCACTGTCTGCAGTGTGGGAAATCTTTCCGTGGGTCAGGTAACCTAAAAAGACATCAACGTATTCACACTGGAGAGAAGCCATTTTCCTGTGACCAGTGTGGATGCAGCTTCAGTCTGTTAGCTAACCTAACAAGACATCAACGCATTCACACTGGAGAGAAGCCATTCTCCTGTGAGCAATGTGGACGCAGCTTCAGTGTGTTAGCTAGCCTAACAAAACATCAACGCATTCACACTGGAGAGAAGCCATACTCCTGTGACCAGTGTGGAAGCAGCTTCAGTCAGTTAACTACCCTAACAACACATCAACGCATTCATACTGGAGAGAAGCCATTCTCCTGTGACCAATGTGGAAGCAGCTTCAGTCAGTTAGCTACTCTAACAACACATCAACGCATTCACACTGGAGAGAAGCCATTCTCCTGTGACCAGTGTGGAAGCAGCTTCAGTCGGTTAGCTCACCTAACAACACATCAACGCATTCACACTGGAGAGAAGCCATTCTCCTGTGACCAGTGTGGAAGCAGCTTCAGTGTGTTAGCTACTCTAACAACACATCAACGCATTCACACTGGAGAGAAGCCATTCTCCTGTGAACAATGTGGACGCAGCTTCAGTCACTTAGCTAGCCTAACAAGACATCATCAATGCTTTCACAGTGGAGTGAAGCCCTTCTCCTGTGACCAGTGTGAGGGCAGCTTCAGTCTCTCAAGTGACCTATTCATACATCAACGCATTCACAGATGAGTTGTGTTCGGGGAAGCCTCAACGTCCGTTCTCTTTGACACCTAACAAGACATGAACACATTCACACTGGAGAGAAGCCATAATGCTGATGAGAAAGAGATAGATGAAGTACACGAGTTTACATTTTTAGGTGTTATTTTAGATTCCCATCTTAAAGGGATAGTTCGGTTTGTTTGAAGTGGGGTCCTATCAGCTATTGAGATACACTAACTTAATTAGGTACAGTGGTCTTGAAGCGGGGCGCAGCGTCTAACGAGATCCGGCCAGTGTTGGGCACTCATTACTAAAAAAGTAATATATTACATATTACTCGTTACTATTTTCAAAAGTAATATTATTACTTTACTTATTACTCCATGCCAAAAGTAATTCGTTAGATACTCGTTATATTACTTTTCCGTTACATTCCACACAAATGGCAATAGGCCTTTTTCACTGCAGCGATTTTGTATCTAAAAGGCAGGAGGTAACACAGGTGCACCAAGATGTTAATTAGGGCTTCCAACTTCCAGTCCATTTAGGTGTTCCAGTGCTGGAGCCTTAATTAGTTAGTTGGTTGCACCTGTGTATACTCTGTCTTCTAGACACAAATGGCCGTTGTGAAAAAGGCCCATAGCGTTTTTCTCATCAAAATGCAGACTTTGCGGTGCGAATGTGTGAACTAGGTCTATTATGTGCCGTTCCATTTAAACTAATCGCTTTGCCAGAGCACAGCTTCCTACAGAGATGCTTGATGAAGAGCACACCTGGCTCAAAGTGATGACTGACAAGATGCAATCTTTTATCTTCTGTTTTATAGAATGCAGTATGCACTGCCAATGCAAACTCAATACGTATAGGCTACATCTTTGCTTAACAAATTTGTGTCACAAATAACGTTAGCTCTGCAACATTAACCTGACAATAATAACAGCAATGTTTGATGTCCACCAGCTTGTGAGTTTTTACGTTATCTCTGTATTTGAACAGTTTTCCGGTTTCTGTTGTGCTGTCCTCTCGTCTCGTAACGTTAACGTTAGGAAGTTTGAGCTCGTGTTTTTCACAGTGGAAAGAGTGTTGCCTACCTGTCCTGGACACCGTTTACATTTGACTTTGATGTTCAATCGTGTCACCTTTCTTCCCGACAAAAACAAAGTCATGGGAATATATCCGCAGCCACGGATTTTCCTCCTCGGCTCAGCAGGACAGAGAGGGAGGTGTCAGGTGTGCTTGCCTGCCTGCCTGTTGCTGCTCTGAATGGGCTCTGCGGTGACGTCACCTTGTTTTGGGAGCGTTAAAGCCATGCTGTTTGTGATCAGTGAATGCCGACTGCGTGTCGTTTTGCAGCGCAGCGGCATCACAGAATGGACTCAACAAAAGATGTAACGACTAACGTAACGAGCTCGTTTATCTTGAAGTAACTGTAATATTATTACTTATATTCTATAGTAATTCGTTACACTACTCGTTACTTGGAAAAAGTAATATTATTACAGTAACGAGTAACTAGTAACTCGTTACTTCCCAACACTGGATCCGGCACCCAGAGCAGCAGCTAAACCAGCCTTTTCTCTCTCAGTACTGGGGGTCAACAACTAAAACTATAACTGTAATTTAGCCACCTAAAACAACGCCCACATAAACAAATCGATATCCGTGTACATGCACGCTCTATTTTGACAATTTTCAGCGCTTTACTTTTCCGCAAAACAGCAGTTTCATTCGGCACTGCTTTTTCTCCCAACCGTACAACGACCGTATTCCTCCGCTCAAAGCCTGCACACAGCCGCAGCACTGGATTACTCCGCAGTTATTTGGGGGTAGGCTATTTTATTTCTCCCGGTTTGAAGACACAACAAATAGAATACACAGACGAAAATATGAGTGATTTTGATAGCGAGGATGATATGCCATTCACCTTGGTGACAAGAGGATACAATTATGAACCAGAGAGAATACAGAAGAGGAACTTTTGCAGAGAGTGAACAGGCAGAGAGATGCGCCTGCTGTCTAAATGCCTGGGTGCCCTGGCTGCAGACCTTATTCACCATTCCCAGGATAAATTGTGGAAAACGACCCAGACCAGAGAGGCCAGGTGACTTGTTGTCTCTAAAGTAAGTCAGTGTTTTATCTCTCTTCTAAGCCTTCCTGTTTTGTAAACCGCGGCTCTGTGCTCTGTGCTGGCTTTTAGCGGAGGAATACGGTGGTTGTACGGTTGGGAGAAAAAGCAGTGCCGAATGAAACTGCTGTTTTGCGGAAAAGTAAAGCGCTGAAAATTGTCAAAATAGAGCGTGCATGTACACAGATATCGATTTGTTTAGGTGGGCGTTGTTTTAGGTGTTTTAGGTGGCTAAATTACGTTTTAGTTGTTGACCCCCCGTACTTACAGAGAAAAGGCTGGTTTGGCTGCTGCGCTGAGTGCGCGGTCTCGTTCCACAATGCGCACTCACTCCTGAACACTGTACCTAATTAAGTTAGTGTATCGAACTAGCTGATAGGACCCCACTTCAAACAAACCGAACTATCCCTTTAAGTTGGACAGACATGTAAAGAAGTTGTGCAAAACTGTCAAAACAAATTTTTAATAATAATAATAATACTATTTTAATAAGAGAACATATAGCCTACCTCTGATGGCAGCACAGCAGTTTATGCATGCCATGATATTTTCTCATTTATCATAGTGTATAACCGTCTGGGGCAAGTCCAACCTAACAACAATTACACCCATTAGATCAGGGGTCAGCAACCTTTTTGAGGTCGAGGGCTACCTGTTGAAATTTGCTTATCAATAAACTTTATTGTCCAAATTGACATCAATGCAATGAAATAAAACTGGGGATTTAATAATGATAAATAACTAGAAATACAAAAACACAAATATAACAAATATAAAATATAACTTGAATTAAGAAAAAAGATCAAATATACACAACATGTTGTCTATGACTTAAAAAATACAAAATAAAAAAAATATCGGCATATCGGCAAACATATCGGCCGATAACGATATATCTGTTATCGGCCAATATCGGCCGATAATGGCTGGGTTTCCCAAAAGCTTCTTAGCGCTAAGAAGCTTTAACCCTTCTTAAGGCCCCCTTAAGAAGCAAACGCGTTTCCCAATTGCTTCTTTACGAAAGCATGCGTTTCCCAAAAGCTTCTTAGCGCTAAGAAGCTTCTTTGACCCTTCTTAAGGCTCCCGTAAGAAGCCAACGAAGCCAACGCGTTTCCCGATTGCTTCTTAGCCTAAAATGATCTTCCATTAACTCATTGAGTGCCAGCCACTTTTGGAAAACGGATGCTCCCAGTGCCAGAGTTTCAGAGCGTTTTCAGTGATTTCTCGAGGCCCACAGAATATTGTGTGATATTACTATGTAAACACCGAACACGCCCAAAGAACGATGAGACTCTCTTCTATCATCAGCAAAAAAAAGTTTATTGATATCATTTTCCGTTCTTTAGTTATGAGCCGGAGAAGATAGGTTGATTTCACTAAAAACAGACGTTTCAAATTAGAAGCTGAGATAATCAGCCTTTTGTGAAATGAAGCATTTCAAGCACATCACTGACTCTGAAGCTAATATTTTCTGATGTAGTGACACCTCAAAAATAATTTCCTTCAATAAAACAGTGAAAATAAAGGAATTTTGTTTGTCAAAATAATATTTTTTAGCTGCAACCAGCAGTGCTGGCCCCTGCGTGCGCTTCTGGTTGCAGCTTCTTGCTGGTCTTGATTTACTGCTGGTGGGCATCAGATATTCTAGCTTGTGTTTGCCAATCCTGTCCTGCTGTCTGGGTCTGTCTGGGTCGGTGTTGTATGCTGCCCTGCGTGCCCCACCCCGCTCAACTGCAAACCCCACCTCCGTGGGAGTGTCTCTGGTGGCTCTCTGCTGCGTTTGCTCTTCACTGAAAAGTGCGCTACATCCAGCTTTTTTACAGCGTTCCGCGTGTATTTGTCACCGGCTCCCATCGCTTCCAGTTGAGAATAATAACAACTCCAGAACTAATCATGCGGATGGGCTATCGCAGCGGAGACGGAGGGGCTCAATTGTGGCAGCAGATTGGCTGCTGTTCACAGGCACAGCTAACGTTATGCTTCATGCATATCGATGCATACCGATGCGATTTCCGTTTCCCCATGACTTCTTCTCTGTTTTTTCCTCGCCTTTCTCTAATCTGGAGAGCACTGTCGCCACCTAATGGGTCCGTAAAATAGCTTTTACACATTCAACATCCACCATATTTTTACAGGAGATGCATCAGGCTTTGATCCACGTCCCACCGTCAAAAAACACAATTGACGACAATCGTCGTCATTGGCACTCTACGTTAGTATTTGAATTGACGACGATTGTCGTCATTGGCACTCAATGAGTTAAGAAGGCTGCGTTTCCCAAAAGCTTCTTAGCGCTAAGATGATCTTTCGTTAAGAAGGTTTTGTAAGAAGGGTCTGGGGCATTCTTAACACCTTCTTAATGACGAAACACTGGCAGATCCAGCCGCGTCAGGCAAAAGGAGATACTTGTGTCCACTGTTCCTCTTGTGTTTTTCCCTTTTTCCTTTATTTGATGCACCCTTTAGTGCAGGGGTGCCCAATACGTCGATCGCGATCGACCGGTCGATCGCGAAGGTAGTGTGGTCGATCGCATGGCATTGAGGGGCAGATTTTTTTTTTTTTTTTACTGTTTTTCCACTGTTTCCACTGTTTTTCCACTGTTCCACTGTTTTCCACTGTATACTCGGTGTATATATATATAAATAAATATGTTTGGTAGATCACTTTGACTTGGTCATTTTAAAAGTAGCTCCCAAGATGAAAAAGTGTGGGCACCCCTGCTTTAGTGTTTAAAATTGGGGAACACTTGAAAATCTCCCCTGTAGGGGAGAGTGGGGTGAGTTGTGCCAGTGGGGAAGTTGTGCCACCCCTTGTATCTACAAAACCATAGAAGAAATTGGTCATCTGACCACACATTTTTGAAGAGGCATCCATTTTACTCACTCTGCAAAGAAGGGAGGCAGATGGCCTAAGAGCTAAGCACATTTAAGTTCAAAAAACTGTTTTTTGCCTCTCAAAGTAAATTTTTTATGATCAAGGTTTATTGATTGTTGTGTCTGAACAATTATAGACAAGCTTGAAAACATTTCACACATGTGTTAGTGTTTTAGTAAGCTACAATATGAGGCTATACTGTTAGCATGATGTTAGCTCCAAACCAGCTATATGATACAAGTTTGTTAAAATGGTGGGGATGGGGTGATTTGTGCCAAAAGACCTGGGTTAAGTTGTGCCAGTGCAGTTGCAGTTGATTTAGTGAAATTTTATTTCATTTTGTTCTTAAATGTTTAAATAGACCTTGTTGAAGAATATTGCAGTATTGGCAAGTGTAGCCTGGCTCTGTGATAGTTGATTTTGTTCATTTTGAACATAATTTTTATTTCTGAAAATGTTAAATATGTAGGTCAACTGCTGCTACCGTTTAGCCTTGTTTAACCCTGTTATAGTACACTGGACTTTAGTGTTATCTTTATTTTGTCTTGCTTTGATATAGCATTACAGTATATGAGATGAAAATGTTCTGTTTTACTTCAGTAATCAATGGCACAATTTACCCCAACGTATTCTCTCCAAAGGCACAACTTACCCCGCACCGGGGGCAAGTTGTGCCAAGAGACCACTTTTTTAAGAATAGCCATATTTTTTTAACAGTTTATTTAAGATCCAAAGGGAGTGTTCCCAGTGGTGCACAACATCCTGAAATATATTTACATATTGTCGTTGGAGGCATTACTGTCATGCCCTCACTTTAAAGACACCTCAAGTAAAAAGTGGCACAACTCACCCCACTCTCCCCTATGTATGGTTACTTGTGTTTTAAATGTTTTACCGTAGGCTATATTCCTCTAATCAGAATGGATTCCTTTTATAATAAGAATCTTGTGGATTTATATAGCACCTTTCACAGAACTCAAGGTCGCTTAAATTCTGTAGTGTTTCTTGCAATTTTGTTGTATGCTGTGTATATAAAGCAATTTGAACTGCAGTCCATGTCTGAAATAAATAATGTTTAATAGAAGAAGTTCTTGTTTAACACGACCACGATTAGGTTATTCTACAACAGTGTTTCTCAACCACTGGGTCGTGGCCCACTGGTGGGCTCAGAGTGCCATCTAGTGGGCCGCAGAGGACCTCTGACATCGAGATGGTGGACAGCTCCAGTTAAGATGCTTCTTAAGAGCCTTCTTTTTTTTTCTCTCTCTTCTGTTAAGAAGGCATTTGGGAAACACTTCTTTGGAGCCTTCTTAACTCCTTAAGAAGCTTCTTAACTCTTAAGAAGCTTCTTTGTTGGGAAACTCGGGGTTAGGGTTACATAGGTTACATTTTGGTGTGGGAAAACGATTTCAAAGGGGTCCCTTGACCTCTCAGTTCAATTGATCTGAATAGAAATTGGTTCAATGGGTACCCACCAGTCTCCCCTTTACAGATAAGGTAGCATTTTTCACGGCCTAGCATTCATAGCTTGTGGATTGATTTTATTGTTGTTGTTCATCACATTTTGTCTCAACAAATGTGTTATTTTACTGTCTTATTTTATGTATTTTTGTTTCTGTTGGAATGGGACTGGGTTGTGGGGAGGCAAATGAGGGTAGATGTGTTGGTTGGGATGTTTCAATGTAAAAAAAAAAAAAAAAGAATTACACTTGTTATTGTATTGTAACGCCAATGCTCCCTGCTCAAAAATAAATATTATAAAAAATAAAAAAAAATAAAAAATGTGTTATGCATGCAAATACTTCTGATGAGTAAGGGGGGGGGGGTAAAATGTTAGCAATCTGCTTTTGGGATGTGGATGGATTATTATTTTCCCTTATGCCCAAGTTCACATGGTCTGTTAATGAAATAAAAATATATAATATAAAAAAACATATTGGGAAATACATCATCTTAGTCTTATGTGTTGATCAGAGTTGTGATTAAAGGGTTAGGTCGGCCCTGGAAGATTTTCACATTTCAAAGTGGGCCGCGGCATTCTTAAACCCCTGCTCTAAAGGGCTCCATCTACATCACCCGCTGTCAAAATAATCTAATTCAAAATACTTGTTTACCAGAACTGAAAACTACTACCGCTAAGACAGTATTTCTAGCATTTTAATCGATTAATGGATCTCTGTCAAATAAGACCTTCATCTGCCAACACTTCATTACGTATAGGGACCATAGGGACTACAGATGTAAACTAGCCTCGGGCTAAAATCTGGCATATTTACATTTCAAGCAAATGTTCATTAATGTACATTGTCCCTGTTCAAAGAAATAAATAAATAAATAGAACCCTCCATTCCCTGGACATAGTTTGACTTATGCTCTGGTAGCAGTTATCCACACATCTGATTTCAAATTATTTCCATTGTGGTGCGTCCTGTCCTGGTGGCTCACTTGGTAGCATGCGTACGAGTTCGCGTGGCCGACGCGGGTTCGAATCCGACCTGAGGATCTTTGTGGCATGTCATCCCCTCTCTCTCCCCACCTTTGCTGTCTGGCTACTCTGCCCTTCAAATCAAAACCGCAGTAACTACAATTTTGGTCAAAATTGAGTTATCATTGAAATTGAACTTTTAGATATCTGTTTTATCATGTGACAAATTTTCTAAGTTTAGTCTCTTCTCTATATTTGAAAAAACAAGAGTAAAAAAGTTGCAGTAACTACGAAATCCAACCAAAAACCAGACAAAACTGCAGTAGCTACACTTACTGCAGTAAGTCATGGAAGCCAAATGAGGGAGAAGACTCGTCATCTCGCTGTCTCGATTGCAGATTTAACTCTAAAACAGCAGCATTGTGGATGTGAGTGGATCTACGTTTACTAGTTTCTCATTATCCATTGCCTGGCCTCCCAGGATACCTCGTAATGTTGCATTTACCCTCATGCACCCCCATGACCATTTTTTCAACTTGAGGAAACTCGCGTTTTCTAGTGCTTTTCTCCGTGTGCTCCGGTTTCCTCCCACCATCAAAGAAAGACATGTATGTTAGGGTTAATACTCCTGTCAGTGCCCCTAACCAAGGCACTGGCAAAAAGAACTGGAGTTGGTTCCCGGGCGCTGCACTGCGGGTGCCCACTGCTCCTAGTTCTAGGAAGGTTCCTAGTAGAGGATGGGTCAAATGCAGAGGATGAATTTCCCCATGGGGATAAATAAAGGATAACTTAACTTAACTTATGAAGCTGGGGGAAATGTAACAAAGCCAAACGTCTTTGGAAGGCTGATAAACTGCGAGACGAGTGTTATTATGAAGGGCTGGTTAAGGATGCAAGAGCGGCTCCTATCACTTGATAGAACATGAACTCACATTTCATTCCCTTCTACAGACCGTCTGGCCTCAAGCCCTGGGAGGGTATTTGCAGAAACTGCAAAGTCTACTAGCCAATCAGCGACCTGCCTCGTAGTTGACATCGTTAACGGGCCAATCAGGAACGCCGCTGACAAAACAGTAATGGATGCTTCCGTGCCTGTCCTCCTCGAGGAGTACCGTCAACGTTCGTCCAGTTTAAACAGCCATAAAGTGCAGTTATTGCAGAAATAGACTCAATAACAACAATTAAGCAAGTACAGGAGTATCGCCGCAACAGCGGAGTTTCTTGCCGGAAAATATGTTTTGCCGTTCTCTGGATTTGGATTTGACTGGATCCAACGCTGATTGGCTGAAGAAGTTGTCTGTCAAGGCAAGTACACCCGCCCAACTTCCACCCACTGCAAAGACTGGGTGAACGCCTGAGGTCAGACAGTCTGGTAGAACCAAATGAAATGTGAGTTCACGTGACTGGCTGGTTTACCAGGCTACCTATCGCTGATCTTATTTTGAAAAAATAAAATAAAAAATCTGTTATTGACTCAGTTGTTAATCCCTCATCAATTTGCTGTATTAAAGCCTTGCCTGAAAACTTGTAATATTCTTATAAAGTAACAGGATATAAGACTCCAGACTTCACCTGTTTCTGTTGAAGACACAGACAGTGAAGTCATGCACCTGTCCCTTTGATTTTGTTCTGACACATTTCTTAAAAGTCCCATTCATGCTATTTTTACTTAGCTGTTTAAAACATGTCTCATAGGTCTTCAAAACAAGATTATGAATTCTGTGGCAAAAAAATAAAAAAAAATCAAATCCAGCCAGATAGAATTCTTCATCCAAACAACTGATCATAGTCTATCATCCAACAGGCTCATAAAGTAGTGTCTCATGTTCTCCACCCTATGTCTATTAAGCTCCTAAACCACCCATGGGCAAAATGTGGCATGGAATTGCTTTTTTTTTTTTTTTACAGTGCACCTGAACGCAACATGCAAGATACCCACTGAATAAGTGTCCAAATGTTCATGTCATTCTGGCCAATACTCCACTTCTGTTATAACATTTCAGTCTGGAACATGGAATATCTTTCAATAATCTTTATGACTAAAAGGCTCAAAGTAATCTCATGTGTAAGAAATGACTGTTCTAGTCATTTCTTGCGGCCCTGGGGCCTGGGGCAAAATGCGGCCCCAGGGCTGGACTCAAAGAAAAACATAATCTCCAATGTGTGGCCCTTCGCTTACTTGATGTAAGTCAGTATGGCCCTCGGCAAAAAACGGTTGCCCACCCCTGCTATAGAGACACTGCGTAACGCGTCATCATTCAGAAGCCACGCCCAAGACGGAGGAAAACAGAAACCCTCCCTCCAATCCTGGCGTTCTGCTATGTCACGTGCATGGTTGCGTGTTGCACAAAAATATTGTATATACGGAAGATGAACACTCCAACTTACTTCCTTGACAGCTAGATCCACATTTTTCTTCTCGCCAATTCTCAATGGCTTCCTTGTTTTGCTCAGGAGTACAAAAAAAACTTTAACTGGCGATTTTTTACATTTGTTGTCTGCGCAGCCCACCACACAACAGCTTTTAGCTATGTTTAATTCAAGGACAATTACGCTGGTGTGTGGAAATTAACAGAGTTTTTTTCCCC
The DNA here is from genome assembly GCF_964638095.1 of Poromitra crassiceps. Classification (NCBI taxonomy): domain Eukaryota; kingdom Metazoa; phylum Chordata; class Actinopteri; order Beryciformes; family Melamphaidae; genus Poromitra; species Poromitra crassiceps. Next base: position 12,756,347 of record NC_139641.1, read on the forward strand.
GTGATGGGCGTGGCCTAAAGAGACAGACCATAATAAATATGACAGCTTACAGACCCTGTTGCAACCATGAATATAAAGATATTTCCAAAAGTTTCAAAAGCTTTCTCCCCCCAAAATTGACATCTGTTTTGTCTGCAAATTTCTATGCCCCCCCCAAAAAAAACAAACAAACAAACAAACAAAACAAAAACAAATGTATAGTAGGCTATACCCACAAAGCTAAGTGTAAGTGATGGGACGTAAATGTAAACATGAAAAAATACTTAAAAGTAAATGAGAAAAGCAGCGCTGCTCCACCGGAGGAGTTCCTGTCTCTCCATCTCTGCTTTCATGTTTTCTAAACCTCTGGGATGGAGAGACCTGAACTCTGACCTCTGACCTGTGCTTTCACACAACTGATCTTCACAGCCCTCTCATTCAAGCGAGACTCTAAAACCCTAACATGTAATATACAGTGTAATGCAACACAAGTTGCCAACCGCCATAAAACCTAAAAGAGGATGAAGAAGAAAAAGAAGAAGTGGTGTACTTGTTCCGTTTGACGAGCGTCAAGTGAGCAGCAATTTCACTTCCGGCCAGCAGGAATTTCACTCGGGTTTAGTGATTTTGCCTTCAAAGTAAAAGCATGATAAAGTTCGGTTTTTTTAACCATACAAATTGAAGTAGAAATCTAACTCTGTCCAACATAATGAACATACGAACACTAAGATACACCTCTAGTTTAATGTTTGAATGAAAATAGACATACAAAGGAGACAGTGTGTTATTTGTTGAAATGCTTGGCACAGGGTGTGTCTCTAGCTCACACTGGTCAATAGAGGGTACCTCTCACCTGATTATGGCCTCTATAGGGAAGACATCAAGAGAAAATATTATCAAGCTATAGGCTAGGCTAGGTGACCCATTATGCAAATGCATGGATAATGTGCTCTTGTGAGAAGTAGGTACTTGCCAGATGTGTGCAAATAATTATAAATCCATAGCCTACTTGAAGTCAATTGTTGCACATCAAACTCACTTGATCCATGTAGAGGCATAGTCCATCTATCATAGGGAAGTCATCCTGAGGCTGGATGGGTGTACATTTTTGTGTTTTTGGACATGTATGTACAGTGTCAAGTGAGCAGGAATTTTCAAGCTGCCCGCTCCCATTCAGAACACCATGAAAACACACCGATAAACGGAGTCCACAGCACAAGAATTTCACACGTGATACTTGTACTACAGAGTGACAATAAAAATCTTCCAAGCATGGTGTTCTGAATGGGAGCGGGCAGCTTGAAAATTCCTGCTCACTTGACACTGTACATACATGTCCAAAACACAAAGATTTACACCCATCCAGCCTCAAGATGACTTCCCTATGATAGATGGACTATGCCTCTACATGGATCAAGTGAGTTTGATGTGCAACAATTGACTTTAGATTTTTAATCTTTATTTAAAATCGGACCGTTTTCATGGTGTTCTGACTGATTGGAGCAAGCTTAATATAATAATATAGAAGTAGTTAGTACTACAATACCAAAGGATATATAGATCTAAATGCAATATAACCTTTTCCATGTGTATTTTTATTCAATTTGTGTGATATAACTTCAAGTTGTGTATTTTATCGCGTTTGAATGATCGCTTTTATTCTGAAAAATCGTGACCGGAAGTAAGAAATTCCTGCTCAGAAATTCCTGCTCATTTGACGCTGGCTTCCATTTGCTTCATCACTTCTACTTTCAGAGTCTCTGTGCGGGCAGCTCCAGGAAATGTAAGTCCTATCAATTGCAATAATCTCTGTAATAAGAGTTAATTTATGTTGCTACGCCAAGTCATTTGCATCTGTATGATAACAGCAATTTAAATCTTGTATTTTATTTCTGTAGACCCACACATAACAATAGAGGCCTAGTTGTAACGGAAAGAGAAGAGGACAGTAAATAAAGTAACGTAGTGTACATTGTCTCGTGGTGTTCTTGCTGGACATGCTGTAGTGTAGTCGATGCCAGTCACCGTCTGAGATCATCTCTAATGTAGAAGTCACACTTCAAAACACACTCAGTGTTCTGTGATCAATGTCTATAGTTGAACAGGCTGTGGGCCTATAGTCTATTTCAACACACAGGAAATGAGTCAGATAGAGCTGGCTTCCTCCTGCCTCTCCCTGACTGGTTCCTCTGCAGCTGCTGAACTTGGCCTAACGTTAACCTGGACATGAATGACACAAATCAATTTCTACCAACACTCCACTACATTTCAGAGGGGAATATTGTACTTTCTACTCCACTACATTTATTTCACAGCACTGTTGTTGGAATTCAAGATTCAAGATTCAAGATTCAAGATTTTTATTGTCACTCCATGGTACAAGTATCACGTGTGAAATTCTTGTGCTGTGGACTCCGTTTACAACATAGTACAAATATAGCAGGGCATATGAGTGCAAAAAAACAACAAGAGACACAACAAGCAATAAGGCAGTATAGTGATAAGACAAGTCAGAGACAGTGGCATATTCACTGCACATAGGTGCACATGTCGGGTGCATACTTTAGACGTGCTTAAACATTTTAAATTCGGCGTATTTGACATACAGGTGCAAATAGCATATTCCTTATTAAACATACAATTAAACTCAGCGTTTTAAATTCGGCGTATTTGACATACAGGTGCAAATAGCATATTCCTTATTAAACATACAATTAAACATTAGACATACGTAATGGTAGCAGCTACAGTACGGTACAGTGCGGCTACTACACTATTTGTGTATGTTAAGGAGTCTCGTGGCCTGCGGGAAGAAACTGTTCCTCAAGTGATTTGTGCGTGCTTTTGGAACCCTGTATCTTCTCCCTGAGGGTAACAGGGAGAACAGGCTGTTGTGGGGATGTTTTGTGTCTTTGATGATCTTCAGGGACCTCCTGAGGCACCGCTGTTTATACAGTTCATGCAGTTCTGGCAACTCACATCCTGTTACGTGCTGGGCCGCGTGTCTCACTCTCCGTAGCGCCCTGCGGTCCATGGTGGTACAGTTCCCGTACCAGGTGGTGAAGCAGCCAGTCAGCAGGCTTTCAATGGTGCCTCTGTAGAAGTCCCTAAGGATTTCTGGCCTTAGCCCAAATTTCTTCAGGCGCCTGAGTCCGTGTATTCGCTGTTGGGCCTTTTTGACAACAGTGGCGGTGTGGCCGGCCCAAGTCAGGTCCTGGTGGATGTTGACTCCCAGGTACTTGAAGCTGTCCACCCTTTCCACCACTGTGCCGTTGATAGTGATTGGGGGGTGTGTGCCCCCCCCCCCCCCTCCTGTAGTCTACAATGATCTCCTTGGTCTTGGAGACGTTCAGAGAGAGGTGGTTGTCCTGGCACCATTGTTCCAGGGCCCCCACCTCCTCTCTGTAGGCCGTCTCGTCGCCCCCCGAGATCAGCCCCACGACTGCTGTGTCGTCTGCAAACTTCACGATGGTGTTTGAAGTTTGAGTCGCCACGCAGTCGTGGGTGTAGAGGTCGTACCAGAAGGGGCTGGAGACGCACCCCTGAGGCGCTCCTATGCTGATGGTCAGTGGTGAGGAGGTGAGGTTGCCCACCCTCACCACCTGGCGGCGGTCTGTCAGGAAATCCAGGATCCAGTGTTGCTGTGTTTAGTCCCAGATCCTTGAGCTTGCGTACCAGCCTGGTACGCAATTCTCTTTATTTTATTTATTTGCTCTGTACATTGTGTGAAACGTGCTTTACAAATAGTGTTTTATCATCATCATCATTATTATTAAATATTATTACAGTATTATTATTAATATTATTATAACAGTATTATTAACATTGTGTTCCCTGTTTTACCAACAGTCTCTGTTTGATTATGTCAGAGCTGATTGGCAGGAAGAGATCTGGTGGAGAAGGAAAGCAAGAGAGAAAGATGAATTCTTCAGAAGAGGTGAGAAAATTTGAATCTGTCGGTAAAATTAACCTGTTCTATTTGTGTGTGTGTGTGTGTGTGTGTGTGTGTGTGTGTGTGTGTGTGTGTGTGTATTCCTTTCTTCCTTCTTTCCTTTTCCTAGTGTGTTTTGTTGTGGTGTAGTTGTGTAGAAGTGTAGGGGTGGGAGGTTGGGGGTTTGAACGAAATGTGCACAACTGACTATGAAATGTTTGAATGTTTTTTGTGAAACTTAATAAAAAGAAAATAAATTAACCCGTTAGCTCGTTTATTTAAAGGATGCTGTACTGTACGTTAGCATGATTGCTAATTATTCTCTCTGCCTCCTTAATTGTGGTAACATTAGCCTGTTGGTTTGGTTATTCATACATTTATGATAAGATATTTTACAATGCAAAGCTGCTGCTGTTGGCCAGATCTGGATGAAAGAAAATATGATGTAATTTATTGTATGATGTGATAATCTGATATGTTACACAGTACATACAACAAGATACAGTATATGTTTGTCTGTTAGCATGCTTTCATATCATAAAATACTTTATCAGAGATAGTAATGACTTCATATCCTTTATATCTTTCTCTATGAAACAGAGAAACACCAACAGACCAAAACGCCACCACTGTCTGCAGTGTGGGAAATCTTTCCGTGGGTCAGGTGACCTAACAACACATCAACGTATTCACACTGGAGAGAAGCCATTTTCCTGTGACCAATGTGGAAACAGCTTCAGTCGGTTAACTAGCCTAACAAGACATCAACGCATTCACACTGGAGAGAAGCCATTCTCCTGTGACCAGTGTGGAAGCAGCTTCAGTGTGTTAGCTAACCTAACAACACATCAACGCATTCACACTGGAGAGAAGCCATTCTCCTGTGACCAGTGTGGACGCAGCTTCAGTCGGTTAGATAACCTAACAACACATCAACGCATTCACACTGGAGAGAAGCCATTCTCCTGTGACCAATGTGGAAGCAGCTTCAGTCAGTTAGCTACTCTAACAACACATCAACGCATTCACACTGGAGAGAAGCCATTCTCCTGTGACCAGTGTGGAAGCAGCTTCAGTCAGTTAGCTCACCTAACAACACATCAACGCATTCACACTGGAGAGAAGCCATTCTCCTGTGACCAGTGTGGAAGCAGCTTCAGTGTGTTAGCTAACCTAACAACACATCAACGCATTCACACTGGAGAGAAGCCATTCTCCTGTGAACAATGTGGACGCAGCTTCAGATGGTTAGCTAACCTAACAAAACATCATCAATGCTTTCACACTGGAGTGAAGCCCTTCTCCTGTGACCAGTGTGTGGGCAGCTTCAGTCTCTCAAGTGACCTATTCATACATCAACGCATTCACAGATGAGTTGTGTTCAGGGAAGCCTCAACGTCCGTTCTCTCTGACACCTAACAAGACATGAACACATTCACACTGGAGAGAAGCCATACTGCTGATGAGAAAGAGATAGATGAAGTACACGAGTTTACATTTTTAGGTGTTATTTTAGATTCCCATCTTAAGTTCGACAGACATGTAAAGAAGTTGTGCAAAACTGTCAAAACAAATTTTAATAATAATAATAATAATAATAATAATAATACTATTTTAATAAGAGAACATATAGCCTACCTCTGATGGCAGCACAGCAGTTTATGCATGCCATGATATTTTCTCATTTATCATAGTGTATAACCTTCTGAGGTCAGTCCAACCAAACAACAATTACACCCATTAGATCTTTATACACTGTATAAACAGGCACTGATACGAAATCAGTCAGATGGCATAATTCTACAGAAACATAAGCTACTAAGTTTTGACAGTTTCGTAGACTTTTCATTGATAAAACAGATTTTTAAGTGTGTAAACAACCTTCCCCCAGATATATTCTGTCAACTGCTAAACAAGACAGTGGGATCAGAACTAGAGGTGCAACAAGTGGAAATTGTAGAGCAGCAACACACAGAAGAGCATTTGGTCAGTCATCTTTCTCAGTAAGAGGTACACAGCTGTGGAATACATTAGCATGTGACATTAAACACCTGACAGAGATGAAGGCTTTCAACACACGTGCAAAACAATGGCTGAAACTGAAACAAGCCTGTGAACACTGACTGTTCACAGGCTTGTATAGCTACTGTACATACTGTCTGTGAACACTGACTGTTCACAGGCTTGTATAGCTACTGTACATACTGTCTGTGAACACTGACTGTTCACAGGCTTGTATAGCTACTGTACATACTGTCTGTGAACACTGACTGTTCACAGGCTTGTATATCTACTGTACATACTGTCTGTGAACACTGACTGTTCACAGGCTTGTATAGCTACTGTACATACTGTCTGTGAACACTGACTGTTCACAGGCTTGTATAGCTACTGTACATACTGTCTGTGAACACTTACGTTCCTTTCTTTTCTCATTAAATTTGAATTTGATTTCATACTTGCTGATTTTGTTTCTACTTATGATGTTATACTTATTCACAAGTAGAGGCCTCGTATAGGCCCTTGCGGGTCTCTTGCCTCTACTTTGCACATTTGTGTGTTTGTTTATCTTGGTAAATTTCAGTATTTCTGCATGTTTTAATATGTGTTAAAAAATAAATAGAAAATAATAAAATAAAATAAATAAACACTGACTGTTCACAGGCTTGTATAGCTACTGCACATACTTTATTTCCCGTGTGTTGCCCTCAAATGTCATCTTTACTCATTGCTGTCTCAGTTACTGTTGTAATGGTTGTTTTGTTTCTCTGCATATGAGTTTAGTTTGAGTTAGTTTGAGTCCTATGTGTTTTTATATAGCTGTTATGATCCTGGGGGTCATATAGGTGACTTTATTCCCTGTAGCCTACTGGGATCCTCTGTATTTTCTTTTCTTCATCTGCATGCCTGATTGACTGATGGGAGCCTGGTGCATGTCAGTGTGTTTGTGCTGTGTGACTGGTTGGCTGTGTTCTAGGTGTCTGCATGCTGGTGATTGGCTGTGTTCTAGGTGTCTGCATGCTGGTGATTGGCTGTGTTCTAGGTGTCTGCATGCTGGTGATTGGCTGTGTTCTAGGTGTCTGCATGCTGGTGATTGGCTGTGTTCTAGGTGTCTGCATGCTGGTTGGAGAGAAGTCATTCCACAAGGCTGTTGCTGATGGTGGCTGATTGGAGAAGATCAGCCACTGCTCCTCTACAAATGTGGAGGACGGACAGTTGAACAGCAGAGTGGAGGTGACAGGGGCTCCACTCTCATCTGTCTGCTCATTCAGAAACCCATGTTCACTTTTGTTGGTATTTGGTTCTGGTTGGTGTCTGTTAAGGTTGAAGTTAAGGTAATTGTAATGTCTGTCTTTATGTTAAATTGTGTTAAGTGTACCATCACTCCAGAAAAGGAACATACCTTGTAACTGATTTTAATCAAAGTAAAGTATTTTTGTACAATTTATCTTGGTTTCTGTGTGAACGTCCTTGCTGCGGCCTAAACCCTAGACTGGGTCGTAACAATTGGGGGCTCGTTCCGGTCTTTTCTCGGTGGATTTAGTTGGTTCAGCAACTAAATCTTAATTTGGTTTTGTTTGTAACTTAGTTATCTGGTTAAGTGAAAATTTCAGCTTAGCTTTTTGTTTTCAGGCTTGTATGACAGTTTTGTTTCGTTTTGTAGAATCTCTTTGAGTTGTCTTCAGTAACATCACAAATACCTTGTAGAAGTGTTTTGCTTGGCAGTTTTGCAACTTTGTGTGCCATTTTGGTTTGTGTTCGTATCGTGTCGTTCTGGTTAAATAAGTTTGTGCAGTGGCCAGTGGGTTTGAATCAGTGGAGCTGGTTTAAGCAGTTGGTGGGGGATGGCTACACAGGCTGGTTTCCTGGTGTCATCTCTAGTGGTTAAAGGAGGGACGTGGAGACGGTGAAAAGGTGAGTTTGTTTTTCGTCCCGATGGCTCCAGTGGAGCGTAAGACAGAGGTGAGTTGTACTGGTTACTGGTGTGGATGAGGTGGTGACGATTGCTTTGCCCATGCTGAGAGCTGGTGTGCGGCACGGGGTGGGGACAGGAATGCAGATTGCTGGATTCACTCCAGGTGCACACTGAAGTTTTTCATTTCACTGAACCCAGGTGTTGGCGTTTTGGCAATCAGTCCTGATGGAGCGGGAGGTGGCGCTAGCACATCCCCGCATCCAGGAACGGGAGGCCAAGGTAAAGCCATGCCCATGCAGAGTAGCATCTGATGGGTTAAGATCGCTCAGCCAGGATAGAGGCTGGTGAGTATAGCACCTGTAACCGTATACATCCTCCTGATGACTTCGATGTGTCCAACAAGCTGCATGTGGAACTGCACTTATTTATTCTTATGGGCCAGTGTTAATTATAAAAATTGACTTTGTTTTGCATGTGTACAATTTAGTTATAGGGGCATACTGGTAAAAGTTTGCTCTTGTGTTAACTGCCAACCAAACATGCATTGAATTAAGTTGTGTTAAAACCACTGAGCTATGGTTAAAATGTGTCAAGCAGAGAATTGTTTCCAATGTTGAGTTATTTGTATTGGGGAACCTTTTGGGTCTGTGAGTGGGGTTGATTTGTCTTTGAATGAGCAGAATTATGTTACCTGATGCAGCTGTGGCTGGTCAGTTTGTGTGGGGGGTTTTGGGGGTGCGTTGGGGAAGCGCAGGCTAAAATCTTTGTGACTTCTATTGGGAGAGGTTTTAATTCTTGTCGCCAAAACAGATATTGGTTGGAGTGCGCATCCCGTGGTCTGGTTTTTTTTGCCTAGATTGCGTCAAAGTCTATGTCTGGCTTGTGTAAAGTGCAATTTTGCAGCCGTCCTTTATTTTAAAAGGGTTCGGTCACTAAAAAGGACATAGACGTGCCAAATACTGTTTTGTGCACAATCTGTTGTTTTTGCCTCTTCAGTTTTCGTGCGCCGGTGCATTTCGTAGTTCGTCGTTTCAATTTTGTAGTTCTTTAGTAGCTTGCTTCGGTAGCTTGCTAAATTTCAAGGCTTTTCGGTTGCGGTCCTTCATTGAATTTCGTGGTCCTTCGGTAGCTTGCTGGGATAGCTTGCTTGAACACATTGGTTGCCATTAGGAAAGAGGGGTAACGTGGTTCCCATTAGGAGAGATGGGTTGGCAGGGGTCAACATGAGGAAGAAGAGTGACAGTGGTCACCATTAGGAGTGATGGGGTGACAATGTGTATTTTTGTTGTTAGGTCTGTTGTTTTTCTTCTCATTCGTCTCATTCCTGAGTAATCAAACATGTAATTAGGGGTGGGATGTTTGATTTTTAGGAGGGGAGGTGTTATGATCCTGGGGGTCATATAGATGACTTTATTCCCTGTAGCCTACTGGGATCCTCTGTATTTTCTTTTCTTCATCTGCATGCCTGATTGACTGATGGGAGCCTGCATGTCAGTGTGTTTGTGCTGTGTGACTGGTTGGCTGTGTTCTAGGTGTCTGCATGCTGGTGATTGGCTGTGTTCTAGGTGTCTGCATGCTGGTGATTGGCTGTGTTCTAGGTGTCTGCATGCTGGTTGGAGAGAAGTCATTCCACAAGGCTGTTGCTGATGGTGGCTGATTGGAGAAGATCAGCCACTGCTCCTCTACAAATGTGGAGGACGGACAGTTGAACAGCAGAGTGGAGGCGACAGGGGCTCCACTCTCATCTGTCTGCTCATTCAGAAACCCATGTTCACTTTTGTTGGTATTTGGTTCTGGTTGGTGTCTGTTAAGGTTGAAGTTAAGGTAATTGTAATGTCTGTCTTTATGTTAAATTGTGTTAAGTGTACCATCACTCCAGAAAAGGAACATACCCTGTAACTGATTTTAATCAAAGTAAATTATTTTTGTACAATTTATCTTGGTTTCTGTGTGAACGTCCTTGCTGCGGCCTAAACCCTAGACTGGGTCGTAACAATAGCTATGTGCATTCAAGCTTCCAAAAGCCTAACCAGGGACAAGGACTGCAAATTAGCTACAGTATGGCTAGAAGTCCTATATACACTGCATCTATATACAGTAGAAGTCCTATATACACTGCATCTATATAGAAGTCCTATATACACTGCATCTATATACAGTAGAAGTCCTATATACACTGCATCTATATACAGTAGAAGTCCTATATACACTGTTGCATCGGCTGCACATTTTAAATGTAGCAATGCTTATGACCAGTGGTTCCCAACCTTAGGGTCGCGACTCTAAGTGGCGTCGCCTGGAATTCAAATAAGCTCACCTGACATTTCTAGAAGAAGAAAAAATACACCACACACAATTTAAAACTAGCCAAGATGATTAGGGTCACTTGTGTTTTTTAGTTTTTTTTTTAGTTCTGAGTTTAAAGTGAAAGTGATCATCTCTAAGACTTCAGTTTTGTTCTCTTGGGTGACACCTACAGTATGGCGATGAGTGGTAATTGCAGGTGAAACAGTGTCAATGGGCTCACTATCAGACAGATAGTGACTTTAATTATTTAAAATGTTTCAGATGAAAATGTTTGAGATTATAACTTTAAATCAAGATTCTTAGGATAAAGTCAGAATTCTGAAAATAAAGTCAGAATTCTGAGATTAAAGACATAATTCTCAGATGAAAGTCAGAATTCTGAGGGGGAAAAGAAGCATACTGTTACATGTGAGATGTCACTGATGATATTATTGATGGTGTACCGCAATTTGAATGTCTTCTAGGGTTTTGTGACGTCAAAATCGGGTCACAAGCCAAAAAAGGTTGGGAACCCCTGGCTTATGTATTGTCCCTGTCAAATAAACAAATACATAATAAATAAATAATAAATAATGTTTGGGGGGAGATCTTTGTTCTTCTTCGTCGATTGGAAGGGTCGCAAGGTATTATGGGATATCCTAACCCACCAAAGGTACCATTGTATGGTTCCTCGAAAATTGGGCAAAACCAGGTACCTAGAAAGGTTGCAAAGTCAGTGAACTTATGTATCAAACTGGTTTCAGACGGCCTAATTACAACTTCCTACCTAGAAATGCCACCTATATAGCTCGTTCACTTGAGAATTGGACAGGGCCACAGATTTTCACAACTAAACTCAACAATGTTAACATCCAGAGAGATTATTTCCTGCCTCCTGGTAACTTTGTATGTATAAAATAACAAGCAGTATGAATACATGCGCACTAATATTCCACTATTTTTTCACTGTCACCATGTGTTTTTGTTTGTGACAAACTTTATATAAACAATATGGCATGGTGCAAACATTGGACATTTCCAAGTCCAGACCTTCACCATGTGGTGTGCTTGTGTGTTGGACGCTGCCAGGAGGTTCTTAAACATTGGGGACATTTCAGGAGACCAGCTGAACAGAACACTGAATGAAGCGTTCTCACCAGCGTAGACACTTTGGGTCACAGTCTGGACAGGTGGGTGAATAGGACACATATTATTATAGTAGTTTGAAATGTGAAGCTGAAATGTGAAATGTGAAACACTAGGTGGCAGTGTAATGCAACACAAGTTGCCAACCGCCATGAAACCTAAAAGAGGAAGAAGAAGAAAAAGAGGAAGCGGTGTGCTTGTTCCATTTGCTTCGTCACTGCTACTTTCAGAGTCTCTGTGCGGGCAGCTCCAGTAAATGTAAGTCATATCAATTGCAATAATCTCTGTAATAAGAGTTAATTTATGTTGCTATGCCAAGTCATTTGCATCTGTATGATAACAGCAATTTAAATCTTGTATTTTATTTCTGTAGAACCACACATAACAATAGAGGCCTAGTTGTAACGGAAAGAGAAGAGGACAGTAAATAAAGTAACGTAGTGTACATTGTCTCGTCGCGTTCTTACTGGACATGCTGTAGTGTAGTCGATGCCAGTCACCGTCTGAAATCATCTATAATGTACAAGTCACACTTCAAAACACACTCAGTGTTCTGTGATCAATGTCTATAGTTGAACAGGCTGTGGGCCTATAGTCTATTTCAAAACACAGGAAATGAGTCAGATAGAGCTGGCTTCCTCCTGCCTCTCCCTGACTGGTTCCTCTGCAGCTGCTGAACTTGGCCTAACGTTAACCTGGACATGAATGACACAAATCAATTTCTACCAACACTCCACTACATTTCAGAGGGGAATATTGTACTTTCTACTCCACTACATTTATTTCACAGCACTGATGTTGAGATTCTCTTTATTTATTTTATTTATTTGCTATGTACTTTGTGTGAAACGTGCTTTACAAATAGTGTTTTATCATCATCATCATTATTATTAAATATGATTACAGTATTATTATTAATATTACTATAACAGTATTATTAACATTGTGTTCCCTGTTTTACCAACAGTCTCTGTTTGATTATGTCAGAGCTGATTGGCAGGAAGAGATCTGGTGGAGAAGGAAAGCAAGAGAGAAAGATTAATTCTTCACAAGAGGTGAGAAAATTTGAATCTGTCGGTAAAATTAACTTGTTCTATTTGTGTGTGTGTGTGTGTGTGTGTGTGTGTGTGTGTGTGTGTGTGTGTGTGTGTGTGTGTGTATTCCTTTCTTCCTTCTTTCCTTTTCCTAGTGTGTTTTGTTGTGGTGTAGTTGTGTAGAAGTGTAGGGGTGGGAGGTTGGTGGTTTGAACGAAATGTGCACAACTGACTATGAAATGTTTGAATGTTTTTTGTGAAACTTAATAAAAAGAAAATAAATTAACCCGTTAGCTCGTTTATTTAAAGGATGCTGTACTGTACGTTAGCATGATTGCTAATTATTCTCTCTGCCTCCTTAATTGTGGTAACATTAGCCTGTTGGCTTGGTTATTCATACATTTATGATGAGATATTTTACAATGCAAAGCTGCTGCTGTTGGCCAGATCTGGATGAAAGAAAATATGATGTAATTTATTGTATGATGTGATAATCTGATATGTTACACAGTACATACAACAAGATACAGTATATGTTTGTCTGTTAGCATGCTTTCATATCATAAAATACTTTATCAGAGATAGTAATGACTTCATATCCTTTATATCTTTCTCTGTGAAACAGATAAACACCAACAGACCAAAACGCCACCACTGTGTGCAGTGTGGGAAATCTTTCAGTCAGTCAGGTGACCTAAAAAGACATCAACGTATTCACACTGGAGAGAAGCCATTCTCCTGTGACCAATGTGGAAGCAGCTTCAGTCGGTTAGCTCACCTAACAACACATCAACGCATTCACACTGGAGAGAAGCCATTTTCCTGTGACCAGTGTGGAAACAGCTTCAGTGTGTTAGCTCACCTAACAACACATCAACGCATTCACACTGGAGAGAAGCCATTTTCCTGTGACCAGTGTGGACGCAGCTTCAGTCAGTTAGCTAACCTAACAAGACATCAACGCATTCACACTGGAGATAAGCCATTCTCCTGTGACCAATGTGGAAGCAGCTTCAGTCGGTTAGCTCACCTAACAACACATCAACGCATTCACACTGGAGAGAAGCCATTTTTCTGTGACCAGTGTGGAAGCAGCTTCAGTCTGTTAGCTAACCTAACAACACATCAACGCATTCACACTGGAGAGAAGCCCTTCTCCTGTGACCAGTGTGGAAACAGCTTCAGTGTGTTAGCTGCTCTAAGAAGACATCAACGCATTCACACTGGAGAGAAGCCATTTTCCTGTGACCAGTGTGGAAACAGCTTCAGTGTGTTAGCTGCTCTAAGAACACATCAACGCATTCACACTGGAGAGAAGCCATTCTCCTGTGACCAATGTGGAAGCAGCTTCAGTCAGTTAGCTACTCTAACAACACATCAACGCATTCACACTGGAGAGAAGCCATTCTCCTGTGACCAGTGTGGAAGCAGCTTCAGTCGGTTAGCTCACCTAACAACACATCAACGCATTCACACTGGAGAGAAGCCATTCTCCTGTGACCAGTGTGGAAGCAGCTTCAGTGTGTTAGCTACTCTAACAACACATCAACGCATTCACACTGGAGAGAAGCCATTCTCCTGTGAACAATGTGGACGCAGCTTCAGTCACTTAGCTAGCCTAACAAGACATCATCAATGCTTTCACAGTGGAGTGAAGCCCTTCTCCTGTGACCAGTGTGAGGGCAGCTTCAGTCTCTCAAGTGACCTATTCATACATCAACGCATTCACAGATGAGTTGTGTTCAGGGAAGCCTCAACGTCCGTTCTCTTTGACACCTAACAATACATGAACACATTCACACTGGAGAGAAGCCATAATGCTGATGAGAAAGAGATAGATGAAGTACACGAGTTTACATTTTTAGGTGTTATTTTAGATTCCCATCTTAAAGGGATAGTTCGGTTTGTTTGAAGTGGGGTCCTATCAGCTAGTGAGATACACTAACTTAATTAGGTACAGTGGTCTTGAAGCGGGGCGCAGCGTCTAACGAGATCCGGCACCCAGAGCAGCAGCTAAACCAGCCTTTTCTCTCTCAGTACTGGGGGTCAACAACTAAAACTATAACTGTAATTTAGCCACCTAAAACAACGCCCACATAAACAAATCGATATCCGTGTACATGCACGCTCTATTTTGACAATTTTCAGCGCTTTACTTTTCCGCAAAACAGCAGTTTCATTCGGCACTGCTTTTTCTCCCAACCGTACAACGACCGTATTCCTCCGCTCAAAGCCTGCACACAGCCGCAGCACTGGATTACTCCGCAGTTATTTGGGGGTAGGCTATTTTATTTCTCCCGGTTTGAAGACACAACAAATAGAATACACAGACGAAAATATGAGTGATTTTGATAGCGAGGATGATATGCCATTCACCTTGGTGACAAGAGGATACAATTATGAACCAGAGAGAATACAGAAGAGGAACTTTTGCAGAGAGTGAACAGGCAGAGAGATGCGCCTGCTGTCTAAATGCCTGGGTGCCCTGGCTGCAGACCTTATTCACCATTCCCAGGATAAATTGTGGAAAACGACCCAGACCAGAGAGGCCAGGTGACTTGTTGTCTCTAAAGTAAGTCAGTGTTTTATCTCTCTTCTAAGCCTTCCTGTTTTGTAAACCGCGGCTCTGTGCTCTGTGCTGGCTTTTAGCGGAGGAATACGGTGGTTGTACGGTTGGGAGAAAAAGCAGTGCCGAATGAAACTGCTGTTTTGCGGAAAAGTAAAGCGCTGAAAATTGTCAAAATAGAGCGTGCATGTACACAGATATCGATTTGTTTAGGTGGGCGTTGTTTTAGGTGTTTTAGGTGGCTAAATTACGTTTTAGTTGTTGACCCCCCGTACTTACAGAGAAAAGGCTGGTTTGGCTGCTGCGCTGAGTGCGCGGTCTCGTTCCACAATGCGCACTCACTCCTGAACACTGTACCTAATTAAGTTAGTGTATCGAACTAGCTGATAGGACCCCACTTCAAACAAACCAAACTATCCCTTTAAGTTGGACAGACATGTAAAGAAGTTGTGCAAAACTGCCAAAACAAATTTTTAATAATAATAATAATACTATTTTAATAAGAGAACATATAGCCTACCTCTGATGGCAGCACAGCAGTTTATGCATGCCATGATATTTTCTCATTTATCATAGTGTATAACCGTCTGGGGCAAGTCCAACCTAACAACAATTAGACCCATTAGATCAGGGGTCAGCAACCTTTTTGAGGTCGAGGGCTACCTGTTGAAATTTGCTTATCAATAAACTTTATTGTCCAAATTGACATCAATGCAATGAAATAAAACTGGGGATTTAATAATGATAAATAACTAGAAATACAAAAACACAAATATAACAAATATAAAATATAACTTGAATTAAGAAAAAAGATCAAATATACACAACATGTTGTCTATGACTTAAAAAATACAAAATAAAAAAAATATCGGCATATCGGCAAACATATCGGCCGATAACGATATATCTGTTATCGGCCAATATCGGCCGATAATGGCTGGGTTTCCCAAAAGCTTCTTAGCGCTAAGAAGCTTTAACCCTTCTTAAGGCCCACTTAAGAAGCAAACGCGTTTCCCAATTGCTTCTTTATGAAAGCATGCGTTTCCCAAAAGCTTCTTAGCGCTAAGAAGCTTCTTTGACCCTTCTTAAGGCTCCCGTAAGAAGCCAACGAAGCCAACGCGTTTCCCGATTGCTTCTTAGCCTAAAATGATCTTCCATTAAGAAGGCTGCGTTTCCCAAAAGCTTCTTAGCGCTAAGATGATCTTTCGTTAAGAAGGTTTTGTAAGAAGGGTCTGGGGCATTCTTAACACCTTCTTAATGACGAAACACTGGCAGATCCAGCCGCGTCAGGCAAAAGGAGATACTTGTGTCCACTGTTCCTCTTGTGTTTTTCCCTTTTTCCTTTCTTTGATGCACCCTTTAGTGTTTAAAATTGGGGAACACTTGAAAATCTCCCCTGTATGTATGGTTACTTGTGTTTTAAATGTTTTACCGTAGGCTATATTCCTCTAATCAGAATGGATTCCTTTTATAATAAGAGACTTGTGGATTTATATAGCACCTTTCACAGAACTCAAGGTCGCTTAAATTCTGTAGTGTTTCTCGCAATTTTGTTGTATGCTGTGTATATAAAGCAATTTGAACTGCAGTCCATGTCTGAAATAAATAATGTTTAATAGAAGAAGTTCTTGTTTAACACGACCACGATTAGGTTATTCTACAACAGTGTTTCTCAACCACTGGGTCGTGGCCCACTGGTGGGCTCAGAGTGCCATCTAGTGGGCCGCAGAGGACCTCTGACATCAAGATGGTGGACAGCTCCAGTTAAGATGCTTCTTAAGAGCCTTCTTTTTTTTTCTCTCTCTTCTGTTAAGAAGGCATTTGGGAAACACTTCTTTGGAGCCTTCTTAACTCCTTAAGAAGCTTCTTAACTCCTTAAGAAGCTTCTTAACTCTTAAGAAGCTTCTTTGTTGGGAAACTCGGGGTTAGGGTTACATAGGTTACATTTTGGTGTGGGAAAACGATTTCAAAGGGGTCCCTTGACCTCTCAGCTCAATTGATCTGAATAGAAATTGGTTCAATGGGTACCCACCAGTCTCCCCTTTACAGATAAGGTAGCATTTTTCACGGCCTACCATTCATAGCTTGTGGATTGATTTTATTGTTGTTGTTCATCACATTTTGTCTCAACAAATGTGTTATTTTACTGTCTTATTTTATGTATTTTTGTGTCTGTTGGAATGGGACTGGGTTGTGGGGAGGCAAATGAGGGTAGATGTGTTGGTTGGGATGTTTCAATGTAAAAAAAAAAAAAAAGAATTACACTTGTTATTGTATTGTAACGCCAATGCTCCCTGCTCAAAAAAAAAAAAAAAAAATGTGTTATCCATGCAAATACTTCTGATGAGTAAGGGGGGGGGGTAAAATGTTAGCAATCTGCTTTTGGGATGTGGATGGATTATTAATTTCCCTTATGCCCAAATTCACATGCTCTGTTAATGAAATAAAAATATATAATATAAAAAAACATATAGGGAAATACATCTTAGTCTTATGTGTTGATCAGAGTTGTGATTAAACGGTTAGGTGGGCCCTGGAAGATTTTCACATTTCAAAGTGGGCCGCGGCATTCTTAAACCCCTGCTCTAAAGGGCTCCATCTACATCAGCCGCTGTCAAAATAATCTAATTCAAATGACTTGTTTACCAGAACTGAAAACTACTACCGCTAAGACAGTATTTCTAGCATTTTAATCGATTAATGGATCTCTGTCAAATAAGACCTTCATCTGCCAACACTTCATTACGTATAGCGACCATAGGGACTACAGATGTAAACTAGCCTCTGGCTAAAATCTGGCATATTTACATTTCAAGCAAATGTTCATTAATGTACATTGTCCCTGTTCAAATAAATAAATAAATAAAAAAAACATCTGATTTCAAATTATTTCCATTGTGGCGTCCTGTCCTGGTGGCTCACTTGGTAGCATGCGCACGACTTCGCGTGGCCGACGCGGGTTCGAATCCGACCTGAGGTTCTTTGTCGCATGTCATCCCCTCTCTCTCCCCACCTTTGCTGTCTGCCTACTCTGCCCTCCAAATCAAAACCGCAGTAACTACAATTTTGGTCAAAATATAGTTATGATTGAAATTGAACTTTTAGATATCCGTTTGTTTCATGTGACAAATTTTCTAAGTTCAGTCTTGCTCTATATTTGAAAAAACAGTATAAAAGTTGCAGTAACTACGAAATCCAACCAAAAACCAGACAAAACTGCAGTAACTACACTTACTGCAGTAAGTCATGGAAGACAAATGAGGGAGAAGACTCATCTCGCTGTCACCACGATTGCAGATTTAACTCCAAAACAGTAGCATTGTGGATGTGAGTGGATCTACGTTTACTAGTTTAATATTATCAATTGCCTGGCCTCCCAGGATACCTCGTTATGTTGCATTTACCCTCATGCACATCGTTTGACCATTTTTTCAACTTATAAATGTATAAAACCCCATAAAACCAGAGGAAACTCGCGTTTTCTAGTGCTTCTCTATGGAACTCTAAACTGAGAATGTCCGAGTGTATTGTAGAGCTGCACGCGCTGTGATTGGCTCGTCTGCGTTCGGGGCGTGGCTTAGCGATAGGTCAATTAGTTTAAGGTCAAACCTTATTTTGCCCGGACTATACTCATTGTGCACCAGTCTGCTCTGGCATTTTAACCCATTGATACATGATGCAGCATTTGCGTGTATATCCCTCATTTGTGTGTGTATCCCTTTAAGACCTTAAGGTCTTAAAGGGATACACGCACAAATGCTGCATCAGGTATCAATGGGTTAAACTCTACTGCCAGCACATTCTCAGAGGCCTTTTTGACTACAGCCAACACTCCTCTCATGCCTATGCTGAACAGCCAGGAGCTGCTGTATAGTTTGAATAGCACCTGCTTTAGTATTCTTAATGCTGATGCTCCCTCTAACTCATTGAGTGCCAGCCACTTTTGGAGAACGGACGCTCCCAGTGCCAGAGTTTCAGAGCGTTTTCAGTGATTTCTCGAGGCCCACAGAATATTGTGTGATATTACTATGTAAACACCGAACACGCAAAAAGAACAAGGAGACTCTATTGTATCATCAGCAAAAAAAAGTTTATTGATACCATTTTCCGTTCTTTAGTTATCAGCCGGAGAAGATAGGTCAAAAACAGCAAAAACATGCATTTCTATCTAGAAGCTGAGTTATTCCGCCTTTTATGAAATGCAGCATTTCAAGCACATTCACTGACTCTAGCTAATATTTTGTATGTAGTGACCTGGTGTAGTTCTGTGGAGCCTGCGTGCCCCACCCCCCTCTCCCCCCCTGAGCTGCAAACTCCTCCCCACACGCACCCAGTCTATTTTCGGAGCCTCCGTTTTTGCGGGCGGTGCGGCTCACAGCGGCTCACAGCGCGACAGCGCTGCGACAGCTCGACAAGGAAATGCCAGACGGGACTGCAGGTAAAGGTTTGGCCCTTCGGGGTCGGGTGCTGCCTTTCTGGTGGGTAATCGTGTGGAGACACTATATGCAGACAGACAGACAGAGGCAGAGGAGCAGTTGTGTGCGCGGATTGATTGATGTTGGCAGGCACCGTCAAGCAGCAGCCAGAGCAATCTACATGGCTCTGGGCTGCAGCATGAGCGGTTTCGCTTTGATCACGGCTTTTTCAGGCTGTATTCCTGACATTTCTGTAATCTGGAGAGCACTGTTGCCACCTAAGGGTTCTGTAAAATAGGTTAGACACATTCAATAGCTCCCATATTGTAAGAGGCGATGTAAGCAGGGCCGTAGCCAGGGTTCCGAAATAGGGGAGGTCCAGCAAGGGGAGGCGGAAGATTTAGTTTTTTTCCCCCCCTTTTTAAGCCATATTTAGAGTAATATATCATTTTAAATCAACATTAGGATTATACTGTTGTGATGTCATTATTCAGTATA
This sequence comes from Poromitra crassiceps, assembly GCF_964638095.1. Lineage (NCBI taxonomy): Eukaryota > Metazoa > Chordata > Actinopteri > Beryciformes > Melamphaidae > Poromitra > Poromitra crassiceps. The sequence goes on from NC_139641.1 coordinate 12,776,118, forward strand.
TTCTCTTTCATGTCACCACCTGCTCAGCTCTCCTGTCAACATAATTGTAACTAACAAACACAAACTGTTTTAGCCAAATTCATATCAAAATTACACCTACAAACACAGGTACACAACCCAAGCCGTACACAACACACAAAGTTACTTAGACAGACTAGACACTTACTTTCTTGGTTGTTGCTAAAAAATCTGTCAGTGTGTGTCACTCACTGTCTGTCGTTCACTCACTCACTGTCTGTCGTTCACTCGCTCACTGTCTCGCAGCTCGCTCACCTTCAATTATCTCGCCAGGCAGACAGACAGTCATCACTCACCACCATGCTGCTGCTCTCTCAGAATCAAGTTACCGCGGACGCGGCGTCAGATGACTTCCTGCCTGACCTGCCTTTCGTTTCAAAATAAAAGCGATCCCGTGTTTTTCATGCTTTTCCTGTTTTCCATGCAGATTGTTTTATTTTTTTACAATCTTCGTTCTCAGGACACTCTACAATTTTCTGTTCCCAAAGTCCGAACTGAATTGGGGAAGAAAGCTTTTAGGTTCTCTGCACCCACCGCATGGAACAGTCTGCAGTCTGATCTTAAACTTAATAGCTTAGTAACCTTAAATGGTTTTAAGGCTATGGTAAAATCTCTTGAGAACAGGCTGTCTGTATGCAAATGTTTTATTTGATAATTTTAATGTTTTTCAATTGTATGTGTTTATGTGTTTGTTTGTTGTAACTTTGTGTTGCTGCTGTTTCTTGGCCAGGTCTCTCTTGTAAAAGAGATATTTGATCTCAATGGGACAAACCTGGTTAAATAAAGGCTAAAAAAAAAAAAAAAAAAAAAATCTCTGAAATATTAAAAAAATCTCTGAAATATTAGGGGAGGTCCGGACCTCCCCGTCCTCATAGCTAGCTACGGCCCTGGATGTAAGAGGCTTAGATCGACATCCCCCCGTCAAAAAACGCAATTGACGACTTTAGTCGTCAATGGCACTCTACGTCACTAAATGAATTGACGACTAAAGTCGTCATTGGCACTCAATGAGTTAAGAACAAATCGAGAAAGAAAATGGGATGGCTAAATGAATATGACGACACGGTGGCTCAGTGGTTAGTACTGTTGCATCGCAGCAAGAAGGTCCCGGGTTCAAACCCTGGTCCGTCCCAGGTCCTTTCTGTGTGGAGTTTGCATGTTCTCCCTGTGTTCGTGTGGGTTTTCTCCGTGTGGTCCGGTTTCCTCCCAACACCAAAAGACATGTATGTTAGGGTTAATACTCCTGTCAGTGCCCCTGACCAAGGCACTGGCAAAAAGAACTGGAGTTGGTCCCCGGGCGCTGCACTGCGGCTGCCCACTGCTCCTAGTTCTAGGAAGGTTCCTAGTAGAGGATGGGTCAAATGCAGAGGATGAATTTCCCCATGGGGATAAATAAAGGATAACTTAACTTAACTTAACTTATGAAGCTGGGGGAAATGTAACAAAGACAAACGTCTTTGGAAGGCTGATCAACTGCGAGACGAGTGTTATTATGAAGGGCTGGTTAAGGATGAAGAGCGGCTCCTATCACTTGATAGAACATGAACTCACATTTCATTTCCTTCTACAGACCGTCTGGCCTCAAGCCCTGGGAGGGGATTTGCAGAAACGGCAAAGTCTACTAGCCAATCAGCGACCTGCCTCGTAGTTGACATCGTAACGGGCCAATCAGGAACGCCGCTGACAAAACAGTAATGGATGCTTCCGTGCCTGTCCTCCTCGAGGAGTACCGTCAACGTTCGTCCAGTTTAAACAGCCATAAAGTGCAGTTATTGCAGAAATAGACTCAATAACAACAATTAAGCAAGTACAGGAGTATCGCTGCAACAGCGGAGTTTCTCGCCGGAAAATATGTTTTGCCGTTCTCTGGATTTGGATTTGACTGGATCCAACGCTGATTGGCTGAAGCAGTTGTCTGTCAAGGCAAGTACACCTGCCCAACTTCCACCCACTGCAAAGACTGGGTGAACGCCTGAGGTCAGACAGTCTGGTAGAACCAAATGAAATGTGAGTTCACGTGACCGGCTGGTTTACCAGGCTACCTATCACTGACCTTATTTCGAAAAAATAAAATAAAAAATCTGTTATTGACTCAGTTGTCCTCTTCAATTTGCTGTATTAAAGCCTTGCCTGAAAACTTGTAATATTCTTATAAAGTAACAGGATATAAGACTCCAGACTTCACCTGTTTCTGTTGAAGACACAGACAGTGAAATCATGCACCTGTCCCTTTTGATTTTGTTCTGACACATTTCTTAAAAGTCCCATTCATGCTATTTTGACTTAGCTGTTTAAAACATGTCTCATGGGTCTTCAAAACAAGGTTATGAATTCTGTGGCAAAAAAAAAAAAAAAAAAATCAAATCCAGCCAGATAGACTTCTTTATCCAAACAACTGATCATAGTCTATCATCCAACAGGCTCATAAAGTAGTGTCTCATGTTCTCCACCATGTGTCTATTAAGCTCCTAAACCACACATGGGCAAAATGCGCCATGGAATTGCAAATTGCTTTATTTTTTATTTTTACAGTGCACCTGAACGCAACATGCAAGATACCCACTGAATAAGTGTCCAAATGTTCATGTCATTCTGGCCAATACTCCACTTCTGTTATAACATTTCAGTCTGGAATTATGGAATATCTTTCAATAATCTTTATGACTAAAAGGCTCAAAGTAATCTCATGTGTAAGAAATGACTGTTCTAGTCATTTCTTGCGGCCCTGGGGCCTGGGGCAAAATGCGGCCCCAGGGCTGGACTCAAAGAAGAACATAGTCTCCAATGTGTGGCCCTTCGCTTACTTGATGTAAGTCAATATGGCCCTCGGCAAAAAACGGTTGCCCACCCCTGTCCTAAACCCTAACATGTAATATACAGTGTAATGCAACACAAGTTGCCAACCGCTATAAAAGCTAAAAGAGGAAGAAGAAGAAAAAGAAGAAGTGGTGTACTTGTTCCATTTGACGAGCGTCAAGTGAGCAGGAATTTCACTTCCGGCCAGCAGGAATTTCACTCAGGTTTAGTGATTTTGCCTTCAAAGTAAAAGCATGATAAAGTTTGTTTTTTTTAACCATAAAAATTGAAGTAGAAATCTAACTATGTCCAACATAATGAACATACGAACACTAAGATAAACCTCTAGTTCAGTGATTCCCAACCTGTGGTCCGCGGCCCCCTGGTGGGCCGCAAAGGTATTGCAAGTGGGCCGCCAAATCATTTCCAAAAAAGTATGATTTTTGTGGGGGGGAATATAATTATATAAAAATATACAGAATAATGTTTTAAATGTTAAAACTCAGTTATGTTTAAAATGATATTAAAAATGTTTAAATATTATTTTGATTATTTTGTTTTGTTTTTCCTTCAAGTATTAGACATGTGACAAGCAAATGAGCGATAGGAACTTTTGTTGTTATGGTCGGACCACTTTGCAGCGGGACTGCATTGCACTTGACTTGTTTACGTTTTAATGCTGATACCTGAAAATGGAGTTTAAAGATGGATAGCTGGCTAGCAACAGGGAGAATTAAAAAGAGACAAGAGACCGATGGTGAATCGACAGGTGATCTCCCCGCCGTCAAACAAAAAAGAAGAGTTTGGAGAAAGTACAGTGCTGAGTACTTAGCGCTGGGATTTTTTTGGACCGGCACAGAAGATGAACCGTTACCGCTGTGCGTTGTGTGCTCTGAGATACTGTCAAACGAGGCCTTGAAGCCAAGTAAACTGCGCCGTCACCTCGAGACAAAACATGGACAGTATGTAGCCAAGCCACTGGCTTTTTTTGAGAACAAGCTCAGGGAATATCAGAGTAAAAAGAAGGTAATCGAGTGTATGGGCAGCGAGAATACGAATGCTGTGGAAGCGTCCTTTCGGGTCTCCCAACTCATAGCCAAAGCGGGAAAACCACACACCATCGGCGAGACTTTAATTCTTCCCGCAGCAAAACAGATCGTTGCGGTGATGTTGGGAGAGAAGGCAGTGCAGCCTATCAACCTCGTCTCACTGTCGGATAATACAGTCAAACGAAGAATTGATGACATGGCAGATAATGTGTCGGAACAGCTGATCCAAAGCATAAAAGAGAGCCGCTTTTATGCACTGCAACTGGATGAATCGACCGACGTCGCAAGTCTGTCACAACTGCTTGCTTATGTGCGGTACGAAGAAAGTGGCGAGATAAAAGAGGAGTTTTTATTTTGTAAACCTCTGCCCACCCGTTCAACTGCTGAGGCCATTTTTGACATTTTGAACACTTTTATTGTTTCCAATGGGATTGACTGGTCCAAATGTGTTGGAGTGAGCACTGACGGAGCCCGTGCAATGCTGGGGCAGCACAGCGGAGTTGTCAGGCGTGTGAAAGCGGTGGCTCCGCAAGCAGCATCTGTCCACTGCAGCATACACCGTGAAGCACTAGCTACAAAGAAAATGCCCCCGGATCTGAAGACTGTTTTAGATGAGGCGGTCAAAGCAGTCAACTTCATCAAGAGCCGTCCACTGCAAACACGTTTATTTGCGGTGTTATGTGGAGAGATGGGCAGTGATCATCACCAGCTGTTGTTACACACTGAAGTGCGCTGGCTCTCCCGGGGCAAAGTACTGACGCGCCTGTTTGAGTTACGCGATGAAGTGCGTGTGTTTTTTCTCGACACAAAGTTTGAACTTGCAGACCGCTTTAATGATTTTGAGTGGTTGGCTAAGTTGGGTTACCTGGCCGATATTTTCAGCCACTTAAATGGACTGAACCTCGGTCTTCAAGGGACAGCAGTGAACACGTTCAATGTCCAGAATAAAGTGGAAGCGACCATAAGAAAACTGGCGCTGTGGGCTAAGCGTGTCGACCAGTCAAACTATGACTCATTTGAAAATCTGTCCGATTTTCTGACAAAGGAACAGAGTCAGCTTCCCATCACCGTGAGCAATGCTGTCAGAGAGCACCTGCAAGGTTTGAGCACCCAGCTGCGCGCATACTTCCCCATCCCAGATGTGCAGTGTAACTGGATCCAGCCACAGTGACGAGGCCCTCGCCGCTCTGAGCGCAAAAGAGCAAGATAGTCTCCTGGATCTTGCTTGTGACACCGCGCTGAAGCTGGTCTTCTCAGAGAAGCACCTGACAAACTTTTGGCTTCATGTTGCTTCTGAGTATCCTGATCTGGCCAACAGAGTTGTGAGATTCCTGATGCCTTTCCCGATGACGTACCTCTGTGAGACTGGATTTTCTGCACTCGTGGCATTAAAAACTAAGTACAGAAACAAACTGGATGTTGAGCCAGATCTTCGACTGAAACTTTCATCCATTGTGCCAGACATCAAGCATCTGGTTGCCGCCATGCAACACCAGCCGTCTCATTAGGTGAGTCAACATGTTGTTGGCCTGTTGTTGGACTGATCCACTGCAGCTTTATAAAAGTTTTAATTTTGTTTCGTTGCAATTATTGCTTTTGCTTGTATGTAAATAGTTTTCTTCTGCCGAGGCCTAACATTACATGCTAAATTTTGCAATCTGTACACTGGTTTGTTTGTAGGCTCATGATTTAATATAAAAACACATCTGTAATTTTTCGTTAATGAGCTGTGGAAATGCGTCGGGGATGAAAGCCCCTATATGAGCCAGCAGACGCATGCTCTCTTTATATGCGGGGAGTCGTGAGTAGGATGGAAATTAACTGTGTTTTGGCTTGTTTTGATATTTGGGTTTTGGTTGTGTTCTGCGACATTGTATGTCAAACACCAACACCATGACGTCTTAATATGATCCACTGCAGTTTTTATTTTAAAAGGAAAAAGCCATGAGTGCAATGTTTTAATTTTGTTTCTTTGATGTTATTGCTTTTGCTTGAATTGAAGTTTCATCTTTACATCATCTTTATATTGGGTTTGTGTTTATTTGTAACCCTATCGATTTAATGGGCTTTCTTCTGATATTTGGATTTTGTTTGGATCTGATATTGGATGTCAAATTGTTATGAGAATGCACTTTTCCATTGTTGAAGGATACCGTTATTTATTAATCATTTGTTAATTAGCCTGTTACAGCCTTGCTTGTCATTTCTGACATCTGTGTGGTGCTGATGGACAGCTCCTTGAATGATTGGTGTGTGTGTGTGTGTGTGTGTGTGTGTGTGTGTGTGTGTGTGTGTGTGTGTGTGTGTGTGTGTGTGTGTGTGTGTGTGTGTGCGTGTGTGTGTGTGTGTGTGTATGTGTATGTGTGTGTGTGTGTGTGAACAGCTCCTTGAAAACTGTAATACTGAAGGTGTTGCAACATGTTACAGGTGCTGTGTTAGTGACTGTGGAGCTTCCAACATGTTTCTCCTGTATTCAGTTCAGTCCTTTATGTTCAATTTTCAATAAAAAAGTGCTCTGAGAACGCATTATATGGCCTTTGTATTTATGGGGTCGGAGGTGGGCCGCGGAAAATTTTGAGACATAAAAGTGGGCCCTGAGTTGGAAAAGGTTGGGAACCACTGCTCTAGTTTAATGTTTGAATGAAAATAGACATACAAAGGAGACAGTGTGTTATTTGTTGAAATGCTTGGCACAGGGTGTGTCTCTAGCTCACTGGTCAATAGAGGGTACCTCTCACCTGATTATGGCCTCTATAGGGAAGACATCAAGAGAAAAGATTATCAAGCTATAGGCTAGGCTAGGTGACCCATTATGCAAATGCATGGATAATGTGGTCTTGTGAGAAGTAGGTACTTGCCAGATGTGTGCAAATAATTCTAAATCCATAGCCTACTTGAAGTCAATTGTTGCACATCAAACTCACTTGATCCATGTAGAGGCATAGTCCATCTATCATAGGGAAGTCATCCTGAGGCTGGATGGGTGTACATTTTTGTGTTTTGGAATTTGGACATGTATGTACAGTGTCAAGTGAGCAGGAATTTTCAAGCTGCCCGCTCCCATTCAGAACACCATGAAAACACACCGATAAACGGAGTCCACAGCACAAGAATTTCACACGTGATACTTGTACTACGGACTGACAATAAAAATCTTCCAAGCATGGTGTTCTGAATGGGAGCGGGCAGCTTGAAAATTCCTGCTTACTTGACACTGTACATACATGTCCAAAACACAAAGATTTACACCCATCCAGCCTCAAGATGACTTCCCTATGATAGATGGACTATGCCTCTACATGGATCAAGTGAGTTTGACGTGCAACAATTGACTTTAGATTTTTAATCTTTATTTGAAATCGGACCGTTTTCATGGTGTTGTGACTGATTGGAGCAAGCTTAATATAATAATATAGAAGTAGTTAGTACTACAATACCAAAGGATATATAGATCTAAATGCAATATAACCTTTTCCATGTGTATTTTTATTCAATTTGTGTGATACAACTTCAATTTGTGTATTTTATCGCGTTTGAATGATCGCTTTTATTCTGAAAAATCGTGACCGGAAGTAAGAAATTCCTGCTCAGAAATTCCTGCTCATTTGACGCTGGCTTCCATTTGCTTCATCACTTCTACTTTCAGAGTCTCTCTGCGGGCAGCTCCAGTAAATGTAAGTCATATCAATTGCAATAATCTCTGTAATAAGAGTTAATTTATGTTGCTATGCCAAGTCATTTGCATCTGTATGATAACAGCAATTTAAATCTTGTATTTTCTTTCTGTAGAACCACACATAACAATAGAGGCCTAGTTGTAACGGAAAGAGAAGAGGACAGTAAATAAAGTAACGTAGTGTACATTGTCTCGTGGTGTTCTTGCTGGACATGCTGTAGTGTAGTCGATGCCAGTCACCGTCTGAGATCATCTATAATGTAGAAGTCACACTTCAAAACACACTCAGTGTTCTGTGATCAATGTCTATAGTTGAACAGGCTGTGGGCCTATAGTCTATTTCAACACACAGGAAATAAGTCAGATAGGGCTGCTTCCTCCTGCCTCTCCCTGACTCGTGATCTGCAGCTGCTGAATTGGGCCTAACGTTAACCTGGACATGAATGACACAAATCAATTTCTACCAACACTCCACTACATTTCAGAGGGGAATATTGTACTTTCTACTCCACTACATTTATTACACAGCACTGTTGTTGGAATTCTCTTTATTTTATTGATTTGCTCTGTACTTTGTGTGAAACGTGCTTTACAAATAGTGTTTTATCATCATCATCATTATTATTAAATATTATTACAGAATTATTATTAATATTATTATAACAGTATTATTACCATTGTGTTCCCTGTTTTACCAACAGTCTCTGTTTGATTATGTCAGAGCTGATTGGCAGGAAGAGATCTGGTGGAGAAGGAAAGCAAGAGAAAAAGATGAATTCTTCAGAAGAGGTGAGAAAATTTGAATCTGTCGGTAAAATTAACTTGTTCTATTTGTGTGTGTGTGTGTGTGTGTGTGTGTGTGTGTGTGTGTGTGTGTGTGTGTATTCCTTTCTTCCTTCTTTCCTTTTCCTAGTGTGTTTTGTTGTGGTGTAGTTGTGTAGAAGTGTAGGGGTGGGAGGTTGGGGGTTTGAACGAAATGTGCACAACTGACTATGAAATGTTTGAATGTTTTTTGTGAAACTTAATAAAAAGAAAATAAATTAACCCGTTAGCTCGTTTATTTAAAGGATGCTGTACTGTACGTTAGCATGATTGCTAATTATTCTCTCTGCCTCCTTAATTGTGGTAACATTAGCCTGTTGGCTTGGTTATTCATACATTTATGATGAGATATTTTACAATGCAAAGCTGCTGCTGTTGGCCAGATCTGGATGAAAGAAAATATGTTGTAATTTATTGTATGATGTGATAATCTGATATGTTACACAGTACATACAACAAGATACAGTTTGTCTGTTAGCATGCTTTCATATCATAAAATACTTTATCAGAGATAGTAATGACTTCATATCCTTTATATCTTTCTCTATGAAACAGAGAAACACCAACAGACCAAAACGCCACCACTGTCTGCAGTGTGGGAAATCTTTCCGTGGGTCAGGTAACCTAAAAAGACATCAACGTATTCACACTGGAGAGAAGCCATTTTCCTGTGACCAGTGTGGAAACAGCTTCAGTGTGTTAGCTAACCTAACAAGACATCAACGCATTCACACTGGAGAGAAGCCATTCTCCTGTGAGCAATGTGGAAGCAGCTTCAGTGTGTTAGCTAGCCTAACAAAACATCAACGCATTCACACTGGAGAGAAGCCATACTCCTGTGACCAGTGTGGAAGCAGCTTCAGTGTGTTAGCTAACCTAACAACACATCAACGTATTCACACTGGAGAGAAGCCATTCTCCTGTGACCAGTGTGGAAGCAGCTTCAGTCAGTTAACTAACCTAACAACACATCAACGCATTCACACTGGAGAGAAGCCATTCTCCTGTGACCAGTGTGGAAGCAGCTTCAGTCAGTTAGCTAGCCTAACAAAACATCAACGCATTCACACTGGAGAGAAGCCATTCTCCTGTGACCAGTGTGGAAGCAGCTTCAGTCAGTTAACTAACCTAACAACACATCAACGCATTCACACTGGAGAGAAGCCATTCTCCTGTGAGCAATGTGGACGCAGCTTCAGTCTGTTAAGTAGCCTAACAAGACATCATCAATGCTTTCACACTGGAGTGAAGCCCTTCTCCTGTGACCAGTGTGAGGGCAGCTTCAGTCTCTCAAGTGACCTATTCATACATCAACGCATTCACAGATGAGTTGTGTTCGGGGAAGCCTCAACGTCCGTTCTCTTTGACACCTAACAAGACATGAACACATTCACACTGGAGAGAAGCCATAATGCTGATGAGAAAGAGATAGATGAAGTACACGAGTTTACATTTTTAGGTGTTATTTTAGATTCCCATCTTAACACATTCACTGCCAGCCTTTTTTTTTTTTTTTACTGTAGGTAGGTTCTGCCAGAGGGTTTTTTTGAGGATTCTGGCTCATCTTTCAAGACCCGAGGATTCTTTTCTGCTAAGATTTTGTGAACACACAATATCTCAAAAGAACTAATAGAATGTGTGCTTTCTCTGTCTAAAAGAGTTAGTTTGTAGAGTTAGTAGTTATGTAAGCATTAGCAGTTGAATACAGCATGGTTTCAGCGTCTGGAAATTTATTCTGAGATAAACGGCTTTTTGTGAAATTCGATAGAACAGTCACTTTAACCATTCATTTTTGGCATCAGTAAGACGTCAGACATCTAAACAATAGTTTTGAACAGTAATTTCCTCCATAACAGCAGGAAACCCCCCTCTGCTTCCAACTCCTCCCTCCGTGGGCGTTCTCCTCCGCAGCGTTTGTCACAAGCGAGTGTTCTGCTGCTGCTGCTGCTGCTGCTGCGAGTTTGAGCAGCCTCCCTCCCTGGCAGCGAGTGTGGATAGGGCTCACTTGTTTCTTGGGTTTGAGAGCTTTGATGAAGCTTTGTGCGATTCTAGGCTTTATGCTGCGTGTTTCAAAGTGTTTTCCACCCAGTCTATTTTTGGAATCCCCCACCGCCAGCTCCCAGCGCGATAATGCGCGAAAGAGAAAGCGTTTTCGCCAATCCATTTTACAGTAGAGAATGGTTTCCTCGCGCGTTACCCTATAGTTTTGGCTCTGCTTTTCCTAGTGTGGAGAGCACTGTCGCCACTTAGTGGGTCCGTGGAATGGGTTGTACACGTTCGCTGACTCCAATATTTTTATAGGAGACGTGGATCCACGTCCCACCGTCAAATTTTTTTTTTTTTTTTTAAGCCGAGATAACTCGTCTTTGGCAGTGAACCGTCGGATTCTGTAAGCCGAGATAACTCGTCAATGGCAGTGAACGTGTTAAGTTGGACATGTAAAGAAGTTGTGCAAAACTGTCAAAACAAATTTTAATAATAATAATAATAATAATAATAATAATAATAATAATAATAATAATAATACTATTTTAATAAGAGAACATATAGCCTACCTCTGATGGCAGCACAGCAGTTTATGCATGCCATGATATTTTCTCATTTATCATAGTGTATAACCGTCTGAGGCCAGTCCAACCAAACAACAATTACACGCATTAGATCTTTATATACTGTAGGCACTGATACGAAATCAGTCAGATGGCACCATTGCATAATTCTACAGAAACATAAGCTACTAAGTTTTGACAGTTTGGTAGACTTTTCATTGATAAAACAGATTTTTAAGTGTGTAAACAACCTTCCCCCAGATATATTCTGTCAACTGCTAAACAAACAAGACAGTGGGATCAGAACTAGAGGTGCAACAAGTGGAAATTGTAGAGCAGCAAAACACAGAAGAGCATTTGGTCAGTCATCTTTCTCAGTAAGAGGTTCACAGCTGTGGAATACATTAGCATGTGACATTAAACACCTGACAGAGATGAAGGCTTTCAACACACGTGCAAAACAATGGCTGAAACTGAAACAAGCCTGTGAACACTGACTGTTCACAGGCTTGTATAGCTACTGTACATACTGTCTGTGAACACTGACTGTTCACAGGCTTGTATAGCTACTGTACATACTGTCTGTGAACACTTACGTTCCTTTCTTTTCTCGTTAAATTTGAATTTGATTTCATACTTGCTGATTTTGTTTCTACTTATGATGTTATACTTATTCACAAGTAGAGGCCTCGTATAGGCCCTTGCGGGTCTCTTGCCTCTACTTTGCACATTTGTGTGTGTGTTTATCTTGGTAACTTTCAGTATTTCTGTATGTTTTAATATGTGCTAAAAAATAAATAGAAAATAATAAAATAAAATAAATAAACACTGACTGTTCACAGGCTTGTATAGCTACTGCACATACTTTATTTCCCTTGTGTTGCCCTCAAATGTCATCTTCACTCATTGCTGTCTATTGTTGTAATGGTTGTTTTGTTTCTCTGCATATGAGTTTAGTTTGAGTTAGTTTGAGTCCTATGTGTTTTTATATAGCTGTTATGATCCTGGGGGTCATATAGGTGACTTTATTCCCTGTAGCCTACTGGGATCCTCTGTATTTTCTTTTCTTCATCTGCATGCCTGATTGACTGATGGGAGCCTGGTGCATGTCAGTGTGTTTGTGCTGTGTGACTGGTTGGCTGTGTTCTAGGTGTCTGCATGCTGGTGATTGGCTGTGTTCTAGGTGTCTGCATGCTGGTGATTGGCTGTGTTCTAGGTGTCTGCATGCTGGTGATTGGCTGTGTTCTAGGTGTCTGCATGCTGGTGATTGGCTGTGTTCTAGGTGTCTGCATGCTGGTGATTGGCTGTGTTCTAGGTGTCTGCATGCTGGTGATTAGCTGTGTTCTAGGTGTCTGCATGCTGGTTGGAGAGAAGTCATTCCACAAGGCTGTTGCTGATGGTGGCTGATTGGAGAAGATCAGCCACTGCTCCTCTACAAATGTGGAGGACGGACAGTTGAACAGCAGAGTGGAGGCGACAGGGGCTCCACTCTCATCTGTCTGCTCATTCAGAAACCCATGTTCACTTTTGTTGGTATTTGGTTCTGGTTGGTGTCTGTTAAGGTTGAAGTTAAGGTAATTGTAATGTCTGTCTTTATGTTAAATTGTGTTAAGTGTACCATCACTCCAGAAAAGGAACATACCCTGTAACTGATTTTAATCAAAGTAAAGTATTTTTGTACAATTTATCTTGGTTTCTGTGTGAACGTCCTTGCTGCGGCCTAAACCCTAGACTGGGTCGTAACAATAGCTATGTGCATTCAAGCTTCCAAAAGCCTAACCAGGGACAAGGACTGCAAATTAGCTACAGTATGGCTAGAAGTCCTATATACACTGCATCTATATAGAAGTCCTATATACACTGCATCTATATACAGTAGAAGTCCTATATACACTGCATCTATATAGAAGTCCTATATACACTGCATCTATATACAGTATAAGTCCTATATACACTGTTGCATCGGCTGCACATTTAAAATGTAGCAATGCTTATGTCAGTGGTTCCCAACCTTAGGGTCGCGACCCTAAGTGGCGTCGCCTGGAATTCAAATAAGGTCACCTGACATTTCTAAAAGAAGAAGAAAAAATACACCACACACAATTTAAAACTAGCCAAGATGATTAGGGTCACTTGTGTTTTTTAGTTCTGAGTTTAAAGTGAAAGTGATCATCTCTAAGACTTCAGTTTTGTTCTCTTGGGTGACACCTACAGTATGGCGATGAGTGGTAATTGCAGGTGAAACAGTGTCAATGGGGCTCACTATCAGACAGATAGTGACTTTAATTATTTAAAATGTTTTAGATGAAAATGTTTGAGATTATAACTTGAAATCAAGATTCTTAGGATAAAGTCAGAATTCTGAAAATAAAGTCAGAATTCTGAGATTAAAGACATAATTCTCAGATGAAAGTCAGAATTCTGAGGGGGAAAAGAAGCATACTGTTACATTATTGATGGTGTACCGCAATTTGAATGTCTTCTAGGGTTTTGTGACGTCAAAATCGGGTCACAAGCCAAAAAAGGTTGGGAACCCCTGGCTTATGTATTGTCCCTGTCAAATAAACAAATACATAATAAATAAATAATAAATAATGTTTGGGGGGAGATCTTTGTTCTTCTTCGTCGATTGGAAGGGTCGCAAGGTATTATGAGATATCCTAACCCACCAAAGGTACCATTGTATGGTTCCTTGATAATTGGGCAAAACCAGGTACCTAGAAAGGTTGCAAATTCAGTGAACTTATGTATGTGGCAAAGTCCGTTATTGCCCTACTAACTGAGTTGGGCATTCGGGGACGGAGCCTGAAACTTGAGGTTAGCAACATGTCTCAGGCAGCAAAACGAGCAATGAATGGCTGTGGATAAGGAGGAAACATGCTAGCTGGGGAGCTCGCTAAGGTAAGATTGTTTGTTGTTGGTCATGATTGAGGGTCCGCATCAACAGGACTGAATCATTGACAGTGGTGGTGTAGTTAGGGATTGTTTGTTGTTGGTCATGATTAACGGTCCGCATCAACAGGGCTGAATCATTGACAGTGGTGGTGTAGTCAGGAATGTCATAGCGAACCGACCTGGATAGCTAGGCTTAGGTAGTGAGGTAATATGCAGTTGTGCGGTGGTAGCATGGAGGGGGGTGTTTCCAGGATGCTGGATTACACTGTTAAGCCTTCTTGAGGTGTCGTGGGCCTAACATAACGAAACATCGGTGAAGGAAGGTGCCCACTTGAAAACCCCAATGACATGCTTCATACTGCTGCTGCCTAGGGTAGGTAACTGGTGATTTGTGTCTTGTTTATTAGTTTGTTAGCCTGTTAGCTTGTTTTATTCTGGATTGGGCTTCTAAATGTGTTTTTCCTCGGATTTTGGCACAAAGGATAGTAACATCTTGTCCTGTGTATTAATTAATAATGTATCAAACTGGTTTCAGACGGCCTAATTACAACTTCCTACCTAGAAATGCCACCTATATAGCTCGTTCACTTGAGTATTGGATGATTTTCACAACTAAACTCAACAATGTTAACACATTCACTGCCAGCCTTTTTTTTTTTTTACTGTAGGTAGGTTCTGCCAGAGTTTTTTTTTTTAGGATTCTGGCTCATTTTACAAGAGCCGAGGATTATTTTCTGCTTGGACTTTGTGAACACAAAGTTCACAAAAGTACTAATAGAATGTGTGCTTTCTCTGTCTAAAAGAGTTAGTTTGTAGAGTTAGTAGTTATGTAGATATTAGCCGTTGAGTACAGCATGGTTTCAACGTCTGAGACTGAAAGCTGAGATAATCGCAGTTTTGTGAAATTCAATCAAACAGGCAGAACAGTCACTTTAACCATTTATTTTTGGCATCAGTGAGAGATCAGACATCTAAACAATATAGTTCTGAACGCCCTCTCCTTCAAACTCCTCCCTCCTTGGGCGTGTCTGGTGGCTTTCAGCAGCGTTTGTCACAAGCGAGTGTTCTGCTGCTGCGAGTTTGAGCAGCCTCCCTCCCTGGCAGCGAGTGTGGATAGGGCTCACTCGTTTCTTGGGTTTGAGAGCTTTGATGAAGCTTTGTGCGATTCTAGGCTTTATGCTGCGTGTTTCAAAGTGTGTTTTCCACCCAGTCTATTTTTGGAATCCCCCACCGCCAGCTCCCAGCGCGATAATGCTTTTTTCTAGTGTGGAGAGCACTGTCGCCACTTAGTGGGTCCGTGGAATGGGTTGTACACGTTCGCTGACTCCAATATTTTTATAGGAGACGTGGGGAGCGTTGATCCACGTCCCACCGTCAATTTTTTTTTTTTTTTTTTTAAGCCGAGATATCTCGTCATTGGCAGTGAACCGTTGGATTCTGTAAGCCGAGATATCTCGTCAATGGCAGTGAACGTGTTAACATTCAGAGAGATTATTTCCTGCCTCCTGGTAACTTTGTATGTATAAAATAACAAGGAGTGTGAATACATGCGCACTAATATTCCACTATTTTTTCACTGTCACCATGTGTTTTTGTTTGTTTGTGACAAACTTTATATAAACAATATGGCATGGTGCAAACATTGGATATTTCCAAGTCCAGACCTTCACCATGTGGTGTGCCTGTGTGCTGGACGCTGCCAGGAGGTTCTTAAACATTGGGGACATTTCAGGAGACGAGCTGAACAGAAAACTGAATGAAGCGTTCTCACCAGCGTAGACACTTTGGGTCACAGTCTGGACAGGTGGGTGAATAGGACACATATTATAGTAGTTTGAAATGTGAAGCTGAAATGTGAAATGTGAAACACTAGGTGGCAGTGTAATGCAACACAAGTTGCCAACCGCCATGAAACCTAAAAGAGGAAGAAGAAGAAAAAGAGGAAGTGGTGTGCTTGTTCCATTTGCTTCCTCACTGCTACTTTCAGAGTCTCTGTGCGGGCAGCTCCAGGAAATGTAAGTCATATCAATTGCAATAATCTCTGTAATAAGAGTTAATTTATGTTGCTATATGCCAAGTCATTTGCATCTGTATGATAACAGCAATTTAAATCTTGTATTTTATTTCTGTAGAACCACACATAACAATAGAGGCCTAGTTGTAACAGAAAGAGAAGAGGACAGTAAATAAAGTAACGTAGTGTACATTGTCTCGTGGTGTTCTTACTGGACATGCTGTAGTGTAGTCGATGCCAGTCACCGTCTGAGATCATCTATAATGTACAAGTCACACTTCAAAACACACTCAGTGTTCTGTGATCAATGTCTATAGTTGAACAGGCTGTGGGCCTATAGTCTATTTCAACACACAGGAAATGAGTCAGATAGAGCTGGCTTCCTCCTGCCTCTCCCTGCCTGGTTCCTCTGCAGCTGCTGAACTTGGCCTAACGTTAACCTGGACATGAATGACACAAATCAATTTCTACCAACACTCCACTACATTTCAGAGGGGAATAGTGTACTTTCTACTCCACTACATTTATTTCACAGCACTGTTGTTGGAATTCTCTTTATTTTATTGATTTGCTCTGTACTTTGTGTGAAACGTGCTTTACAAATAGTGTTTTATCATCATCATCATTATTATTAAATATTATTACAGTATTATTATTAATATTATTATAACAGTATTATTACCATTGTGTTCCCTGTTTTACCAACAGTCTCTGTTTGATTATGTCAGAGCTGATTGGCAGGAAGAGATCTGGTGGAGAAGGAAAGCAAGAGAGAAAGATGAATTCTTCAGAAGAGGTGAGAAAATTTGAATCTGTCGGTAAAATTAACTTGTTCTATTTGTGTGTGTGTGTGTGTGTAGGTGTGTGTATTCCTTTCTTCCTTCTTTCCTTCTCCTAGTGTGTTTTGTTGTGGTGTAGTTGTGTAGAAGTGTAGGGGTGGGAGGTTGGGGGTTTGAATGAAATGTGCACAACTGACTATGAAATGTTTGAATGTTTTTTTGTGAAACTTAATAAAAAGAAAATAAATTAACCCGTTAGCTCGTTTATTTAAAGGATGCTGTACTGTACGTTAGCATGATTGCTAATTATTCTCTCTGCCTCCTTAATTGTGGTAACATTAGCCTGTTGGCTTGGTTATTCATACATTTATGATGAGATATTTTACAATGCAAAGCTGCTGCTGTTGTCCAGATCTGGATGAAAGAAAATATGATGTAATTTATTGTATGATGTGATAATCTGATATGTTACACAGTACATACAACAAGATACAGTATATGTTTGTCTGTTAGCATGCTTCCATATCATAAAATACTTTATCAGAGATAGTAATGACTTCATATCCTTTATATCTTTCTCTATGAAACAGAGAAACACCAACGGACCAAAACGCCACCACTGTCTGCAGTGTGGGAAATCTTTCAGTGGGTCAGGTAACCTAAAAATACATGAACGTATTCACACTGGAGAGAAGCCATACTCCTGTGACCAGTGTGGAAGCAGCTTCAGTGTGTTAGCTAGCCTAACAACACATCAACGTATTCACACTGGAGAGAAGCCATTCTCCTGTGACCAGTGTGGAAGCAGCTTCAGTCAGTTAGCTCACCTAACAAGACATCAACGCATTCACACTGGAGAGAAGGCATTCTCCTGTGAACAATGTGGACGCAGCTTCAGTGTGTTAGCTAGCCTAACAAGACATCAATGCATTCACACTGGAGAGAAGCCATTCTCCTGTGACCAATGTGGAAGCAGCTTCAGTCTGTTAGCTCACCTAACAACACATCAACGCATTCACACTGGAGAGAAGCCATTTTCCTGTGACCAGTGTGGAAGGAGCTTCAGTCGGTTAGATGCCCTAAAAAGACATCAACGCATTCACACTGGAGAGAAGCCATTTTCCTGTGAGCAATGTGGAAGCAGCTTCAGTCTGTTAGCTCACCTAACAACACATCAGCGCATTCACACTGGAGAGAAGCCATTCTCCTGTGAACAATGTGGACGCAGCTTCAGTCAGTTAGGTAGCCTAACAAAACATCATCAACGCTTTCACACTGGAGTGAAGCCCTTCTCCTGTGACCAGTGTGAGGGCAGCTTCAGTCTCTCAAGTGACCTATTCATACATCAACGCATTCACAGATGAGTTGTGTTCGGGGAAGCCTCAACGTCCGTTCTCTTTGACACCTAACAAGACATGAACACGAGTTTACATTTTTAGGTGTTATTTTAGATTCCCATCTTAAGTTGAACAGACATGTAAAGAAGTTGTGCAAAACTGTCAAAACAAATTTTAATAATAATAATAATAATAATAAAGGTAATAAAAATAATAATAATAATAATAATAATACTATTTTAATAAGAGAACATATAGCCTACCTCTGATGGCAGCACAGCAGTTTATGCATGCCATGATATTTTCTCATTTATCATAGTGTATAACCGTCTGAGGCCAGTCCAACCAAACAACAATTACACCCATTAGATCTTTATATACTGTATAAACAGGCACTGATAAGAAATCAGTCAGATGGCACCATTGCATAATTCTACAGAAACATAAGCTACTAAGTTTTGACAGTTTGGTAGACTTTTCATTGATAAAACAGATTTTTAAGTGTGTAAACAACCTTCCCCCAGATATATTCTGTCAACTGCTAAACAAACAAGACAGTGGGATCAGAACTAGAGGTGCAACAAGTGGAAATTGTAGAGCAGCAAAACACAGAAGAGCATTTGGTCAGTCATCTTTCTCAGTAAGAGGTACACAGCTGTGGAATACATTAGCATGTGACATTAAACACCTGACAGAGATGAAGGCTTTCAACACACGTGCAAAACAATGGCTGAAACTGAAACAAGCCTGTGAACACTGACTGTTCACAGGCTTGTATAGCTACTGTACATACTGACTGTGAACACTGACTGTTCACAGGCTTGTATAGCTACTGTACATACTGACTGTGAACACTGACTGTTCACAGGCTTGTATAGCTACTGTACATACTGTCTGTGAACACTGACTGTTCACAGGCTTGTATAGCTACTGTACATACTGTCTGTGAACACTTACTGTTCACAGGCTTGTATAGCTACTGTACATACTGTCTGTGAACACTGACTGTTCACAGGCTTGTATAGCTACTGTACATACTGTCTGTGAACACTGTCTGTTCACAGGCTTGTATAGCTACTGTATATACTGTCTGTGAACACTGTCTGTTCACAGGCTTGTATAGCTACTGTATATACTGTCTGTGAACACTGTCTGTTCACAGGCTTGTATAGCTACTGTACATACTGTCTGTGAACACTGACTGTTCACAGGCTTGTATAGCTACTGTACATACTGTCTGTGAACACTGTCTGTTCACAGGCTTGTATAGCTACTGTACATACTGTCTGTGAACACTGACTGTTCACAGGCTTGTATAGCTACTGTACATACTGTCTGTGAACACTGACTGTTCACAGGCTTGTATAGCTACTGTACATTAGAGCCCGACCGAGGCTTCTGGTTTGATAATCACCTTAATTTTAAATTGCATATTTCCACTTTGTCTATGAAGCTTAAATTTACGCTCAGTTTCTTGTATAGGCTTAAAGCCTGTTTCTCCTTGTCTGCCCGTAAACGCCTGGTGGAAAGCCTTTTTATGTCTCAGCTAGACTATGGTGATATTGTCTACAGTCTTTCTAGCCCTACTTCCTTGTCTAAACTGGACCCCCTCTACCATGCCGCTCTGAGATATATCACAAACTCAGGTTACAGGACTCATCACTGCACCTTGTACGAGCTGGTTGGATGGTCCTCCCTTGCCCTGCGCAGAATGCGACATTGGTACATGTTCATATACAAGGCCATCCTGGGCAGACTACCCTCATACATCTGCTCTACGTTTGTAGCGATAAACAACTCCCATAACTTAACACATTCACTGCCAACAGTTTTTTTTTTACTGTAGGTAGCTTCTGCCAAGGTTTTCTTTGAGGATTCTGGCTCATCTTTCAAGAGCCGAGGATTATTTTCTGCTAGGACTTTGTGAACACAAAATATCTGAAAAGAACTAATAGAATGTGTGCTTTCTCTGTCTAAAAGAGTTAGTTTGTAGAGTTAGTAGTTATGTAGGCATTAGCAGTTGAATACAGCATGGTTTCAGCGTCTGAGAAGGGAAGCTGAGATAAATGCCTTTTTGTGAAATTCGATAGAACAGTCACTTTAACCATTTATTTTTGGCATCAGTAAGACATCAGACATCTAAACAATAGTTCTGAACAGTAATTTCCTCCATAACAGCACCCCCACCCCCCTCTCCTTCAAACTCCTCCGTGGGTGTTCTCCTCCTCCCTCCGTGGCTGCAGCGGGTGTGTCACAAGCGAGTTTCTGCTGCCTGTCGGCCCCTCGTCAGGCGAGTCTGGATGGGGCTTGCTCGTTTCTTGGGGTTTCGGTTGAGAGCTTTGATGAAGCTTTGTCTCTCCTACTTTGGTCCCTGGTCGTGGAACGACCTGCAGTCCCGCTTAAAACTGGTCTCTTCCATTCCTCTGTCCAGTTTTAAACATGCTCTATCTGAAGTTCTTACTGCAAGCTGCTCCTGCGGTAATGTCTAGTTTACTTTGCCCTTTTTGACCTGTAAATTTTTGTTTTTAGGCCATATGTTAGGACATTTCACAAACACACACGCACGCACATCCCACCCCCATGCACGATCCTCTTCCCCCCACCCAAACCCCCGCCTTGTTACAGCTCTTGCATCATCCCCACCCCCCACCCACCCCTCTTTTCCTCCGATACATCCATCTGGCACTGATTGACAGCGAGCCACTTGCGTTTGTTGAGAGAGCTAATTTGCAACGGTGGCGGTGCGCACGCGGCGACCCGGCTGATGGCAGCGGATGGTCTTTTGGAATATTGAAGTGTGCCTTTATTACTTTCAAACTAGTAATAATGTATTACAATTCTGAAGTGTGCCTTTATTACTACTCTCAAACTAGTAATGATGTTTGTAATATCCACTACTGCCTGATGTGAACCAAAGTGCCCTTCTGGGACATGTATTAAACCGATTGATTGATTGATTGATTGTTTTTACGTTCTTGATCCTGTGTTATTTATTACCCTTGGATGTGGTATTTTATGATGGAGGCCAATCCCAAACACCGGCAGCTCAGTGAAAAATATATTTTGTATGGATTTATTTGTACGTCTGCATATTATGACACTAAAAGTTATAGAACAAATTTAGGAGCATCATCAACAGGCATGAGTGAGGGGGTAGGCTACTATTGGCCTGGCAAAACAGCTCAAGGGGGTACATAAAACAAAAAAGGTTGGGAACCACTGGTCTAGGGTTATGTGACGTCAAAATCGGGTCACAAGCCAAAAAAGGTTGGGAACCCCTGGCTTATGTATTGTCCCTGTCAAATAAACAAATACATAATAAATAAATAATAAATAATGTTTGGGGGGAGATCTTTGTTCTTCTTCGTCGATTGGAAGGGTCGCAAGGTATTATGGGATATCCTAACCCACCAAAGGTACCCATTGTATGGTTCCTCGAAAATTGGGCAAAACCAGGTAATTAGGCCGTCTGAAACCAGTTTGATACATAAGTTCACTGAATTTGCAACCTTTCTAGGTATCTGGTTTTGCCCAATTTTCGAGGAACCATACAATGGTACCTTTGGTGGGTTAGGATATCCCATAATACCTTGCGACCCTTCCAATCGACGAAGAAGAACAAAGATCTCCCCCCAAACATTATTTATTTATTATGTATTTGTTTATTTGACAGGGACAATACATAAGCCAGGGGTTCCCAACCTTTTTTGGCTTGTGACTCGATTTTGACGTCACATAACCCTAGACATTCAAATTGCGGTACACCATCAATAATATCATCAGTGACATCTCACATGTAACAGTATGCTTCTTTTTCCCCTCACAATTCTGACTTTCATCTGAGAATTATGTCTTTAATCTCAGAATTATCTCTTTATTTTCAGAATTCTGACTTTATTTTCAGAATTCTGACTTTATCCTAAGAATCTTGATTTAAAGTTATAATCTCAAACATTTTCATCTAAAACATTTTAAATAATTAAAGTCACTATCTGTCTGATAGTGAGCCCATGGACACTGTTTCACCTGCAATTACCACTCATCGCCATACTGTAGGTGTCACCCAAGAGAACAAAACTGAAGTCTTAGAGATGATCACTTTCACTTTAAACTCAGAACTAAAAAAAAACTAAAAAACACAAGTGACCCTAATCATCTTGGCTAGTTTTAAATTGTGTGTGGTGTATTTTTTCTTCTTCTTTTAGAAATGTCAGGTGAGCTTATTTGAATTCCAGGCAACGCCACTTAGGGTCGCGACCCTAAGGTTGGGAACCACTGGTCATAAGCATTGCTACATTTAAAATGTGCAACCGATGCAACAGTGTATATAGGACTTCTACTGTATATAGATGCAGTGTATATAGGACTTCTATATAGATGCAGTATATAGGACTTCTAGCCATACTGTAGCTAATTTGCAGTCCTTGTCCCTGGTTAGGCTTTTGGAAGCTTGAATGCACATAGCTATATAAAAACACATAGGACTCAAACTAACTCAAACTAAACTCATATGCAGAGAAACAAAACAACCATTACAACAGTAACTGAGACAGCAATGAGTAAAGATGACATTTGAGGGCAACACACGGGAAAAAATGTATGTGCAGTAGCTATACAAGCCTGTGAACAGTCATGGTTTATTTATTTTATTTTATTATTTTCTATTTTATTTTTTTATTTTTTTTAGCACATATTAAAACATACAGAAATACTGAAAGTTACCAAGATAAACACACACAAACATGTGCAAAGTAGAGGCAAGAGACCCGCAAGGGCCTATACGAGGCCTCTACTTGTGAATAAGTATTTCAATCATGAGAGGCCAGTCGGTAAGATTTAACAAACTTTATTTAGCAATCGGCATGCATGGCAAATACTTTGGCGCATGACTCCATTAGCCAGTGGCGCTGCTCTTGAGGCAAGAGGAGGGCATCTGCTTAGCTAGGAGATCCCCCCCCCCGTGGGGGATCAGGAGTCACGACTCGTTGGTGGCGGACTGGGGAGGTGGGTGGGGCAAAACAACGCTCCGGAGGAGGGCTCAAGGGAGATGGACTGCTGTGAAGCTGCTGCTGTTATGATCGGCCAGAGAGAGAGAGGTGACGTAGAACCCTTGCTATATATATGAGAATTAACTGACGTCATATCTGACGTCATTACGGACGTCATACTAAGACTTTGACTGACCACGTCATACTAGAACTTGAATGACGTCAGGGGTGATCGGATTAGATTATGCACGAATGGCCTACTGCTTGAACTATGGTCTAGAGACCTCACTTCAATCATGAGAGGCCAGTCGGTAAGATTTAACAAACTTTATTTAGCAATCGGCATGCATGGCAAATACTTTGGCGCATGACTCCATTAGCCAGTGGCGCTGCTCTTGAGGCAAGAGGAGGGCATCTGCTTAGGCTAGGAGATCCCCCAAAAGGAAGATCTGATTACCGGAGGTTAATTGAGATCTGCGGGCACCGGTAGTTGGTTGTACTTTTCTGGCCTTCGACCTTTTTTAACGACTTATGGCTACTTGCGGCTGGCGCTTCCCAACTCGGTCGGGCCTTCGATCTTGACCCCCCTACTTGCGTTGCGGCTGGCGCTTCCCAGCTCGGTCGGGCCTTGCGCGCCGCACGACTTGGCCTTCTGACTGACCCTGACTCTCTCTCTCGACTCTCTCTTCTCTCTCCCCCAAAAATGATCCGGGAGATTTACTGCGCCTACTGGACGCTGTGCTTTTCGGGGAGCCACCACCAACGAGACATTTTGGCACGGAGCCCGGGACACTGTTTGTTGCCATGCTCGCCGATTGAGGAAGGAGGGTTCTTTGGGCCACGGTATGGCTGCCTGCTCCGGGCGGGTGTAGCTGGAGAGCTGATGAAGACCAGCTGGAGCGTCCTCTTGAGGTGCTGGATGACTTAGGGGTTGGTGACTTAGTGACTTAGGGGTTCCCAACTTGGCCTGGGTGACTTAGAGATTTCCCGACTGGGCGCTGGACTTGGATGACTTAGGGGTTGGTGACCCGACTTGGCCTGGGTGACTTAGTGGCTTCCCAACTTGGCGCTGGGGCCAGTCTGAGGCCTGAGCCTGATGTAGCGAGCCATGGGGAGTAGATTGTTTCCAGGAGTTAGGATGACTTAGGGGTTGGTGACTTAGTGACTTAGGGGTAGGTGACTTAGTGACTTAGGGGATGGCTTAGGGGTTGGTGACTTAGTGGCTTAGGGGATGACTTAGGGGTTGGTGACTTAGTGGCTTAGGGGATGACTTAGGGGTTGGTGACTTAGTGGCTTAGGGGGTGATTTAGGGGTTGGTGACTTAGTGGCTTGGGGGATGACTTAGGGGTTGGTGACTTGGTGGCTTAGGGGCTGGTGACTTAGTGGCTTAGGGGGTGACTTAGGGGTTGGTGACTTAGTGGCTTGGGGGATGACTTAGGGGTTGGTGACTTGGTGGCTTAGGGGTTGGTGACTTAGTGGCTTAGGGGGTGACTTAGGGGTTGGTGACTTAATGGCTTGGGGGATGAACTTGGGGGTTGGTGACTTGGTGGCTTAAGGGATGGCTTAGGGGTTGGTGACTTAGTGGCTTAGGGGGGTTGGTGACTTAGTGGCTTAGGGGATGACTTAGGGGATGGTGACTTAGTGGCTTAGGGGTGACTTAGGGGTTGGTGACTTAGTGGCTTAGGGGATGACTTAGGGGTTGGTGACTTGGTGGCCTAGGGGATGGCTTAGGGGTTGGTGACTTAGTGGCTTAGGGGATGGCTTAGGGGTTGGTGACTTAGTGGCTTAGGGGATGACTTAGGGGTTGATGACTTAGTGGCTTAGGGGATGACTTAGGGGTTGGTGACTTAGTGGCTTAGGGGGTGACTTAGGGGTTGGTGACTTAGTGGCTTGGGGGATGACTTAGGGGTTGGTGACTTGGTGGCTTAGGGGTTGGTGAATTAGTGGCTTAGGGGTTCCCAACTTGGCCTCGGTGACTTAGTGACTTCCCGACTTGGCGCTGGACTTGGATGACTTAGGGTTGGTGACTTAGTGGCTTAGGGGATGACTTAGGGGTTGGTGACTTAGTGGCTTAGGGGATGACTTAGGGGTTGGTGACTTAGGGTTTTTTTTTTTTTTTTTTTTTTTTGTGTTATTACTATTGTTATTAGTGGGCGTTTAAAGATGGGATGATCGGATCGCAGACCGGGTAGATTGTCAATCAACTCGCTTTATTTAATCAAACACGAGGGACACCTACAGTACATGTGGTGTTTTCAAAGCAAAGTAAATCAATATTTCTTGTTTGGTGGGGGGCGGGTCCTTTGCGGGCAGCGGGAGCGGGGGTGGGCGTCCCCGCAGGTGCTACATGCGTGCAGGAAATTACATTTGGGATATGTGCACACGTTTTCATTGAAATATCTGCAAAGGTAGTCGGGGGAATGGGCATGCACCTGGGAGGACCCACTGGTGTCGGGCGCCCAGGAGGGGGCGGGGCTGGGGGCGGCGCCGGACTGAAAGGCCGCCTTTGGGCAGAATTGTGCAGAGTGCCCCGGTTCGCCGCACGAGTGGCAGGTGTTCACCGGCCGCCCGCTAACCAGCGACATGAAGATCTGCATGTCCATAATGGACCAGTTAAGCCGCATATTAGCCCGGGTGATCATCAGGGCGGCTTTAGCGGAGAATGCTTTATGATACTGGTAGAATAATTTACCGTGGCTGGAGTAGAGGTCCACTATTAGCGCTATATATAAATCTAGCTCGTGGCGGCGCTCTGGGTACACCTCACAGATCACGTCGCGGTAGACGCCGAACGTGTTCAGGAAGTCACATAGGGAGAGGTCTTTGGACAGGCGGGGGTCGGACGACTTTAAATAGACAGGGCCATCTGGGTCACCCCCGACCTTCCTTTTGCACTCGGGGGATGGCAGGAGTATGCTAACTAAATTGATGTCTCTGCCCTTCAAAATCTGGGATCTCAACCGGGGAGACACATCGGCACAGGGAGAAACAAAAGGCATACCAAATGAGATGGCGGGCGTGGCGGACGCCAGGGTGTTCATCTGGGCGGGTTGGGCGGTGGTGAAGAGCACGTTGGCTTGCTGCGTGGGCGGGTGCGGGATCGGCTGCTGCGCTGGCTGGGCTGTGGCGAACGTGGGGGGAAAGGGGGGGGGGGGTTTCCAGGGCCATCAGACGAGCATCCAACGATCTGCTGGCATCTAGCAGGGACAGCAGAATGGCTCTTGACGACCCCTGTCGGCTCGGCGGAGCTGCCGTTTCCGCTTCCGGGGCGGCGGCCTGGAGGTCAGTGCGACCAGGAAGGACATGGCGTCTCGCGGTGGCCCCGCGGCCTGTATTTCCCCGGCGTCTCCCCGCTCTCGGAGCGGCTGCCTCTGCTGATCTTCGTCCGCGGCCTCTCGCACGTCCGCGCCGAGCGGCCTCCCCCTCTGGCACGCTCGCGCGCGTTCTTGGGCGACCGGGCGCACGCGGCACTTCGTCATCTGCTCTCCTTCCAAGGGCCGTCGCAGTGGCGCGCCCCGTGCCACGGGAACGCGCGCCGGGCCCTTTCATCGTGGCTGCGTTGGCGGCCTGTGGTCCGGCCGCTTCGCCAACGTCTTCATCAGACGTCTCGGAAAGCAAGAACGCACCGTGGCCGATCTGGAACGGGGTCTCGTTGGCTGGGCTGCTGTCGCTGTCTGTGGACTGCTCTGGCTCGGAGCTCGACATGCCGGGAATGGAGTGGGAAGCGTTGAGGAATATGCGGGGAATATCTGCGTTGGATTTCCACGGGTAGAGAAGGCTTGAGGGTGCTGATTCGGTCTCCGGATATGGTGCAAAACAACGCTCCGGAGGAGGGCTCAAGGGAGATGGACTGCTGTGAAGCTGCTGCTGTTATGATCGGCCAGAGAGAGAGAGGTGACGTAGAACCCTTGCTATATATATGAGAATTAACTGACGTCATATCTGACGTCATTACGGACGTCATACTAAGACTTTGACTGACCACGTCATACTAGAACTTGAATGACATCAGGGGTGATCGGATTAGATTATGCACGAATGGCCTACTGCTTGAACTATGGTCTAGAGACCTCACAACATCATAAGTAGAAACAAAATCAGCAAGTATGAAATCAAATTAAAATTTAACGAGAAAAGAAACGAAAGTAAGTGTTCACAGACAGTATGTACAGTAGCTATACAAGCCTGTGAACAGTCAGTGTTCACAGACAGTATGTACAGTAGCTATACAAGTCTGTGAACAGTCAGTGTTCACAGACAGTATGTACAGTAGCTATACAAGCCTGTGAACAGTCAGTGTTCACAGACAGTATGTACAGTAGCTATACAAGCCTGTGAACAGTCAGTGTTCACAGACAGTATGTACAGTAGCTATACAAGCCTGTGAACAGTCAGTGTTCACAGGCTTGTTTCAGTTTCAGCCATTGTTTTGCACGTGTGTTGAAAGCCTTCATCTCTGTCAGGTGTTTAATGTCACATGCTAATGTAGTCCACAGCTGTGTACCTCTTACTGAGAAAGATGACTGACCAAATGCTCTTCTGTGTTTTGCTGCTCTACAATTTCCACTTGTTGCACCTCTAGTTCTGATCCCACTGTCTTGTTTGTTTAGCAGTTGACAGAATATATCTGGAGGAAGGTTGTTTACACACTTAAAAATCTGTTTTATCAATGAAAAGTCTACCAAACTGTCAAAACTTAGTAGCTTATGTTTCTGTAGAATTATGCAATGGTGCCATCTGACTGATTTCTTATCAGTGTCTGTTTATACAGTATATAAAGATCTAATGGGTGTAATTGTTGTTTGGTTGGACTGGCCTCAGACGGTTATACACTATGATAAATGAGAAAATATCATGGCATGCATAAACTGCTGTGCTGCCATCAGAGGTAGGCTATATGTTCTCTTATTAAAATAGTATTATTATTATTATTATTATTATTATTAAAATTTGTTTTGACAGTTTTGCACAACCTCTTTACATGTCTGTCCAACTTAAGATGGGAATCTAAAATAACACCTAAAAATGTAAACTCGTGTTCTTCATCTATCTCTTTCTCATCAGCATTATGGCTTCTCTCCAGTGTGAATGTGTTCATGTCTTGTTAGCTGTCAAAGAGAACGGACGTTGAGGCTTCCCCGAACACAACTCGTCTGTGAATGCGTTGATGTATGAATAGGTCACTTGAGAGACTGAAGCTGCCCTCACACTGGTCACAGGAGAAGGGCTTCACTCCAGTGTGAAAGCATTGATGATGTCTTGTTAGGCTATCTAACCGACTGAAGCTGCGTCCACATTGCTCACAGGAGAATGGCTTCTCTCCAGCGTGAATGCGTTGATGTGTTGTTAGGATAGCTAACTGACTGAAGCTGCTCCCACATTGCTCACAGGAGAATGGCTTCTCTCCAGTGTGAATGCGTTGATGTCTTTTTAGGGCATCTAACCGACTGAAGCTCCTTCCACACTGGTCACAGGAGAATGGCTTCTCTCCAGTGTGAATGCGTTGATGTGATGTTAGGTGAGCTAACTGACTGAAGCTGCTCCCACATTGGTCACAGGAGAATGGCTTCTCTCCAGTGTGAATGCGTTGATGTTTTGTTAGGCTAGCTAACACACTGAAGCTGCTTCCACACTGGTCACAGGAGAATGGCTTCTCTCCAGTGTGAATGCGTTGATGTGTTGTTAGGTTAGTTAACTGACTGAAGCTGCTTCCACACTGGTCACAGGAGAATGGCTTCTCTCCAGTGTGAATGCGTTGATGTGTTGTTAGGTGAGCTAACTGACTGAAGCTGCTTCCACATTGGTCACAGGAGAATGGCTTCTCTCCAGTGTGAATGCGTTGATGTTGTTTTAGGTTATCTAACCGACTGAAGCTGCTTCCACACTGGTCACAGGAGAATGGCTTCTCTCCAGTGTGAATGCGTTGATGTGTTGTTAGGTTAGCTAACTGACTGAAGCTGCTTCCACACTGGTCACAGGAGAATGGCTTATCTCCAGTGTGAATGCGTTGATGTGTTGTTAGGTTAGCTAACTGACTGAAGCTGCTTCCACACTGGTCACAGGAGAATGGCTTCTCTCCAGTGTGAATGCGTTGATGTGTTGTTAGGCTAGTTAACACACTGAAGCTGTTTCCACATTGGTCACAGGAGAATGGCTTCTCTCCAGTGTGAATACGTTGATGTATTTTTAGGTCACCTGACCCACGGAAAGATTTCCCACACTGCAGACAGTGGTGGCGTTTTGGTCTGTTGGTGTTTCTCTGTTTCATAGAGAAAGATATAAAGGATATGAAGTCATTACTATCTCTGATAAAGTATTTTATGATATGAAAGCATGCTAACAGACAAACATATACTGTATCTTGTTGTATGTATGTACTGTGTAACATATCAGATTATCACATCATACAATAAATGACATCATATTTTCTTTCATCCAGATCTGGCCAACAGCAGCAGCTTTGCATTGTAAAATATCTCATCATAAATGTATGAATAACCAAGCCAACAGGCTAATGTTACCACAATTAAGGAGGCAGAGAGAATAATTAGCAATCATGCTAACGTACAGTACAGCATCCTTTAAATAAACAAGCTAACGGGTTCATTTATTTTCTTTTTATTAAGTTTCACAAAAAACATTCAAACATTTCATAGTCAGTTGTGCACATTTCGTTCAAACCCCCAACCTCCCACCCCTACACTTCTACACAACTACACCACAACAAAACACACTAGGAAAAGGAAAGAAGGAAGAAAGGAATACACACACACACACACACACACACACACACACACACACACACACACAAATAGAACAAGTTAATTTTACCGACAGATTCAAATTTTCTCACCTCTTCTGAAGAATTCATCTTTCTCTCTTGCTTTCCTTCTCCACCAGATCTCTTCCTGCCAATCAGCTCTGACATAATCAAACAGAGACTGTTGGTAAAACAGGGAACACAATGGTAATAATACTGTTATAATAATATTAATAATAATACTGTAATAATATTTAATAATAATGATGATGATGATAAAACACTATTTGTAAAGCACATTTCACACAAAGTACAGAGCAAATAAATAAAATAAATAAAGAGAATTCCAACAACAGTGCTGTGAAATAAATGTAGTGGAGTAGAAAGTACAATATTCCCCTCTGAAATGTAGTGGAGTGTTGGTAGAAATTGATTTGTGTCATTCATGTCCAGGTTAACGTTAGGCCAAGTTCAGCAGCTGCAGAGGAACCAGTCAGGGAGAGGCAGGAGGAAGCAGCCGTATCTGACTTATTTCCTGTGTGTTGAAATAGACTATAGGCTCACAGCCTGTTCAACTATAGACATTGATCACAGAACACTGAGTGTGTTTTGAAGTGTGACTTCTACATTAGAGATGATCTCAGACGGTGACTGGCATCGACTACACTACAGCATGTCCAGCAAGAACACGACGAGACAATGTACACTACGTTACTTTATTTACTGTCCTCTTCTCTTTCCGTTACAACTAGGCCTCTATTGTTATGTGTGGTTCTACAGAAATAAAATACAAGATTTAAATTGCTGTTATCATACAGATGCAAATGACTTGGCATAGCAACATAAATTAACTCTTATTACAGAGATTATTGCAAATGATATGACTTACATTTCCTGGAGCTGCCCGCACAGAGACTCTGAAAGTAGAAGTGACGAAGCAAATGGAAGCCAGCGTCAAATGAGCAGGAATTTCTGAGCAGGAATTTCTGAGCAGGAATTTCTTACTTCTGGTCACGATTTTTCAGAATAAAAGCGATCATTCAAACGCGATAAAATACACAACTTGAAGTTATATCACACAAATTGAATAAAAATACACATGGAAAAGGTTATATTGCATTTAGATCTATATATCCTTTGGTATTGTAGTACTAACTACTTCTATATTATTATTATATTAAGCTTGCTCCAATCAGTCAGAACACCATGAAAACGGTCCGATTTCAAATAAAGATTAAAAATCTAAAGTCAATTGTTGCACGTCAAACTCACTTGATCCATGTAGAGGCATAGTCCATCTATCATAGGGAAGTCATCTTGAGGCTGGATGGGTGTAAATCTTTGTGTTTTGGACATGTATGTACAGTGTCAAGTAAGCAGGAATTTTCAAGCTGCCCACTCTCATTCAGAACAACATGCTTGAAAGATTTTTATTGTCAGTCCGTAGTACAAGTATCACGTGTGAAATTCTTGTGCTGTGGACTCCGTTTATCGGAGCATTTTCATGGTGTTCTGAATGGGAGCGGGCAGCTTGAAAATTCCTGCTCACTTGACATGTCCAAAACACAAAAATGTACACCCATCCAGCCTCAGGATGACTTCTCTATGATAGATGGACTATGCCTCTACATGGATCAAGTGAGTTTGATGTGCAACAATTCACTTCAAGTAGGCTATGGATTTAGAATTATTTGCACACATCTGGCAAGTACCTACTTCTCACAAGACCACATTATCCATGCATTTGCATAATGAGTCACCTAGCCTAGCCTATAGCTTGATAATCTTTTCTCTTGATGTCTTCCCTATAGAGGACATAATCAGGTGAGAGGTACCCTCTATTGACCAGTGAGCTAGAGACACACCCTGTGCCAAGCATTTCAACAAATAACACACTGTCTCCTTTGTATGTCTATTTTCATTCAAACATTAAACTAGAGGTTTATCTTAGTGTTCGTATGTTCATTATGTTGGACATAGTTAGATTTCTACTTCAATTTGTATGGTTAAAAAAAAACGAACTTTATCATGCTTTTACTTTGAAGGCAAAATCACTAAACCCGAGTGAAATTCCTGCTGGCCGGAAGTGAAATTCCTGCTCACTTGACGCTCGTCAAATGGAACAAGTACACCACTTCTTCTTTTTCTTCTTCTTCCTCTTTTAGCTTTTATGGCGGTTGGCAACTTGTGTTGCATTACACTGTATATTACATGTTAGGGTTTTAGAGTCTCGCTTGAATGAGAGGGCTGTGAAGATCAGTTGTGTGAAAGCACAGGTCAGAGGTCAGAGTTCAGGTCTCTCCATCCCAGAGGTTTAGAAAACATGAAAGCAGAGATGGAGAGACAGGAACTCCTCCGGTGGAGCAGCGCTGCTTTTCTCATTTACTTTTAAGTATTTTTTCATGTTTACATTTACGTCCCATCACTTATACTTAGCTTTGTGGGTATAGCCTACTATACATTTGTTTTTGTTTTGTTTGTTTGTTTGTTTGTTTTTTTTTGGGGGGGGGGGGGCATAGAAATTTGCAGACAAAACAGATGTCAATTTTGGGGGGAGAAAGCTTTTGAAACTTTTGGAAATATCTTTATATTCATGGTTGCAACAGGGTCTGTAAGCTGTCATATTTATTATGGTCTGTCTTAGGCCACACCCATCACGGGGAAAAAAACTTAATTTAAACGTTAAATTAACGTTAAACGTTAATTTCCACACACCAGCGTAATTCTCCTTGAATTAAACATAGCTAAAAGCTGTTGTGTGGTGGGCTGCGCAGACAACAAATGTAAAAAATCGCCAGTTAAAGTTTTTTTGTACTCCTGAGCAAAACAAGGAAGCCATTGAGAATTGGCGAGAAGAAAGATGTGGATCTAGCTGTCAAGGAAGTAAGTTGGGGTGTTCATCTTCCGTATATACGATCTTTTTGTGCAACACGCAACCATGCACGTGACATAGGAGAACGCCAGGATTGGAGGGGGGGTTTCTGTTTTCCTCCGTCTTGGGCGTGGCTTCTGAATGATGACGCGTTACGCAGTGTCTCTATAGCAGGGGTGGGCAACCGTTTTTTGCAGAGGGCCATACTGACTTACATCAAGTAAGCGAAGGGCCACACATTGGAGATGATGTTTTTCTTTGAGTCCAGCCCTGGGGCCGCATTTTGCCCCAGGCCCCAGGGCCGCAAGAAATGACTAGAACAGTCATTTCTTACACATGAGATTACTTTGAGCCTTTTAGTCATAAAGATTATTGAAAGATACTCCATATTCCAGACTGAAATGTTATAACAGAAGTGGAGTATTGGCCAGAATGACATGAACATTTGGACACTTATTCAGTGGGTATCTTGCATGTTGCGTTCAGGTGCACTGTAAAAAAAAAAAAAAAAAAAAGCAATTTGCAATTCCATGCCGCATTTTGCCCATGTGTGGTTTAGGAGCTTAACTCATTCAGGGCCAAAGACGTCTTTGACGTGTTATCAGGAATAGCCCAGAGGGCCAATGACGTGTTTGACGTGTTTTTGTTTTTATTAGTACAGCGCGTAGTTCAAACACTTCCCCAGCCTGTGACATGTTTTCAGGTCCCTGGCATCTAAGGCAAGCCGACAACATGTGAACAAACACATACCGCAGCTGTTGTTTTGAAATTGAGCAAGAGGAAAAACAGAAAACGGATAAACGCTTCCTTGTGCAGACAGGAGAAACGCCATTGAAACGCCCCTCGGCGCGCTGCACGAGCTGGTCGCCTTCCTGTGTGCCAGCCGGGAGAAAACGGGAGAAAGTAATCCAGAGATGTGTTTGATCATCGGAGGAATGAGGAAATGATCGATCAGTTTGACGGGTAATCCAGAGGGCGGTGAGGACGTGTTGAATAGCCGAGGGGAAAACGGGAACGATCAAACAGCAGGGAGTATAGGACAGGGAGACATGGACGAGGACGGGTGGACCAGAACAAAACAAAATAAACACACAAACAGCTAACAATAACGAAAAGTAAGGACGCGGGCAGAAGCGGCAGTCACAGAAGCAGAAGGAGTCCAGGCAGTGAGAGGGAATGATAAATCCAACGGGAGAAAGTAATCCAGAGATGTGTTTGATCATCGGAGGAATGAGGAAATGATCGATCAGTTTGACGGGTAATCCAGAGGGCGGTGAGGACGTGTTGAATAGCCGAGGGGAAAACGGGAACGATCAAATAGCAGGGAGGATAGGACAGGGAGACATGGACGAGGACGGGTGGACCAGAACAAAACAAAATAAACACACAAACAGCTAACAAGGCAGAAGCGGCAGTCACAGCAGCAGACGCCAGCAGTACTCAGACCCGGAAACAACGTAACGAAGATAAAAGGGGGATCGTGTGTGTGTGTGTGTGTCTGTGTGTCTGTCTGTCTGTGTGTCTGTCTGCACACTCACTCACACTGAGTAAACTATTGTTGAATGTAAAAAAAAAAGCACTTCATGTGTATATATATATATATATATATATATATTTT
This sequence comes from Poromitra crassiceps, assembly GCF_964638095.1. Lineage (NCBI taxonomy): Eukaryota > Metazoa > Chordata > Actinopteri > Beryciformes > Melamphaidae > Poromitra > Poromitra crassiceps. Next base: position 12,810,291 of record NC_139641.1, read on the forward strand.
TTTTTTTTGTCATTTGTGTCATAACGAATAATATTTACATGTCTGATGTCAATACAGTTCAAAATAAAACAATTGAGAGCGAGTTCTGCCTGAGATTGTGTATTTTACACAAATGGCCTTTTCCCCTATTTGTCTTCTCAAGAGAGACCTTTTTGGTGAAAACAGGGTGTATATAAATGGCTATAAGTAGAGTACAGAACATGCTAAAAGCTTTTTTTTCCCTGGTGAACCCAGAGACGTACATCTTCATTTTGAGGTATTGCAAATCACTTTGGTGCTAATAGATAATTTACTGTGGGTCTTGAAAGATGACCAACAATTATGAAAATCTTTGGCCTGTGCTAAATATTGGCAGTCCTAAACTGGCCATGAATGAGTTAATAGACATAGGGTGGAGAACATAAGACACTACTTTATGAGCCTGTTGGATGATAGACTATGATCAGTTGTTTGGATAAAGAAGTCTATCTGGCTGGATTTTATTTTATTTATTTTTTTGCCACAGAATTCATAATCTTGTTTTGAAGACCCATGAGACATGTTTTAAACAGCTAAGTAAAAATAGCATGAATGGGACTTTTAAGAAATGTGTCAGAACAAAATCAAAAGGGACAGGTGCATGATTTCACTGTCTGTGTCTTCAACAGAAACAGGTGAAGTCTGGAGTCTTATATCCTGTTACTTTATAAGAATATTACAAGTTTTCAGGCAAGGTTTTAATACAGCAAATTGAAGAGGACAACTGAGTCAATAACAGATTTTTTATTTTATTTTTTCTAAATAAGGTCAGCGATAGGTAGCCTGGTAAACCAGCCGGTCACGTGAACTCACATTTCATTTGGTTCTACCAGACTGTCTGACCTCAGGCTTTCACCCAGTCTTTGCAGTGGGTGGAAGTTGGGCGGATGTACTTGCCTTGACAGACAACTTCTTCAGCCAATCAGCGTTGGATCCAGTCAAATCCAAATCCAGAAAACGGCAAAACATATTTTCCGGCAAGAAACTCCGCTGTTGCGGCGATACTCCTGTACTTGCTTAATTGTTGTTATTGAGTCTATTTCTGCAATAACTGCACTTTATGGCTGTTTAAACTGGACGAACGTTGACGGTACTCCTCGAGGAGGACAGGCACGGAAGCATCCATTACTGTTTTGTCAGCGGCGTTCCTGATTGGCCCGTTAACGATGTCAACTACGAGGCAGGTCGCTGATTGGCTAGTAGACTTTGCAGTTTCTGCAAATCCCCTCCCAGGGCTTGAGGCCAGACGGTCTGTAGAAGGAAATGAAATGTGAGTTCATGTTCTATCAAGTGATAGGAGACGCTCTTGCATCCTTAACCAGCCCTTCATAATAACACTCGTCTCGCAGTTGATCAGCCTTCCAAAGACGTTTGTCTTTGTTACATTTCCCCCAGCTTCATAAGTTAAGTTAAGTTATCCTTTATTTATCCCCATGGGGAAATTCATCCTCTGCATTTGACCCATCCTCTACTAGGAACCTTCCTAGAACTAGGAGCAGTGGGCACCCGCAGTGCAGCGCCCGGGAACCAACTCCTGTTCTTTTTGCCAGTGCCTTGGTTAGGGGCACTGACAGGAGTATTAACCCTAACATACATGTCTTTCTTTGATGGTGGGAGGAAACCGGAGCACACGGAGAAAAGCACTAGAAAACGCGAGTTTCCTCAAGTTGAAAAAATGGTCATGGGGGTGCATGAGGGTAAATGCAACATTACGAGGTATCCTGGGAGGCCAGGCAATGGATAATGAGAAACTAGTAAACGTAGATCCACTCACATCCACAATGCTGCTGTTTTAGAGTTAAATCTGCAATCGAGACAGCGAGATGACGAGTCTTCTCCCTCATTTGGCTTCCATGACTTACTGCAGTATGTGTAGCTACTGCAGTTTTGTCTGGTTTTTGGTTGGATTTCGTAGTTACTGCAACTTTTTTACTCTTGTTTTTTCAAATATAGAGAAGAGACTAAACTTAGAAAATTTGTCACATGATAAAACAGATATCGAAAAGTTCAATTTCAATGATAACTCAATTTTGACCAAAATTGTAGTTACTGCGGTTTTGATTTGAAGGGCAGAGTAGCCAGACAGCAAAGGTGGGGAGAGAGAGGGGATGACATGCGGCAAAGAACCTCAGGTCGGATTCAAACCCGCGTCGGCCACGCAAAGGACCGAGCCTCCGTCGTACGCATTGCTACCAAGTGAGCCACCAGGACAGAACGCACCACAATGGAGATAATTTGAAATCAGATGTGTTGATAACTGCTAACCAGAGCATAAGTCAAACTATGTCCAGGGAATGGAGGGTTCTATTTATTTATTTGAACAGGGACAATGTACATTAATGAACATTTGCTTGAAATGTAAATATGCCAGATTTTAGCCTGAGGCTAGTTTACATCTGTAGTCCCTATGGTCGCTATACGTAATGAAGTGTTGGCAGATGAAGGTCTTATTTGACAGAGATCCATTAATCCATTAAAATGCTAGAAATACTGTCTTAGCGGTAGTAGTCTTCAGTTCTGGTAAACAAGTATTTTGAATTAGATTATATTGACAGCGGGTGATGTAGATGGAGCCCTTTAGAGCAGGGGTTTAAGAATGCCGCGGCCCACTTTGAAATGTGAAAATCTTCCAGGGCCCACCTAACCCTTTAATCACAACTCTGATCAACACATAAGACTAAGATGATGTATTTCCCAATATGTTTTTTTATATTATATATTTTTATTTCATTAACTTTTTTTGTGTGAAAAATTAATAATCCATCCACATCCCAAAAGCAGATTGCTAACATTTTCTCCCCCCTTACTCATAATAATAATAATAATAATAATAATAATAATAATAATAATAATAATAATACATTTTATTTGTTGGCGCCTTTCCTGACACTCAAGGTCACCGTACAACAGAAAACACAATAAGTACAGAATAAAAATACAGTAATAGTACAATAAACATAATAATAAATCATCAGTAAAAAACAGTTTGGCAGACAGAGGAGTTGGTGAAATCAGAAGTAAATAAATGGGATTAGAGGGAGTAGGAAAGTTTAAATAGATGGGTCTTTACAGCAGTCTTGAATTCTGTGATGGAGTCCAGTGTGCGAATATGGGGGGGAAGGGAATTCCAGAGTGTAGGTGCGGCAGAAGTATTTGCATGCATAACACATTTGTTGAGACAAAATGTGATGAACAACAACAATAAAATCAATCCACAAGCTATGAATGCTAGGCTGTGAAAAATGCTACCTGATCTGTAAAGGGGAGACTGGTGGGTACCCATTGAACCAATTTCTATTCAGATCAATTGAGCTGAGAGGTCAAGGGACCCCTTTGAAATCGTTTTCCCTCACCAAAATGTAACCTATGTAATCCTAACCCTAGTCTCAACTAGAGCCCGGCCCTGACCGATATATCGGCCTACCGATATTATTGGCCGATATTGGCCGATAATATCGGTATCGGCCGATATGCCGATATTTTTTTTATTTTGTATTTTTTAAGTCATAGACAACATGTTGTGTATATTTGATCTTTTTTCTTAATTCAAGTTATATTTTATATTTGTTATATTTGTGTTTTTGTATTTCTAGTTATTTTATAATTATTAAATCCCCAGTTTTATTTCATGGCATTGATGTCAATTTGGGCAATGAAGTTTATTGATAAGCTGTAAAATATCCTGCCTACATTACATATCTTAAGTCATGTCAAGTCATATCTTTGTCAAGTGTTTTGATATTTGAGGGATCATTGCAAAAACATTGTGTAATATAATGTGTATATTTAATATAAAAATATCGGCCGAACAGTCAGTGTTCACAGGCTTGTATAGCTACTGTACATACTGTATGTACAGTATGTACAGTAGCTATACAAGCCTGTGAACAGTCAGTGTTCACAGACAGTATGTACTGTACAGTAGCTATACAAGCCTGTGAACAGTCAGTGTTCACAGACAGTATGTACAGTAGCTATACAAGCCTGTGAACAGTCAGTGTTCACAGACAGTATGTACAGTAGCTATACAAGCCTGTGAACAGTCAGTGTTCACAGACAGTATGTACAGTAGCTATACAAGCCTGTGTGAACAGTCAGTGTTCACAGACAGTATGTACAGTAGCTATACAAGCCTGTGAACAGTCAGTGTTCACAGACAGTATGTACAGTAGCTATACAAGCCTGTGAACAGTCAGTGTTCACAGACAGTATGTACAGTAGCTATACAAGCCTGTGAACAGTCAGTGTTCACAGACAGTATGTACAGTAGCTATACAAGTCTGTGAACAGTCAGTGTTCACAGACAGTATGTACAGTAGCTATACAAGCCTGTGAACAGTCAGTGTTCACAGACAGTATGTACAGTAGATATACAAGTCTGTGAACAGTCAGTGTTCACAGACAGTATGTACAGTAGCTATACAAGCCTGTGAACAGTCAGTGTTCACAGACAGTATGTACAGTAGCTATACAAGCCTGTGAACAGTCAGTGTTCACAGGCTTGTTTCAGTTTCAGCCATTGTTTTGCACGTGTGTTGAAAGCCTTCATCTCTGTCAGGTGTTTAATGTCACATGCTAATGTATTCCACAGCTGTGTACCTCTTACTGAGAAAGATGACTGACCAAATGCTCTTCTGTGTTTTGCTGCTCTACAATTTACACTTGTTGCACCTCTAGTTCTGATCCCACTGTCTTGTTTGTTTAGCAGTTGACAGAATATATCTGGAGGAAGGTTGTTTACACACTTAAAAATCAGTTTGATCAATGAAAAGTCTACAAAACTGTCAAAACTTAGTAGCTTATGTTTCTGTACAATTATGCCATCTGACTGATTTCTTATCAGTGCCTGTTTATACAGTATATAAAGATCTAATGGGTGTAATTGTTGTTTGGTTGGACTGGCCTCAGATGGTTATACACTATGATAAATGAGAAAATATCATGGCATGCATAAACTGCTGTGCTGCCATCAGAGGTAGGCTATATGTTCTCTTATTAAAATAATATTATTATTATTTTTATTATTATTATTATTATTAATAAAATTTGTTTTGACAGTTTTGCACAACTTCTTTACATGTCTGTCCAACTTAAGATGGGAATCTAAAATAACACCTAAAAATGTAAACTCGTGTACTTCTATCTCTTTCTCATCAGCATTATGGCTTCTCTCCAGTGTGAATGTGTTCATGTCTTGTTAGGTGTCAAAGAGAACGGACGTTGAGGCTTCCCCGAACACAACTCATCTGTGAATGCGTTGATGTATGAATAGGTCACTTGAGAGACTGAAGCTGCCCACACACTGGTCACAGGAGAAGGGCTTCACTCCAGTGTGAAAGCATTGATGATGTTTTGTTAGGTTACCTAACAGACTGAAGCTGCGTCCACATTGTTCACAGGAGAATGGCTTCTCTCCAGTGTGAATGCGTTGATGTCTTTTTAGGTCACCAGAGTGACTGAAGCTGTTTTCGCACTGGTCACAGGAGAATGGCTTCTCTCCAGTGTGAATGCGCTGATGTTGTTTTAGGGCATCTAACCGACTGAAGCTGCTTCCACACTGGTCACAGGAGAATGGCTTCTCTCCAGTGTGAATGCGTTGATGTGTTGTTAGGTTAGATAACTGCCTGAAGCTGTTTCCACACTGGTCACAGGAGAATGGCTTCTCTCCAGTGTGAATGCGTTGATGTGTTGTTAGGTTACCTAACAGACTGAAGCTGCGTCCACATTGTTCACAGGAGAATGGCTTCTCTCCAGTGTGAATGCGTTGATGTCTTTTTAGGTCACCAGAGTGACTGAAGCTGTTTTCGCACTGGTCACAGGAGAATGGCTTCTCTCCAGTGTGAATGCGCTGATGTTGTTTTAGGGCATCTAACCGACTGAAGCTGCTTCCACACTGGTCACAGGAGAATGGCTTCTCTCCAGTGTGAATGCGTTGATGTGTTGTTAGGTTAGATAACTGCCTGAAGCTGTTTCCACACTGGTCACAGGAGAATGGCTTCTCTCCAGTGTGAATGCGTTGATGTGTTGTTAGGTTAGCTAACACACTGAAGCTGCGTCCACATTGTTCACAGGAGAATGGCTTCTCTCCAGTGTGAATGCGCTGATGTTGTTTTAGGGCATCTAACCGACTGAAGCTGCTTCCACACTGGTCACAGGAGAATGGCTTCTCTCCAGTGTGAATGTGTTGATGTGTTGTTAGGTGAGCTAACACACTGAAGCTGCTTCCACACTGGTCACAGGAGAATGGCTTCTCTCCAGTGTGAATGCGTTGATGTGTTGTTAGGTTAGATAACTGCCTGAAGCTGTTTCCACACTGGTCACAGGAGAATGGCTTCTCTCCAGTGTGAATGCGTTGATGTGTTGTTAGGTTAGATAACTGCCTGAAGCTGTTTCCACACTGGTCACAGGAGAATGGCTTCTCTCCAGTGTGAATGCGTTGATGTGTTGTTAGGTTAGCTAACACACTGAAGCTGCGTCCACATTGTTCACAGGAGAATGGCTTCTCTCCAGTGTGAATGCGCTGATGTTGTTTTAGGGCATCTAACCGACTGAAGCTGCTTCCACACTGGTCACAGGAGAATGGCTTCTCTCCAGTGTGAATGTGTTGATGTGTTGTTAGGTTAGTTAACACACTGAAGCTGCTTCCACACTGGTCACAGGAGAATGGCTTCTCTCCAGTGTGAATGCGTTGATGTCTTTGTAGGTTACTTAACCGACTGAAGCTGCTTCCACACTGGTCACAGGAGAATGGCTTCTCTCCAGTGTGAATGCGTTGATGTGTTGTTAGGTTAGATAACTGCCTGAAGCTGTTTCCACACTGGTCACAGGAGAATGGCTTCTCTCCAGTGTGAATGAGTTGATGTGTTGTTAGGTGAGCTAACAGACTGAAGCTGCTTCCACACTGGTCACAGGAGAATGGCTTCACTCCAGTGTGAATGCGTTGATGTGTTGTTAGGTGAGCTAACAAACTGAAGCTGTTTCCACATTGGTCACAGGAGAATGGCTTCTCTCCAGTGTGAATGCGTTGATGTCTTTTTAGGTCACCTGACCCACTGAAGCTGCGTCCACATTGGTCACAGGAAAATGGCTTCTCTCCAGTGTGAATACGTTGATGTCTTTTTAGGTCACCTGACCCCCGGAAAGATTTCCCACACTGCAGACAGTGGTGGCGTTTTGGTCTGTTGGTGTTTCTCTGTTTCATAGAGAAAGATATAAAGGATATGAAGTCATTACTATCTCTGATAAAGTATTTTATGATATGAAAGCATGCTAACAGACAAACATATACTGTATCTTGTTGTATGTACTGTGTAACATATCAGATTATCACATCATACAATAAATTACATCATATTTTCTTTCATCCAGATCTGGCCAACAGCAGCAGCTTTGCATTGTAAAATATCTCATCATAAATGTATGAATAACCAAGCAGGCTAATGTTACCACAATTAAGGAGGCAGAGAGAATAATTAGCAATCATGCTAACGTACAGTACAGCATCCTTTAAATAAACGAGCTAACGGGTTCATTTATTTTCTTTTTATTAAGTTTCACAAAAAAACATTCAAACATTTCATAGTCAGTTGTGCACATTTCGTTCAAACCCCCAACCTCCCACCCCTACACTTCTACACAACTACACCACAACAAAACACACTAGGAAAAGGAAAGAAGGAAGAAAGGAACACACACACACACACACACACACACACACACACACACACACACACACACAAATAGAACAGGTTAATTTTACCGACCGATTCAAATTTTCTCACCTCTTCTGAAGAATTCATCTTTCTCTCTTGCTTTCCTTCTCCACCAGATCTCTTCCTGCCAATCAGCTCTGACATGATCAAACAGAGACTGTTGGTGTGGGTTTTTTCTAAAGAAACCCCACGATGTTCTTTACACAGACCAACAACCCAGGTGAAGCAAAGATGACAGACTCGAGTTTCAGTTTAACTTGCTGCAGGGAGAGAGTGTCTGAGCTTGCACCTTTGCACGGCTCCGAGACCCTTCTGCTTTCCACTCTCAGTGCTCGGCCTTTTATTGTACAACTCAGTGGTTACATAAGAAGCAACATGCGGAACTGGTTCTCCCGGTTCATGCTATGGGAAACTGCACGTACGCATGTGCTCATCACACCTTCAAAGACAGTTGAACGTTTTTACCCTGTGGGTGTTTGAGCTGTCAAACTGTCATTCTAAAGCTGTAAACCCATCAACCCCAATATCCCTTTGCATAGCTTGAGGCCTGAGGCCGTCTCACAGCTGCAGAATGTTTTAAGCACTAGATGTACAATACATATATAGGACATAGGTCACAGTGCAGTACAGCATTTAGCTTGAGCAAAGCTTACATGCTTAAGCAAATTGAAAATACTTCTTTTAATATCCAACAGTTGGTAAAACAGGGAACACAATGGTAATAATACTGTTATCATAATATTAATAATAATACTGTAATAATATTTAATAATAATGATGATGATGATAAAACACTATTTGTAAAGCACGTTTCACACAAAGTACAGAGCAAATCAATAAAATAAAGATAATTCCAACAACAGTGCTGTGAAATAAATGTAGTGGAGTAGAAAGTACAATATTCCCGTCTGAAATGTAGTGGAGTGTTGGTAGAAATTGATTTGTGTCATTCATGTCCAGGTTAACGTTAGGCCAAGTTCAGCAGCTGCAGAGGAACCAGTCAGGGAGAGGCAGGAGGAAGCCAGCTCTATCTGACTAATTTCCTGTGTGTTGGAATAGACTATAGGCCCACAGCCTGTTCAACTATAGACATTGATCACAGAACACTGAGTGTGTTTTGAAGTGTGACTTCTACATTATAGATGATCTCAGACGGTGACTGGCATCGACTACACTACAGCATGTCCAGCAAGAACACGACGAGACGATGTACACTACGTTACTTTATTTACTGTCCTCTTCTCTTTCTGTTACAACTAGGCCTCTATTGTTATGTGTGGATCTACAGAAATAAAATACAAGATTTAAATTGCTGTTATCATACAGATGCAAATGACTTGGCATAGCAACATAAATTAACTCTTATTACAGAGATTATTGCAATTGATATGACTTACATTTCCTGGAGCTGCCCGCACAGAGACTCTGAAAGTAGAAGTGACGAAGCAAATGGAAGCCAGCGTCAAATGAGCAGGAATTTCTGAGCAGGAATTTTACGGGTTATATCTGATTATACAAATCCCTGGCCTGGCCGCGCCCC